>NC_133584.1:22952652-23555338 GCF_964106895.1 Numenius arquata
ACTATTATTAATATTCCAGGAGGCATAAAAGAAGTACTGGCTTGCCAAAGGCAAAGGTAAGCACCATCACTGGTTTCTTCAAGTGCTTGAGATTGGTGGAAATCTCCTAAGTGGTCCCGGTTGCAGGATTTTAAATTGGGTAGGAGGAAGGGGGAGAAGGAGATGTATTATTAAGGGGAATTTGGCTAGTGAAATGTTTTAGGATGGCATAAAAATTATAAAACACTCAGGTAAATAATATGAAGAGTCATTCTGTATAATCTATTTTACATGCAGTAGCTGCTATTCAAATGTTTGTTTATCCTAGAGAAATCAATGGGAATGTGCTCTCATGTTTTTAATATTAATCCTTCAAAAAGAAGGAGCAGAGGTATCCTTTTCCAATAATCTCCCCCTTCTCTACAGCCTGCTCCAAATAAAACATGCATTTCTATAAGATATCTTTTCTGATACAAGTAGAGAAGGTATGTACACTTAAATAAGTCTCAGTCAAAGCAAAATTCTCATTTAAAAAAAAAAATCAAACTAGCAAGTAAAATGTTTCAAGCATGACAGAAGACTATTTATCCAATAATAAAGAAAAGAAATCTTGTCTAGAATATACTTTCAGTGTCCAGTATCTTTTAGAGTTGTAAGCCCACAGCAGCTTGCACAAAATATTCAGTATTTTTCAGTGAGGAAGCCTGTATGTTGTCAAGTGACAACTCATTGGAAGGGATAAAAGGCCCACAAATGGTTATGTGTATTAGTGAGTAAAAATCAATCTTGTTTAAGCGTTAACTATCAGTTGCTGCTTGGAAATCAAGTCCCAAACTGAATTAAAATGGCAAAAGTGTACAGCACCTGTCTTCCCAAAGACTTACCAAGTTTTATAGGGTACACAAAAAAGTCACATGAAACTGGAGTAGCTCATTTCAAAATCATTTTAATAATGACTGATCCATTTGAATTTAAGCAGATGAAGGATAAGCTGAAGCAGGGATAAACTGAAAAGGCCATGTACTGAGTCCCTTCATTATCTACGTGACTAGAAACTACTGCACTTTATCATCTGCTGTCTCTTTTTGCTATCTCCCTCTTTAATTTTCCTAAATGGCTGGTGCACTGTGGTTGAGATAAGGTATTTAATAAGGGAAAGGATTTAGATGTTCCTACAAGACCAGTCTAGGCTCCTTTTTTTTTAAATGTCATCTTGATTTGTGCTTTTTCCTTCTCTCTAAGTAATAGGCATAGGGATTATGAAATGGATCTGGAAGCTAAATTCCACTAACAAAATCCTTGTATCCACTGGTAACATAAATAACAATTGGTTCATAGTGCAATAATCCCAGATAGTAACCACTATGAGAAGACACATAAACTGAAATTCATCTTAGGTGGATTAATTTTAAAATAAAAATTTCAGAAGCCATAGGGCTACATATATTTCAATGAAATAAAGTTGTGTGATTTAACTTATCACATTTTTTTTAAAAAAGCAAAGGAAAACAGTATTTAATAGAAAGAATTACCTGTAACAGATACCTGCTACTTCCATGTCTTAAAACTCATCCTGTAGCCATCCCGTTGACTTACTCTATCAAGTACTGATGTTCTGTTTCTAGCCCAGGAGTATATTTTAAGGAAGCAGTCCTAATAGTCAGCCATACTCTGGCATCTTTACAAATGTTGAGTAGGAACTTCTTCCAGATGTCTTCTGCACATGGCTAGGGAACACCCCTGCAGTGAGGTGGTCTGCAGTGCGCATAAGGATGTGTCCACACTCACATTTTAGCATAAATCAGAAATGCATTTCTGAAGTGAGTCTCCCGCTTGCCCCTGATTACTGTGCATTGATTCAGTTCACAGGCCAGTCCTGGAGCTCACAAACAAACATGGAAAATGTGCTTCAGAAGCACAGTTGAAATACTGCAGTCATGATTGGTTGCTCAGTCATGGGGACCAGGTTAGAGCCAGTGTGAAATAACACCCTCAGACTGAGTGTAGTGAGGACATTGTGCATCAGCTTCATCCTGCAGATCTGTTCCTATTGCACAGCAAAACCTGCAAATGTAGATATAGCTTAAGGGTGACAGTAAATACAAAGGCATTACAGCAAAGTGTTTCAATTCAAAATAGCTCCTATAAATTCAACTCTGGCCCCTATATTTGCGTGTCATGTTAGTCTTCAATGTCATGATCACATATTGAGATGGTCTGCAAGATTTCATGCCTCATCCGGTGCATTGCATTGACTTTTTCATGGAGAAGGAGACACTAATTCATTATTTCTTTATCCATTTCAGGAAATTTTTAAAATTCAGATAAGTTTGTTGCTGTAGAATATGATTTCCTATAACTTCTTGCTTTACTAATGGTGAGGAACATTCTGGCATTATCAGTCCAAGTCTGTGGGATGTGCCAAAGCACCCAGGCCAGCTCAAGAGCTATAGGAGACTGGGGTTGGCTATGGTCAGCTAATTTCTATGTGGATTCTCACATCTGCACTGTGTAGTGCTAAGGCTATGAATAAAGGAGCCCAGAGCAAGCTTCCGCTGAACTTCCCTGGGCTGCACTGTGCAGGATAAAAGGCTGCCTTTAGAGGGTGCTGAGCTGGAGCGTGGCATTTTCCAGTTGCCACCTGAGCTAAAGTGTCTCTGCTGCTCTGTTGGATCTGACTTAACTCTCTCTGTTGTGACCCACTGTGTACTTATAACCCTACAACTGGAGGACTGCACTGAAAGCTTGCTCAGATGACCAGAAGCACTGAGTGACTGGTCCCCTGTACATACATTAAGAATGTTTAACTAGTCACGCCTACACTTGAAACTCCAGAGGCTGAATCTTGTAATAGATACTTTTACCTTTCTTCTTTAAAGTATAAGCTGGAAGGGCCCCTAAGAGAAATACTTATTGCATTCATGTGGCAGATGGTACTGGACAGTGAAGGATTTTAATAAAGTCTGGAAGCCTGAGAGGAGAAGCCGGCTGTTGGTAGACAGAGAATTATTTTCCAAGGCACTAGAATGAGCTCAAATAACGTAATACAACAGCAGCACAGTGGCTATTTGATTTTCCAGAATACTAGGCCAATGGGTGGAGAGTTCACCCCCAAAAAAGGGGGGTTTTCATTCCTGATATCTTTGTCAACAGCTGTCTCAGAAATTTAAATTAAGATCTTATTCTACTGTTTTACTATAGAAGCAGCTCTTCTAGTGAGTGAAAGAAGCATAAGCTTGCAGTAGCCTGTTCTGGAAATTCTCTGGTACCTTTCTGTAGCTAGAGGGAGGAAATTAACGGATGCATCTGCTGATTCTTTAATATTATAATGGAAAGTTTATTTTTATTTAAACTCAGCTTTTATGGGCCTCCTGTTTGTGGATAATACTCGGTAGGAAAATTACCCAACTTGCTGAAGTGCGAACAGGGAGCTAATTTCAGACACTTCTACCTGGAGGGAGGAAACGGGGAAAGAAAAGTCCAGAACTGGAAACTTGGAGGTTGACTGTTACAAGCAGGACTACCAATAATGCTTTTATGCGGTTTCAGGAGAGTCATGTTGGAAAGCAAAATGTTTTTCTCACTATAGTATGTCAAGGATTTTTGTTGCAATGTCCTGAATCAAGGTCCTTTGCATCATGCGTGATCAATCCCTAAGACAGCCATACAGAGTGCAACCTCTGCTCCAGGGAGCACAGTTTCCGTCCTTCGTTTAAAATGATAGTTATTCCCTTTTCTATAAAATTACACTGCTCTTTTTTATCCTGTAGGCTAAGTCTCATCAATGTGAACATAATTATCGTCAAGGTGTTTTCTGTATTTAGTGTATGGAGACTCCAACTTGTTTCCACTGCAGAAGCTGATACGCAATGCAACCCATTATCAGGAATTGTATGTACCCCTCTAAAATGGTAGAATGGTGGGAGGAACGGAAATGTCATTTCCATCTTCTAAATGGAAAACTGACCATTTTGTGGTAAGGGACAAAATTCAGCATGTAGCTTTGTGTTTCATGAAGAGGACTGCCAGTACCCTACTTGGTTAAATGAAAGAAAAATGCAGAAATAAAAATCAATGAGCACGGATCTAAAGATTATTTTTTTTTCTGCCTGGGCTGAAACTCCTTTACTTCCTCTTGATGAGTGCATTGGTGTTGGAAGTCAGCTAGCTTAGCTTCTGTTGTGTTGAGAGTTGCAGTCAGCTTTTGTACATCTGACTCGCATCCTATATGCTGGTGAACTAAACACAACTTAATGCTGAAAACAGTTGGTCTACAGAGCGGTGTATTGAGGGTGGTTTAAAACTGGTCAGCAGATCTTTAAGAAAAGATCTAGTCTAAGGATGTGAGTTGTTCCTGCAGAAAAACTCAGTGCCAACAAACTTGTACAAAATGCTGCACAAGCTTATCCTAATTCAAGGAGGAGGACAGTAGGACTTAACTGTTACTATTTGTAGGTGTTGTAATAGAACTCTCAGTCTCTATACAACTTCAGAGTGCCATTGGTATTATCTAGATCTACATCTGCTGTTGTAACCTATCTCCTGGGAAGCAAGAGGTTTGCAGCCTGAGTGACATTACAGGCAAAGCTGAGAAGGGAGATGGACACAAAGAGGTAAAGGTGTCCCCCAGCAGATCGAGCACAGAGCTGGGAATGCAATCCAGGTCCCATCCCTGTTCATTGGAGTGTGCTTCTGCTTCCATGCTGATTTCAGCTCTGTACAATGCAAAAGGATTTAATGTTACCTGTGCACCTGAAGAATATTGGGTTTATGGTGCAGTTCAGGCTATGTTGATGGAAATAAAACATTTGAATCTTACAGAATGAAGGCCTCTAGCTAAGGTTGATTGTGATGATAAGGTAAAATGCTAGGAAGCAGAATTTTTTTGAAAAGTTTATAATAATCAGAACTCAGTATTTAGAATATTAGATATTTATAGGCAGCTCAGCTAACTATTGTTTCTACAAGAAGAACAGATGTAAATAAAGGGGCTTTTTTTAAAGGTGCAGTCTACTATTCCCAAAAAAGTTCTATTGAAAGGTGTTCAGGAGAGGTGGATCAAGTTATGAAGTGGAATTGCTATTTACTGGTTTTGTTTGTGAGAAGTTATCACAGGCAATCAGCCATCTCTTTAGCTTTAAGATGAGGGTGTTTTGAGGCAAGTATCAAAAGATAACTCTGGAGACAAGCACAGACATAGATCTCACTTATACTTGCCTTGGAGCTGAAAGATGCATGTGCTCTAAGGAAAGTAAACAAATGAAAGGAAAAGAAAGTGGAAGGTAAAACATGAGGTTGTTGGGGAGAATTAAAGAAGTATGAAAGATCACCTAGATCTTGTGGTTCTAATATAATACCGCAAATACAATGCTCTGAGCATTTTGAAGCCTTCTTCATTATAATTCTATATCATATGCTGAATTTTCACTTCTGTGGTTGAGATTCCTTGAAGTCATCATGCCTTGATCTATTTTACTTCTTTACCTTCGATGTATTATGCAGGGGTATGGGGTCTTTTTCACTTTTATCCTCCTGTGATGGTAAAGATAACATTGGCAGAATAAACGAAAGTTAAAACAAGGTGTGCTCTCAATCTTTATGGAGATTCTGATTATTTTCTGCTTTTACTGCAAACTAGTGATAGAATTGTTCAAAAACCAGCACACGGGACTGAAGGTCTTTAAAACAGCTTTGCCTTCTGTTGAATTAATAAACAAAGAAAAAGTAAGTATGCTTTCAATTTTTCTCATTGCTGCTAATTCTAGGACAATGTTGCATTGTATAAGAATAAGAATAAATTTTCAGGGAAAGGATAGAAAAGTATCTGTAACATTAGAAGCTTGTAGGTCTCAAACTTGTTTTGAAAGTCTGTATCTTTGTTTAAGAGAGAAAACAGTAATGCATCAGGATTCTAGTAGGAGATTTGTACTAGATTCTCTGAGGATGTAGCTGTCTTCATGCTATTGAAATTGATGAAGCTCAGACAATTTATACTAGCAGTGCCTTAGCTGTTCTTCTGAAGTTTTAAGTATTCCCTTGTAATTATCAAGAAAAGTAAAGCTTTGGAATGCTGCTGAGATGTTCTCGTATGGTATCTTTGGAAAGTGCATCTCAAAAGAAAGAAGTTAATACTTGTAATGGGATAGCATCAGAGCTTCCAAAATGAATACTGTAGTTTGCTTGTGTTGGTGAACTCAAATGCAGAAGAATCTGCCTCTCTGACCTCTTCTAGCCACAGTAAGTAGTGTAAAGACTAAGTAGGAAATAAAAAGAGGACACGAGCAGTCTTGTTTACTCAATTAACCAAAAGTTGAGGATCACACAAAAAGTGGTAGTTAATGCCAGTATGATTAAAACTGGCGGGGAGGCTTGGCATATAGTTACTTGTTTAAATCTTCTGCTATTGAGAGTCTTATAAAAGTACATTAAGTCCTAAAACCTGGTAACTTAGCCTAAAAGTAGCACAGAATAACAGTTCCTTTTTCCTGTCAAGTAATTCACTACACTAATAGAGCAGACAGGGGTTAAGATTAAGGTTAGTGATCTGAGTGAATCCTGGATGTGTTCAATTTTGTTTCACTGATGAAACTACAGGCTATATCATATCCTTCACTTTTTAATCTCTATTTGGTGACTATTCTTGAAAATCATGTTATTAATCTTTGTCTAAACTACTTACCTGTAAATTTAGAATAAATTCATCAAGAGGGGCTACTGAGCACAAATTAAGGTTTGTAAACCACTGGTTCCCAGTATTACCAGTATTTTCAGAAAGCTGTTCCCAGGCGGATTTGGCTGCAAAATGCTGCTTGTTCTGGGAGCTTATTTGGTCTTACATTTTGCTTGGCGTTTGTTAGCATGTGAGTTTTCAGAATCCAGCACTAAGTCAGACAGGGGTAATTGTTCTTCAGCTGTTGCTATTATCTTACCTGAGACTTCCCATTATAAAATGCTCTTAAATCAGTGTCTGTTGAAGAATCAGATCAGTGCCTGATTAGATCTGTCAAGCTCCATCTTCCCATGTGATTTGGATTTGAGAATGAATACTTGGAGTATTAGAAGTTAATATATGATACCATTGAAAGCTCTGTTGGGTAATTACATTTTTCATTTTGAGTTTGTTACCCTAACAAGTACAGTAGGGTACGAATGAAAGGTTCTAATATCAGAAGATTTACTACATGATGTCATGCGCTGCATCCTTCCCAGAAGAATTCATGTTAATTGTCACACAGTCTTGCCAAAATCGTGAGCAGTGCGCAGTAATGAAATCCTAATAGCAGACAGCTGGTTTTAAAGGCGCATACCCAATGGCTTAAAATTTTGTAAGGAAGATCTTTCTCCTGCAAGAGCTTGCTCTGAACTCATGCCTGACCCACACGAGGGAGAGGAGGGATGCACCAGCAGCCCTGCAGAGCCCTGCAGTCTCTGCACCTTCTGCATGTGGCAGAAAAGGGACAGCGTATGCATTTCTCTCCTAATTGGCTCAGGCAAGCAGTTGAGAGAAGAGCCAAATGTCTGCCTCGATCTTAAGTTGAACTGTGTCATGGATTTTTAATTATCCCTTACCTTTAGTGCCCTTGCAGATTTTCTGTTTTCCCAGGCTCCAGCCCTGGGAAGGCTATTCTTTGATGCATGTATGTATGTTTGTTTGTTTAATTGTAATTGGGTTATTTCTGAGTGGCTTTGACCTCTCCAGTTGGATTAAAAACCTGTGCTGTGTGTGGAGGAGTCAATTTTCTACCTCATGGCAGATATATTCACTTCCTCTGTTTCTTGGGGCAGGGAACATATCCCAGCAAGTATCTTCTTCTTGAGCTTGACTTGTGGATCGTAGTGAAATTTATGAGTTCAGCTTTCTACTAGTCAGTTTGTTCAGCTTGACAGTCGATAGCTCTGGACAGAGAAGAGGGAAGCTGTGACCATTATTCTGGCATTAATTCTCAAAGAAAAAAAAAACACAAACCCCAAAACCAACCAAAAAGACAGCTTCTGGGGTATCTCCATCAGGCTGAAAGAGTTTAATGTTGGCTCGCAGGTTGTTATCCTGACTTTCCATTGCATTGTTCAAAAAATTCCAATATATCAGTTCATCTGCTGGTGTGTGGCAGAGTAAACTGCAGGCAGATGTATTCAGCTGTCAGAGCATTGGTTCATAGACCAATTCCTTCCCTGCATGTGGGATTTGATTTCTCACCACCTGTTTATCTATCACCTGATAGGGTGACAATCTTTATTAGTGTCTACATGCAACAGCCCTGAGTAGACTTTTGGAAAGCCCATGTTTGTTTTCTGTTGCCAGTACTTACCTATTGATCTGTTGATCACACGTTGTAGGAGACCAAAACCTTCTGGTGTCAAAAACTGATGTGAGCTGTTCACCCAAGAAGTGACAGCTGTCACTGGAGGGTGAGGATAAGTGGAAAGGGTTCTCGGTGCATTTATTGTCACTATTAGAGGGAGTTCCATATTTCCCCTGGGATTGCTATGGTACTATCTTTTATGTAGGAGTGACAGGTGAATAAGTACACAGCGTGAAGCAACACCTCTGAGGTATCACATAAGGACATACAGGTGTATCTTCAGATTTCACTGAGTTTTTAGAGTTGGAAGGGACCATAAAGATCATCTAGTCCAACTTCCCATTGATGAACCATTTGTGGAGGTGGTGGCAACCCAAGATAGACCTTGTTCTTGAGCAGGGAAAAACCCAGCTGTTTACTGCCCCAGAAACAAAATAGCCCCTGGAGAAAAAGACTCTTCTGTTATAGTAGGCCAAATGAGTCTTCTGTCTAAACACTAGTAAATAAAATGCATAAAGAGAGCCTGTTAGTATGATGGTGAAGATCCAAGCAAGGGCTGCTGATTGCATGCTTTGCCATGAGGAACATTATGCTGCTGAAATCAGTGGATGGGAGATGTTAGAAGATGCTCCCTGGGAATAAATAGTTTTCTCTAGGTCTATTAAAATATTTGGGGATATATACATATATATATATGCAAGAATACCTGAGAATCCTTTTTTAAATTTCTAAAAAGGGAGCATACTGCACTGCTTGCTTTGGGCAAATAGAGCCCCTCTTACACTGCACATTCTGTGGAACATAGAGTTTATCTAAGCTTTATACATTTATATCTAGAACCTCTTGGGTGTCTTTTATTTTTACATAAGCCTAAGCCTGCACTAGAAGTTGGGAGGTATGTCAGCTTAGAGTGATACAGTGCTAGGAGATTGCTTCCAGCCAGTGATATCTTCAGGCTCTTATGCTCTTTAACAAGAACAGCCATCACAGCTCTATACGTTGCATTTGTCAAGACAGTACACACTCAAGGTAGTACAATATGAAATCGGCTTGGTCAGAACTTTCTGCTGCTACTTCTTTCTCTCTCTAACAAATAACAGTCTAAACTTGCCATGTTGTACACATCTTAGCTATGCATACTGTCATTTCACATTCTTCCTTTTTCATCTTGATGAATGCTCAAGTAAAACAATATTAGAGCAGGGAATGCAAGAATTGTTTTTAAAGAGATATCCCAGAATATCCCAATAAATATCCCAATAAAACAGCCACTCCATTGTCAGAGGTTTAGCTATATAAACAGAAGTTAGTATTAGATCATCTCTAAATTCTGTGGGGGAAGAGAGTGGAAAGATCCTGCTGATTGTTTTTTCTTTTAAACACCACCAGTGTAGTAATTAAGAGCAGTAGCGTGCACATGAATAAAGGGATTGATTTTCAGGGAAGTGAATGATAAAAGGCAGAGCAGAAATGAAGGATGAAGTCTATTCAGCAATGGAGGTTGGCTCCCAGCAAGTGGATAGAGGGAGCAGATAGGTGGCTGCCTAATGGAATTAAACTCCTCTTTACATTGTTTTTATGTAAATAGATATATATAAATACATATAAAAGTAGATGTGGAAAGTATGGAACTTATTTCCTTTGACAGCTCAAAACAAATGTGGAAGTTGGACATGGAGGGGTGGGATCGGCTCCTTGTGCTCCTACAGTTTTCATTGTGTACCGCCAGTGCTGCTTTCCTGCTGTGCCTCAGTGTTCTAAGTTCATGTGCACGTGCACCGCCTGGGCATGTGGCTCTGTTTGGTTCTAGTATTTGTACCAAAAATGCTCAGCGTACACTTTGAGGTAAAAGGTCTGTGTCTATTTGCTGAGACCTGGGGTGCCTGCTGGCTGGCAGACTAGCAATCATATAGCTGATTAATTTTTTTTTTCTTACCAGCAGAGAAAGACTACAGCATCCAGTTCATGGTACTTACCAAAAGGAGATGGCCTAAATTCCCTAAATTTCATTTTTGTAATGAGACTATAGCAGTACTTTTGCCTCTATTTAATGTGACGGATATCTTCTGCTTCCGTAGTTGCCCTTTTGTATCTTTGTATCAGAATAATTAGTGGTATTTTGGTAAATGGGAGGTGGGGTGCATATACTTTCCAAATGTACAATGATTGTCTTTATCTGATTTCTGTGGGTTTCCTTACAAACCAGAGTAAGGTCTGGAAAAATAAGAAAGAATTTCTTGGAGATGAGAACAGTAGTGAAAAGTCTTAGCTTTTCATGAAACCTTACAGTGCAATATCCAGCTAAATCTGTCCACCTTGAACCATTAGATGATGCCGTATGCAGGAACAGAGTTCTGTGTGGTGGTGTGCTAACGGCACCCTGTCTGTACTAGCAATGAAATTTAAAGTCCACCTCACTTTTAAGGCCTTCAAAATAAATGAATGTGGGCAAGTTCAAAACGTGTGCACTTCCCACTTAGGTGACCATGTTTTCAGTCATAGTGTGTACCTATCAGAGTGGTTTCATGACTTTTCCTGTGATCGTGTAGAGCAGTTGTTCTTGCTGAAATATCTTGTGTCACAGAACAACTTTGACACATGAGTTCAGGCGTTAGTCTCAATCTCCTCTTCAGTGTGGGCTGCAGTACATTAGTTTTCCTTAATAAGCCAAATATCACCATCTAGAATTGAAAGAGTGTTTCTAATCTCACCACTGTTAATAGCTGGTATAATGAGAGGGAACAGAAATGACCTCTGGAGTTCTGTGCAGCCTGATGAGCTTTCACGAGGCTTTCAAATGCCTTGAGTTCCACACAAATGACTATAAATAATTGCCTAGGTTGGCCTGACCTCGGGTTGTGTGAGAAGATGATCTGATAATGGCACGAGTGACTCTGATTCTGTCCTGAAGCTGAGATCCCGTTTAGGATTATACTTATTTGAACTCTCTGTAATTTAAGAAGAAAGCTTTCTGCATGCACCAGTACTGGAAACACATTCTGAACACAAAGGTCACTGATGTGGCAGTTGAAATCATCATGAAATAAGTCACTTGGGAAATGAGTTTAAGCAAAACTGAAAACTTACCTCCTGTTTGACCACGCAGTTTTCTTTCCCTGGTCTCTCAGCCCTGGACAGAGTTGCCAAGTTTCATATTAACTCCTCATTCCTGAAGACCATATATCAGGCAGCTACCTCTTTGCAGGACCTTCAATATGGAGCTTTGCACATTTCGGAGTACACATCAATCTGAGAGCAACCTGCAGAAGGGCAAGTTGAGTACCACCTCTTTGCCTTGAGGCATCCTTCCCTACTTTCCTGTTCAGTGACAAGTTGTGAGCATTAGTTTCCAAGAATTGCTATTCCATTTCATAAAATGTGGTCCAAGAAAGGGAAAAAAAAAAAATTAACAAAAGCAGCCTTTATTATAATCTTGTTTAGTAACTCCTTTAATTTTTTCCAGGCAAATTATAAAGAACAAAGCTAACCAACTCAAAGATCTTAAAGGTCTCTTCCAACCTAAATGATTCTATGATTTTTTTTTTTTCTTAAACTGCTGTTTTGCAGAATGCATAGTACTAGGAGTAGTTCCATTACTTGCTGTCAATCCACCCCAAAGTGCTCAGAACTCACGGCATTTCATCAGACATGATCTGGATATTTAATAAAGCAAAATTAAAAGAATTCTTCTGGGTTTGACCTGTTACAGTGCCTCTAGTTCCAACCAGAAAGATGTGAAACTTGTTTTTTAACAAAGTTGTCAAAATTTCCTAGTCAACATATCCTAAGGAAAAAAAATCTTCAAGGGCAATGAAGAATAGCATTAGAACACTAGAGTTGGTAGCAGTTTCTCAAATCAGCCGGGCTTGTGACTTAAGTGTGCTATTGCTGCAAATTTTTCAGGTTTTACAGCAAATAGTGGTTTTTAGATTGCTGTAGAAAGCAACAGCTTAGATAATGTGATGGATGTACTACTGGCAGGGGCAGGAACCACTTCAGAAAGGCACACAGACTGGCAAGCAACTGGGAACTGATGTTGCCAGTGAAGGCTTTTGCTGTTGCTGATGGTTGTACATGCAGCAGAAAAAGGTTGGGAACTCCCTGGCTTGGAATAAAGAACTCCCTGAAGGTAGATGGTCTACACAGATTAACTGCAGCATTATTAGGCCAGGCTGTTACTGAATTGTTTTGTTACTAGTACCATCTGAAAATCTTTAAACCTCCTACAAGACTAGAAGAAAGCTCCAGAGAGATCTAGGTGTTATTTACATATTTCATTTCTTCCCAAATAGTTGTAAAAATAACTTAATATTACTATTTTGAGGACTCTCCTAAGAAGCTCATGAAAATTTTGATTTTTTCAATGCTAAAATGCCTTTTCTGAAAGACAGAGCTCTGCTTATCCTTTGTTTCCTTAGCCAAGAGCAATCCATTCAGAGACATAGCTCTGTATTTGGGGAAGCCTTGAGGCTGATTTCATGTTGGCTGTAGTAATAATAGTGCAAGCTGATTTATTTGATTCATATCATAAACAGAACCATTCTGGGGGAGTGCAGATCTAATTATGAAGGCTACGTAGGGACAAAAGAGGTTTCATAGGTGTGAGAAGAGTGACAGACAGGAAAAGGGCATTCCACCAGCCAAATTTCAGCTCTTCATACACTATGTTGCTAGCAATAATTTGTAACCTATTAGCTGAGATTTTCAAAATACCTGTAGGATTTAGTCACGTCTTCCATTGAAGTGTAATGGGCGATAAGTTTAAATACCATGTATTTAGAAAAAAGAAGACTGAAAACATTTTCAGTCATTACTGAAGCGTACTATAGGACATTTGTGTGAGGATAAAGAAAAGACAGGTGAGATCTACTGTATGGGTAGGCAAGCTTCCAAGAGCATTAACTTTTTATTTTAAGGGATGAATAAAAGCCTCAAAATTGCTCTAGACTTGGCAGGTAAGGATTGTTATGCTTCATCTTGCCTCTTGGCCAGAAAGCTTAGTGTAAGTGGGAGTTTGCCAGATACGGCAGTCTTCCCCACTACCTGAATTTAATTTAAACCATTCTGTGCAGCCCTGATTTTAATCCTTTCATTTTGGTTTTGAGTTACCGCATATATGGCACAATGGAAATATTTTTTTCGAACTTAAATTAGAAACATATTTTAGAAGACAAAAAAAAGCGCCTGTCTTCGGTGCAGAATGAAACATCCTTAACTGTTAGATGAAGTATAACCACTGGAACATTGTACTTGAAATGTTTGATTATCACTAGAGAAATGTGGATTTTCTGCTGAGTGCTTTTTGTTACCCCCGCCCCCTTGCAGTTAGTACACATTGCACAAACTGTTTCCTCAGGATGGCCAAACTTTATGTTAGCTCACAACAAATGTGTTTTTAAAATAACTCAAGACACAAGTGTGATGTGTCAAAGCTAAAAAATCAATGTGTTCATCTTACTTTATTTTGACAGTTAATCATAAATGCTACTCCTCTGGCCAAGAGGAAACGTTATAATGCGAACACCTATATTTTTTACACTCTGCATCTAAAATAATGGTGGTTTGGGTTTTTTTTAATATTCTACTGAGATTTTCTTATTTGCCATAAATGATGGTGATATTGTTTTCACCTGCAAGAGTATATGGTTCTAGGATGTGTCATCAACGTTTTCTCTAAATACAGTGCTGAACAGGAAGTTTAAATGCTGTAAACACCTGAACCCAAGTAAAAGTCGTGAAAGAGTATGAGTTGCACCTTGATCTTGAACTTTCCTGCTCAGGGTGGCCTTGTTTCTTCCACAAGGAAAAGTAACAGGCCTAGTTGATAGAGACGAAAGATTATTTTATTTTTTTATTTTTAATGTACTCATGGTGTTTTCACAAGCAGGCTAGAAAATTCAGATCTTCATGGAACTACTGCATCGTGTGTGTGAAAAGTATAGCAGAAACCTATATTAAAGATGGACATATTGGGTGGGATTTCAAAGATCCTGGGTATGGTGCTATTCAATACACCATCAAACCATGGTTGAAAGATTAGAAAGTCTGGGTTAAATCTGCAGATGACAGTTATGAACTGAACAAAACCAGGATTCTAGTCAAGAAGGATGAGTGTGAGGTACCACCCCAGACAGGAGTAACCTATTGCATAAACAAGCAATGGCCAGTGACTTACCTAGTATCAGTTACTGCAACCCCTTTATCCCTAAGTCACACTGAACGTACCTTGACACTATCATGCTGCTGAGAAGAAAGGCCTATGCTACACTGGAGTTTTGGAGTGTTATTGATGAGACCTATGGAATAATAATTTTATTCTAGTAGTGTTGGAAAGCATCAAGCACAGTGTGTCCTATCCTGGACTGTGCGTTTCAGAATGGATGAGTACCAATGGGGGCAATTCAGTGCTGAGCACCAAGAATGTTTTGAGGTCTAGAAATGCCACTCAGTGTCTATCTCACTGTGATAATGCTCATTGACTTGTTATAAATAATTCCTAGAATTTGATAAAAGCAAGATTATTTTTAATGGGCTTTTTTCTAGCATTTAGATTTGCATGCAGATTTGTCAGTAAATTAGGTATGTCTCAATATAATTTGTGCAATTTTTTCTGCTTGCATATTGGCAGGAGAACATGAAAATAGAAAGGAGTAGTTGCCGTGCAGCTGCAGTTAAAGGAGTGTGAATGCTTAGTTATTTCAAGGATAATTTAGGACCTACATCAGAAAAAATGTGCCTACGTGTCACATCTGTATGGACATAGCATGATAGCATATTGTGTCTGGGACTACGGGAACTTAATCCATAGTACCAGCTAGTTAGTTGTCTAGATGCCAAACTGTCTATGGGATTGTCTTACTAGGCTGTTCTTGGAAATGTACTCATTTCAGGAAAAAAGTAGATACAACATTTGATATAGTTTTAAAAAGATCACTTTGAGAAGTGTTTCTTTTGATAAATTCAGACTAAAGTCTGTCAATGAAATATGTGTCATATATTGACTGAGTCTAATGAAATAGTGACTTACTCTGGTCTTACTAGTGCTGGCTTGGTTTTTAATGATGTATTTGAGGCCACTGGAAAAATGGCTTATTTCTATTTGTGCGTGGGAAATGGTGGAATGACCAGGTTTAAATGCAGCTTCCCCGAGTGCTGGTATGCGAAGAAGGTCATTAAGTCACCCTTGGGCGTTGGCCAGGATCATGTCTGACACGATCATGTTTAAAGGCAAGGCAGAATGAAAGAGAGGAAGGGACCAACGGGGTATCAGTAGTGAGGAAAGCTTATCTCCGACACCCTGGCTACCCCGGCAAAGTGTAAAAAGGCCAATTAGCTCTGCTTGTCCTTCCCTTCCTGTTGTTCCCAGCCTGGGCGGGAGCCACTCACAACTTCTTCTGGAGTCTTTGAGCAATGAGTTGCTTTTTCTAAGGACTGGCAGGAAATCATTTAATAAGCTGGGGGGAGGGAGAAGTTTCCTGTTCTAGTTACTCGCTATATGATTCCTAAACTAAAAAGAGAAGACAGTTCAGCGGGCCAGACCACCAGCCCCAGTGTCCTTATGAGCGTTCTTCCGACAGCGAAGGTCTAACCAAGCTGATCATGTCCCCACGGATTTTGCCTTCATCTCAGTAGGACCCCTAAAAGCTCTCAATGCATTTTAAAAAAGGAATAGTTTGAATGTTTTCTTTAAGTTGCATGTTAATATAATGGAAGTGCTTTCAAGGCCATGAATGTGGGATTAACTCTGTGCAGATGGGCTGGACTGTGACCTCGGGACCCTTGCTGGAACTTCACAAACATCTAATGATGAATCAGTTTAAGTGAAGCCTGTTTTGCAATGCATATAAAAAGTGTAACTGGGATTGATATATCTGTCTTGTCTTACACCATATAGCATTAATGCTTAACTTTACTACTTTGGTCTGTGAGTAAATGAGCTTTATTACTTTTAATCTTCAAGACACCAAGACAAATGTAAAGAAATTTGCTCTGTGTGTGAGTGCCAGTGACTGCACGGTGTGTGCCCCAGTTAAGCTGAAGGCAGTGAAATCTACATAACCTCTCTCTGCTGACTGCACGGCAGCCGAGCAGCCACCCTTCACCTCCCAGCTCTGTACTTCGCTTTGCCACTGGACAACTGTGGCAAAGTTTCTCCATCCAGACACACTGCAGTAGTGGGAGCGAATGCAGAGAGTCCACATTCTGCTCTAAAGATCTAACACTATCAGATGGCTAAAATGCATAAGGCAGTAATATAAATCTTACTAATGCTTTTGATGTGTTTATCTCCTGAATTTTTCTTTTCTTATTCTCAAACCCAGTAAACTTGAAATACAGTGATGCATTCACTAAAGAATGTGTGTACTTGGTCAGTTGTGTAAAAATATTCTATTCATTTGAGTGTATGAATGGTAAGCATAAATTTTGTCAAAAGCCCATAGTAAATGTAAAAATGTAATACTCCAATGATCCTACTTGAGTTGTACAGAAAGTGTAGTATATTTAAAAAAAAGGCAAACAAACCAAAACCAAAAAACCTATAAAACATGTTACAGCAGTTCTGTAACATATCTGCTAAATTCTGTCAGCTTCAGTAAGGAATACTTTCTAGATAGTGTTCCATATTAAAAGTGGTACTGACTAAATCTGTGCTATTAATGGAAAAAGATACGAACTCTGCTGTTCTTCCAAGTGCATAAACAGTGTTAGAGATTACCTGAAGACAAATCATTTACTAAAGACAGCATTTGTTTTCTGAAAGAAGTGTGTATTTGTTTCTTGAGCAGACATCCTCGGCACAGCTGAGAAACCTCTCGGAAAGCACACCACTTCGGAAGGGTCCTGAGGAAGGATATGACAAGGTTCTGCAAGATGTGACATCTGGTGGATGGTCTGCTTCCAGTGACCCAGGGACCCTGTCAGGTACAGTGACAAGTTCAGTTTTATTGAAGTCTGTAGCAAATTTCAGGTGACTTGATTACAACCGTGGATGTGCAGCTTTGTCCCTACTGGGAGTTAACTTTTCTGTGCTGCAGTGGGCAGCACAGAAAATTTAAGTTTTATTTTAATTTTGCTAATTGTCACTTGACAATGCTGAAGGATTACAGATTTGTTTTCTTCAAAAAGAGAAATTTAGTAGGCCGGAGATGTAGTATATATATCCTTAAATTATGCTTTCTGCGTTCCACGATAGGTATCATCAACAGTCTCATGCTTTCTAGCTGTAAATTTGAGTGCATTTAGTGTTGTAGTCTTATATACTTGCATTGCTATTCTGAAGTTAGCCACGAGTTTTTTTACAATTCCCGAAATTGTGAGATTCACCTAAAATGTATCTCAAGGCAACATATTTTACTGCATTTATTTTTTATCATTTTCTACTTCAAATTTTTATCTGCAGCCACAAGAGCTAAAAACCCTCACCTTTTAAGTGAAATAGTTGATGGTTTGTAACACAGAAGTTGCAGTGTTCTGTGGATGCAAGAGCTGAGGCTTTCTCAAAAGTACTAGAAATTGCAAAAACAAAGCAAAATTGAGTTTAGTAGAGTTCAAACTGGTATTCTTTAGTAAGACTGGAAACTGTTAGGCAATCCTTGCAGTGTTCTTAAGCTGTCAGTAGGAGTGTTCAGTTAGAAAAGAGGGTATAGGGTACAGAATGTGTACGACGGGACAGGAATGCTCCTTGGTCATCAGTGCATTGAAAACCAATTCCAGTTTCACTGTTCTGACTGTGTCCTCAGGAGAGACAAGTGAAAGATTCTCTCTTTCAAAACAAATATCTGCAACCTGACATTGAGACTACAGCTGGTTACAAATGCTGGACAGTTTTGTTTGGTATTTTGTTTTCCTTATGATTGTTTTGAAAGTGAGTTAAAGGAAAGCCTTATTCTTTTGTTGTTTCTGGTATTTTTATCACTGATCATAAGTTCTGCTTATCTTCAGCTGCTTCTCTCTGGGACCCCCATAGATATGCCTATAGTCACCTCTCATCTCAATCAGAGAGGCTGAAATCAATCTGAAAATAAAATCTGTAAGTTGAGGGGGAAAGGAGCTGAAAAATCAATGTCTTCAATTAAATTAAATCTTACCTAGCCTGTTTCTGTTATTGTGCTTTTATATACTACTGTGAATATTCTGTTCTGAAGTTACAGGCTGTGTATCCGTTGTGATATGTCCTGAGTCATTCCACTAAATTTTCTCCCGCTGTTATTTGTTGTGGCTGAGCTACTCCAGCAGGGGAAGGCTTGTTTGCTTGTTTTTATTTTTTCTTCCTGAGGTGCTCTGCCTGGAATGTCAAAGCAAAGGAAAACTTCTGTATATGTGTAAAGGGGAGAAACTTCTGGCAAGGGTTTGAGTAGATATTTCAAATAGCTGTGATAATAATTATGTCTCTGCTAGAATTAATAATCATGAAGATCTGTCAATCTGCCAGTAGTTTGACTGGGACGCAAATATGCATGTATGTGCATTGACTGAAATGTCTGACCTCAGCTTTTGTATCCAGAAATAAATGGTTGATTCTCTCCCATAACACTGTCAAAATACTTCCACAGCGAATATGTATAACCTGTGTTTTTTCACCACACTTTCCTTATTTTTTCCTGAACTAAATTCTTGTAAGTTGTTCTGTTCTCTATATAAACGCACTTGGTCTGTCTTCCCCCTTAGCCTCCAAGGATTCTATGAGCGGGAAGTGTTTAAAAATAATTCCAGTTATGGTAGAACAGCCTGTATCCTTTCTATAGAGTAACTGACATCAGACTTCTGAGTTCACAAAATGGTCAACAAAAGATCAGTAAAAACATCTAAGGATTCTGAAGGACAAACATATTTTTTTCTTCTTTCCTTTAAAGGAAAAATGTGACTTCTCTAAGCAGGAGTAGATTTTCAGACTGTAGAAGCCTGAATGACCTACACCTCTAATTAAAATTAGTACATTTATATATCTTGAAGAACTATCCAACTTGTAAAATTCCCCCTCTGAGGATACACATAGCTCTTCTGTAATACCAAGTTAAAATATACATTAAATATTAAAGGGTCCTTTAATGCACACCTAAAGGGTGCATGAGCAGAGCTAAAGGGGGAAAAAAGCAGAATATTTCCTATTATTAATTTTTTTCTGACTTGGTGAGAGACACGCGCCCCTATGCTGGCTCCTGGGATGGGGTGGGGGGTGTATTTTGTGCATGTTAAAGCCAGGGGAGGTGAGGAGGGGCAACAAGAGGCTGCAGGTGGAAAATTTCTTTAGAGTAGGGAGTATGCCTCCAGGGAAGACCCCGTGACTGACTGTGGCTATTGTATGGCTTTTCAATGTGGGAGGGCATAAAACAGAGGCCAAATTAGGAGATGCAAGACAAAAGTTGAAGAGGAGGTGGGGGATGTAGGCAGGAATTGGCTAAAATAGAGAGGGAGCGAAGCAACAGCTCTGTGGTTTGTGGTTTGCTCCTATCTGAGCTATTGGATCTGAGTGTGCCGAGGCATCGTTGCAACCCAGCCAGGAGACAGCAGGAGCCTGGGTGTAATGTGGTGCTGTCCCGCTCAGAGTTACCTTGCACAATTTTCTCGTTGAAGCTAAAGGGGTTTTGAAGCAAGCACCTGAAGTGTGTGGTGAGGAGAGGGCAAATGGCAGAGCAGAATATTTTCTTAGACCCTGATCTGGTGGAATTTGAAATTTCAAGACAGAAATCCTGCAAGGGATTTTGAAAAGCATGGGCAAGGAATATACTCTCAGCATTTCATGGCCAGGTTGTGGTCCTCAGCGGTACCTGAGGCAAGGATGACAACAAATGTTTGCAAACCCATGTATTTTAAAACATTCCCTTACGACTGTCGTCCATACTGAGAGTGGTTTCGGAGTCTTTGTAATAACTCATTTGAAAGCATCATTGGATTGTTTATAATGGTGGTATTTTTAGAACATGCACATGCAATTGGAAACCCATCAGTTATGTTTTCTCACTCTCTCCTATCTAACAAAGCCAGAACTACTTGTGAATTGATATCTGCTATGAACAGTATTTTACACTTGCCAAATGTCTTGGCTTACTTTTGAAAGACTAAATCTTGAAAGAATAATTTCCTTTTAAATAGAAATTTAAACTTCTTTTTTCCTGGTGTATAAGATTAGACAGGGAAAGTAATACACACTTTTCCCCTAATCATTGGCTATGCTCAGACAGGCACGCGAAATCTTTCTAGACATTACGAGTGCATTATTTCCTTTTGTTGCACGTTAATAGATTTTTCTAGCTGTAAAGATCCTTTTCCTGTTCAGAAGAGAAACTGCCATATCTGTGTTGGGCATTTTCTTAGTGCTTTCACTATGTTTATAGAGAGTAAATTCCTTGGGAAGGTGCAGGGAAAGCTCAGGCTTCTACAGAAATGTCTCACCTCGCCCTGTTGCTCGGCTGCAGTTACCTCCTGCCTCTTCCTTGCTCACTGTTTCACTGATGCCCCCTTCTGCCCTCCTTGCCTCATATCAGGAAAAAATCTTGGTTCAAGCCTACCCAGAAACCACATAGCAGAGGGGACGTGGAATCTGGGTTTGAGTACTGCTGGGTATGCTCCGGGGACAGGTCTATCCTGATTGCTTTTGTGTTGGTGTGTCCTTCGTTAGCCATTTGCATTTTCTGGAAGTAGGAACCCTCTGAATGCATGAGAAATACACTGGAGGAAGGAGGTGTGAATGATTCATCTATAAGAAATCTTTGTGTGTAAATGTGTGACCCCAAAGTGCTAAAAAGCACATTTGGCTACACTCAGTTTTTAATTGCATGTTCACCTGTGCATTTTTAGCTGCAGTATCACATCTGAAATAAGCTGCTCCTTACAAAAAAAAAAAAAAAAATTAAGAGGGTATCTTTGCAAAATTAAGACCAATCTCTTTGGCTGCTCTTGCTCACATAGTCCTTCCCACTCTAACAAACCCTCTAATGTGATACAAGAGTGCAAATACCCTTTTCACTCTGGCAGCTTCTCTTTGCTGACCGGTCTCTGCGCTACACTTCTGCAGCAGACAGCAAAAGGAAAAGTGTCCCAGCTCCAGGATGGATTTCTCTGTTCTTACCGGAGAGATCCAGTTACAGAGATGCGAAAATGACCCAGATCCATGTTCTTTGCTGGTGCTGCCCCTGAGGGTTCAGTTCCAGTCGGTTGCATTTATGCAGCCCGCACTTTGCTAGGAACGAGAGTGAAGCCATCTGTTTTCACAAGGTTTTTTCAATTGTTTTTGGGATGTGACCTTGGCACTGAACAACTTCAAATCTGAAGGTCTGCCTGCCCTTAGAAACCTGTTCAGGAATGGCTCTTCTGCTGGGAGTCCTTTTGTGGATGCTAATTGCAGGTGGCACACCAGGCACTCTTCTGGAAGTGCTGGGGAACAGCCATTCTGGGAAACTTTCTCATACAGACAAATCCTTATTCTGTGAGGCCTGTCCTCCCCAGGGAATTCCATAGACCACCTCCTGTATAGAAAATTGAGTGTTCCCGTGAAGGTGGATACTTCTGTAATACGGGCTACAAGTCCAAAGAGTGCAGGTGCTTGGGTAATCAAAATAAACAACCCTCAGAAACTCTGTTTGAGGGAGACTTTGTCAATTCAAAATTGGGGTGAGAGGATAAAGGCTGCTTTGATTCAGCATGAAAAAGGTGGGGAGAGGATACAAAACACTTCCCCAGTTTAAGGAATTTTTAGGAAAAAGGATACTGTAGAAATGTTTCTGGATTTTTCATATGTGATGCAAAGATTGTAACACAGTTTCCCGACACCAGTTGCAGTGATACAGCACTACTGGGGAGGGAGGTTTCAGTCCTGACACTGTTCTCACTGTATTAAGTGCAGTTACCACTTAGCATGAATGATCTCTCTTCTAGGTCAAAGTCTTCTGTTTGTATTGCAATGACAGCTTGACATAAAATGACTTAATGACTACAACGAAAAATGGTACAATATTTCAATCCTCCTATCATGAACAATCTAGGAATTAAAAAGCGTAACATAGAATTAATGGATTTTTCAAAAATTCATTAAAATAACCCTCTTAGGGATCTGTTAACACTGACATGTCAAATTAAACTTTAGTTTTAACAAAACACATGTGTGCTTTCTAAGGGAAAAAAAAAAAACCACCACACCACAACCAAACTTAAAGCCTTTCTATCTTCGGTTTTCTCCTATCTCCCGATAGAGCTGTCCCTCAGAATAAAACTCCTGCTTCTCACTATAAACAGCCAACAACATGAACTGACAGAGCGAGCGCCTTCCCACCACCTTCTGCTCAAGAGATGTTGACATATAGGAGTGGCAAAGAGGAAGGTGCAAACAGATGAAAATCCCAGCTGAATGAGTGGGTTTTTAATCTTCTTGCACCTGTTTCCAGGAGGGAGTGTGACAGTGACAGGGTGCAGAAAGGAATGTTACAACCTGGGCAGCAGGATGTGGGTGGAGGCATAAGTCCCAACGGGGGGGAGAGGGATGGGGGAGGGAGGAGCGGGAGCTTGCATTGTATTTCAGACCTTGAATTTGGAAGGGCTGTGGTATTGAGGACAAATATTTTAAAAAGTCAAATTATTTTAGAGCAGTGTTTTGGCATGGAGTTTACCAGGGGAAGAGAAGTATTTACCAGCACAATGTGAATGCAGCAACTTTTGAAATAGCTTAATTCCCAAAAAGCAATTGCTCTGAGACTATAGTAATGACTCTGCTGCGTGGATTTCGTGCACAGTAGAATGTGATCTTATCTCCTGAGCTAATTGCCTGAGCACGAAGTGGGGCTCTAAATGGTTTGAAGTAGCAGCTTGAAAATAAAAATTATCCCAAGTAGGATTTGGTGTTAGATTGGAGGATAGTGCAGCCCGTGCAGTGGGGTTTGCCCCCCCTGCCCCGAGATGCTGATACCCTCTTGGAGACAGGGGAGTGTGCATGGGAGGAGTTGCTAGAAGCCTTTTCAACACCACTTTATTCATTTGCAATAGTACATCCCTGACGCCCTCATGGTTAGGGAGCCTGAATCCGTGCTTTAAGAAGAGCCTGGTTGGAGGCCAGGAAGGCACCCTGAATTTCCAGCTGTTTGTTACTCAGTGTTCTTTTTCATTACAGTGATAGAGTTGTAAAAATTGGCTAAAATCTTCTGCTTTGCAATGTTTCTGGAAATTTCCAGGGCTGCCTCTTTCCAGCATGTAGCTGGATCCTGTACCAGCTCTATTGCTAGTGATGGTGGCCCTAAGGCAGTGCAGGTACTGCTTCGTTCTAGTCCAGTTGCATTCACAGTCCTTTGAAGTGATGCAGAGCAGTGGTGTTTAAAATCCTATGTTATTGCTATAAATCCTTGGGTTTTTTCCCTTTTGCTCTCTTTTGGGTGGACTCCTAGCAAGTTTGACAGGAGCACGGGACGTTTTTGATATATGGCATCAGGTCCGTTAGTTCAGAAACCCCACACAGAAGCTTGTTTTTAGAAAGAGAGAAAATAAGATTAAACAGGACAGGGAATGCTGTTATGAAGGAATGAAAATATTTTCATTACCAGAGTATTTGTATGTCAACAGCTGATAGGGAATGATGTGAGACATTCCCAGAAGGACTCCCAAAGATTTTTCCTTGTGCAATAGACCAATTAGCAGAGCCCAGATTAAATGAGCAATGTCACATTGCTTCTTGCATTAAAAAAGTGTGACATTCAGTCTCTTTATCTAGTAAATATTTGCTCTTTTTTATCCTTGTGACTTCTGTTATACAACTTTCATTCCCAGGAAATACAGTGGAAAATGTTAGCTTGTCCAACACAACTTTAAGACATACAGCTAGATTTCTTTTGTGTAGTATATACTTTTAAATATTTATTAAAAAGAAATTCTGTACACTCACAGAACATGCACACGTGTGAAAAGGAGGGGGAGATTAAACTCTGCTAACCCAGAACTTGTAATACTTTTGAGCTGACTTCATGAGTTAATAAAGGAGGAAATGAGCAAATTCGGTTTCAGCCTCTGCCACCCAGCTCTGCCGAGGCAGCCCTTGAAGCAGCCCAAAAGAAATTATTTGACTTACAGTTGTTTCCTGATCTTAATGTCTTTTGCCAAAATTTTAATCTTTTCCTAGAGAAGACAACTGAATGATTAGATTAAGGATAGTTTTAAAAAGTAGCAATATTTTTAAAAAAAATATATTGGTTTGCAGTGTTGCTTTGTTTTTCCTAGCAACTTTTGGATTCCACTGCAGAAGTGGTTGTGTTTCAGTGACAGGACTCTTTCCAGCTTCTGCTTGCCTCTGATTTTATGAATTAATGTTGGTTTCAAGTGGGTAGAAGAAATATTGCTATAGACTTAAAGAACATGAACACTTCATTGAGTTTAGTTTTAGGGTATCTTTTTCATTTCCACGTGTCTGAACGTTTGCACAACTTAAGTCTTAGTTAATGGTTCTGATCTTTTTTAGATCACCTACTACAGTTATTTATGTTATAACTCGGAATCAGATGGCTTCTTTGGAAGTGGTGTGAGCTGCATGACATGTCAGTTGTGTTTGTTCATTGAGAAAAGGTAGAAATAGTGGAATTTTATTCTATTTTATATCAGCATTTAAAGGACTTGCACTCCACAAAGCAGTCTTATCCATATAATTCTTTACTATGCGTTCTTACTATGTGTTCATCCACTGATGTTTTCACCTCATCTTTGTCTTTTCCCTCAAAGATTTTTTTTTTTTGCTAATTGCTATTTCTAAATACGAAGCATGAGACTTCTGTTTCTCAGTCAGAGGACCATTCGAGAGATGAACAGTTAATTCCACTAGCGATATTTATTAATAATACTGCAATAAGCTCCCGAACAGACTCAAGATCCTACTGTCCAAGTCACTATATGCACTTATTGACATACTTCCTCCAAAAAAGCTTACCATAACGCCTGAGCTGGAAATTTCAAAAGGGCCTAGGTAATTTTGCATTTTCTGTCTTCACACAGGCTCCAGGGGACCTTCTTTTGGAGATATCAAAGACTGGGTTTAGAACTAAATGTAACTCCTTCTCATAATGCTTTTTCATGTTTTCTTCCAAGATTCATGGATTTCTTCTTTTTTGCTAGTCCTGAGTTTAAGGATTCTAGCTGACACTATTTCTGGAAGCAGAATCCTGTTTTCCTGTACCACCAGCTAGGAGATCAGGGGGATGATGGCAACTTGTCTTCTGTGGAAAAAAGTCATAAAATGTGTATGCTAAAAGGGAAGGTTGAATGTGTCAGAAAACACCAGTTTCCTCCATTGTCAGCTCCTCTGTTCATACCTTAGGTTTTTACAGCATTTGTTGCTTCTTAGCACCTATTTGGTAGTGGAAATTGCATCCGTGTGTTTCTCCTGCAGTTCCTCTCTGTTTTTGGTGTGTGCGTGTATATAAATGAGTTCAGGAGAAAACATTTTTCTTTGACTGTTCTTAATTTTTTTTTTTATTTGCTGTTTATGGAGAGCACCTCTCTAGAGCAAAGCTGAAATACTACAAAGAAGTGTTATTCCTCTCCCTTCCCTTTCCCACTCAAAAGATCCCAGAACATAAGGGTACTTCCCTTGAAATTGATAAAGCCCCCTGGATATTGCTTTCTGTAGGGGAAAAGGAGCAGGCCTATTGCAGGTGTCAAATTAATGGGCTGCTGCTTTCCATAAAGAGGGATGAGTGTGAAAATAAAGATGTTAAATCGGTATCTAATGTTGATTATCTAATAGTCGAGTTTGAAATGGTCTATTCCCGTTCCTAAGCATTGCTGGGGTCACTTGGAAGAGGAGCGACTGCAGGGATTACACTAAGGGTGGGGATCCACAAAAAAGAATGCAATGAATAACTTGACAAAATTGTGCAGTGAGTGCTGTACCCGTTGCAAAGAAGCCTTCACCTCTTGCTGGAGTTTTTTTGGCATCTAGAAGAACTTATCTTCAAGTAACATGTAGAGTGTAAGGTGAATTGCAAAAGAGGAATGCAGACAGCTTCTCCTATCAGCACATTGTTTTGGTTAAGACTCTACTGCAGTTTTGTGAAAATGCAATTGGAGGAGGGGAAACAAGACAAAATCAGCCTGTCCTCCGGGTTCCCTTCGTTAATCAAACAAGCTTATTAAGAAATTAACACTTCTAGGGTTAGAAAAGAATTGTCGCGCTGTTTTAGTTTTCACATAGCTTCAGACACTGTGTATCCGGCTGTCTGAAAAACAACCAAACAGAAAAATAAGCTCTTGCAGTTCTGACTGTAAAGACAAAGATGCGGGAAGAGGCGCCTGCGTCGTCAGCAGTGGTGTGGCAGGTTTATTTTGAGAAAGGAATATTCCTAAGTCTGACTTCTTGTGGGCAGCTGTGGATGTTGCAGTGTTCTGGGTGTTGGCAAGAGCAAAACTCTCAGCAAATCACCTTTTTCGTTATTTTTTCTGCTTTGTTTTGGGGTTATCTGATAATTTCCACAAATATTAATTGTTCTTTCATGACTTGCAGGGCTGGGTATCTTATACTTCCTTCTCCTGACTAGATCAGTGTGACTCTTACAGGATCCCTGGTGCAAAGAGCCTCTTGGAAAATTCAGATGCGTTTTTCAATATTGGACTAATTTGTGCTTTTGCATTTTCTAGCTCATTTTTGTAGAGCGCCAACAACAAAAAAAAAATCATGAATCTGCTTGCTGTGTTGACTTAAAAGGAACTGTTTCACAGTTCCAGCACTGAGAATCACTATTAGCCTTGTGGACTTTATCCTGTGCATTGGAGACACTGTACCCTTTTTTCCGGCAGGATGGTGGTGTTCTCTGCTCAGAATAGTTCTTGAGTAGTCACCTTAAAATTTCTTTTACCATGGTCGCCACCATACTATCTAGTTTTCTTTTTCCTTTGCTCCTGTCACTTCTCTCTTTCCTGTGATGTTTCTTAACCAGCTTTTGACCCACAGGAGGTTTTGTGGCCACTGACTGTTTCCTCAATTGTTTTTATACACTTTGTGGCCTTTACATTTGGTGGTTTTGCAGTTTATTCTATTAGAAGCAGGACCATATTGCACTTCTCGGATAACTGAAGCGTGCAAAGTAAAGCCTCTAATTTCAAAATAATTTAAAGATGAGTTAAAATATAGGGTATTGTTTAGGTGATAAAACTCATCCATGCTTTGTGGGCTTCAGAGTCCCATACAGTCAGCTGGAGAGCTCACAGTGTTCTTACCTGCCTTCTCAGAGGGGGTGAATTGGGGGAGGTATATGCAGTTTCCTTTTTTTCTTAAAAGATTGAAATGTTAAATAAGCAAAATGGCAAATGTCTACATTGCTGGGGAGGAGGGGGTTGTAGATATTTGCATTAGTTCTGTGATGTAGAAATAAATGAACACTTGTAATCGCTTGAATAAGGGGTGCTGGGATCAAACATGCTCTTCCTTCCCCAGAAGTATCCCAGCTGACTTCTGACCTTTATTTATGGAGGTCCCCTGTCCTGGTCTTTATTCTCTTCTCTAGGATGTTCATACTGAAACACACTCGCAATTAAAAGAGGAATTATCTGTTGTGGTCCAGTGCCTTTAATGAAACTATTCGAATGAGTAAGGGATAGCGTGTGGGTATGAGTCACCCTGGAACTACATGTTCTCTCCAGGACAACCTTCGGGAGGAGGGGGCGGGCAACATCTGCAAGGATACTGGGGAGAAGGTTACTGCAGGCAGACTGTGTTATTTGATCACTGGTGAAAAGACGGGGAGGGAAACTCTCTGCTCCAAAGACTGGCGGTTGCTAAGCTGTATTTGGACAGGTACACAGATGATTATATCTGAGTAATACCAAGGAGCATTACAGTCGTTAACAAGACAAGATTTGCAAATTCCTTGTCAGCAAATGCCTTTAGGAAGCAAATGCCTAGCAGGAAATAAAGAAAGGACTCCCTGTCTTGTAATCCACCAGCATTTCTATGTTGCCTGAAGACCTTTCTTTACCCTGCGCAGTTGAGAGACATTTCCTGAGTGCAAGTGCTGCTTTGGGACTAAAGCACTTGTGTCATTCTGTAATAGCAGGAAAATAGACCTCACTGTGGCATATTGTAGGAGCATATTTAATGTACAGGTGGTATCTATAGCTGTGATATTCAGGGAATTGTGAAGGCTAAAATTTAAGTAAATAAAACATAAAATACTATGTATTTCATAAAGATACTATTTCAGTTTTAAATCTAGATTAGACAAAAGTGAAGTGATGAGCAATGAAGAAGCTATTTCCTAGTAGCCCATTTTAATGCCATTCCAGACATACAAATACGTAACTCCCTCCCATCCCATCATGTATTCTTTTGCAAAAATATAGTGTGCTAGATGAACCTCTCTTTTTTTTTTTGTGAGCAATGTATATCTATATACTTTACCAAAGAGCACTTAAAAAGCAAATGTTGAACAGAAGGAACTTTTTGCTGAAGCAAAGTTTGATTACTTATTTGCACTGTTTGACTACTCAAAGTTTGGTTATGCTGATTATGCACTTATTCTAATAACTCCCATGGAAATCTCATGTGGTCAAACATATCCCTGTGGAAATCCACCATGCTGGAATTTGTTCCTTAGCGATTTCTTTTTTTTTTTAATCTTAATTTATTTTTTTTTCTGGGTGAGAATTAACAGAAATTTCACTGTATGCTTCTATTCAGAGGGAATCAACCAGGTTTCACTTCCCTTTTGCTGGAGCTGTTAGCCAAAAAGTAAGACATCTCTAGTGCTTCACTTTTTAAAATAAGTGTCTACTGGACCCTGTTTTAAACTATCTGACAGGGAGCTGTAATTTATCATTAAAAAAGTCTTCCAGTCAAATGTCAGTTCTTCACAATGGACTAATCTTGGAGCATCTCTCTCCAGGGCTAGATCAGCTGCCTTGATGTCAGTAATCAACAGTAAATAATTTGGTGGAGTTAACTAGCAAAAGAAAAGCTCTGGGACTAGCAATCACTGTACTCAAACTCTATTTTCCTCACTTTAATGTCCCAGGCTTTGCCCTTTCTTTCACTTTGAAGGGTCTAGTTAAGTGAACCTGTTAATTGGCTGGACTGTTTTCATAATTTTTGTGCTGACTATATGAAACTTCTCTCTTTTTAAGAGGTAAATGAGATTTCAGTGTAGGCAAGAGTAAGAGTATACTGTCCTGTTTTGTTTCCTGGTAATAAACTCTCATAACCCCCTGACTGTAGGTACTTCTGCTCCAGAAAGCTGCCCTTTTTCCAGGAACTGAAATAAATGCTGTAGAAGTACCAAATTTTGCAAAATAGCTGCAGAATTGTTTTTTTTCCGGTTGGTACAATGGCAAAAATGAGATACAACTTAATGCTCAATACTTCCAAATTGATTACATTGACTTGTGTGCTTTCACACCCTTCATTAACAGACACCTGCGTGGCCAGCAATGGTGTGTAGCACCACTCTGGTAAATGCCAGCTGATTTGGGTTCCTGTGCAAGGGCTGATACATAGCAGTTAACTTACCAGAGGAACACCCCACAGCATCTGAGCTCTGACAGTGCTGCTTTCAAAATCAAGAGATTAATGTACGGCCATGCAAGTCTTGAGGTAGCCTAGAGAGATAATGAACAGAGAATGTGTCAACCGAAAGTCATAATGCATGTAAAAATGCACACAGTCTAAAAAAAGATAAATTGGGTCAGCACAACAGTGGCAATTCCTTCTAATTCAACTACTTTGACAAGATGAAATGTCATAAAATACTGAAGGTCTAGCAATGCTCTTCTTATCAAATAATTTCAGCATCCCTCTTGCAAATCTCTTTTCTTCCTCATCCTGCAAATAACCTGAGTTAGAACAGCTGGGTAGGGAACAACTGTCTTACAGATGCTGCAATTCAGATTATATTTTATTAAGCTGAAATGAGAGACATAGCAAACTCTCCTAGGGAGTTCAGAAGTTTCCACCCTTCTAGTAATTGCATACTGTACAGGAAATGGAGGTTAAAAAAAAATACAAAAAGTCATTCAGGGTATCTCTAATAGAGTCATTGCCTTGAAATAAGTTCTCATTGCAGAAATCCTCTGGAAGAATCAGGGAAGCCTTTTGGCAGTTCTTGGTATTTGTCAATAAATAAAAGTAAAGGGAGGTAGCTAGTTCTGAGCTCGTGTGCTGTCTGTACTCGTCTCCTAGCCCTGTGCAGGATACTGCATTGCAGGGCTGTGTTTAAAACTAAATTCTCTAGGCCTCTGCCAGCTCAAATCCCTGCACAGATGTATTGCTTTCTTCTCTTATCGCAACTGCTTTCCCCCCCAGACACCATCTTTTAAAAAGTGCAATATTTGCTATTCCTACAAAGTAGAATTGAAAGTACTTCATATTGTTAATCCTACATACAAACAGACAAGAGCATTATCAATGTGCTGCTTTCATCTCACTAGAGTGATGTAAGATAAAAACTCAGCACTCGCCTGAAACTAGAGATTTGGGTTGCTCTTGAACACACCAAATCTTTCTCGCTCTGGGAGTACAGCTGTGCTAGATGCTTCAGTCCAGCCACCTGGGCTCAAACTAGATCTTAAAGGGAGAGCAACCTTTTTCCTCCTCCTTCCTCTCCCTCCTCATGAAAACTGTTTTTAAAAAAAAAAAAAAAGACAAAAAAATACAATAAAAAAGCGCCTCAACAGTAAGTCTATGCTGTTGGCTCTTGAGAATAAGGTTGTTTTGGCAGTTGCAGATCATGACAGTCACTATAAAAGGGATGCTTTATACTCAGTTTATGTTTTGTGAGGTAATTCTCCAAAAAAAGTAGAGTACTGGGAGTGTTTCATCCATTCTAGTGCCAGAATGATCGGTTTCCTCTCTTGAGTGGAGAGAGGGAGGATTATCTGGGAAGCTGAACACTTAATTTTTTGTTTTCTTCAGTGTCTGAGTCATTAACAGGTGTATGGTTGAGGATCAGAAGGTCTTGTACCATGTTCTTATTTCTTCTAACTGCCTATAATCTACCTCAAGTTGCTTTACATTAGCTTCATGTGCATTAAAGGAGGTGCTGTGTGACCTCACAAAAGGAAGGAGATAATTGCTTGCAATTTGTAGATGAGACTTTAAAATGGGTTTCATTTAGTCTTAAAGTTAAGACTCCACAAGGTCTGATACACAGTTTTTCCCACTGGATTATACTGAAATTGCTTCATCCTTCTGTAGGAAATTGAACCCTTTCTGTAGCAGGGTTACCCAGACGTCTTTGTGTGTCAGGTACTTCACAGTCTGTCAGTGAAAAAGGGTCTTGTGGATGCTAATGTATTTTATTTGTTCTGCTGTACAGAATAAAACAAGACCGAGTATGTTCCATTAAAATACCCATATTTGAGTTTAAATTGTTACAAATTTACAAATGCAAAAATCTTGGGGGGGGGGAAGCTGTAACATTAACCTAATTGGACTTCCTTTGAGGCTCCATTAGAATAGTAAATTAGTTATACTACAAATCACCATGCTATGCAAACTATTTTCTGTAGTTCTGTCTTTGGAGTATACCAGCCAAAAGTGGTGCGTGATAGTCACTCTTACGAAAGCTGAACAATGCATAATACATAAATTAAGCAACACAGAGTACTGGCGGGATTACATCACTAGAAAAACTACAGCGATGTTAACTCTTGCAAGATTGGTGACTAGTAGGATGTTCAGGAAAACTTAATTCCTACAGGACTTTGGTTTCTTAACTATATAATTAATGAATGTAGATTTCAGATTAAAATGTCTCAAAATGTCCTTAAATTGACTTGAATTTCTGATTTAGCACACTGTCAATAATATTATTATGCATCAGTAATTATGAGAATAATGATCAACACTTATTCTACTACTTTCCTCCTGAAAATGTATGTCTTGTTAACAGTAGTGTCATTGACTTAATCTGGAGGAGAATTTGATTCTCTATATGTGGTAACACAAGTAGTCAGCAAATCTGTATTCATTAAGTTAAATTTTAGTCAAAAATTACATTTGGAGGTTGGCTGCATGACAAAACATGTCAAATCAGGAAATACAACAGATCACCATCTCTAACACATAACAAGCTAAGCTAGATAAATGGGCAATACAGAAATAAACAGGCTCAGTGCTAATAAATGCAAATCCACGCAAACTGAAGTGAAAAAGAAAGTGTTTGAAAGGCACTAGATTGATTTGGTTTGCATTGTTGAACCTGAAGAGACTGTGAAAGTGTAAATTGAAGTTATATAAAAGGTAATATAAAAATGCTCAGACTTGAAATTTTATGCCTCAAGAAAATAACTATTGTGCGCTTCTATCTTCACATTTGAAGCAAGATGCATAAGAAATAAAAGTCCTACATACAGTGTACACTACATTTCCATCCTTACTTTTAAAAAACTCAATTTTAAATTATAGGTAACTATTAGAAAAAACCATAGCCTGTGGTTTTACTTAGTTTCTCAGAATTCCTTCTTTTCTCGCTGCTACTTTAGCTGTAAATATTCAACAAATATTAAAGCGGTATTAAATTAGTATCATTACTTCAGTGAAGGCTTTCTGTCAGTAAGTACCAACTGGCTCATTTCAGTACTTGGAGGTTTTATGTTCCTTTGGCATGCAGCCAATAACCAAATTCCAAAGGACTTCACCCTGGCTCTTCTGTCCAATTTGAGTGCTAGAAGTTGCTAATAAAATATTCAGTAGAAATCAACTTGCAGAATACTACCAGGACAGAGCATTCAGTCACACATCTGACAAATTCAGCAAGGGAGACTGATCTTCTGCATCTCTATAATGAATCACATCTGATGGAGAGAAACGAGGTTGTGGGGGAATGGATTAAGATCATTTGTTGTACTGATATCTTTGGTGTACTTAAAAGCATGTAACAAAAGTAAAAACACAAAACATTGTGGGCTGGGACCTTCTGATTCTCGTGTCAACCAGATGTTTGCTGGCCCTGTCTCTTTAGACCAAATGTATCGGTTTGGCACGTGTGGAGGAGAGGAAATGGTTGACATCAGTGAAAATGTTGCCTATAGTGGTCTGCTCGCTATCTCTTCCATCTGAGGCTGCTTACCCTTTCAGAAAAGCTAATGTGAGCTTATGGTTTGTTCCGAGAGATGGGTCTGGAAAAGGCCCAAGCTGTGTGAGGAGTCCTTTTCTTCCTCCTAAGCCAGCGGAAGATTACAGGCTATGTAGACCATGACCCTTGATCACAGCCCATGGATATTCCCTTGTCCCTCACATTGATACAGGATGCTCTTGCTGACAGATGATTTACAAGACAGAGGGTGTTGCAAGCAGAGGAAGAGCAGTGACTAAGTTCACTGCCTTGCAGGAAGTCCACAGCCCTACACAGCACTTCATGAAGGGGACAGCATGAATGTTTCCTCTGTTGGGCCAAGGCATGCAGAACTGTGACTGGAGCTGGTTGTGATGGTATCTGCCAGACTTAAGGGATGTCACTAGATTTCAGAGTGTCTTCACCCCTCAAAGTCTCAGTATGTTCCTGGGAGAAGATTGGTGACACTGTACATGCTTTCTAGAGACGTAGGTGCAGTGTTCTATCCAACCCTTTGGGCCCCTTGCACCCTTAGAGACATTATTTCCATTGTGAGAGCTTCAGGAGCAGAGAAGGGTCTTTTCTGACACCCAGGCAGCACAGAGGAGTTGCTCATTAGAGTTAAATCCAGAAAGATTGTGAGCTGTGCTTGGAGTCAAGGCACAAGTTAGTGCATGATTCCTGGGGAAGGGCAAATGTTCAGATAGACAAGGAGATCAGGAAGTACAGTGAGGAGGCGGCTTAGGCTGGGTGTGCAAGGAGACTTATGCTATGACCAGTAACGTGTGCAGAAATATTAAGATCAAGGAAGGAGAAAACTAAATTTAGAAGTTTCTGAAGTCTTAGCCACGCTGGTCTAAAACCAGGAGTAGCTGGACAAGTAGACTTATACAGGCTTGAGGAAGAAACATATTGATACAAGGATCTAAGACATAACTTCATCTTCTCCATGCTGCTCAGTTTTATTTGCTTAATGCTGTGTCCTGCTCAATGGTGTCCTTTCCCTGCCTGAAAACTCTTGGTCTATTTTGTGATTTCATTTGTGTGTGATGCTCCATATCTTTGACTGTTCTTTCTGCCCTTGATTGCGCCTGCTTTAGTTTGTCTTTTCTCAGATGGGGCCAAGCAACATGTTATATTCAGTATATGAGTGAACCATGTGTGTATATAGTGACGTAGGAATGTTTTCTGGTATGTTCCATACTCTTTTTCTAATAAATCATAATGTTCTACCAGCTGTTTTGCCTGTTGCTGATTCCTGAGCTGGTATTTTTGTAGAACCACCTATTTCAAAATACCTCTATTGCATACTAATAGCCAGAGTCCATCACTGCATGTAAATAATTAGGACTATTTTTTACTTTGTGCATCGCTTCACACTTATAAAAACTTGAATTTCATATGCCAGTTCATGACAGATTATAATATTGTCATGTAATTCTCTGCCTGGCTTCAGTTTTTACTATAGTGAAAACCATGTATCGTCAGGAAACCTTATCTCATCCTCCACCTTCTTTCCTAGGTAACTTATGAGTACATTAGACACCACAAGTTCTGGTGCAGATTCTTGTGGAACTCCATAGTTTTCTGTGGAAAAGGACTCCTACTCTATTTTTTTTTTAAAGTTATTTATTAATGTGAAGACCTATTTTTTTTACCTCCTATTTTTATTATCCTTTACTAACTTAAAGCTCAGAGGGAGAAAAACTTGTCATGAGCTCTTTGGGGCTGCAAGTAGGGTATGTGAGTAGGATCTGTGTTTAGTGACTCCTGAAAACGGATTTTTGAGATATAACCCCTTCTCAGAGGGGAAATCTTTATCCATATATCTCATGTGGTTCCATTCTTTAGTATTCTTTAATAGTATTTCTAATGGTATCTATGTCAGGTTTGTAGTTTGGATTTCATTTGCTCTCCAGAATTCTCTAAACTGGGTATCATCTTTGCCAATTTCCAATCCTTGTGAGATAAGCTCATCACTGCCGTTTCACCTTGACTTTGGTTAGAGCTCATACTTGTTTTATACTTTCTACTATTTTACTAATTAATTGATTAATTCTAAAACTTATACTAACAAGTAGATATATTACTCATGATGTAACCTGTTAAGGAAGGTTGTGTCACACATCCTTAGCACTGTAAATGCTGTTGTAAGAATTCATTTAGTCTTTCTGCTGTGTTGTTAACCTCTATGAGCCTTTCACACTTTCACCATAGTTTGGTCTTTTGCAGGCGTTCTGCGCTTGATGCGTTTGCAGGAGGGGCGATTTTAGTCATTATGCCTGTAATATGTTGTTCTTTAAAGTCTTTTAGACCAGCATTAACATACTTTTACCTTTGGCTTGCCTGAGTTCCTTTTATTTTCTTCGCTTGTATCCAACTTTATCTTTTCATAGACAGTCTGTATTGCTAATATTCTAGCAGCCCATTAACTGTTTCAATCTCTTTGGTCCTTCCTCAAGTATTTTTTGATAGATGTGCATTTTCTGTCCCATTGACATAATGTATTTAAATATTCCTGTAGTCTTCAAATCACACACAAGAATTTCTCTTTTACCTTCTGATTTTAATTTTCTTTTAACAAGCTTCATACTCTGTACTTAAAGCACTACTGCAATGGATGTTCTGCTTCTAAAAGCAGCAATGTGCTATGGGTGTTAATGTTCTTGTTAAGAACACTTTGAACCATGTTCCTCATGAATCAGGAACAAGTAAATAATTGTTTCTGTTCTTGTGTATTTTCTGACCAACTTTTTTTGGAGGGATGCTCTATTTATTTTTAATATAATACTAGTTACAGGAAAACTTGGAAACGTAACTAGAAATAAGGTAAGAATCAACAAGGGTCCTGAGAAAATCATCTTGGTTAGCCCCTGATTTTTTTATATTTTTTTTTTAATTGGGAAAATAAAATCTTGGTTTCTCAAAAGCCCAACCAAATGATCTCATGTGAAACAAAACTACTGGCTTTCATTTCAAGCAATTTTTCTTGAAGATACAATTGAAGGTGATCTTGAGATGAAAAGACAATTTGACTACAAACCTTTTATTAAAAAAAATTTTTTAAATGAAATATTTTGTTTAGAATTTTTTTTGCTTTTTTGCCATGAACAATCAAGTGAAATCCAGACAAATTCATAAGCATTATTTTTGTTACCATTGAGTCTAATTTTGCCCTTTTTCTTCCTTTTTTCCTCGCCCCAACATAATCCATATCTAATTGAAATTACTTACTTCATGCCTTTCTTAGGTTTTGGCAGGGATTAAGAAATCCGAATCCACTTCATCTAAATACCAGGTGTCTCCTGAAGGGCTGGCGCACAACAGATTGCCATCCTCATGTGGGGAGAAGGCGGCTGTCGGCTATTGGCAAGTGTGCTTCGCAGAAGCTGTGCCAAACCCTGTCTTGTTACCCCCGAGACCGCCTCGGAGGCCGCTGCAGTGTGCTGGGCTGATGCACAGCATGCCACGACCCACGGGGAAGATGAGGTGGTTCACCTCATTAATTATCTGGGGAGGTGGTTGTCCAACCGTTGATTATAATGTGCATATGTGAGTGAGTGGCCACTTGGGTTAGTGCTATTAACGTGCGGCTTCAGTACGTCCCATTTGTGGTGACTTGCTTTCCAAAGCCAGCTCCCCTTCTTTAAATTCATTAACCTGTTTGACCACTAACCTATGCTTCCTTTATTTGTGCAACGACACTGTTTTTTTCTGAGTGAAACAAAGATAATATAATTAGTGTAGATTACTTGTTTTTAAATTTTTGTTTTCACATTTTTTTATTTCATTAGGCTTTCTGGTCACATTCTCTGGTTCCCGATTTGAATTGGTGCTCTGCTTGTTTGAAGTTGTGCAGGTGGCTCTTCCTCTTTTGATGGCGTTTGAGGAGAATGGTTGATTAGCTCCTCCTTCATCTACCACCTCTTGAATATAGCATTAGATAAATGTGGTTGAGTGATTGTAGTATCCTCTGTACAAAGTACCTCCTATATTGTGTGGAAGACGACAGGTTTCTCAGGAATGACAGAACTCAATGACAGGTATCATCATGACAAAGTCTCTGTGGTGATACAAGTGCTGATTCTCGCTACCTGGTGAATCAATCAGCTGATGGATGTGATCAATAGACTGAAAATATATCAACTAGCCCATAAATTTCAGTCCTGACAAAAGCAGCACTGCAGCATCTTTTGGAAGAGCAGAACTTTCTCGCTTTCTATGATAGTTCCACTTGATAGAACCCTAAAGGAAGTCTAGAAAACCACTCAGTAGAACCACTTGAGAAATAAAGGATCCCTCTACCAAAGTGATTTCCAGAATCTCCACAAGCCACTGGGACAATTCAAACCCATACACGAAACTAGGATCAGCAGCAGTGCCTATCCCTGGGCATTGCATGTTAAGCGGGTGCTTGGTTGAGTCTCTTTCCTCATAAACTAATCTAAAATAGCAATATTTCAAAAGGTTTGGGGGAAGAATCCCTTTTCAGATAATTAATACAAAGTGTTGGAAAAAAAAAAAAAAATCCCCTTTCTTCAAAAGTGCCATCCCTTCCCCCTACAGAAAGGACTAGTCTGACATCTGCTACTGCTGCTGCTCTGCCTGTTATTATTTGTCTTAGAGACTCTGCCCATCCTTTTGCTTCTACAGCTGCTGCTGGTGTTTCCTCTTGGTGCTTCCTGCCTCCCTGGCCTAAATTCCATCTGACACACTCTTGCCCCTCTGGCCTTCTGCCCAGCTGGTTAAGAGCTGGCATTCAGTTGACTGTAACACTCATTTCTGCAGTAGGAACATAAAATAATATTTGGGTTTAATTTTCTTTTGAGGAGCTCTTCAAGATCCTTTCATGAAGGTAATATATTATTTTTTTATGCTGACCCTTCAGTTTGATCTTTGGTCCGCAGAGAATCTTGTACCCGTGTGAGAGTTGCCAATAACTGTAAGGACTGCAAAGAAACTTGTGGCAAATTTCCTGCTTCAAAAACCATGATGAGTTGGTTTGGTTGGGAAAAGTGGTGGAATAGAGAGTTTTGTCCTTTGTCTTCAACAGTTTCAGAGTCAAGATGACTGCACAATCTTGCTCTGGCAGCAACCCTGATATCTCTGCTTTTTGTAGCCAGTAGAGGTGGGGGGAAAACTGAAGAAGGAATCCCGGCTATGTCTTCTTTCTCGTTCTTCCACCTTGACGTCTCTCTGAAAAACTCCAGAGAGGAAGAGGTCCATGTTGACTCCCTCCTTCACAGCACTCAGAGATGTTTACCTCAGTCTTCAGGAGAAGATAGAACTACTGAGGAGCTAACGGCTGCCTGGGCCTTTCCATCAACAAAGATAATAGTTATGAACTGGATGTACAGGAGAAAAGGCCAGTAACTGAAAGTGCAGTGTCTTCTCCTTTGCCACCTTAACTTTGTCAAATTTAAGGCATTTCAAAATATAGTACTGAGCTTAACCAAAATATGGATGTCATGGCCAAGATCTTTTAGTTTTTAAGAACTGACAGATGAAAAATTGACCTCTGGAAGATGAGACGTTCAAAAGAGTTCAGAGCTTATGGCAACAGCTTATCAGCAATATCCCATATTGCTGATCGATTTGAATTTTTTCTAGCTTTATTAGATCACCCAGGAAACACTCCTGTCTTCTGTACCAGTACTGGTGCCTACCAATGTGCTGAAGGTGGGGACCTCCTGACCTGACTATTTGGGAAAGACAACTTTTTTATTCCTGTCCTGAAGCTACCACCTGTATTCTATTAATGGTCAAAATAGACTTCTGATGTAATATTATCTTTCCAACTGTGAAATAGCAGATATCCCATGTTGGGTTTTTGAATTTGGGGCTAAAATAAATCCCAGAGGAAGAACTTAGCTATACTGCAAGTAACCTGGTGTTGGCTTGTGCACAGAAAATAATGGCTTTCTAAAGTGACTAGAGCGAAGTGCTACATCTACAATTTGATGTTCCCCACTTGTCTCCCATCTAAATGCTGAGCATCTTTTTGCACTAGGTGGCTGTAGGATGTTATTTTAGGAGATAATGCCATGCAGTCTAGGAAACGTTTTTATATAAATGATATAAATGATACACTGGTTTTTTTGAACAGCATACCAGGACCACTAGTACAGTCCAGAGAATACTAGCGAAAGATTAAATCTGAACTGAACATGAAGAGTGACATTCTAACTGATGTGTGGAGTCACAAAATTGTGGCCAAGGTCATATCTCCCAACCTGAAAACTGAAGACTCAGAAATGATAGGGAAATGCCAGTAAATTAAAAGGAAAGGAGCTGTTACCCTCTTCCTTTCTCCTGAAGTTAGCTAGCCATGTTGAAGGAGCTGAATGCAAGAAGAGACACAGATCTGAAATGTGCAAATACCAGATTCTATAAAGAAACTATTTCCAGGTGGAGGGATCAGTCTGTTCCGGAGGTACAAGGTTTGTTTCATGCAGCTGACCTTGAATGATTATTTCTCAATGTTTTGTTGTTATTCTGCCCACACCACAGTTAAGCAGTACTTAAAACATTCTCAGGACTAAGAAACTAATGAACGTGGAAAAGTAAGTTTGAACTTAGGGCGCAAAAACTTGTAACCTGTAAAGCAGGTGACCTTTATGTAATTTTCTGTCAATACAATGTATTGGGGGAGAGCAAGAATAATCTTTTGCCAACATAGTCATTAAAAGCAGCGAGGCTGCTGAGCACTGTCATGTCACGCAGCCCATATTCCTTAAATCTGTATCTGTCATACTGAGATTTCTATCAAAATACAAGAAAAATACTGCAAAGAAAATTTCCTAGCTTTTAGGAATGTTGAGTTAAAATCTGAAATATAATATATTGGTAGTAGTGCAATGCATTCCTGCAGAGATACTTCTGGTGAACTTCCACCAAAGCATTTCTTGGTGACTCTCCTGCTCCTCCATTTAGAGTGTTCTTGGGTGGTGTCCTGGGCTTCAGAGGTAGGTGCTACACAAAAAATTATATTTCCTGTCCCAAAAAGTAAGAATGAGTGCAAGAGGGGTTAATTTTAACTTCTTGGTTCGTTCTTAGATGGTATCTTGGGAGTGTGCTTGACAATCTTAACTTGACACCTGTACATATATTTATTTTTATTGGAACATAGAATTACATTGGATTTTAAGTGATTCCGTTTGGTTTGTAAAATGATATTTTGTTTACATTGGTTCTTCTGGTTTGTTTTCAAAATGTTGTTACAGTGAGTTCTTAAATATTTTAATTACCAGCACATTAAAAAATACTGTTTTCAGGGAATTAAGTCATTTAGAACTAGTTAATGCCCTTCTGTATCACTTTAACCTGAATCTAGGCTGCTAATCCTATTGAATAACAAAAACACTGAATTTCCCTCCCTGCTTCTACACTCAGAAAGATGCTTGCTAGTAAAGTGCACCTTGAGTGTCAGTGAAGGGAAGAAAATCTAATTTTTTTGATAAATCTCTAAAATGTAAATTAGCTCTGCTAGAATGTCAGTCATGTAGGCCAGTGGAATATCTGAAATTACTCAGATATCTACTTCTGTTTTATACAATATTTCTGGTGAAGTTCAGTGAAAACACTCTCAGAACATCTCTGCTGTAGTACTCAAACTGAAAAAATGCTTTTGGTTTTTCCATATTTACAAATATTTGAGTTTCTTGTTACTATTACATGGATTTTAACATCATGTATTTAAAAAAAAAAATTAAAAAAAACCCCACCCCCAAAGCCTTTAGGTCTCTTCTCATTGCTTTTATTTAACATATATGTCGAATATATGAACATACATATACAGAAGTACTTCAACATATAAAAATGCCTCCTTTACAAAAATGTCTGCAGATGTAGTCATTCAGAAGTCTAAGGCATATAGTACATACATATGTACATTGTACACATAGTTGGGCTTTTGTCTGGCCACATCACATGCTGCCATCTCTTGGCTAGGCATCCTCCTTCCATTTTCTCTTCTCCGTGGTTTTGTTCTCTTTGGTGTCAGTGCAGGTATTGACCCTCCATCCCAATCTGTGCGGAGTTGTACCCCTGCCCTGCCTGGTTTGCTCCTTTTCCACACCTAGATGCTGATTCTTTTTTTTGGGTTAGCTCTTCTTTATGCTAATAGACCAATAATTTGTGTCGTTTCGTTAGATGTCTTTAGGCTGATACTGAGCTGTGAAATATTGGTTGAAATCCCTCCTTCCCACCTCTTCTGCCACTCTTAGCAAAGTGAACCTCTGGTGTCAGCATAGGAGCTGAGCGGAAATATCTGAAAGAAGGAATTATTTTTATGAACAAATGAGAGCATCTTCTGTTGTTCTGTTGCCCTTACTGTTCTCTGGCCTCCTCTCATCCACCTCCCTTTTCAGAGCAGGATAGGTAGTTCTACCACCTACCGGAGCATATGGAGCTCAGACTTAATTTCTGTTGGCTACAATAGCTCTCTGGAAGAGCTGCTTTTTTTTTTTATTTTTCCTGACTGTGCTGAGAGCCAAGGCAATTGGTGTTCAACATCAGATGCCTAAAGCTTGTTGGTTCCTCACATTGCCAAGATGGGCAGTTTTGCTGATGGCTTGTTGCATGTTTCAGCTCTGTGCTGCTTCCTCTACAGTCCCAGCGCGCAAGTGCAATTGTCCCACCCAGGGTCTCCTAGATAAAGAAGCACAAACTCAAAGCCCCCAACTTCAAATAGCTCTGTTACTCCCTGATGCAATTCAAACCTGCCCTTCTTGTTTGTAGGCCTCTCCCCAGGATTTCTTGGGCTAACTCCAGCCTTGCTAAATAACCTCCTCTCCTTGCTCTCCTCTGTTCAGCTAGAGGTGGCCTTCTCTCTGACCCTGTTGCTTCTGCCACCTGGAGCAGCCTTCCTGTGTCTTGCTGCCTTTCTGACTCACCACCTACTTTTCAAATGCCATGTGAAAGCCTATAGTTTCAACCTTGCCTTGTAACAATCTGGAGCAGCTTAAGGAAAACAACCTCTGGCTGTTACCCAAAGAGGGTTCAATAATTATTTCTCTAACCCTCCTAAAGCAAAAAGGTTGGCCACCAAAAACAAATAGGAGGAGGACCCCACACACGTTATCCGTATTGGCTATTTTTTCATCTGAGAGGTAAGAATAAAATAAGATCTTAACAAATTACCTCTGCTGCCTGGCAAATAGCACAGCAGAAAAAATACAAAGAGTGTCCATGCAAATAGATTTGTACATTGATTTTATTTATCTTTTTTGTTTTCCCTCTAATGTTTCCATCAACTCATGGTTCTTAATCATTTAAGAATAGGTGTGTGTTAAGGGGTGGGAAGGACAGAGAGAATTCTTCAAGTAGAAATAAAGTTAAATACCTGGCAAGAATAGGATGATTGGAAGGACTGACTTAATGTGAGTTCACAGTTCTGTACTGTTGAAACGTGACACTATCATTGCTTTAAACCCACTGCCTTGTGGCAGTGAAGTTCTCTCCAGTGCATCACTACAGGACATGGATGCACTTTGCAGTTTAGTTCTTATATGAAGTATTTTCCATACAGTACACTCTGGTAGTGGATGTAGCAGAACCGGAGACAAGGTCACACAGGACGGACTTTCAGGCACCAGCCCAGTTAAAGGTAGTTTTAGTAAAATGAATGTGGTAGGCAAAAAGCATTTGAGAACCAGTTTCTATTGAAGTCTGTGCTAATGCTCTTGGGGGCTGAAGGGGAAGGGAGAGAAACATACCCTGGAGATCACAAAGTCACCCCCAGTGCTTGGGTCCAGCATCATTTTTACCGACTGCTAACTGTTTTCCTTTCTTAAGGGCCCATTTTCCCTGTAACTTCATATACTTTTCCCCACTGCTGCTTGTGGCTTTGCTTGTGAATGCTCATCCTAACCAGCCTCAAGCACCTTCTTTCTGCGTGCTTGGGGAAGGCAACACCCTGCTTCCAATTAGCAATGCAAGCTGGCTGCAGGAGCCTCTTTCTAACGAGAAACACCTCTGATGCTTATCATTTGTATTTGGTGCCTACTGTCTCCAGTCAAGCTCAAGAGATTGCTGTGCTTGGAGCTAGATATACCGATCTTGTCTTCATTAGGAAAAAGACGGTTTAGATGGCTCACTAAAGTGTTCCAAAAGACTTGAGCTTAATACAAATCAGTTGGTGTTTTTCTAAAGGGGTTTGTTAGCTTCGAAGAGCTAAAAGAGATTAAAACAGCTGCTGTCTTTGGTAAGACTGTAGCAATGGTTAAAATCAGGAAAGAATTGTTATGTGGCTCAGCTAGAAACTGCCAGACAGACTCTGTAGGCAAGTCATGTAAGCTCTTGTTTCTGTTACTGAGGCCTGTTCAGATTTACTTTCCGTGCATGCAGAACTGCTTTGGGTGAGCACACAGAGGCAAGCTCACCTCACCTGGGAAGCGTTGCATAAGATAGAGCAAATTGGTAAAATAGGACTTGTAACTTTGAGCAAGTTCCATATTTCTCCAAGTCTAATTCTTCGCTGCTACTCACCCTGTACGAGTGCACAATGGATAGGAAATTCTTTCACGAATGTTGACACAGCCACAACTTTCCCCTTAGGCCACTTGGCAGAGCCGACGCAGACGCACAGCCCTGCTCGCTGGGCGCCCCTCTCTGCCATTGTTCCCCCATGCACTTCCTCCCGGGAAAGGGCTCCCGGACCCAGCCTGGGTGTGGTACTTCAGAAATGTACCCCGTCATTCTGGGAGGAGACCTGAAATATGGCATTGGACTGGATGACCTTTAAAGGTCCCTTCCAACCCAAACTGTTCTCTGACTTGAGCTCAGGCCTGCATTGAGAAGTTTGATTTCATTGCTGATGTTTGTTGTTTGATAGCGTGTGTTATTTTATTACCAAATTTCTCATACAAGCAGGAATGCCTCTCATTTTAAAATGGAAACTTTATCTTACTAAAGTTTTCTGTGAGGAGGCAAAATTGTGCAACTGCAAAGGGAGAGAAGTTGTCATCAAGTAGATCTGAGTGGTAAAATGAGGTATGTGTTTTGCCTGTAGTAATCAAGTTTTTTCTGTAACAGACGGGCCAGCTTTATCCGGATAGTTTTTCTTTCCGTAACTGTCCTTCCAAGTATGGTTCTCTTCCTGTTCTCTTTTATTACTGTGAGCATTGCAACCATTGATGTGAAGAGTTGTTCCTCTTCCATTATATCATTTATGTTATTAGCCATAATATATGCCAATCCAATTTCCTGATTAACCTTAATGTGGATACAAGTCCTTAACATCTCTTTAATGTTTTCTTCAGATACTTCAATTACTTATTCTCTGAATTAGAAATAGCTTACGTACTGCCATTACATTTAAATACATCATTTGTGTCTCTGTGGGTAAGTGCTAGTTTGGTTGCAATTATTGCATTGCAAGCCTGAGGCTAGAGTGAAGTTATTGCTTAAATAATATATTAAAGGAAGGAGGCCATTTGGATTGTCTTATTAAGAATCCTGGGGCGATCATTTGTATAAAACCACCAAAGGCTTATACAAATGACACCTGTATAAGCTCCAGGGAGAATGTTCCTCCCAGTCCATGCTAGAAACCCCAGCTTGAGAGTCATTAGTGAAGTAGGAGAATTGGAGAAAAGTCTTTAATAAGGGATTCGGCAATAGCTGAAGCAGCTAAGAAGTATCACTCATCACTACTCCAAAATCTAAGGGGGGTGAGGGGTAAGAGGCTCTTGGAAACTTTTGAAATCATTGTTTTCATGCTTTAAGGGTTATATTTAACCTTCATTAAATGTTCAAGTAAGTGAATATTTTGGTTTATTTAGTGGGGTTCAGGTTGCAGTATAGACCACCACTTATTTCTGCTTTAATCTTTGCACTTGTGGAAAATGTTTACTAAGTTTAGACACTATTTAACCTCTCTTTCAAGTCTGTTATCTTAAAACAAGCAATAAAAAAAGCAAACTTGAAAAGAAAGTCCTATTGACACCTGATATAAAACAAAACCGTGTTAATATTAGCATTTCAGAATATGTAGGAACTCATCGCTTTCTATTTTGATAGCTTGGACGTGATCTCTGTGGGCTGGGAAAATTCCCAGTGTATTACTAGATTCCAGGCATGGCTGTCATGTGCAGCAGCTACCTGCAGTAGGGACCTGCAAAACCAAACCATCCGGCGCTACGTAGCACACAATTCGTGGCATCTTTGGGAGGGAACCTGAAGTGGGATTGTTCCCAGTGACTCCCTCCCAGGGCTTGTCCTGGAACAAAGACTGCACCCAGGCTGTCCCAGTCAGGATTTCTGAAAGGTATGTAGCAAGGTTTTGATTCCTGGAGGTCCTCGGCGTTTTATCTTTCCTATCAATCCTACCTGCTGGAGTAGGATTTGATGGTGTGAGCTTGCAAACTCAGAGACATGAAAGAACTACTGAAATTTTTTTAAACTAGCTAGACCAGCTTCCAAATAGCTTGCCTGCCGTTTTCATCCTGCCAGCGGTTGAGAGCTGCGGAGCTATATATCTCACAAGCAAATGACAAAGCCATGATTCTTGCCCCGAAGCAGCTGCAATCCAAGACTCCAGTCCTGTGATCAGGCTGTTCCAAACTGCCACGAGCCCTCCAAGGGCTCTGTGCTAGTACTGCACTTGGAGCATACCCTCTCCTTTTGGAGGCTGGGACCGCAGAATGTCAGAGCCAGATTTCTTAAGGTAGTTGGTGCTGAACGGCCACAGGCTGGGGAGACTAAATGCCTCTAGACCCTAGCTGGGAATTTCTGAAAATAACCCTTCAAACTCTTGATTCAAAAGTAACATGACACTCTGTAAAGTTTCCTTGTAGCCAGTGAGAGCTGGGATCTGCCTTCTGCACGCACGAGGGCTGAATTGGCTTCAGCAGGAGCCAGCACGCTCTGGCAAAGACGCCGTGCTGGAAACAGCATTCTGCTCATTCTTCTGCGTATTCGCATTAGTGATATTTTCCAAGGTGAAGACAGTCTGTACTAATGGAGAGGGGAAAATAGCGGGTGAGGTTATTTTGGCCTGTGTTATTTAGGAAGTCGGACTACATGTTACGTGATCACCTTACAATCTATAAAAATTAAGTACTAGAGCTAGCAGAGCTCACTCTGGGTCACACATATACTGGGACTATAAAAGTGTGTGTATGACAAGCCTGAATGCATATATGCCACTTGCAGAGAACTGTTATCCTCCCTGTTACTCCAGTCTCCCATTTTACTGCTCCTCTGAATAGGCTCAGGTCTTTCTAATGTTCCCGTACTCCCCGTTAATTACATGTGCGGAGTCTGAGGAACTTCCCTGCAACTGCCTGGGAGTGTCAAGTTCAGCTTTTGTGCAAGCGCTGGCAGGCGCCGGGAGCAACTGGCTCCGGAGCCGTTTGGAGCGCTGCGATGTGGGGATGTAAGACATATGGCAGGGAGGGGAGAGATGCCGTGACACCACGGAGCGAGGCATGGAGGGAACCTCTGTAAATGAGCCCGCGGTGTTAGCGCTCGGCTGCAGCCGGGGTGAAGAGGATTTTGCCTGCAGTTTCGGACCCTGGGTCACCCCTGCAGCTGGTTAATTTTTCACTCATAAGAATGGACCTAATAAACCGAAACAACAACAACAACAAATGCTTCTAATAAACCAAATTGTTCCCCATATAAACTCAATATGCTGCCTCACTTCATCTTCAGTGCTTTTTCTGCACTTCTAGAGATGTTTGTGATTTCTTCCATGATTATGGAGAGTGTTATAACTAGAATTGGGTGATGCTTTTCAACTTGCTATTACTATTCACCAAAAAATGCAAGTTCCAAAATACTTTATGAAGTTTAAAGCTTCTAATGAATAAGAGAATAGATATTTTTCAAAAAATGTTTCTTGCAGTACTTAAATAAAGTTCACGTTTCTTATTTGTAAATACATTCGTATTCTGAAATGCAAAATTTTAATTTAAGTAATTGGCAAAAACTACAAAATTTAATCACAGTTTCATTTTGGGTCAGGCAAAAGAATGTATTTAACCCAGTAAAAAAAGAAAATGAAAAAAACGCCATAACTTCTGAAAACAGAAGTTCATTTTTGAGAGCTGAAAAAAAGTGAAAATATTTTTTTTTTTTTTAAAAACTTTTGGTTTAGTCAGTGAACAAAACTTCTTTTGTTCCTGTCATCGCTCTCTGGAGCTAGTGAGGTGATAAATCTTCATCCAGCTTCTGCTCAAATAATTAAGACACATTTTCTGTATATTATGTTTCCTGGTAACATGATAGCTTCATTTTTACATAATGCTACTTCAGGATTTGTAAGACTGGAGGCAATTAATTCTGATATAATTATTTGTTAGTGACTGGACCTCATTAATAATTGCACAGACTAACAGGTAAAGTTCTTCAGAAAGCAAGGATAGAAAGAAACCATTTTTTTTTCCCAATTGCTTTCATTAATAAATAAAATAGGGTTTTGAACAGAAATACAACTGAGCTCTATCCTGGCAGGAGCGGGCACTAACTGCAGCGAAGGGACACTGACTTACACTGCCTGACAAGCTATGGAGATTTTTAAAGATCTCTCCTGCAGCAACAGGGACATAAGCCACTCTCTGGTATAGATTTCAAGGAAATAAATGGTATGTGTGAATAAATCATAACAGCGCAGGTATCATGTAGAGCTCTCAGCCTTACCCGTAGCCTTGTTAAGTCTGTACAATCAGTGAGCTGCTTATTACCTACCAACTATTCTGTCTCTCCTTATATAATGCCTATTTTAGCACTAATTGCTGAGCTCACGAAAGCCTCAAAAATACCTTTAGTGATCAAGTACTGATTATAAACTGCACATGAATTCAGAGGTCCTGTTCTATAACCTTTATTTGACTTTGTAAATGTGCATACCATTTCAGGCGGCTTTGGAGTTTAATGCAATCTGTTTCCACTGAAGGCAAGCAATACTGGAAATATGATTACAATAATTGTATTATGAACATGGTATTGTCGTGATCAAGTGAAGGGCTCCAAAATGTAACTGATAAAATTGTAACTTTGACCTCCATCTTTAGCTTAAAAACTTGATACAGTTCAAATATCACTTTGTATTAGCCTCATTAGCGCAAAAGCAGGCCTAATAGTTCAATCCCCGTTCCCATGAGTCACTTCACAGACAATATTCATGTAAACAAGAACTTGTGGGAGGGGAGAAACAGGATCCATCTTTTGATGTTGGTTTAGAGCGTAAAAGACTAAATCATGCGCTGTCACAGTTCCATCAATTCCCCGGAGTCGGAGCAGCAGTGAATTCGATTCAAAATTCCTGTGTAAACATGCTGGGGCAAATTCGTGGTTGACGTAAATTGTTGTAACTTCCTTGGCTTTATTTGACTCACTGAAACCAATTAATTTAAGGCAGTTTATGCCCTATGAGGATCCGTCCCCTTCATAAGTCTTTATGCAATAAATGAGAAAGTTATAGTCATTTTTAAAATATTTTATTATGGTGTTCTAAATAGTACAGAACATGGTAGACCCCTTCTGCTTTGTTTTCTTATCCTCTGACTTCATTCAGGTCCTAATTTGAACTTCTCCGCTAAATATGGAAAGAAATTTGTAAATTGTACCAGTCCTGCTATTAGCTTCAGTTTGCAGAAGTGCCATTGATACAGACTTCTGCATTTATTTTGCGTGGAAAGTGTCTATTTAAATTGTGAGATCAATCATCAAATTAGATGTGTGACTGCACACATCGTTCCAGTGTTTATTTTCTTTTCTGGCACACTTGTGGCTCTTTGGGTTTGAAGAATGTAACTCAATTGGAATGAGCCTCAGTGATAAAATGGTCATCACATAAGATGTCTTTGTGTTGTTTTGAAATGTACTATTACAGGGCATTTTAATAAACTTTGTTTTTATTTTCCTTGATTAATAACACATTTGCTTGTGAATTTTCTGGGATGTTTGATTCATGGTCTTTCCTTTCTTTTCCTTAGAACTCCTTGGTGGCAGCAGCCTACAGGAGGCCTTATGGGACTATCCCATGGCGATCTGACCTGGTTCTGGCTTTGTCCAAGTAATTTTAGTCGCACTAACACTTTTGACCCCTGGTGTCATTGATAAGCTCCAGAGCACCGAGTGCTGGGTCAAAAAAGTTTTGAAAGATCTACAGAAAACTAAATGCTTAAAGCCATGTGATTGATATTTGTTTGTTTTAATTATAAATATAGAAAATAATGCTCTGTCACTTTCTCTTTTCTGCATGCTCACACAGATAGAGAAGTTGTTTTATTGATAGTAGATTCATTACATGTATTAAACATTGTCCAGTGATGTACGGGAGGACAGGTCGCTTTCAATCTTCCTTGTTTAATAGCTGATATGATTTTTAACACTTCCTCAGCTGCATGATTTAGTAGGAAGGACTCTGAGCATCGTGTAAGGCATTAAGCAACAGCAGTTGATCACTTGTACTAATATGGTTTCACTATAAAATACCGTCATCTTCTTTTGATTGGCATTTGCCTTTCATAGAATTGTTTGGCTAATGCAGTGCTTAATAGTTTCGGTTTTCTCTTTTTTTTTTTTTTTTTTTTTTATTTGAAACTGGCTTTTATCTTTAAACTGTTTTTATAAAGCAGAGAACTGTTTTCCTTTGAACTCATCCTCTGATGTCATAAGAGCTGGGAGCTGACATGAATTACGCTGTGAAAATACTGACATTTAGAGCTAGGTACCAGCATGTACTAAAATACAGTAACGCATGTTGCGTTCAAGAATATTTTTTTTGACACACTATTATTAGTGGCAGGCTCTTTGGTTTGAACGCCTTTGATAAGTGAAATTAGCACACTGTTTTTCCAGTCTATGTATGGTAAATTCTTTTCCCTTTTGGGGTCAAAAAATATAAATATTAAAGAAAACTCCAAGTGTCGCTATTTGCAAGGTTACAATGTTTGTTATTAGAACCGCGCAATGTGTTCAATCTTTTAGGCAAGATAGTATGAGGGGACCCATGAAAGGACAGGAAACATCTATATTTGCTGGCAGCATGCCTATGTTAAACATATTGCTCACAGTGCCATCCTGATGGCACTGTGGGGAAGGACAGTTCAGCTATGCAGTATAAAAACATGCCATCATATCTATATTTCATAACAAAGCACGTGTAAGTCAGTCATGACTTTAAGTTAATTAGATGAGGTTCTTTGCAGGAAGCCAATTCTGTGGACAGCTAAAAAAACTGAGGATGTTCAGTGGAATTAGGTCCCTAATCTTAATCCCCTCCCAGGAGAAGCAGCAAAATGCAGGAAGCACTTTGCGCAAGGCTTCCTCTGGGTCCCCCAGAGATGTCCCACAGAGAAGCCTGGTTTTAATGCTGCATTCCTTAGCACAAATAAAGCACAGCTTTACATCCTTACTTGTGCAAGACTTTGAAAAGAGACTCTTATTGTACCCTACAACATACAAGTATAGTGAGGCACTAGAGACAAGTACTTTTTCCCTTACACTTTTTTTAATACAGCAGGATGATGCCATACACGAAGACAAAGTGGACTTTTGATCTTAAGCAGCATAAGAAAATCATATAATGCTGTGCTTAACTGAAAATGAGGTTGAATTTAGCACCGCTTATTTCCACCTATGTAGTATCATACCAGTCCTCTAACTGTTGCTTGTATAAACAGTTTTGATTCCATCAGCGATTTCAGTCATTGTGTTAATAGAGATTACTCTTCCCACGAGTATATAGAAAGCTTGGAGATGCTTTTACTCTCCCTGTTTGTCTTATCCAAAGAAAAAAGATCCAACCAACCAAAAAGCCCTCAGCTTTTTATTTTTTTGAATCTAGTCCATAGCTCCTGGAACTAACTAAAACAAGAGAAAAAGAAATCCAATGCATTTGTAAATAATTTCAATTAAGAATAGATTTGGCTGGCTGAAGATGCCTGGGCTGCGTATGGAAGCAATTCGCCTGGCTCCGTCCACTCTTGTCTGACCCAGCCAAGAGCAGGCTGGTCCCCAAGGTCCCTGCAGGGCAACAAGGAGGCCGGATAGCCTGGTCTCCCTGGGGACACTCACTGTTAGGTGTCCATCATGTACAGCATGGAGGGCCTGCTTCCCTTGCCTTGGGAACTTCAAGGGCCACCTCAGCCCCATCCAAGTGTGAGCCATTAGGTCTGTGCTGTAGGGAAGTTCCAGCTGTTTGCTTTGCTTCGTGCCTGCAGCAGGCATCTCGTGTGCTCATCACCCACAGGCCCAAGGTAGTCCCAAGCCCCTGACCTTCATCTGAGACACTGTAGGTGGATGCACATGTGAGAAGGAAAGAGCAGGGAGCAGCAGCTGGAGAAGGCTGGTCAGCGGGCTGAGCCATGCAGCACAGCGGTGTCCTGGCACAGAGCGAGGGTCAGTAGCACTGACGGGGTTCCCTTCGGCTTTTCGTCTTCTGCATAGGCTGTGCTGTAGCAGTGTGGGAGCTGCACCCTCTGTGCACCCACACAGGAGCATTATGAAAAGTAATGCCTAGAAACAGTGCAAATGTGTAGGTCTGAAGTGATATGGAGGGTGTATTGGTGTTTGTTAAGTAGAAATAATCATTTAAACAATGATTGCACAACCATTATCAGTCATCTTCACCAATTGCTTCTAGCCAAAAGCAATTATCTCTGATAAAGATTTCTGCTATTTGGAGGCAGGCCTGGATTTATAAACCACAAGATCAAGCGATTATATTCAAAAGAAACTGTTGCTACTGAAAGAGCCTACAGAAAGAGGATCTGATGCAGTATTCTGCTCATTTCATGCCCTGTGTTGCTGTTTATGCTCATTTAGAGTGGACCCAGCTCTTGAGCTGTACTCAGCAGGAGGACACAAGTGTGCAGGGTTTGCTCACAAAGGTTTTTCACCCCTCCATCTCCATCCTCCCCATACCACCTTGGTCACTCTTTTCTCCCCCAGTAGATTAATGCAGGTGACTTGAAAGAAAATGCTGATAAAGAATGGTCTTCTGTTAAACGTACTTTATTTTCTTTAGTCGTTAATTTTTACCTTGATTTTCTAAAATTTAATGTTAAAATAGTGTGAAAGACATGAGAAATGTTAATCATTTTTTCTCCCAAAACAGAAAAAAAAGGAAGAAAATGCCATAAGAAATAATCAGATACAGACGGATGTACTTTAGCTTTGAACAAGGAAAGGCAAAAAGAAAACAACTTGTGATGTGTTTTTTCCAGAAATGGACTATTTGAAGGGAGAAGAGCTGCTTGATTAGAAAGAAAGAGGGATGGGAATTATTAGAAAAGAAGAAACTGGGAAAAGGAAGAATGGAAGAGTGTGAGTGATCATAGAGACATAGCAGGGGTGGAGCAAATGTATACTGGGAGACCCCAGGGTACCACATGTGGCTTATGAGTTGATGGTCTGTCATCTTCTACTTCCGCAAGTTCCCTAACAAAGTTATTCCAATGGGAGGGATGATTTTCATCTTCCCCAAACCACTCGTAAAACTTTGAGAAAGAATAATGCAAAAAGAAGAGTGAGAAGAGGGGAAGAGGTCTGTAGAACTTGCAGGCTCAGGAATTCATAAGAGAAGGAGGTAGGAGAGGTTGAAAGAGGGGCAAAATTCCCCAGGAAAGGAGGGATACCTGTCTATGCTTAGTGGTGGAGGGAAAGGCATTTACACAGAGTCAGTTTGCTGTGAGGGTGGGGGGATGTGCAAGGTATAGGATATAGAAAGGGGAGAGAAGAGGTGGAAAGTCAAGCCTGAATATACTGGTGATGAAAGACTTGTCAGAAGAAACTCATGAGGAAGAGGTTAAAATTAGGAAAATGAGAAGGCTATGAAAAGCTTTGAAAGTTAGAAAATGAAGAAAAGTAGTGTTCTGCCGTAGAAGCCTGTCTCTCTACTACCCTTTCTTTCTTTGCTACTCTTCTCTCGAGAATTAGGGAAAAGGATGGAAGCTTTGTCCATGACCTGAATTTGTGTTTAGGTGTCTGTTGGGAGTATTCAAGTATTTAAAGCTGGGAAGAAATGCCTAGTATCTAAGCAGCATGAAAATTATCAAATCCATTTTGCACTCGTGTGCCATCTCAGAGAAGGTTATAGCAGGAAACACATTTTCTCATTTACCCAGTGAGTCTTATGTGATGTTTTCAGCATCCCCTGAGCTACGCATCCCACTGCCCATGCTGGGGCCTGTGTTCTCTGGACATCCAAAATACCCTGAAAATCCTTTCCTAGTATTTTCTATATCACATATGTGATATATCACAATATATTTTCTATATCACAAATGCTTTAGACATTTGGTAGGAGCATAGCACCATCCCACTGCTGCATCTTTCTAAGACGTTAAACCTCTCCAGAGGTTTAACATAGCAAGGAGGATTCTTGGACACCACCCTCCAAAAAGCAAAAGCTCTGCCACTGGCAGAAAGGATGCTACAGGCTTTGTGGGTGTCCGGTTTGGGGATCTTCTTCTGAGCCTTCCCAGCTCCTGCCCTGGCAAGATCAGACCATAACTCAAAAGTCATCAAGTATTAATCACTATCAGTATATTCAAAGGATTCCTCTAAAATCCTCCCACCTTGGTTCAGTGCTGCTATTTACACCAAAGGGAAATTTGTGCTGAGACGCTAAGCAGAGGGGATTTACAAAGTAGGAGCAAAGTCTGTGAGTTGAAGCGCAGCCTCCTGAGAGGTGAAAGCATCAAGTTGCTGTCAGGAATCCTGTCCTCCCTTGCAGCGGATGGGTGTGTTACATTAATACATCACTCGTGTGTAGTGAAGACATCTGTGGGGGAAAAAAATCAGTCAAGGCAGCTAAAGAGCAGTGCTCTGAACGGGTTGCATCCCAGCAGGGAGAACTGGCTTGAGTCTTGGCTCATGAAGAGGCGCCTCTGGGGACTGGAAGCTTTTTCTTTACAATTTGAAAACCTTTATTGTGTTAAATTGTTTAATACTTACTATTCAATTGATTTTAAAGTGGATAATCATCACTGAGCTTTAAATACACAGAGACTGTTGTTGGAGCTACAGATTTTCTTTGTTAATACTAACATTAAATATTTATTCTGGATAAGAATAATCTAGTAATATGGGGAAACACCTGTGATTGAACTGCTGCGATAAGGATCTCTACTATACACTTCTAGTGCCAATATTTTCACAAAATCCACTGTACTCAGTGGTAAATAATTTTAATTCATTTTCTACTCCTTTTGTCTCACAAATTTGAATGTATTTGATGCATGAATCTTTACAATAAGTTGTAAACCTCAATTCATGTCTTTAAGGACCTGCACTAAATTGTTTAAGGAGTTCTGTCTGACAGAAACCCTTTTTTTTCCCTCCAGCACTAATTGGGTGATGATAATTGTGTCACTTTAGGAAACACCAGAGCGGGAGAAGGCAGCTGGAGACAGTGTGTGAGGAAATCCAAAACCATGCACAGATTTAAAATTTTATGAATTTACAGCAATACACTGTCTCACATCAAGGAGTATTACCAACAGGCAGTTCCTCTCTGTTTGCTTTGACATCCCCTTTTGCGTGGCCTTTTAAAAGCTCTAGAAAGGATAAACTTTATACTTGAAAAGTGGAGAATGAAATGATGCGTTTCTCCCGCTGATGATAATATAGTCAGGGAAACTGAAGCTGTGTACCTTTGTTATATGTATATGAATGTTAGATGCTTCTTTATCTAGCATTACTTGTTATATTTTTCAATGTGAAATGTTTGATAATTGTGTTTTTTAAATGTCTTGCTGATATACTATGCATAAATTTAATTACTTCAAGTAATATTTTGCTTCAAAATTATTTACATTTTTAAAAGACCCTCATGAGAATAGTTTTGTGGCATTGATATTTATTTTTTAAAAAACAAATGGCCTTTTCACAGCAGTTGTCATACATCCTTGTAAGCATCTGATCAGGCTCTTACCTGTGTTAAACTACTGCGCTTCAGTGAATTATTCTGAGCTTTGATTTTTGTAGAAATAGTTTCTTGTAATTTTAATTGCTGTTAAGACCAGTGTAAACCTGGATCTTGTAAATTTAACAGTAAATTTCCACTTGCTTTAGTGAAGCTGAGATTTCGCTTTCTCGGTGGAAAGAGAAATTTCTCTTTCAGGCTTGTATAAAAGCCAGAGGTAGCAAGCTATCTGTCAGAGGAGTTTAAAACAAGAGCAAGTGAACTGTGATCCCAGCTCGATTCATCTGTGTGTGAGGGACCTGGAGAAACTATGTGTGATGGAAAGAAGCTCGTTCTTTAATTTCTCTCCTTATCTGAAATTCCACATGATCAGGAACTACCCACATCCTGAATTATTTCAAGCCTTAAAAAGCAATCACAGTTCACACAAGGGGCGACTTTTGCAAAGCAGTCAGTGCTGCTTAGTGCTGGTCCCAGCGCTGCCTCCGTGCGTGTCTCGGCAAGAGCCGTGTGCTTTCAAAAAGCTCAAAATCTGCTTTCAAAAGTGGATTTTGCAGCAAAGGACATTTAACCTCAAACTCAGATCAATGTGAGGGCTTTGGAGTTACAAGTGTGTCTCCAGCCTTTTTGCCTCTTGTGCTGTTTTGTGCTACTACGTGAGTGCAACATAAGTAGGAGTATTTACTTGCCTCCGTTCAAGCAGTTTAACACCCACTGAAAATAGCTTTGTAATGAAGTCCCTGCTTTGAGTAGGAGTACAGTTTTGACAGCAAAGAAACTCAGTGCTTCTGTTTTCCATATTCTGTTAGCTGTGTTATGATCCCAGGATGTACACAAAGCAGTGAAAGGTAGCAAATACTATTTTCATTATACTATAAACAACAAATAACATTTCCATAATATTTTTGTTGCATTTTAAGTAGCTTTTTGATCAGATTAAATTTATTTTAGATAAAAGAAACTTTATACTGCTGCTTAACCTATAGATGCTCTTGTTTTGTTTTAGTTTGTCTTAATACTGCTTTAAAGGCTCCAGTGAAATCTTTCTGTAGCCTACTGAATATCCAGGAAACATGGTACGCCTTTTCTTCTGGCTTCCAGTTCTGGTTACGTTCTTTTAAAAAAAGCTTGTCTAGCGAGAAAACAGTTAAAGAATACCTTTCTGTGTACCGAGTCCTTCCTTCACATACTAAACTGTATAGTAACTATTACTCTTGTAACTGATAAGTGCAGGCTTTAGGACAAATATTTTCTATTGTAATTATTTATTCCAGAGATGTGGTGTCTGTATGTAGCCCTGTTCTCAAATGAGGAATAGGCAGATGAAATCTAATATGAAATCTAATAATACCAAATATGAAAAACCTAATATGAAATCTAATAATAGCACGGAGATTCTTCTTTTTCAGTTCACTGCACTACGCTGTGAATGGATTTTAAGTAAAGTTGCCCCATCCCTGGAAGTGTTCAGGACCACTCTGGATGGGGCTCTGAGCAACCTGGTCTAGTGGGAGATGTCCCTGCCCACAGCAGGGGGGTTGGAACTCCATCTTTAAGGTCTTTTACAATTCTAACCATTCTATGATTCTAAGTTGTCCTATGAGAGCAGGGGAATGCAATGGCAACGGACTATCAGTAATAGGTTAGCTGCTTTTTTCTCTGGTTGTTTCTGAAGAGTCTGGAAGTCTGGATTATTACTTTTTTTAGCCATTGTAAAGCAATAAACAACAAAGAATCTCACAGACAAAATGTGCATTGTGTTTTGGAGTTGTTTTTCAGTGTGAGTAGAGGGCTAATCTTACTGTTCATCAAATTATGGCCAGGTCCTTACGGAGAAAGGACAGTAAGAGTGTTCCCACAGCACTTAGCACAGCAGTAGCAGCAAACGAAGGGCACCGCATCTTCATTCTGTAAGTGGAAAGCGGGAAATAAACTGGGTTAAGGAGCAAATCTAGATTGTGGTGTTCTCTAGGTGTCATTCATATAATCAGATATGGGTAATGGTTCCACATAAAGGAACATACATTTAAAATCTGATGCTTTTGAGGCCTCATCTAGAGGTGTGATCGGCGTTCACTTTGATTACATGACAATCTGAAGAGGGCTGTGAGGACTGCAGCCAAGTTGTCCTGCTCCCCTCCACCCCCAACCCCACTGCTGCAAGGGCTGGGGACTCCCCTGGGCACACCTCCTGCTCTCCTGGGCTGCTGGTGTGGCTTGGCAGGGCTCGGATAAGTTACTTCATTCTCATTATTTTTATCTGATTCTCTGGGTGACAACATTCAGTTTTACTCAAGCTACTGAGAAGTCTGGAATAGCCGCAGATGCTTTCAGGTGCTTGTGTGTATTTCACGGGCGGCCAAATACCTGTGGGGGAGCATTCTGATTTGACAAGTTTCTTGCTGTTGTACTGACATTTGCTTAAAAAAACCAGCACATTCTCAAAGTTTGCATGTAGAGCCCTCATGAAATAATCTGGGAACATTTGCTGATGTTAAACATTTTCATTATTTACTTTAAAAATGACAAGTTTACTTATCCAAACTCCTTTTTCAGTGTTGCCTTAGCGCCCATTTACACTGGAAAGCTTAAAAAAACCCCAACAAATTAAGTGAAGATGGGAATTTAAAACCAATTACTTTAACGGCATTAAAATGCTGTGTAGAAATTCTTTTTAGAATTGGAGTGCTCTAAACTGCCTTTAACTAAGTTAACTTGAAAGCCTCTTGATTGTGAATAAGTTGGGGACTGAGGCCAATTAATTAATCCACTTTAAACATTAATTCAGTATCATTTCCTGAGTGTGTGTCTGTAGGCAATCCTGAGGAGTACAGGCCACAGAAACGGAAACTCATATAGATCATACTTTCTTTCATAGGACTTTGGTTCCCATCTAGATCTGGTAACAAGTAGCTAAATTTGAAAAGCAGGTTAGATATTTTATTTTTTTAAATATCTGTTTCTCAGAGTCATAGTTGTACCAACAGAGCGCAGAGCACTCCTTGAAATACGTGTTTGTACCTATCTCTGTGTGCTCAACTCTTTAAAATCTAGTCCCAAGCTCTTTAAAATTTCTGCAGTGACTGCGTTGTTGGAGAGCTAGGTTTGTTACCGGCCTCTTATATAGTCTCAGTATCCTCTTCATCAGATTTTCATTAAGCGTTTCACTAAGAAAATTAAAGTTCATTAGAGATGTTGTTCATGTCAGCCTTCCCAACTATTTCTGAGTCTTTTTTTTTTCCTAATCTAATGCAGTGGAATTTAGAGAAATACTGTGAATTTTGTAGTAAATCTTCAAGGGAAAATTCTGTTGGCAGAACGTAAGGCACATACCGATCATCAGCATTAGATGCTTCTGTGGTATAATCTGTGCTGACCTTAATAATATATAGAGCATAGCTTAGTGGGGTTTGTGATCATAAATGCTGTAAGCTGTGCAGCGTGGTGCACAAGTGGTGTGTGCACAGTTTGTTCTCCAGTGACCGCTTAAAGTGTTTGAAATTATAATTTATCCTTTTCCAGTATAGAATGTAATAGCATCGCTGTTTAAACAAAAAAAAAAAAAAAAAAAAAGCCAACAACAAAAAAACTCTTGAATTTATACCAAGTATTTAATGGCAAAATCACAATTTTTTATTCCACTTAGCAATTTGGCAGTGGAAAGGCCCTACTGTGTTCTTTCTTTGAAGTCCGAAAAAAATCTGGCCTAGGTTCGTTATTTGGGGAAAAGAGATTTGCCTTGTGTAACAATTATTCTCCTGGTGCTACGGGACACTCAGGGTGCATTGTGTTTTCCTGACACAAACATTTAGCTCATCTTTTGGTTTTATACCAATGGCCACTCAGATGAGACTTGCAGAATTTGGAAAGAAAAGAAGAGCACCTTCTAATAAGGGATTGTCTTCTCATTAGCCCTACTGACTTTCCAAAAGATTTTGCTTTGTGTAATGCATTATAATTATATGACAGGAGAACAGTGGAGAATATGGCATAGCATTTCCCATAGGTTTCCTTTCTGAGATAAGAAAGATAAACATTCTGCTTTGCTTCGCTAAGAAGGACAAAAAAAAAAAAACCTCTGCAGTTTCCTGCGAGGCAGTTGGATGTGAGCTGCCTTCTGGAGCTGAGGCTTTCCACTGCCGGACAATGATCTGTGTCAGGCGGGGAAACTGGGTGTACAAAGTAAGGAAGCCCCCTGGACTGAGGTGTGTGTCCTCGGCTTCCTGAGAATGTGCCTTATCGCCCAAGGGTCCCTATGCACTCAGGCGGCTTTATCTGCGCAGCTCCTGGAGGGGGAGAGCGGCTGTTTATTTTTCCAGGGCGCTCTCTGTTCTGGGGGAAACAAGGGAGGCCTTTAATTGGATCTCTCTTTTGTTCCTGGATTGCTGCGACTTCAACGAAATTGGGAGGAGCGGGAGCAGGACCGAGGTCTGGTTTAGGGTATGCGTGGCTTGACTCTAAATGACCCAACTCTGTTTCAGCCGTGACACCCAGGCCAGGGAAATATTTTGCTTAGCCCGGCTTTCCTGAAGCAGGGAGAGAATCTCTAGTTACAGAATGAAGCGAGCAGCACCGATGCTTTCTGTTTGCTCCACTCTCTACTGCACTTCTAGAGTCTGAATTGTCCAAAAGGGGGAAAAATACCCAGGCATCACTTTCCCATACCAGCTGGGAAGCATGTGCTACAGTTCCCAAAAAGCCTGGGTGGGTGAGAGATTTAAAAGCTTTATAACGGTTCAACAGGAGAAGCTGTAAAATTGCAGTAATGCTCCCAGTGTTAGTGGTTAACAAGATAAGTGTCAAACATGGAGGGATGACCTCCTCGACAGCTTCAGAGCTTTGCAGTTCCCGGCATTTTTGCTTTCTTAATTTTCTCATTCGTAACTTCTTTTATTATGCTCAACTCAAGTTTTGTAATGCACTGACATCTGCTGTGTGTTTGACTAATGCAGCCACTAAAGAACCAAAATAAGCCTTGCAGCCTATGCATAATGGGACTCGAGAAATAAAATTTAAGGGGGAAGGAGAGTGGGAGAATCTGGTAGCTTATTATTGATACAAGGAGATGAGAGGGAGAAAGCCACCCTGCCCATAGGGATCTTTATGATATAATTTTCTTATTGGAAGAAATGACACAAAGTAAGTTGATTTCAGTCATGGAAACAGCAGTTCTATTGATTGATTGTAATTATCACCATTTAGAAAAAGTTACATTAGCCCAATTTTTCACTTTTTTTGGTCTAATCACAGTTATGGTGATGTGGTGGCTCTGATGTGATGGGCATATAATCCTGATAAACAGCTTTTCCGCCAATTTTCAGAAACACTGAAATTGAGAGAAAACAGTGTAGCTGAATAACCCTGCTGTGTGCACAATAAGCAGTGTATCATTTACAGCTGTTCTGCGAGATGGGAGCAGCCTCTAACCCACCAGCAAATAATAGTAGGTACTATATTGCTGCACAATAACATCACTTTTAAAATACTAGACCAAACTGTGAAAAAACTCTTCCAGTTAAATGGCAGCAAAACTTACTGCTGCTCTAAAGCTTCCCTGAAACATTTTATCTGGTGATTGATTTTTGGCTGGGATGGGAGGCAGCAGAGGTGCCCCATGGCAGTGTGCGACCATCATATCACCACTGTCTGTGGAATGAAGGTAGATTCCAGCATCACTCAAATTCTGATCCCAGCCTGTGCTCCTGCCCAGGATACATTTCAGCTGGGTGTTTCAGAGACCCAGGGCAGTACTAATCAGAAATCTTTTATGAAAACAGTTTTAAATGAGAAACTGACCTTTGCCTAAAGGAATAGTTAGGCAGTTTTGCTTTTTGTCGAAAATTGATGGTATTTCTAATGAAAAACTAAAGCCAGGATGGGATTTTTTGTTACTTTGTTCAGTTGAAAATAATTGTTTATAAAAACACACTTTTTTTTTCAGAAACAAAGTGTTTTACTAGCTCCAGGAAAGAACCTCTTCTACAGCAAAGTCTGAAAAGCTAACAGTCTCTCTGGAAAGGGAGGAGCCTCAACAACCTTAACAAACGGTTTCTCAAAATCCAGACTTCCACCAGCTCCATGAATCAATGAGTTATGGGGATGTCCCTCACATGAGTCCTTCTATAGGTAACCTTAAGGTGGTCTCTGACGTAGGCAAGACCCTATGCATAGGCACTTGAGCAAGAAAGGATAGATGGCCTTACTTCTTTATTTTTCTATCCCAAAGCTGGCTGTAAAAACTTGTTTTGTAAATGTGTAGTTTACTAGAAAAACTAATCTACAAATGTGTCATAAAATGTAGTCTTTCCTTTTGTTAATTCCCAGCAAATGTGCAAAATGGCTGCAAGGCCATGACAGTGCTGGATTGACACCTCACCCGACAGAAAGAACTGAAACGGAAAAGTACCTTTTTCATTATGAAGAATCTTAAACAGTAGGGGAAATCCTGCTGCCCTTGAGATCAAGAGGGAAATTCCTTTTTAGGAACCAAAATTTAGCTTTGTATTATTCTGAAAGCCTGTTTAAAAGCCCTGGTGTTCCTATCACTTTGCGTCTTCCCACAAGCCGGGAAAGAAACGCAGTTCTTCACATCTTTATACAGAGACACAGCTCTTTATGTCCTAATATCAGTTTTACAGGTCAGTAGAGGGTTTGCTTCTGGATGGAACATTTCTTCAAGGGGATTAAATGATTGCTGACTTTCTCTCTTTCTTTTTTTGGTTTCAATGGGAGAGAAGTCTTCCTTGAAAGTCTGTGCTGAAGTGCCCTTCATTCCTTATTTTTAATGCCTCTTATGGCCAAGCTGTAAATACCACATTTTCAAACTGAGATATCTGAAATTAGCAATCATGGTATTTAGACATGAGTTCCCAGGTGCACTTAAGGATATTGTGTATTACCTAATTCTGAGAAAACGCTTGTACAAAAATGTGACATTAAATGACTAATGGAGGATCCAATAGCAAGTAAAACTCTGCTTTATGCCTTCCAGCAATGATGTTGTTTGTAAAATACTTGAAGTACCCAAAATGTGACATGCTGCTTAAATGCTGTATATTATTCCAATCATAACATCCACTAGTAGAGACTCGTGCTTTAAGCAGAGTTGTAATTGTTAATGAACTAACCTATCAGGTGAAGCTGAACCTATTTCTCCTCATTGGGGTGTAAGCCGCGTATAGGGCTGCATTTGTTTCTTGATATGCACTGCACATTTTCAGAGTTGTTCTCTGTAAAGATGCTAGGATACACAAAGCACTAAAAGCTTAACAAATCACTTAAGGCAAAAATGGTGGGGTTTTTTTTTTGAAAAAAGAAACAGCCAAACCCCTTCGTTTCCCCTGCTATTTATTTCAGTCAGATAAAATCAAGACTAAAGAAATCCAGCCTTTCACCCTTCCCATTAAAAATGAATCACAGGAGAAGAACAAAATTTAACGTTTTGAACAATTATTCCAAATATCTGCTGAAGGTTTTAGCATGTGTTCAGTGCAATACATGTGTCCATATTTAGTGGGCATTGCGAGAGCTAAGCCAAACATGAAGCCATTGAAGAGAACTGGCTCGATACAGTATTCAGTCATGTGGCACACTGGCTAGTAGCCTTCCTATCCAAATTATATTAGTTCATGCCTAATTATGACTCATCTATGGCAGCAGGAAGATGAAGATGGATGGTATGAAGCTAACTAGGTACCTAACAGGGCAAGGAAAAAGTGGGAGAGAGATTTGTTTTGCAAATAATTGCATTTTGTTGTTAAAGAACATAAGTTCTGTTCATATTCTGAACCCCGCTGTGGGCATCATGGTGGTTCTTATAAGCCCTGAGGGTATTTATCCCCCGTCACACCCGTGCCAGAGTTCTGCGGGAGCTGCTCTGGCAAAGGTCTCTCGGAGATAGGCTGAATCTTTGAAACTCATGGTGTTCCTCACCCTTCCCCTTTCCAATCAGCGTCGTCTCTGTGCCGGCCAGCCCTGAGTCATGCCGTGGGGAAGATGTTAGTGTGTCCTGACCTCCAGGCAGAGTTGTTGCTATCTGACCAGGTTGTGCTGGCTGGCTCTGACAGAACCTTTGACTTTAACCCTTGGGTTGCAGGGTGGAATTATTAGTGCCTAGTGTAGGTTGAACTAGCCTGTGGGGCTTCTTCGTACAGCTATTCTTTAATGGGTGTATCTCTTTTATTTGTTGCAAGGGTTAGCTACAAAATGGATGAAAAGAAGGAAAACAAGTTAAAATGAAATTATATGTAAGTAAACAAACTGTAATAAAATGAACAGGCTGAACTTTCATCTACATCTCAACTGGATGTGAACCAAGATCCTTCTGAGAGTCTAAGAAAGTCTGGTTAATTATTTTTTTGTTTGGTCTGATCTGCATTTCCTTGCTTTCATTGCGACCAAGAGTCGAAATGCTGGAAAACCGTGAACAAGTCTGATATGCTGATGTTTCTGGCCAGGTCAAAAATAGGACAGGCTGGAAATGTCATGCAAACGCCCATGTTTGGTAGATTTCCAGTTCAGGTTTGCATACTCAGGAGGTTGGAATAAGATTGAGATAAACAAAAAGACCTTGAGGTGATTGTACAGACAAAAATCAACTACCAGATTTTAGGTGGCTGCGCTTAAACTGAGATATTCAGCTTCTTCAAGGTTTCTGTTCTTGCTGTGAAGGAAACATTAATGTTTTGGGACTGCATTGTGCTTCTAAGGCCCCTGGTTGGTTGGGACAATACAGGGACTTAAAAGGTGTCTGAGGGTCAAATCCACCTTCCACTGGCACCACAACCTATGTCTCCAATAAGTGCGTGCTTTCAAGTTATGCACTCAAGTTTTTGGGGGTCTGTATGTAATCTGAAGTTGACTTTGGCTAAAGTTTAGCTCTTTTCCTCCAGAAGGAAGAAAATCACTTCCATCACATCGCTTTTAACCTGATTCTCTAGAGATTGTATGTGGTTTGATCCAACAAAACAGGCTTGTTCTCAGATCAAACCTAGTTATATAATTTGCAATCTTACAATCTTTTAAGAAACATAGTAGTTACATTTAAAAAGGAAACAAACTTGTGCTTCTAATTGTTTTAAAGTGCAACATGTTCTCAGTAGAGGCACAGCAAGAGTTGGGGGGGGGGGTGTGGTTAGGTTGTCAAGTGCACCAGTTCCAACTGGGGCGCTTAGAAAACAGAGATGGCTTTGCGGTTCCAGTTCATGCAGGCTGCACGTACATCAGTGTGGCCATGCCACATATCCCTCCTGAAGGTAGGCCGTGTCTAACACTTCAAGTTTTTAAGAGGAGGTGGATGCAATTTGTAGGGGCATGGTAGTTCTCCCTCACCTTTACTCTGCCCTCTGGCAGGGTATTCTCTGAGTGTTTCAGCCAGGGCTTCTGTTCGATAAGCAGATGAGGGAAAAGGCTGTGTGTATATGGAGTTATTCACAAATTGTTTATATAGGTAACACGTACATAAACTCCAGACGTGGACAGCCTATTTTAAAACAAAAGCACCCTGTTCCTGGCTAACCTAGCCCCTTCTACAAGTTCTGGAAGACCTTGAGACATTTCTACTTAGTTTTAACCAAGTCCAACTGCTTCTAGTTCCTCAGAAATGGAAAAGGAGCATGACTTACATGGTCATAATGCAGACAGCAAACTCTGAGTATGTGGATTTTACAGTACGTTGCTGTATCTGTATAGCTTTGCTCCCAGGGCAGCACCTCGCCTGCAGAAAGCGGACAGAGAGCACTTAACGTGCCCCGTACAAATTCTCAAGAAGCTGCTAAAGACAAAACTTGAATTCACAGTAGACAGATGTGCTGCCCAGATTCAGTGGCCTGAGTGAGTCACCACAAGCTACTCACTCAAACTGAAATCGGCGTAGCTGCAACATGTACAAGCATGTCCCCATCTGGCCAGGTCTGTTGTAGGAGTGGGAGCCCCTAGCACGAGATTGAGCATGAGTATCCCCATATACTGCCGCAGCAAAGCACTCCCAGTACGGACAAAGCAGACTAAAGTCGTCAACTGCCAGAGCTTACTTCAGCCTCAAGCCTGTTGTGCGGGCTCTCCAGATTAAAACAACTTTGCCAGTATGACTGTCTGTCTAAAAGAGCTTTTGTCAGCAAAGTTTTATCAGGTGAGGAACTGCTCTTCTCCCAATCACTAACAATTCCAGTTATGTTATGTTGTTATACTATGTTGGCAGATCCATGTCTCCAAAATTTAGGAATTTCAACTTGTAACCTGAATAACCTTTTCAAATACTGTTTCCTCAAAGCGGTAACGTCCTAGACTCTAGATGAAAACAGACTTGAGTAGAATATATGAGTCCAGAGAGAATCATGGCTATAGTTTGGGACTTGTATTCTCAGACAAGTAATAGAAGAGATAAATTCTCTTTTATGTCCTTAGGTTGGCTGGGAAAAAAATTCTTGAAGCCTCTTTTTTTCAAATACTCTTAAATTTGTACCATTTTCCCTGCTTTGATCTTTAACGGTGCAATTTTTGAAACAGTCTAAACAAACATGCAGATTTTTTTATTGCCTAAAAATCATCTGTTAAACTGTATCTCTGTAGCAGCAATGGGAGAAGCCTGCTTTGGCTCTAATTTTGTTGTACAATGCTATTAACTTGCAACTTCAGGGTGATCTGGACATGAGTGGACTTGTATGGTTTGGGGGGATTTGTTCCTTCTTTTTTTTTTTTTTCCCCCACCCATGCTTTGTAGAAAAATAAGCATCAATTTCGAAGTGCTAGAAAGAGCAGCTTGCTGTGGAAGTTGTCAGACTGATACAAACGATCTTTGCTTCGAGCTTCGTAAAGAGACATAATTTCTACTCTGTCTAAAAAGAGGAGGCTGGCTTGTTTGTTTTTATTTGGAGCATTCAGCAGCATTGCTGTAGGCCACTAACTGCAGGATGGCAGTAACACAGGATTATCCTGCAGAGCCGTAACTAGTGAATCCATAACAGCCAACCTGAACTCTGCTGCGGGCTGCCATTTAATACCACAAGAAACTGTTTGCATTTCATCATGTAACCGGTTGTGTGAATTCAAGAACCTTCCCTGGATCAGGCTGTGTTTTCAGATGAAAGAAAAGAACTACCAAATGGCAGAGTGAAATATATAGTTTGTTTTCCTGTAGGCCTGTCCTCTAAGCATAAACAAATATACTGTAGTGAAGACTCTGGCTCAGGCTACAGAAAAGAAACTAAGCAGAGAAGAGATGGGAAGTAGCAATATAATAGGAGAAAAAGGTTGGGGCTGCCTTTTCTTCTGAGATAGATTTATTTGATATCAAGGCAGTAGGAACGGCTCAAAACGAAATGGGGCAGTGAAAAGTATCTTCATAGTGTCAGCTGAAGGGGGAAATCTACTATCCCGATCCTAAAACCTTTCCGTCTAAAATTCCCGTTGGAGTGGGTATAGAATTGAGCCCGTTTGTGACTTTTCCCTCAGGCCCTGTTAGATGGGCTTTTATTCAATGTGATTTCAGTCCAGATCATAATAAAGTTGCTCTGTTCCTCATGAAGCTCACATTATGGATGTACAGCCATCATGGTCTATGGACTGCTTAGTTTTTCCTGTAAAAACAGAAATCCTTCTACAGCTGGGAGCTTGTGAAAACAAGCCTGAAGCTACCAGAGTTTTTAGCTTTACAGTATAAACGAGAAACTAAATTCTACACTGCAAAACATATATGCACCTATATATGCCCAAGGTTTTGACAATGAGACTCATTCATGCAGAAGAAGACACTTTCCAGGTGAATATTTCCTTGTTCTGGCGTCACACGCCAAGTAATGTAATTAAAGAGCGTTTATGAAATGTTCGGGACCGTGCTGCTGGGAATCCTGTATAGACGGGAAAGTAGGATGGTGTGTGTCTGTGGTGTCCCCTAGATGAGCGAGGTGATCTGCGGGCCAAGGGAGAGGTGAGGTTCTGAAAACGAAAGCTTTTTCCAAGCCAGAGTTTAGGGTCTAAAGGGGGTGACACGGGTGCAATTTTGTCTCGCATAATGGTCGCCTTGAAGTTGCGAAGATTATCATTCCCGGTAGCCAGTGCTGCGCTGCTGATGGGCACCCCCAGGATCGAGCCCTGCCTTCGGGTGGCGTTTAAGGAGGCAGCGAAACGGGCGCTGGAGAGGAAGCGGCCGGGCCGGGCCGGGCTGCCCGCGGGCGGCGGGGCTGGAGGAGCCGGAGCCCCCCTCCGCGCTGCTCTGCCCACCGGCACACCGAGCTCCCGCGCCTCGGTAACACGGGGAAACGCCTCCCTCTTCCAGCCTTTTAGCAGATTAAATCTGATGAATTTTCACTGAGGGTAGAATATTTTTATTTTCCGCAGCACATTTCGTTAATCGCCGTGAGCGCGGGGTGCGGGACAGTCCCTCACATGCCGGCTTTACACGTAACCCTCTTCTCCTGTGGTTGTAACGGGCATAAATACCCCACGATCTTAAAGACTAGTAGTATTTGGGAAGAGAAGGGGGCAAAACGGAAGAAACTAGAACTGTTTGAAACGGTAGCACGGTGATTGCCTGTCCCGGCTGCTTTGGCAGCTGTGCCGAGGAAGGGAAAGGCGCCGCGGGGACCGAGCGCTCCCCGGCCCTACCGCCCCCCGGAGCCCCGCTCCGCCGCGGGTCCCGCTCGTCGGGCAAACGGGCCTCGGAAAAAGGCGCGCCCGGGTTCGCTTTTACATCCGTGTCCGGTGCCGTTCCTACGCCGGCCACATTCATGCGGGTTAATGTCGTTACGGTCGCGGGATGCTGCGGGCTAGAGCGGTCCCGAAAGGCGGTTCCTTACTGCTGCACCGCGGCGCTAGCCGGGCGTCCGTCCCCGGGAGCCGAAGAGCGGCATGGCACCCGGAGCGCAGTAGGGACCGGAGGACAGACAAAGGGGCTGCGTCGCCTGTCCCCGTCCGGGTCTCGGTGCGGGAGGTGGGAGCCCTGCCCCGGTGCCTGCAGGCGGCGGCTTGGCTGCGCCGGCCGAACGGGAGCGGGGCGCCCCGAGCCGCCCCCCCGCCAGAGACACGTTTTCTCGCCAAGAGAAAAAAAAAAAAAAAGCCAACAACAACGTTTGGGAGAGGAAGCCTGCCGCATTCCCAAACAAACCGACCCCAAATCATCCAGGTAGAAATCGGCTCTGCTGCCTGCACGGCGGTGAGTAGAAAAAAAGAAAACCACTCGGGCTACTCGAAAGTTATTAGCGCTGCAGCTGAAGGCACGGCTTTCGTGGGAAGCCTTGCCCGGGCTGCCGGGGCACGGCGTGGGGGCGGCGCCCTGCCCCGTGTCCCCCGCGGCGCTCCCCGGTGCCCTCCCGGCGCGCCGCGGCACGGCACAGCGGGACGGGGCGCGGGGCTCCGCGCTCCGCACGGTGATTCCACCCGCGGGTACGGGCTCAGCCGCTTCCCAGCCGGAATAGCGGACTTGGGGCCGCAGTGGAGGGTCCCGTGCTGTGTCGGGCAAGGGGGGTCCGGCCCGGCTCGGTACCGGAGAAGCAGGGCGAAGCCCCGGTTTGCAGCCCCTTTCGGGGCACTTCTTAGCGCGGTTGTGCGGCCGGGGCTGAGCCTCGCTCTGCCCGCATCCTTCCGGACTTCCCGGCACCGGGAACGGGATGAGGCCGGGGCGGTTCTGCCCTCGTGTGAAGAAAACGAGAGGCCTTTCGCCGCCGCTCCTCAGCATCCCGCGGTGGGATCTGCCCCTCGCTGCAGCGGGTACCGTCTGGGCACCGACCGGCGTCGTGAGCCCCCCTTCGCTGCTAGTTCCCCTCCCGCTTCCCCTACCCCCGAGGGCGGCTGCAGGGACGGTCCGGGAGCAAATCCGCTGGCTCCTTGTGCCTTCCTTCTGCATTATCCGCGTTTGTTAGACTCCTGTCCGGCCCCGGGAGCGGCGGCCGGCTGGGCTTGGGCCCGCTCGGGCGGACCGGCACCGGCGGGTTGGGCCGCTCCCCGGGGTCGTGGCGGGATCCCCCACGCCTTCACCGTGGAAGGGCTCGCCGCGCCCCTCTGCTCGCTGCCCGTCCCTATTACTTCCCTTCACAGCGACATTTCTTGAGTACCGGTAAGACCTCAGCTCTCCGCTTAACTGCACCTAGTGTCCAAACTCAGCTTAAGTGGCGTGCTCCTACGTTTTCAGGTGGTTCTTTAACGTGCCAAGAAGGGTTTAATTAGCACCGGGGAGAGGGGAGAGCCCGACAGTGCCTGCCCGCCCTTGTGTCAAACGTTCCAGTGGCCGCACACGGGGCTGCGCGCTCACCTTTGCCGATGCTCGGCCCGATCGCCGCTCCCAGCGCTGGGCTGAGCTTCTGCCCTGGTGTTCATCCGAAATCCCCCTCGGTGGGGCTGTCAAAAAACCCCGAACAAGCCCCTCGCATGTCAAATGTCCTCTGCGAGGGAGCGAGCCTTGGAAAGTTGCCGCGCGCCCGGCTTAGGAGTGGAAAGGCAGGAATCTGCCATTTGGCGGAGGTGATGACACACGCAGCAGCGCTGTTACACCTGCACCGGCCCTCGCCGCGGAAACGGCGGCGAGGGGGAGCGCCGAGAGCAGCATGGGTGGCCGGCAGAAAGAAGCCGGCCCCGGCCCTGGCCCTGGGGAGGCCGGCAGCACCGGCCCCGGGCACAGCTGGCCCCGGCTGCCCCGCCGCTTGCGCGGAGCCAACGGCCGGAGAGCCGCCGGGGGCCAGCCGGGGAGGGGGGGAACCCGGAGAGCATCGCTCCCGCGGGCCTGAGCCCTCCGCAATTTCGTTTGTGGGCGTTAGGGGGGTGCTGCGGCGGCGGCGTGCGCTGTTCCGCGGCTGTGTGCGGAAATCTAGGGGCCTCGTTTCTGTGACCGAATTTACGCAGCCCAGGGTTTAGGGTATGTTTTTCTCCGCCGACGGGAGAGAAGGGATTCGTTATACGGCTATAGGCGAAGACGCAGAAACGTATTTTAGCCGAGAAATGTAATAATATATATATAAACATAATAACTCCCCGAAGGGCTATTTTATTTCTCGTTTAAAATACATTTCTACATCTTCGACTGCCTTCACCCACAAATAACCTCTCCCGGGGAGGGGACCGGGGACCCGCGTGCCCTTGTCCGGGCAGAGGAGCTAGAGCTCCGTGCGTGGGACGCCGAAGCCCCAGGGCACCCCGACGGGAGAGGCCGGTTGCCCCGGGCACGCTGTTCGAGAGCTGCCAGCCCTCCGGGCCTGCGTTTTGTTGCGAGAACTGATGGAGCACGTAAAATCCGCGGGGCGGGGAATAGCGCTGCGCAGCTGTTCGCGTTCAAGAGAAGGCAGAAGAGATTCTGAGGGCCGTGACCCGCCGGCCCGCGGATCTGCGGGCGCCGAGGTGTATGTGCAGCTCCTCCGAGGGTCGCTTGTGGGCAGCCCGAGCGGGGAAACACCGAGCTGTGTCTGAGTACGGGCGGGGAGGTCGGGTCCGTGCGGGCAGATCCCCGGAGCGGAGCCGAATCGGCAGCAGCGGGCTCACCGCAGCGCCGGGCACCGCGGCCGCGCCGAGCTCGTCCCAGCTCCTGCGGCTGCGACGGCCGCGGGGATGGAGGGGGGCTCGGGGGGACAAACGGGACCAGTCTGCCCCGCGCCCGGGGCTAGGGCTGAAGGCTCCGTTAGAAATCAGTGCAAAGCGTCCTCTGCCCGCCTGCCCGCTTCTGTACCCGCGGTTGGAGCAGCCTGTATTAGCGATTTATTATTACACGACGCCTCTTGTGTTCATGCCAGCTGAGCTGCCTTTCTGCTGCTCGGGGGGGCTCTACCTGAAGGCAGAAAAGGGGAAGGAGAGGGGAAATGTCGGTGCCACAGACGCTGTTTCAGGAACCGTGTGAAATAAGCCGGAGTCCTCCAGGGGAACGGGCAGGAGAGCTGCCCGGTGTGTCGCTCCCCGCCTCGCCACCCTGCCCCGGCCCTCGGGGCCTCTTTGAGCCCTGCAGTCGCGCTGGGTGCCTGCGCGTACTTCGCGGGGAGGGAGAAAGAGCGACCCGACGCCTCTTGCTCTCTGCCTCCTGCAAACAAGGGCTGCAAGAACCGACTTGCAGGCAGCGGCAGCAGCCTCCCCGTGCTCCCCGGGCGCGATCGGTTGGCGGGGCCCGGGGCCAAGACATATAAACGCGACCGCGTGTGCGGCTGGACGTGTGACAGCCGCCGGGGCAGGGGCGAGCGCGGCGGCTGCGGGCACACCCCCTCGCACCCACCGCCTCCAGCGCGGCCCCTCGCCGGGCGGGAGGGGCGCACGGCGCCGCGGGCCCCGGCCGGCTCCCCGGGCGGGCGGCGGAGGCTCGCCCGGCGCCCCCCGGACGCTCCCCCCACCCCCCTCCCTTCCCCAGCCCTCCCCGCCCCCGGCGGCGCGGCCGACCCGGGGCGGTTCCGCGGCGCTCCGCGGGGCCACGTCGGGCCGCCCGTGCGCGGGGCTGAGCGCGGCGCCGTGACTGCGGGGTGAACTCGGCCGTGCCCAGCGGCTCGGCGGCGATAGGGGAGCGGGCTCCTGACGAAAGCGGAACTCGGCCGGGCCCATACAAATCAGAAAAGAGCCCGGCCGCCGCGGCAGAGGGGAGCGGAGCCCGCGGGGGCAGGGACGCCGCCGCCGCCGCCGCGCTGCACGGACCAGCGGCGCCGCCAGAGACGCCTCCCGATCTCCGTCCCGCTCCCGGCTTCGACTTCCACCCCGGCCCCGGTCCCGGCGAGCGCGGGGCGGAACGGCCGCCAGCACCGGGCTCCGCGCAGCGCGCACCGGGCAGCGCTCCGCACGGTGCCCCGGGCAGCGGGGCGGCGGGACGCGGGGCACCATGATGAGCAGCTACCCGGACGGCGAGGAGGACACGGTGGCGCTGCTGGCTCATAACACCAGCGCCAGCAAGGAGCCGGAGCGGGGCAAGGAGGAGCTGAGCGCCGACAAGGGCCCCGAGAAGCCGGACCCCTCGCAGAAGCCCCCCTACTCCTACGTGGCCCTCATCGCCATGGCTATCCGGGAGAGCGCGGAGAAGAGGCTCACGCTGTCCGGGATCTACCAGTACATCATCAGCAAGTTCCCTTTCTACGAGAAGAACAAGAAGGGCTGGCAGAACAGCATCCGCCACAACCTCAGCCTCAACGAGTGCTTCATCAAGGTGCCCCGGGAGGGCGGCGGCGAGCGCAAGGGCAACTACTGGACGCTGGACCCGGCCTGCGAGGACATGTTCGAGAAGGGCAACTACCGCAGGAGACGAAGGATGAAGCGGCCCTTCCGGCCGCCCCCGACCCACTTCCAGCCCGGCAAGACCCTCTTCAGCCCCGACAGCTACGGCTACCTCTCCCCGCCCAAGTACTTGCAGTCCACCTTCATGAACAACTCGTGGCCGCTGGCGCAGCCCCCCGCGCCCATGCCCTACACCTCCTGCCAGATGTCTGGCGGGAACGTCAGCCCCGTCAATGTGAAAGGACTCTCGGGCCCGGCGTCCTACAGCCCTTACTCGCGGGTGCAGAGCATGGCGCTGCCCAGCATGGTGAACTCCTACAACGGCATGGGCCACCACCACCACCACCCGCACGCCCACCACCCCCAGCAGCTCAGCCCGGCCAGCCCCGCGCCGCCCGCGGCCCCGGCCGCGAACGGAGCCGGCCTCCAGTTCGCCTGCGCCCGCCAGCCCGCCGAGCTGTCCATGATGCACTGTTCCTACTGGGAGCACGACAGCAAACACAGCGCCCTGCACTCCCGCATAGACATCTAGGGAGGCTCCGGCCGGCCGCCGCCGCCGCGGAAATGTCCTTGTCCCGGTCCCGCTGTCCCTCTCGGATCCCGCCGCGTTCTCCTGCGCTCTCGCGTCTCTCCTCCTCTCTAGCCGCGGACTTTCCTCTTCCTGTTCCCAAACTGTTGCGGCGGGGAAACAGCAGCCCTGTTCCGCGTGTAGTGTAAGTGTAGGAGCCGTCCTACCATGAGGAGAAGGCACTGTAAGTGTGGGAGCTTCACCCGCGGGGCTGCGCCGGGCGCAGCGGTGGCCGGGCCGGCTGCCTCTGGGCGAGCACGGATTTACCGATCGCTTCTCTGCTCGTGTGTCTGTCTGTCTGTTTGTTTGTTTGGGGGGGGGGAGCATGTAATTAAAAATAGGCTGTTTAGCCCTCAAAATTCTGCTCGTTTATAATTCGGCCGTAATCTTTTCGGGCTCAGCCTTGGGGAGAGTAAAGCGAAGCTTGTAAATAGGGGAGGCATTTCCACGCGTGGCGGGGCCTAGACACTGCCGTGTGCCCGCGGTGCTCGTCCTCCTCCTCCTCATCCTCTTCATCTTCTCTTTCTTCTTCCTCAGTCTGCAAAGCACTGCGCTTCTTCCGAGCTGTGCCTGTTCGTCAAAATAGTACTTATGTGGGGACTGCTGTAACAGCAGGAGATGTGCGATATGCTGGTTATTAGAAACCAACAAACAAAACCCGCCAGGGTCACTCGTGAAACGTTTCGGCAGCAGTAAATGTATTTTTTAAAGGAGACAATGTCCTCTGAGGTCTTAAAAGTAATTTTATACAGGTCTAAAAAAATATTTTGATGTTATAGAAAAAAAAAAAAGACGGTTTCCTATAAATTGGAATATTTTTCCGTGTGCATATGATTAATAATAATGAAAGTTTAAACTATCTTCGGGTTTTTTTTTCACCCCAAACCTGGCCCAAAATGGATTATCCGGTAGGTTCTGCTTTTGAATGCTTGCCCTTTTTCTTAAAACGTTTTGATCCTTCGATTTTACATAGATTAATGTGAAAAAAAATAGCATTTATAATACAGGGGCCAGTTCATAGCGATTTTATAAATGTTTATGTAAGCTGATAGATGCTGTGGCATAGTACCATTTTGGGACCAACTTTTCTAGAGTGAACTAGCACTTTTATTGTACTGTCTAGCATTGTAAAGTCTCCAATAAAATGCCTTTCCTTCTTTCCATATCGTTTTATTTCGCTCCGCTCCTCCGTGCCTCGGGATCGAGAAGCGGCAGCGGAGAGCAAGGGCGGGCGCCGTGTGCCGGGGCCGCTCCGCGCTGCCCGGCCGGCTCTCGTGCCCCGGGAGCGCTCTCCGCAGCCACGGACGCGTGCTCCGCTGCGGAAAATACGCCGGCTGTGCTCGGGCGGTGCACCGGCTCCGTTGAGAGCCGTGGCTGGCTGCGCACCGGCCGGAGAGCTCCGGCGGGGCCGCGCCGCCGGCGGCCCGGTGCCGTGTCGGCGGCCGCCGGGAAGGTGCGGGGAGCGTTCCGTTGGCTCCGCCGGCGGGCGGGCCCGGGAGCGCCTCCGCTCCGAGGCGCGGGCAGCCGCCGGCACGTCGCCCGTGTGCCCGGCCCTGCCGGGGCGCCGGGAGTTGTCCCCGCCACGGACCCCGGCTCCGCTTTCGTTTCTTCCCCGCCTGCTCGGGGCCGCGGCGCTGGGCGACACAGCCTAGCCCCAGGCCCGGCCCGGCCGCGCTGCGGCGAGGCCCGCGCCCCATCTGTGCCCCGGTCGGTACCGGTGCTGGGAGCCGCTGGCCGGGTCTCGCTTTCCTCGCCGGGCCGGTGGCTCCGGCAGCGGCGCTCCCGAGGCCTGGGCCTCTCTTCAAAGCCTGCCCGCGCTTGCAGGCAGCGGCCCCTGCGCGGGCTCCTGGGGGCTCAGGATGGGACGGGGCGGTGGGGCAGGCAGGGTGGCCCCCGCCCGGTGCCGGCCTGGGGCGCAGCGGGTCCCCTTGGACGCCGACCCGGGCCAGGCCTGCTGTCCCGCCGGCGGGAGCGGGGACGCGGGTGTTCGGCTTGTTCCGGGTTGCGCGGGCAGCTCGCTCCCCCGGAGACGGGATGCCAGGGGCGAAACCCGGTACCGGGGGTGCGTACTCCCCTCCCGCTGCCGAGGGCCTGCGGCGGGGTCCACGGGAGACGTGACCCGCGGGCGCTGGGTGCAGACAGGCCCTTGCCCGGCTGCCTGACGCTCTCCGCCGCCAGGGCCTTCTGCAAACTCCCCGCATGGAAGGAAGCGGCAGCCTCCAGCTCGGTCGCAGAAATCAGTGGGGGGACGCGGGGACCGGTCGCCTCTCTGCCGCGGCGCTGGTCGGCGGGCACGGCCAGGGGAGAAGGGCTCCGGGGCTACCCGCCGTGCCAACCCGGCCTCGCTGCGGGCTGGAGGCTGTGCCCGCTGCTCCCGGTCCCCAGGCCCTGGCCGGAATGGGACGGAGCTGGGAGCAGTGGGGCGGTCGAGGGGCTCCGCTCCCGGGCGGGCAGAGACGCGGGGCTGCGGCGAACGGCGTCGCTGCGTGGGGCCGGTGCCGCGGCCGCTCCGCGCGGTGCGCAGGGGACTACGAGGCCGAGCTGCTGCCCTGGGGGCCGTGAGGAAAGGAAAGGCCACCCCGTACACGAACACTGATGTAGCGGGAGGCAAAAGGCCGTAGCAGAGCAGCGGCCAGCCCCGGGGCTGATAGAGGACATGGGACGCGGCCTCGGCTCACGCCTGTGTCACCCGTAGCTCTGCCGGCCGCAGCCGGGATCGGGGCGCTCCCCCGGGGTCTCTGAGCTTTCCGGGGCCCACAGGACGAGCACGGCGACCGGCTCAGGCAGCCCGGCGGGCGCCTGGGGGTTGTGGCCTTGTACCGGAGGGCTCAGGGCCTTGGCGTCTTGTTGCTTATTCGATAGGTATCGCTAGTCCCGCTTGTTTCCTCCGGGGTGCGTCAGGGCCATGGCGAGCTCGCAGGGGAAACCCCTCCTGCCGCCGGCGGTGGGCACGGGGCTAAGGGAGGGCGGTAGCACCGCCCCGGGCCCCGCACAGCCCCGCCGGCGTCACCCCGGGCCCCTTCCCGGGCTGTGCCATCGCCTGGCCGGGCTCCAGCGTCTGCGGCAAACACTCGGGAGCGGCTGGGGCCTTGGGTAAAGGGATACCTGGCTGTACGGAGGTGCAGGGGGAGGCGGCGGCGGCCGCCCCGGACAGGGCAGGGTCGTGTGGACCCCGGGGCTGCTCCGACTCCCGAGGGGTCTCCAGGCGTTGGCGCCGCAAGGGGAGAGCCCTGCGATGGGTGACCAGCACCCGGCTGTGTCAATGTGGAGAGGCAGGGAGCAGCGCGTTTGACTGCCCTTCGGCGGTGGGCAATCTCTGCCCCTGGATGAGGGCCCTCCTTCCCAAGAGGGCGCGGTGCAGGAGTGTGGGGCTGCCCGGGGGGCAGGCAGAGGTGCCCTCGGGGTCCGCGGCCTGCTTTCACCCACCGGGGGCTCTCTGCTGCGGCTCCCCGGGCCCTGGGCCCGCCGGGGGCGAGATGCAGGTGGGCAGAGCCGGGAGAGAAGCCGCGTGTCCTGCCAGGCCGGGGGCCTGTCCGTCTGCCGGGCTCCCTGTGCCCGGCCGGTGCTTCTGCTCCCTTCACCCCGAGCCCCCTCGCCGCTCCCCGGCAGCAGCATGTCCCCATGTCAGCCGGTGCCGACGTCCCGCCTGTAGGATGTTTTCACGATCGTTTTCCGTATTTTATAAACAGAGACTTCACTGAATGTAAACTTGTGCAGTTTATTAAACAGCCACCGTGTCCCGGGCACGGCTGCTACCCCCTCCTTCCACCCTGCCCTCAGGACCGCCCGGGCAGCCCCGCTGCAGACCGCTCCCACTCCCGGGCAGGGGACTGGCCCGCGGGCTCCCGGGCTGCCTCCAGCCCGGCCGTGCCCCCGGCAGCGCCGCCCCTCCCGACCCTCGGCCCTCCGCAGAGGGGTCGGGAACGCAGAGCCAGAGCCCGGCCGGCGTCCCGGGCCGGCCTGCCCGCGCTCGCCGGGCTCCGTCCTACGGGCAGCAGCGCGGGCTCCGCCGCTGTCGGGAGCGGCAGGGCCTCCCTTTCAGGTCCCACCGGCCTGGGGAGGGGGGCGGCCATCACATCCCTGCTCTCTGGGCAGCGGGCACGCGGCCGGTGGGGAGCCACCGGGGACCTCGCTGTGCACTAACAAACACCCGGCAACGGGGACGCGGGGATTGAGCCTCCCAGGAGAGGTTTGTCCCCCCGAGCCCAGGCCACCGGGCAGCTTTGCTGCTGTGCAGCGTCGGGCCCCCATCCCGGGACAGCCGCAGTCGGGACGGGAGGAGGGGGCTGTACCGACCCCACGAGCAGGCAGCCCCGTGGGCACGAACAGCGCGGGCCAGTGGGTGCCCACGGCGGCTCAGCGTTCCTTCGCCCCGGGCCACCGCGCCAGCTCCTCCCGCGGCTCCCACCTGCCCCGGGCCGCGCCGCCACCCAGCCCCCTCGAGCCCTTACGAAAGCAACCGGCCGAGCGCCGGTCTCTTGGCAAGAGCTGGCGTTGCGCGTTGTGTAAGGCCTTTCCCCGTTATATAAATGCCGGCAGGAGGAACGCTCCGAGGAGCGGGACGCGCTCCCCGCGCTAGCACCGCCGCACGGTGCCTCCCCCCGGCCTCGGGATCGCCGCCCGCCGCGGGGCTCCACCGGGGGCCGGAGCCGGGGCAGGGGGGCTCGGGGCCGCTGGCCCGGCTGAGCTGTCGCCGCTGCCCGGCCGGAGCGGCCCCAGGTTTATGCAACGCTGGCGAGAGATGAAAGCAGAAGAGCGAGGGCTGTTTTCTCCCTGCACGGAGCGGGCGTGGAAGCAGTCTGCCTCGGCCCTGCCGGAGCGGGAGCGCGCTGCCCGTGCCCCTCGGGGGAAGGGAAGGGTTTGCTCCCCGGGGCTGAGCGGGCTCCCACCACTCGCCGGTAGCTCCAGCCCCCGGGGCAGTGGCGGGCCCGGGGGGGACTGTTTTGCGGCGGTAGATTTTTTTCCCCTCTCCGGTCCTTTGCGTAGCCCTCCAGCTTTGGCCGTGCTTGGAGGGTGGCAGAGCCCTCGGCGCCGGGACGGCTCGTCGCTGGCAGGGCACGGCACGGCTGCCCTCTGCCTGCGGCCCGGCGGGAGCGCGGGGGCAGCCGCCCGGCAGCGGAGCGCTGAGGGACCCCGGGGGAGCGGTCGCGCCCCGGCTCCTCTCGTCGTGCCCGGTGCCGGTGGCTGCGGGCAGGGCAGAGCCGTGCTCCGGGAGGAGACTCACATACGGCTCTCACCTTGCGCCCCCCTCCTGCCCCGGCCGGTGCGGCTGTTTAATACCGCCTGATTCCTGGTATTCTTGTCCGTGTTTTAAGTGGTGAAAAAGTCATTTCCAGTCCCATGGTCCGCGTTTCACCCTGAACTCATTGAAAAGAGAGTGCGGGGTCAGGACTGTTTATTATACAACCAATTAAAACAGGAAAATATGCAAAGGCTTCATTCAGCGAGATCCGGCTATTGTTAAGCCGAAAACGATATTTTTGTTTCAAAAATAAAAAAGTACATTTGTTACTTAAAAAATCTCCGCTCTGCGTGTGTGAGGGACGGGGCTCCAGGCCGCTCTCCCCGCTGCCCGTCCGCCGTGCCCCGGCGGTCAGGAGCGCGGCGAGCTCCGGTGCCCCCGCTCTCCGCCTGCCCCGCGCCTCGGGGCCCGGCCCGGCCGCCGCCTCCCGGGCCGAGCCGCGGGCCCTGCGCTGCCGGAGGGAGACTCGACGGGGCGGACGGCGGGCAGGGAGACCGGGGTCACCTCCTTCTCCCCCGCTGGGGCTCAGCCCGCCCTGCGAAATCCGGTCCTGCCCGCTCGCAGAAGAGGCCGGCCACCCTCAATCGCAGGGAGCCAGCTCCGCGCAGGCGGGCACGGACAGCCGGCGTGGTGCTTTGGGGCAATAGAAGACGGTGAAAAAAAAAAGTACTGCGAGGACTAAAAAGCTCGGCACTGTTGCGAGCGACGGCCAGGGCCGGCATAACCAGACTGGAGAGCCCCGAGGCGCTCTGCAGGGCCCCGGGCGCAGCGCTGAGCCCCGCCGGCGGTGCCCGCAGCTCTGGGCACCACTCGACGGCCGGGAGGTGGGGATGAAGCCGGGCTTCCGCGGGGCTCCTGGGTCTGCGGTTCCCCTGCGCCTCCCCCCCCTCCCTTCCCCCCCCCCCCCCCCATGCGCACCCATCCGAAAGAGCATCCCTGGGTCTGCGGGGCAACTCTGCGCCTTGACAGGGCTCTGCTCTGCGGCGGTGTAACATCTGCCCCGCAGCAGGGATCTGGCCCCGGGCAGGGCAGGCGACGGGTGTGTGTGTGTGTGTGTGTGTATGTGTGTTCCTCCCGGCGGGGCTCGGCGCCCGCCCGCCCTCTCCCTCTGTCGCCCACGACTGCGGCGGCACCGCCGCCCGCCCCAGGTAGCCCTCCGGGGATGTGCTCAGCAGCGGGCCTGGGAAGCGCTCACCAAAACAATCGCTCAGGCTGCCCTAATCCAATGAGTTTATTTTAGTCCTTGAGCTGTATTGAAAACATTAGCTCTTGCTTCTTGTGGTTGTTTACAGTATGTTGGTCTCAACATCACAGCCGCCCTTCTGGAAAAGTCTTACAGGATTCAGGCAGAGGGAAACCAACACAGAAGTGACTCGGAAAGCATGATGGCAAATGATTAATCAAATCAGAGACAGGAAGGCGGAGGTAATCAATGAGTTTTCACTTACAGTTTACTTGGATGGACATCTTTTTCCTTTTTTCTTTCTATAAGTTTAGAAACCACATGGGGTTTTATTAGCCAAACAAGCAGCTGCAGGATTTGGTGTGGTGGTGGGAATTCGTTCAAAATCAGCTGCATGTTGCCTGAAGCAGAATTCGGCTTTCGACAAAACCTCGTGCTTGATCCCGCCCGAGCACACGGAGCCGGGCGGCGGGCACCGAGGCCGGGCTGCGCCCCGCGGGATCCCACCCGCTCCCCGCTGCGGGGACCTGCCCGCTCCCCCGGGGAGAGGGGGTCGAGGAACACAGAGCACGAACGCATTGCGCAGGGGAGGGGAGCCTTGCTCTCCCTCGAGTTGCACAGCGAGCGAATGCTGTGAGAAATCTCGTCAGGTGGGATCTTAAAGTGCAGCACCGTCTCTCCCTGCTCAGCTCGGGGGGGGAGCACCCCCTGCCCTCAAGTCCCGGGGGTCCCGAGCTTGGTTTCCCCGGAGGGCACAGGCGGGCGCGGGCAGCTCCGCAGCCTGCTCGAGAGGAGCCTCCTCTGACATCGCCGGAGGCTCCTTCCTGCCTTCCCAGCAGGTCCCTGTAAATGCCATTTTGCTGGCAGACGAATTGGTCACCTACCTTCGTTTAATTTCTTTCTCTCTCTCTCTCCCTGCAACGGGATTTTTTCCCCCACGCTCCATGAATAGCTAATTCGGAGCGATTACGAAGTAACGGGACAGAATATCGCTTTTCTCGTTTACACCGCCTATTTTGCGATTAAATGATAAAATGATTCCCGTGAATGCCGGCACGGGAGCGGTCCGGCCCTCGCCAGGGCGTTTCACTGACAACTGGTGACAGCTCTGGCTCTTGGCTGGGGCGAGGGTGTCTGAAAAAACCGAGAGGCTTCGGCAAATGGGCTCTGGGCGAGGGTTAGGAGGTGGTCCGTCATTTCTAGGCTGGCGGGGCAGATTCCACTTCTTCGGGCAAGCGGTGCGCGCAAAAATCCGGGCTTTAGAGACGCGCTACCGGCCCCCGCCGCGCAGAACTCGGGGACCTGTTGTTTAAGATGCGGCTCCTGTTTCCCCGTTTTTTCCCAACGATAACTGTGAGTTTTTTAATTACTATCGTTCTGTTCCGTGAAAACCCAAACAATCAACAAAGGACGGGGCGAAGCTGAGCACCACACGGGGCGTAATGTCCTGAGTTATCAAAAGGGGGAAGAAACAAAAAAGGAGTCAGTCACTCGCCGCTCATCTTTTCTTTTTTTTTTTTTTTTTTTTTTTTCAGGTGTTGCTTTTAGCAAGCTGTTCAGAAAAGAAAATAAAAAAAAAAAAAAGAAAAAAGAAAAAGCCAGGCGCATGTTGTTGACGATGGGCTGAATTCCCTCTGCTCCTTGCTTTAGGAGGCGATATCGCTTGGTGCTTATCGCTTAGTGCCGGGCGGCTGCGGCGTCTGGTACCTGACTCCGAAACGCTCCCGGCGCTCAGGTACAAATAAGGATTGCGGCGCAGGGGCTGCCCCCCCAGCCAGCCCCCCCTGCGGCCCGCCCAGCCCTGAGCTGAGGTTAGGGGCGGGGGGGGGGAAGAGGGGGCTCTCGGCCCCGGCAGAGAGCGAGAAGCGGCGCCGGTAACGGCTCGCACAGCCCAGAGGGCGAAGCGTTTGTGAAGCATCAGCGCCCGGGCAAACGTTCACCGCCGCTGGCAGCCTGGCTAATTAAAGATGGCCCCGGGCGCGGGGTGAGGCCGGGAAGGGTTTCGGGGAGAGGCAGGTTCTGGAGGCTGAGGTTTGGGCAGCCGCAGTTCTCCTCGGATTCGTTTTCAACGAGGTTTTTCAGGCCGTGGCCGCCGCGAGGTGTGCGCGCTGCCGGCCCGCCCCTTCTGCCCTCCAAATCATCCCCAAGTGAGGCAGGAGGGATACACACCGACTGGGAGCGGCCACTGGGATCCCCGCTAACACCAGTGGGAGACGAATCCCCGAGGCACTTTGATTCGGGTCCTCACGGATTGCCATGGCAACGATCTAATGTCCCCAGGGCGCGGCGGCAGCGGCCGGGGCGGCTTCTCCGTCGCTCGGCCTTACAGGTTGCCTTTCTGGTTCCTGTGATGCTTCCCAGACACGGGGACATTTTCAAAAAGGAAACAGGAGATTTTTAGAATCGGGCGAAGAATTTGTAAGGTCTTTTGAAACACACATTATTTATCGCATCTCCTGTAGAGCGGTCCCCTGCCCTGGCCGCTGTAGTTGCAGTCCTACGGAACAGCCCTTCTCTTTTTTTTACTCTTTCCCCAAATCAGTGAGCTTGGTTTGGAAGCCTCTTGATTTGCCTTTTTTTGATGAACTACCGTTCAGTTCAGCCCAGAGCAGCCAAGTGTTGTCTGGGACAGTCACCAGTTACCCTGGAATAGAAATGGGAACCACTTGTTTAAACATCCTAAGGTCCCAAAATCTCTACGAGCCATCACAGAAGGGTTTTTTTTTTTTTTTCCTTCCCGGAGCGGGAGGGGAGCAAGGGGATTATAGGGAGGAATGTCTGCCCAGGCGGCTACAAGCACCATAAGATTTCGGTTTGCCTTTTTTTTTTAATTTTTGCTTTCTTTTTTCTTTTTTTTTTTTTCCCATCAGTTTTTCCATTCCTTAGGGAAAATTTTTCAGTATCTGAATCAAAGTGCATTATTCCAACTTCTTTTTTTTTGTTGTGTTGTTTTATCTTAGCCCTTTTGTCATGTTTTCGTTTAAAAAGTGACAGATTTGGTAGAACACTCAACTGTTTCCCATTAGAGGCGGAGAGTTCACCAACGTGCCTTTCTGATGTTCCACATTACACGTTCTGGAGTTTAAAGCAGGAGTAACATCCTAAGTAGTTACAGTTGGCCCGATGCGGGAAGCCCTCGCGTCTTTATCTCCCTACCCGGGCTCTCGCCGCGACTCCGGCGGCCCGGCCCGCCGCTGCCCCCTGCCGGGCCCGCACCCACCCGACCCGACCCGCACCCCCGGCCCCGGGAGAAGAGCCTTCGCCGGCATCCCGTGCTGCGGAGGGGCTTGCCAGGGAGGAGGGGGCTCCAGGCTTCCCACCGGTTTGCTGCCTGCCGCCGGCCGCGGTCCCGGATGCTCTCCGGATCGTCCGACAGCCAGAAAATAACCCAGAAAAGTCACGGTGGGCGGGAGGTGTTTCCCAGCCTGCGGGACGTTCTTCATTCGGTCTTGAAATGTGGGGAATTCCTGGGATATAAATACGCAGTTGCACATTTCTCCTTTTGCCCTCTCGGTTTCCCTCGCCGATTCTTCTTTTCTCATTGCTGCTGCTCAAACTACCATTGCTGCTCCCTCTCTCCCTGATGTTACAGGGGCTGTAGCATTTCACGGTGACAGCAGGCTCTTACCATTGCCCTGTTGTTTCATATTTTTAACCACTAATCTCTCCTTTAAGGAAAATCCCCTTGATGTAACAAGTCATTCTGAGTCCTTGCGTTTTGGAGCGTAGCCCTGTACAAACGCTGGTGAAGCGGAGTGCAGAGCAGCACTGGGTAGGGGAGATAGAAGGTGTCAAGTAATCTTCATAGCCAAATTTTCTTGTAAATACATGTAGGATACAATACATGTTTCTCAAAAATCCTGCTTTAGCAACTGAGACCTTATAACTACAGGAAACGGTTTTGTACACGTGTGCTGAAATTTTTGGTGATAAGCCTTCATTTTATATTCTTTAGACTCCAAAAATCACTGTGTGGTCCATTGATCTTGAGCAAACGAGCACATTTGTGATTGCAAAATGTGAAATGAGAAAGAAAAAAAAAAGTAGATTAAAGAAATATCCCTTTCCATGCATTACTCTCATTTGTTAAATGCCTGGAGGTGGGATAGCTTCTAGCTGATAGCAGCAGTTTGTAATTTATGCAACAAAATCACCAAGTGCTGTATGTAGTTCCTAGTGTAGCAGAGTTTAAGGTGCTCACAGTTTATTAGATCCTACATGAATTCTAATATTCTTTATATGATCAGCTATTGCTGTATATTGGAAAAAGAACTTAACAATAATTATGAAGTATTAGGAGAAACATAGTTTGCTACAGAAAATCAAATGCGGTGGATTCTAGAATAGAAATACAAGGCACAGTGAAATAATTTATACTCAAGTCAGAAGGAAGTCCTGGTTCTATCTGCACTGACGTGAGTTCCCTCACTGAGGCCTGGGAGCGGACCTTCCTTGTTTCGGTTCTGCGCTGGGGCTGGGAGGGGGGTTTGTGTGCTGGCAGCGTGACTGCCAGGGATTCCCCGTGTTCCCCTTGGCCAAACTAGCCGAGGAAAATCACAAAGATGACTCTGATCCTTGCGTCCCAGTGCTCATCCCTGCCGCAGGATGAGCTGTGGTATTGTTGTCTCCATCGCCGATGTAGAAAGACTGCAACAGAGTCCCTCAGTCTTTGACTGCCCAGACTTGACGCGGGTGAAGTCACCTTCCCTGCCAGCGTTGCGATGTCAACATCACAGCGCTGATGGTAGGATGTCATTTTGCAATGACTGAGCTGGGGCAGCTCTCCACAGCCAACAAGCACATATGCCTAATTTTACAGGGTTGTATTTTCTTTAGGTCTTTCATCTTTTCAGTGACAAATAAAGGGTAGAGCAGAGCTGAATTGTAGACTCACTGAGCACCCACAGCTTGATCCAGTGCAGTGGGAAGAGGGGATGCTGGTGATTTCTGAGAGGAAGGTGCTCACCTCGCATTGGGAATTCCAGGAGTGGGGATTTTCTTTGTGGTTTATCGTTATAGGTATTGTTATATTTGTTTACTGTTCAGGCAAGACTGGGGTATTGCTGCGACACCACAGTATATGAAGCAGCCCCAGCTCCCGAGAGTCCCCAGTCAAAATATTTCTGTGATGTTTTCAGACTATTGTCTACCTCAGATGGAAGGGTGCTTTGCTTACAGAGGACTTGCCAGGACTGATGCTTCACCGGTGCAGACCAGCACAGTAGTAGCAAAGTTAGTGCAGCCTTGTCGCATTAGGTGTGGACTTCTATTGACATATTTGGTTAATGGTACTTTTTTCTTTGTCCTGTGCTTCACGTGACTGTAGTACGAAACAACTCTCGTGATTTGGCTTTTGTACTTTTTTCCCAGAGAGTTGAGTGAGATGGATCATTTTCAGTTTAGTATTTTCAGGCTACCAGTCACAAAGAAAGCTCATCCACTCGAAACCCAGGTGGGGCAGGAGTAGGCTAGAAAAGATAAAGCTCTGTGCACGGCTGTATTCTCAGACTACTTGAAGGAGGGTGCCTGTGGATTTGGCACCAGTGGATCTGGCACAATGTGAGAACTGTTTTTCTGTATCACTTACATTATAGTTGAAATGTGAAATGAGCTCCATGTGGCAGCAGCCAAAGGAAAGAAAAAGGGAAAGAAAAAAAAAAAAGCAGCACTCTCCAAAAGTTTCAGTTATCCCTTGAAGCTATATTACAACATATACTACTCTAATTGAATCAGTGTGAGAACTTTTCCCCTCCATTTAGTCAGTGCTAGTCTCTGTCCACTTCTCCCTGGAGATGCACACATTTGATACCAAGATGTGCCGGGGACACCCACACCTAGGGTAGGATTTTAACTTTTGGTTTAATGCTTTAGCTGCTGAAAAGGAAATGTCAATTCTTACACGCCTTTGCCAGAATCCATTATGATTTTCTCCCTCTTCTCCCCCCTCTTTTATAGACTTAACGCCAGGGTGTGATGCAGGGAAGTTTTGTCTGAGTAAAGGCTACTAGATCTGCTCTGAGGCTGCAATAGATTAATTGATCATTTCTAGGGAGTTTGTTGGGATGAATCAATAAACCTTAGAAATGCTGGCGGCGTCTGTGAAGAGCCGTTAACAAGGCTGATGGTGATGGAGAAGGAATGTGGTCTTGATGCTGCTCAATTCTACACCCTGTCAGCCCTGATGGGGAGTTGCCTGTGAGTGCTTCTTTTTCACCTGTGAAAGGACGCCAAGCAAAGCCCACTCAGCATCCTGAGCCCTCATTCATTACATTTATAGAGTATTTTCAGAAGTATGGAGAAAATCTCTGCACGTTTCAAAGTATCAGTGCTATTACATAGCACAAAATTAATTGACAGCTCAGAAAGTAAAAGCAATTGATACCCAACTACACGTCTGTCCTGTAAGTATTCACATATGCGAAACAATACGTGATCCACAAAAACATATGGCTCTTGTATCAAATACATGGAATCAAGTTGAATTATGAAGACTTTGAAAAGGTCCTCAGTTTAAATGTACACTGGCTCTCTGAAATGTCCAGCTAAGTTTAGTGCAACAATTAAAAACAGATAGATTGTCAGGATACATAGACCAGGGGTAGAGTTAATTCAGTATGAAAGAAATGAGTGACTGGGAATGAGAGAGAAGAGCAGAAGCAGCAGGAATGGAGCGAGAACGAGTGGGGAGACAAAATGCTAATAAGGGGGGCTAGAGAGAGCCAGTAATAGAAGGGGGGAAAGAAAGAACTGAAAAAAAGGAGAGAGAAAAAAACCGAAGGAAGGATATGAGATAGGAAAGACAAGGAGAGCAGTGAGAAAAATAATGACATTTTCTTGTGTGATCTGGCAGTTTTCACTTTAGGCGAACAAAGCCTGGAGCAGACCTGAAGGCTACTACTTACGTATTGAAAGTATGTGGGAGGGTCTTTCTTTGATGGTTATATATATATACACGTATAATTCTATAACTAAAATGACATAGAATTTGCAGTCTTTCTGGGGATCTCACACTGTTTGCCAGAATCACAGGTTTCCCCTTGCACAGTTTGCCGTGTGTCCAGCAGCAGCGATGCCCTTCCTACGTGCCGCGCTGTGAGCCAGGGCTTTCTGTTTCGTTTTGCTGTTTGGTTCTGTCCTGCCTGCTCAGAGCTAGAAAGGACATTTCTGGCCCCCCTGTTCTGCAGCCCCCGGTGAGATGACAACCTGATACGGCCTTGGGGCTGCCCGCTGAGGTATCGCTGTTGTTTGCAGTCCCTGTTTCCTTGTGTTGATATTCATGGCAACATTTTCATTTTGCTCTGGCTGATCCAAACTGCGTCAAATGTTTTATTGTTGAATTAGTTGGGGGTTGGTGGTGTGCTATTGTGCTTGCCTTGTCTGTCCCTCTACATGCGAGCTGCTAGCAAAATGGCATAACTTTTCAAACTTTTTTTTGGCTAAAAGATCTTTGAGTGATATTTTATCTATCTATTTGATAGCTTAACAATGCTAAATATTGATCAGAATCTATCTGCCTCCTTTAAAACAGGCCCTTTCTTATCTTAACATCATCTTCTACCTTTGGCTTGGGGACTACTGGGACCATCAGTTACATATCTTTGACTAAGACTACCCTCATGCCCTATAACTGTGCTGTGTTATTGTATGAGGAATGGATTGAATGTGATCGTCCATCTGGCTTTAGGAAGGCTGTCTCGGGGAGACAGAAGCAATAGATGAGGTTTCTGGCTTGGGCAGATGGGCGAGACACACATTTCTCTAGAGACCTGAGCATCGCAAGGGATTTCTGATGCCTGCTGGAGCAGGTGTGCTGCCAAACCTCCCTGCCACCTGCCTGTCCATGCGCGGGGCTGACTTTTCTCATTAAACCAAATACACATTTTCTGGATCTTCTTAGCTGATTGCAAGATTCATTTCAAAGCTGCCCATGGTCCTGCCATGTGTTCTTCTCTTGCTTGAGGTCAAACTGTCACACCCACCACACCCGGTATGTTGAGGATAGTGGAAAATTTCCTCATCTTGCGCAGTGATTGATTTGTTGCTGGATGTCTACATGGGTGAGTGTACCCGTACAGCTGGCTCCTGGGCTTGCACTGTTTCCTAGTTTTGTGTGAGCCATTCCAGATCCACTTTGTCTTGCCTTAGAAGTTCTCCCCAGGGCAAGAAGGTCAGACTCCCTTAGTTTTTTTCTTTCACACACTGTGGAGAGCTTCTTCTCCAAAGGTCCTCCCATGATTGTGTTTGTCCCTTGTCCTTCCAGGGAGGGCACCTTTTTGAGGAGTATGTTTAGGTACGATGGGTATGATGGGTATGTTTGTAGTTCAGTGATGGATACATTATTTCCTGGTGCTATTAGAAGTGGCAAGTCTGCATGTTGCAAGTGACCTGTATGCTTTGTTCCTATGCCCTGCTACAATCACCATTTCTAGGGTACAGAGTTTAAGCATGGTTCACAGGTTCGTTAAACATTACATGGTTAATCTGTATTTTTTCTGGAAAAAAGAATGGCTTCCAGCCATTGCCGGACCATTTCTGAATGTCTTTTCTGCTGTTTCTAAAAATCTGAGTTAAATTTTGCCTTTCGCCCTCATAATCTCCCTGTTTAATTTCTCATCATTCTAATATTCCTGTTATGAAGACAAGAAACAGAAACATGGATGTTTAATACTTAACAATGTCTCATTGTCTCATTGCGTTTGGAAAAGGGAATGGAAGTGGAAAAACCTCCCATATGGCTATAAACAAAACAGAAGGAAGTGAGTTCACTATCCACGGGAAAGAACAGCTCTCCCATGAAGGAGATTTTTATTTCAGTTGAGGGGAAATGCACCACTGCTCTGGTACTCAGCAGTTCTTTTCAGCAGGCTGCAATGCTGAAAAACTTGTCAGAAACCCCCAAATGTGCTCTGTGTACCTTGGGAGCATTTATGATAAAGATGGTGATGAAACGGCTCATAGTCTACTGGTGCGAAGTCAATGGCAAGTTCGTATTGAGTACAGCGTTGCACACTTGGGCTTGCTAGGGAGAAAGAAATACCATATCCTGCCTTTGCCAGAGGTGTCATTTTTAGTGTCCGCTTGCATCTGACCTCTTCTAGTCCATAGTACCTCCCCAGCTGTTGCTTTTCAGCTTTTGGCCTCTTCAGAGTCCCCTACCTTGTCCAAGTCTTGCGTATTCCTTTTCCTTGTCCTCATCCCTGACCTGCCTCTGGGCATTATAATGACCTAGAAACCCAGCTGGTTCAAGGGCTAGGCATCGTCAAGCCACTGGGGATCAGGTTTGTCATCACTAAATAGAGTAAAAAAGTGGAAGTTAAAACTTCTAAGTTGTTAAAGGGATGGATGGTGTAAAAAATTTCCCTATGTTTTAATAAAAGAAGAGAGAAAAGGAGACAGTATGAAACAAACCAACCGGATAAAAGCTGCTTCTAGGGTCTGAGGCAGCACCAAAACAGCATTGGATAATTGGGGATGAAATGGTTAAAAAGCCCCCCCCAAATTCCACAAACTTAGTGGTCTTTGTGAGAATAGCAAATAAACAGCAAATGGCTAAGTACAGCATTGTGGTCATTACTGCATAACGCAGAAAATGAGCCGTATCCTCATTCTAGAGCCTCAAGTAAGTCACAAAGTGGGTGTAACATTATCACAGCATGAGCTTTCTCTGCGATACCTGCAATATCTGTCTCAGCATGACTAGAGAAAGGGGTTGTAATAGATTATTTAATGCCTCGAGTTTGATAAAGCACAAATATAATTGAGCATCCTAATTTTATTCCCTTCCTCCAGAAGATGGCAAAAGTTAGCTGGACTTAGCACAGGCAGATGGAGAAAAAGGTTTCAGGACTGTTTGTTCTATACTCCAATTTCAGGTCACCGCTGGTTTAATGCTCCAGGTGGAAGGCTTGATCCCAAACCCACTGAGATAAGCGGCTGTTTGGAGCAGTCGGGCACCACAGCTCCAGCTTGGCAGCACTGCACTGTGCTGGGTGAGGTGCCACGCTCCAGGCAGCAGAAGGGGCTGCTCGGTTGCAGCGTGAGGGTGCTCTAGGAGCCGTGCAAGTCCTGGCGTAGGTCACACATTTCCGTTTGTCAGGAGAGAAATTGTCAGTGACACCTCCACGGAGATCACAGCCAGAAATGCAGCTGTGGGAAGTTTAAGTTTTGTACACAAAATATGAGAGACGTGAATTGCAATGTTTGTTAGTGCTCATAGTGTTACAGACCTGCTGGAATACTCACTCCCTGAGTACCAAAGAGGTTAGTTCCTACTAATATATCTTATATTTTGGCTAGGACAGAGTGGAGAATTTGCATTTAGAGAGGAACCTTTACTTAAAAAAGGAAAGAATATATAACAAATCTATAGAAAGAAATATCAGATTAAGTACAGATTTGGCAACAAGGAATTTTTTTCCAGCTCAGCAAGGAACTCTAGAAAAAGGAAAGAAATATTACTAATAAACTCAGAAGAGACACAAAATAAGCTTTTCTTTCTCATACAGTTAGTTTATTTTGCTCCTATATTTAGCTGCTCTGGCAGTTTATAATTTCAACATTAGGAAAATGTGAGAGTATTTGGGTAAAGTGATATGCTGAAGTCAAGAGGCTTCCTGCCAGCAGAGAAGGAGAACTGAGGACTGCTTGTTTAAAGGATGCTCCTGAGGTGGTTCAGCTTAACCTGGTGCTTATCCCATGGTGAAGTTCTAATTTGATTCCAAACAAATTTGTCCTCACAATTTTTTCAGCCTGAGGGTTTTGGCAGCTGCTGTAGCTGACCGAATGATGCTCAGAGCGGATTTGTGCCCATGCCCTTGGAAGGGACGAGAGCAATGGGCCAATTTGGAGGACGTTTGACACCCTTGCAAAAGCCAACACATCGAAAAGCTGTGCTAAGAACGCAAGAGCCCATGATAGCTATTCCCCTTCTTAAATGCTCTCTAAGAGGAGGTAAGCTATGTCCCTAATTGACAGAAAGCTCCAACTGTCATCTTAGAAACCTTGCAGCAGGACAGGACCACAGATGGTGCAAAGACATGTGAGCTCCCACCCAAACACCTTTGGGTTTGGACAAGATGCTGCCATTTGAACACACATTTTCTCCTTTGGACAGTGTTCAATATATCAGTCACATTGCTTAACACCCACAGTAAGGTAGCGACTGCATCTTCTGTTATGAGAAAATATTCATGTCACAGTTGACTTGTTCAGGGTCACATCCTTATTATTCAAGCCGACTGGGAAATTTTAACAAAGTGGTTCCCTGGCCCTCCACTCCCTGAGAAAATGCAAATTTATCTGAACAAAAAATTGATTTTTTCATTTTGAAGACTCTTTGTATGTCAAAATACTCTGTTTCCCATCCAGAAGGAGGAAAAAAATCTTGTTATCTCAAAATTTTTGGCTGAGTTGGGTTTTCTGGGTAACACAAATTTGCAGAAGGAATATTGCCAACTGTCTGTTTTTAGCAGCATGAGAAACAATAGCAACCATGGGGAATGACCCTGCATCACTTTTATTTGAATGTCTCAGCAATACTAGTTGTCAAGAGCCAATTCCGATCAGATTGGCAGAGCCTTGCGGCTGCTGCCGAGCTGGTTCAATCCCACCGGCTGCGTCACCGATGGTTTCCCTCGCTGTGCGGCAGAGGAAGCGGTGAGACAATAGCTACAGCGGTAGGAAGCTTTCTAGCCTCACCCCTGCTTCCTCCCGGCAGCAGGGGTATTACCTGCCTCTCCGCCCTTCTGCTGGCTTCACCTTCCTATAATCCCTCCGCTCTGGCAGCTCTGGTTTGGATAGAGGGAGTCACGTTCAAAATCCTGCAGAAACGAGGTTGTTCTGGAGGTGTGTACTTACCGGTGCACTGCTGCAGGCTCTGAAGAAGCTGCTGCAGCGTTAATAGCTCTGCTGCTGGCAGATGAAAGGGGGAGAGTATTTGGATCTAATAGATCAGCAGATGTTAAAGCAATTTCTGCCTTCTCCGTTATATTGCACATCAACAGGAACGTGGTAAAGTGCTTTTTTGTACTGTACCGTTTAGCATCTGACATTTCAGCACATCTTGTAAGTGTGCATTAGGCGAGTGGAATGTTGCTATATTTGTACTTGCAGATTTGGAACAAGAATGAAATCTGGAGAGATGCAATGTGCACGTGGAATGTTTTCCAGAAGGGCTGAGGCTGAGGAAATGCAGCACAGTGAAGCCTGAGCTGTCTTGAAGCTTTAGGCTGCAAATGCAGGGAGACAGAGCACGTATTGGTTTTGAAACAGAACTGAAAAGTGTTGAAACTTGCAGCTGCTTCTCCAAACCCTGCTTAATTGTGGGATCACAGACACCGTTGGAAAATACTGAAATAATGTGTTTGATTTTTGCAGTTACTCTCAAAATATGTTGTTCCTTTGTCTCGTCTCCTAGGATATTGGTGATGGCCCTCTGTTGAGTCACTTCAGACAGGAGCCATTGCCATTGCAAGTGCTATTTTAAGGGAAGCTGGGCTTTTACTGCTGAGACCTGGTGGGGCCATGATATACTGTCTCTCTGCAGCCACAGTACTAGACACCAGCACCACCTCTCCTCATGCTTCTATCAACTGTATTTTGGTAGATCCTTTCTTGTTCTATTAGTGAGGTCTCTGGAGTCACCACAAGCCTGTAATCAGCAAAGTTACTCTCCTGTTGTGTTGGGGCCCTGAGGGCACTAATAGGCTCTAATTGGCCTGAACAGCCTCACCTGGGGCCTCCACCCACACCCCTGCCTATGGCCCAGGTGCCTCTTTCCACTTATCCTGGAGCCTTCAGACTTCACCTGAGCTACGTGTCAGGAGTGCTAGTCTCCAGTCTGTGTCTGGCCATGAACCCTGCAGATCTGGACCCCAACCCACAGACTGATGTTGCAGCCTGGCCTTAGACCTGCCCTGTCACTATGGACCTCTCTTAGAAAGACAAAGGGAACAGGCTCATTGCTAGAGTGGTAAGGAGCCAACAGTCTTGGCTGTATTTTGATGTGGATGAGAGGTGTTGGGAGACGGGCTTGATGTTTAACTCCCCCATCCTTGTGGAGATAAAGTGAGTTCTGTCTGGAGGTGAAGGAACCCTTCTGTGTAAGGTTCCTTCCTGGTAGATCTGTGCAAGGAGGGTCAGCATATCCTAGAAGGTGGAGATGAATTGCAGAGGCAGAAATGATAGAATTCCCATTGGTCTTTCCCTGTCTTCCGGTACTTCTTCTCAATTAGCTTGTTTGAATGTTGCCTTTCCCTTTTAGGTTCCCTTCTCTGCTCCTGTCTGGACTCTGCTTTGTCTTTTTTAAGAGCAACACCAGCTTTCAGGTCTCCTTTGCCTCTTCTCCAGTCACCTGTGCTTTGCTGGTAATGTTCTTTGTTTCCAGCAGAGGCTGATAATGCTGCCATTACGGTAAACAGAGCTCCAAGGAGGTGCAAGTGCATACTGCTTTCTCTCCTTCCAGAAGGCCCTTAGACTTTCCCCTGTGATGGGAGAAGCTGAATTGAGCATCTTAGACAAGCCTACGGCTGCCAGGGGTTTTCCATTGCAATTCAGCTACTTCTCAGGCTACCTTGCCCCATGGCTAAGCTATAGAAGGATGTGTCCCTTCCCTCCTGAAGTCCAGTCCCATCCCCTTCACCCTCCCCTCCCACTGAGCTACAGAGCCAAATTGGAGCAGCGCTGCAGAGGGACTGCAGCCATCCGGGCCTCCCCACCTGGAGTGTTAGCTTAAAGGCAGTTGAAAGGAGACAGGGCCAGGAAAGGCTGTAGCACATGTAGGTGAAAACATAGACACAGATGGAAAGGCTTTGGATGTTGCTGGAGCCTGGATAGTGTAAGTATATTTAATGTGTCTCTTTTTTTAAGGAGCAGATGGGTAGATACACCTTGTTTCATGGTAACAGAGGTTTTAAGTTGGAGAAGGGGAGATTTAGATTGGATATTAGGAAAAAGTTCTTTACTATGAGGGTGGTGGAACACTGGAACAGGTTGCCCAGGGAGGTGGTTGAGGCCCCTTCCCTTGAGATATTCAAGGTGAAGCTTGACGAGGCCCTGGGCAACCTCGTCTAGTTGGGGGTGTCCCTGCTGACTGCGGGGAGGTCAGACTAGATGACCTTTGGAGGTCCCTTCCAGCCTGGACCAATCTATGAATTCCTCTCTCGGTGGACCTGGAGATTTACCACTGAGCACTGGTTTGCAGCTTGAATGTTAAGACAAAGGCCAATTAGCCAGAGAGCAGAGCCTTGGGCTGTTATGGACTGCCCACCAGAAGAGTGGTTGCCCACCTGCTGCATCCTGCAGTGCTTCTACCTTTGGACCATTTGGGCATTACAGATGTTCATTTGAAGGTCCACAGGCAGGGGGCTGTGACAGCGGGACCCAGCGAAAGAAAGAAACTATTTGTCTTTACCTTTGCTGCTGTAATCAGCTGCGTGGGAGCCTTGGTCCCAGGGTGTTGAGCTGCTGGACACAGCCATGACCCTCTCGGCAGCACTTCCCCCTCTCTGTGTTTCTCTTAGTGAAGGAGAATCTTCCACAGTCATCGTCTCTTGTGCTAATGAATATTTACCTAAAGCTCCTCTGAAAAAATCATTCTGCTTCCAGACTGAGCATCTGTCTTGGCCTGAACATGCTTTCCGTGACACTGCTGTTATTTTGTCATTTAGGCTGGTTTGGAGTATTTTCTTTTACTGTCCAAGTGATTCCGTGTTAAGACTTTTGTGTGTTGGCTGAGCCGAGGAATTAAAAGCTCCATATCCTCCGTTATCCAAACTGCTCCGCTGATGAAATAGCGACTGTTTGTGTCAAAGGGCCTTAGGGAAGCTTCCCCTGAGACACCAGTCCGGGGGGGGGGGGGGCGGGTCTCTGCACCCCACAGACCCAGCCCAGCCGCCAGGTTAACGGCGCGCAGCGGTACCGCTCCCCTCCGCCAGGTGGCGCCATAGGGCGCGGCGCTGCGCGGGGCTCCCCGTCCGGCCGCCGCCGGCACCGGGCCGGGGAGGAGCCCCCAGCGGCCCGGCCCCTCCCCTCCGCACCGGCTGCCGGCACCCACGCTTCGGGCTTCCCGGCGAAGGCGGGGTCGGCAGGGAGCCCTCCTCTCCCCCCTCTCCTCTCCCCCCTCTCCTCTCCCCCCTCTCCTCTCCCCCCTCTCCTCTCCCCCCTCTCCTCTCCCCCCTCTCCTCTCCCCCCTCTCCTCTCCCCCCTCTCCTCTCCCCGGGCCGCCTGTCCGTGTCCCCCGCCCGTCCCTCCCCTCCTCCTCCCGCTGCGGGAGCCGGGTGAAATGCAGGCTTTGCTGACATCCCCGGTAAAAAAGTCATAATTATATATAGATATATTCACGATTTTAGAGTTAACCTAAAGTGTATTTGTAAAGTGTCGGCATAGATGGGCCCTGACTCTACTTGGAGCTGCGGGACGGTAACAATACTCTGAATCTTAACATTTCATGAGGTCAGCAGGGGTTAGAAAATCTCCCCAACAGGCGAGTACTGAGCTGTTGTGCGTTACTGTATCACACTTTGCGCTTACACAGCAGTCAAAGTTGCAGGTGAAGTCCTGAGGGCGTTACTGCCAACTTCAATGGAGCTGAAATTTCAGCTACGTCTTTTGTTGAAGAGAAATCAAGTGTTAAGATACAGCACTTGTGAATTACTGCCTCTTGGGTATGTCTTCTGTATTTGCCCATTTCTGGGGACCTTATGCTTTCTGGCGTGTTCTCCAAGGGGATTTAAAAGGATCATTTACAAATACCTAATTGAATGTTTGCTACCCTTGCCCCAAGTGGGATCAGGCCAGTTTATAAATACACGTCCAATCCTTTTTGGGTACAGAGGAGTCTCAGCTCAATTTAAACCTTGTGGGAGTGAGTTCCATAGGTTAATTATATGCTGTATGGAAAGGGATTTTTTTTAAAATGTTGTCTTTCAAATTGTATTGAAGTTGTCTTGTTCTTGTATTATTAAAAGGGGGTAACTAGCCAGCCCAGAGCTGACAACAGGGACTTAAACAACATGTGTTAGTGTCAAAACATGTTAAGCATAAACAGGACTTAGGTTACTATCCACTCCTATTAATGTCCAGACTCTCTCTAGACTCACCTTAACTTTCTGTGTGAAAAAGTATTTCCTTTCCTCAGATTTGAGTCTTCCACCCTTTCCACTCCTTTGTATATCCCTGTGTTCAAGCAGCAAGACAGGAAAGATCCAAGCCCTGTCTCCTGGAGTGACCCTATTCATTCCAGGGTGTGCTTGTATCAAGTCTTCTCTTACTCACTTTTTCTCTGTCCTGGAAAGTCCTGGTCTTTCAGTCTTCATTTGAATTTTTCCAGGCACTGTATCATCAGCATCTTTGTGAAGATGAAGCAGCCAACAGCTTGAGGGCTGGTGTTTTACCCTGAAGCAGGCAGGACTGTAATCTCCCTTCCTTCCTACTACCACTTAGCACTGCTCGTGATTTTTTTTTCCATAAGCTGAAAGAGTAGCTGTACAATTTCACATAATTACAGCTGTATGTTGCTCACATATCTTGGGTTCCTACAAAGATATTTTATTTTTTCACTGTCTTGTACCTCAAGCATCCAGGCACCTTGATGCCTTCTTTGTCCATAGCTACACGTTCCCATGAAAGCTTTCCGAAGCTGTTTGCAGTGCTACGCAGGTAGATTTTTGTATTAGCACCATTAACTGTGAGCAGCAATGTCTGAAAACAACCATGCCTTATTACTTTACAGAGGTACAATTATCTCTTCAAATGCCCAGGCTGGGCTAGCCTTTATTTTATTCCCTGTAATTGAAATTTGGCTTGAAGTGTTTCTAACTACAGCCAGTAAATAGAAACAAAACCCAGTCCCTCAGCAGTAACTCATTCACCCATTCTCTGACAATGTCTCCAATGATTTATTTGATGACTGTTGCTCGGCCATGTATGTGAGTATGTGATGGGGTGAGCACTGGAAATGATACTCATTAGGACAGATAGAAGCACTGGTGAAAAAGCAGGTTCAACTATTGCTGAAGGATTCGGAGAGTGCATTGGAGACAACTGTATATTGGAAATTGAAATGTATATTTCTCAAAGGAGTAGGAGGGGACGTCAAAATATGGGCATCTTTAAATAAGCTGGCGTCCAGATTTTGTTACCCTTATTTAAGGTTATCCCAACAGGCCAACTCTCAGACTTTACTGAAGTTTGCTTATGTAATGACTGGTTTTCTTCCTCTTTGGATTTTGTCCAGGGAAAGTAGGGAGCAGCTATCAGTGAGCTTCCAGTAGTGCTCCAAGTAGAGGGTATGGCCAGCACATACGAAAATAAGATAGCATTACTCATTACAAGAAGTGGCAAAATCTGGCCTGTAGATATCACCACTATTTTTCCACTTATACAGAGTATTGGTCACATGCCAATAGAAAAAGCTGCCAACTAAAACGTTTTAAGAAAGGAAAAACTGTTTGAAGTCTGGCAATAAATGTTTTCCTTCCCCTGAAATATGTGCTGAACATATATAAAGAAGACTCGGAAGAAGTGTCTAATGAGGTTTAACATTTTCTGATAATATGGATGGATTTGTTAACATTTTTCACGCTTTGTTCCTTAATTAGATGAGCATTGTAACTAACACTATTCAGTTAAAACCAGTAATTAAACACTGAAAACAAGAGGTAATGTAATGCAGTTGGATAAATCCATTAAAAAGGCAATAGTATAACATTAAAATGCCAACACCATGAATTCTTTGTTGGTTTAAAATTCCTTTGCTGTTCTGCCACTTTCTTTGTTTCTTTATGCTACTGTTTTTTTCTTGTAACGGAAAACATCAGATGACCACTAGCAATGAATATGCAGCGGTGCTGCCTCCCAGGATGTGTAGCTGCAGCCACTAAGCCCAGTGTTACGGCAGCAATCGGGATCCACGTGGCCAATTGTTTTGCAGACATAATGGTGGCGTATTTATGTATCTCTAAACTTGTTTTTCAGGATCTGTGGCTGCCTGCGTATCATGAAGCTCGCTGATTAACAACAGAAATAAAGCACTTGTCAGGCAGAAGCAATGCGTCAGTGCAAAATGGAATTTGCAAGACTAAAGTTTACACGAGGCAACAACAAAATCTACTGTGCCATTCTGTTAGGCAACAAAGGTAATTTGTTATGCAACATAATGAGGACTTGTGTGTGATAGACGGCGGTGGCTCTCGGTTACAGGGCATTGACATCAACAAGCACATGCAGCACGCAGATATAGGAGAATTGCTATACATAGCAGAGCTTTCAAAAGCTTTGTTGTCGTTACAGGGGTTTTTTCCAACTTTAAAAATCACAGGATAAACAAACACACTGAGACAGTCCTGCAGTCCTTTCTGGTCTGGGTAGGACCTTTCTCGTTTCCTTTTGGGTTGGTTAGTGTCTTAGACTTGACCGTCAGCCTAAGGGGCCACGAGGTCGGGGCTCACAAGTGTCATGCATTTCATGTGGCTGTGACACATTTGGCAGGTCTCCTGCCAGCCCACAGAATGACAAGGGGAGAGCAAGTGTAGAGAGAGAAGTAAGATGCACTTATAACACTCTACCACTCCCCAGAAGTCCACGGTGTCTAATCCCACGTGTTCCACTGCTGCTCTGACCATAGACACTCCTAAAGGCCAGTTATCCTTCCTGTAGGGAGGCAATGGCCACTCACCTGTTTTGCAGATAAGCTGCCAGTAAGCGGGCTGTGTACAGAGCTGGGAATAGAGCTGTGGCTTATAAAGCAGTGCGGTTCATCTGCTTTGCCATATCGCCTTTCGAAAGGAATCTACCTGCTGCTGTGATTTGGCCTCTTGTTTATGATGACTGAGGCTGCTTTCTGCCTCCACAGCTGGGGCTAGACCCAAAGATCCTGTTTGCTGACATTCCAGTGCTGTCTCACAAATGCTTGTGTAATTTGCTGTTGGGTATGTGTTCTCCCGGCCCACACTGAATGTTTCCCTTGTCATTCAGCTGGAAGAGAGAATTTGGGAGCAATCTCTTCCAGAGAGCTGCAAGGGAGAGGCTGGGGTCCAGCTTCACTGATAAATTCATGCAGGAGAAATAAGGAATCAAGGCTGTGCCACGTGGTGTGTAGGGTAGAGGACTAAGCTGAAGTGGTGTTGGTAACTTTTGTCCTGGCAATTTGTGGGGTTGATTCTGTTCCTTCAGCGTGTATGTAGCATTGGGCCTTACACATGATACCCTGGAATAGTCATCATCAAGCAAACAGTTTTATTCCATCACTGCTATGTTAATCTGGAGTTAACGCTTGCTTTTTCCCTCAAACCACATCCACGCCTGGTTGGCCAGACCACGTTAGGGGAGGCTGCTCCTGTTGAAGACCCCCATTCACTTGTGTTCCATGCCTTAAGCGTCACTGTCGGTGGCGGGATGTTGGAGTTCTGACTGTGCCAGTGACTCAGCAAGGGCCTGATCTGTTTACTCCTACTCAAGCAGAAGCCCAATGACTTAGCACAGTTATGACAGCAGTGCAGTTAAGGGTACACCACTTGAGTTACCACTACCTTGGTCAAGCTACTTTACCTCTCAGTAACTTGGGTTACGTGGGAGTATCGTGACTATGAATTTACTCTCTGGTGCTTGAGGGTTTAATCAAGCAGACTGAAATAGCTAAAGAAAAGCTGTGAAACAAAAGCTGCTTTAGTGATTTCCGGTGTAGTGTTGGGCATGATGCTCAGGTCAAGGTATTCCTCCATTTCCAGAGATGCCAGGCACCTGCCATTCAGCAGTGGCTTCCTCACATTATAAGGCAGATGGAGGTTGCCTGGCTCTGTTTTTCTTGTGTATTTTTTTTTTTTTTTTAAAACATCTTGGACAATAGGGATCTAGTCCTGATGGAGATATTTTAGGGGCTACCATAATAGAAATAATCCATGATGTTACTGGGTTTTTTTAATTTAACAAATGTTCATTTAATTACCAACCAAAGTAATTAAATTAAGTCTAACCAAATGAATATTGCATCATACAAAGCAATAAGATTCCATACTGCGAGGATAAGAAGCAAACGAACCAACCCTGCCTTTCATGCAGAAGATGCTATCTGGCATTTGCATAGATATTGTATTCGTAATGAAAACCATCCTTAATGTGTAATGCTGTTATTACAGCCCTTGCTATTTTGTAGCAGTCGGTAGACCTTATAATGAACAAGTATAAAAATATCCCAGGGACTCTAGAAAGCATTACAGTGACTTTGCAGACAATGACTGTCTTAAAGCAAACCCCACAAGCGTCCTTGCTTTTTCACAGGGAAACCCCTTGTTAGCAGCCGTCCGCCTGAATGCCATTTTGCACCAAGAAAATGCTGATGGTGGGAGAGTCTGGGCGCTGCGCAGGGGGAGCTCACAGGTGAGTAAGCCGGCTGGCGCTTTCTGCAGTGCAAGCACAGTGTGTTTTCACGTTCAGGGTTCTGCTTGACTGAGCCTGGGGTCGCGGGGAGGTGAGCTGCCGTGCCAGACAGCCCGGTACCTGTGAGCTGCCCTCCCAGAGGTGCCGCGCTTGGCTGCGCGGCACAGCAGAATTGTGCAGCGGTAGGTGATCCCGTGTCGGACGTGCTGGAGGGTTGTCTTTCCGCTTGAATGCAGCTACTTGCAAATGTCGTGCTGCTGCGTTCCTCTGCAGCCCTGCTTTCGGGACCATTTCAAGGTCAAGGCTGTTAACAGGGCTGTGAGTGCAATGCTTCCTCTCAGGCTGCGAGGTCCGTGGTACAGGGGTGATTATTTACGATACACTTGTGCAGTACCTAGTGCACTGAAATCTTACTTTCCTCAGCACTTGCAACCCGCCTAGGAGCCCCACACGTGACTTCTGTGCAGGTCAGCCCTGCTGCCTGTCCCCCAGGGTCACTGAGTGGGCAGCTGGGCCTTTGGGGCCCCCACCCCAGATACTGTTCACAGGGAACAGCTGGAGTGATTGATGCTGGGGATTAAAGCCAGCTTCTAGGGCTTCCTTCAGCCAGCCCTTCCCTTTCGCATAAGACAGCAAGCGAGCACCCACCTTCCAGCAGTGCCAGTACCCAGCAACGCTATGGCAACCTTACCCATCCCTGAGATCTCTCTGTCAGCTTTCTCCCTCGTTTATTCCTTCATCTCCTGTCTCCATAGCAGAAGATGCTCCACCACTTTCTTAGCCCCCTTGCCCTGTTCTGTGGAGTTGTGTATTCCCTTTCCAGCAACTACTTGAGTCAGGTACAGCCAGATGAAGGAACAGCTCAGTAATGTTTAGCTGAGCAAAGTATCGTACACAGAACTGCGTGGAACTTACACCGTTTCCATCAGTAGCTTACTAGAATATGAATGAGTACGATTGTTCAGAAACCAAATTAGAAGGATTTTCACTTGTAAACATTTGGGCTGAGATTTGGTGTGGCAGCAGATGGACGTGTGGAGTCTTGTGTGTTAGGCCTCTACCCTCTTCAAGGTACTGTATTAGTGTCAGGCTCCTCTGGGTTGAGATGGTGGAATTTGCTCCTTGGCAGGAAGCTTGCCACCCGATTGCTCCATGTGTTGTGCTTTTGTGCAAATCACGTACCTGTAGTGCCTTAAAGTCAAGGTTGTGCCCAAGCTGCACCTAGATAAACCTTTTTAAAATGCAGGAAAATGTGTCCATAGCAGGGTTTGATTTTAATGATTAAAAGAACCAAAAATTAATAGATGTTCCTCTAGTCCGCTTTCAACAGGCACTGCACCAGGTGAATGTCAGAGACGGGATGAATGGCACTGTCAAGGGCTGACGGGTGACCAACCAGTGTTAGTTGACCAAATTGGTAGTTTTTATATTGTAATCTAAACTGAGGTTCGAAGCAGGTGTGTTAGAGGTATTTACTAAGTGCTAGAGCTCAGTAAGTGCTGTTAGTAAGATGAAACTTTGAATTATGCACTTAGAAAGTCATAACAGGTCAAGTATCTAATGAAAAATTAAAGAATGAAATTAGTGGGAACAGGAGTGTTCCCACCAGAGCAATAACCCGCTCCCTGAAAGCAGCCGGCAGCCTCTGCGGAGGCAGTTAGTGTGCTCTCTGCTCACAGCTGCTTGCACCTTCTCCCGAGACTGTGGCTTGGCTTAGTTTTCATTTTGTTTGTTGTCGGCAAAGCCTGATTTGAATATGGTCTGAGTAAAAACAGTTAAAATCTCAGAATCTGCCTCCGAGAGAGTTTCAGCTGTGTTTTCAGAAGTGGTCATGTGTGTAGCCTTACAACAAATGGTTCTCTGCTCTTAGTCAGTCATCTCATAGCCTAGTCTTGCTTTCATATCTCTTGGCTATAGAGCAAGAAACACTCAGAAATCTGCTGTGTTCATAATATGAAAAGATCACTTACTGAAAGGGAGATGTTTGGGAGTAACATCCCAGTTTTCCCTTGCGTTTCCATACCCAGGACTTGTGGCTACCAGAAGGGACTGCAAACCGAGCAGGCCCTGGGGAGCAGCGAGCAGCTCTGCCTCTCAGCCTGCCGTCTCCTTCCCTTGCTCGGCCCGAATCGGCTCGTGGTTTACTTTTAACACTTTCTACAGGGCTGCTCGGTACCTGGGGATTGCTGCTGTGCTGCTACTTCATGTGAACGGTTTTTTTGGCTGCCTTCTCCCTTTCCTATAGTGAAAGCAAGATGCTGGGCTTCCCCATTCACACAGTCACCCCGGGCCAGGGCAGAAAGAGCTCTGGGTGGTATTGGCAGACACTAGTCTTAACACATCTTCTGCTCTGTGTGTAGGGGGCGGTGGGGAGAGGGGAAGATTTCTCCTTTTGGGTTTTCTTGTAAGAGTCCAGATCTTTAAAGATACGTTTATAAAAGAAAACATCAACCTTAAAAAAAAAAAAAAAAGTCAAACCAACCCCACCAAAACCCCAATTGTAGTCCTTATAAAAACGTCAAGAATTTAAATTAATAACATGCTAAAGTATAATTTTTGCCCTAATGGTTGCATGAAAAAAATCAGAAATGAGATGCAGCTGTAACCTGATAGTTCAGGCAGAAATTAACTGATAATTAATACAAAAAAGTCATACTTCTAAAGTCATTTGCATGATTTTTAAATGCTAAATATTTGCACTGTTATCTCTTTAATGGCTTAATTCAAGACTACGATGCTGCTTTTTCCTCCAAATAATCACGGAATCACAGAATTGTTGGAGTTGGAAGGGACCTTCTAGAGATCATCTAGTCCAACTCCCCTGCCAAAGCAGGATTGCCCAGAGCACATTACTCAGGACTGCATCCAGGCGGGTCTTGAAAATGTTATAACGATATGGAAAAGCATGCTTAATACTGTTAGTTGACTAGAATTGGGCAAGCACAGACATGAAAGAAATATGGAAGAAGACAAAGCCAATTCCTTGAGGACTTTATACGACCATCAGGACATTCTCACTGCTTATCAAAAAACATGTGAATAGCTCCTGGCTCCCTTACTTGCTCAGATAGTCAGGCAAGACCTTTTTGGGTAAGCCTTCTTCCAGGAAACTCGCCTTCCTCAAGCTGTGTAATGAGAGAGGACAGTAAAAGGAAAAAGCAAGAAGAATAAAAGGCAAGACTAATTAATGACAAGAGTACAATGATCCTGGGAAGTGGTGAGGGAGAGGCATGGATTGTGAGGATCTGAAGAATGCTAAATATGCTGATAGGTGACAACTAGGTGAGATGAAACTGTGGTCGGGAGTATGTAAATTAGGCCGGGCAGACAAGCTGTCTGCGGGCTGAAAAATCCAACTATGCTAGTGGACATTCAAAATAAGATTTCTTCACAGCAAGGGCAAGAAACTGAGCAAGTCAGACTTGTCTCTGCCATACCTTAGTACTTATTTTTACCCTTTCAGGTGACACTTAGGTGCCGTAGCTGTGTTCAGTGCATGGGGAACAGCCTTACTTGGGGAGCATCATCTGTGCTGAGATGTCTGATGGAGGGTGGAAGAAGCGAAGCATTGACCATGCTCTGTGGGAGGAAATTGGAAGTTTGGGTTAAGGAGCTGTCTTAGCGACGCTCTGTGAAGAATTAGAACCAGCGGTGCCTTTGCTGCTGATTGTTCTCTGGGATTTTTAAATTGAGGCATTAGCTCCCTTGGCGTAGGTGGTGGTACCGGGGTGTTGAAAGGAAGGAGAGTCCTTTCAAAGTGCTGTTTAACTTACAGATGCCATAAAAGCTGCTAGTAAAGTGCTGTCAAAAGTCAGTCATGGAGAGCTATACCTCACTCAAAATCTGTCAATTCTGATGCAGATACAAACTCAAAAGCATCAGTAGTCTCTGAGACTTACTGGCAAAAAACACTTCCTAAGGTCCTAACTGAAATTGTCTCTCCTAGTTGTTCCCTCTCAGCTGCTTATAGGGTCTTCGCATCTGCTGGTGATTTATATAGGTGTTAGGATAGGTGTCCGAATTTAGATTATTAAATGACCACTTCCAGATACAGAAGTGAGTACTGGCTCTTCCATGCTCAAAAAAACCGACAGGGTATATTCTTTTTGCATTAAGAAGGCAGTTGTTAAGGAGGAATCACAAGTACATTGGGGAAAAAAAGCAAAAAGCGCTGTTTTGGCCTGGATTAGTTCACTTATCCCACTTGTCTGGTGGGAAAGAAGCCTGCAACAGTGGAAAGGAGGGGGCGATGCAGAGAGCACCGCAAGTGGGCAAGGGAAGGTGGTGTGGGTTTATGCCAGATAAAATTCCAGGGGACAGGGAAGAGGTCTGGCACTGAGGATCCACAAAGCAAGCCCATGAGCGTAGGCTCAAGAGGAGCCTGGAAAAGGAAGCTCCAGGTGGAGGCTGCTTTGGGTTCCTTTGTTTTGTGACATTGGTTTTCCTGCCTGGTTCAGACCCTTATTTGTGACCAGCACAGCTGTAGGGGAGGGTTTGGAGTTGCTACTGTTCATTGCAACCTATTGCCCATACTTAGCACTAAAAGAATGTCAGGCTTTAAAAATATAATGTTGCCACATTTTTAGCATATATTCCAACTTTGTAGGTTTGAAAAGTCTCATTAAACCTTTCTGCAAGTACTGTAATTTATGAGATACCATTAACTCAAGTTCCTCTGCTGACGAACACCATTCTCACTGCTTATGACAGCCAATAAAACAGGAATATGGGGTTCAACTTGTCCTGTGGGATGTTCCAGGCCTCTTGCTAGGGCATTTTTTGGATTCAGGCTTTTCTTAGAAGCCACGTTTGCCTTTGCTCCCAGTGATTGAGGCCACCCCTTCTGTGGGAGCAGCTTACTGTCCTCCTTTTAGCTCTGACGGTTACCTTATGTCTCTGAGCAGAACCCCCCCAACCTTCCCACCAACTACAGCCTGCAGCCCACAGCAGCAGAGCTTTGTGCTCTACCACCTGACACGTCGCCAAATGCCATGACTGGATTTGCACATCTGTGAACACTACACCTGAAGTTACAGATCCTGACTTATCAAAACACCATCACCAAAGTGGTGGCCCAAAACCTGGCAGCTGTGTTGGTAGTGAAGGTTGGCACAAGATGGTACTGAAGTGTGGAGGAGAGTGCTTTGAGTGACGGTGTTTTGATGGCTGGAGGTTAGCAAGATGTCCGTATGGGCTGGGGATAGCTGGTTTCTGCTGGTGCCTGGAAAACGTGCGGCAGTACTGTGCTAGCTCAGGCAGGCCAGAGCATCCCCTGGTCTTGCGGGGAGGCGGGTGTCTGGAGGATGGCCAGGGTGTCAGGCTGAGGGGCTAACAAGGGGCTTCTGCATGAGTTTCTGTGGCAGATGGAGGCCTGTAACACACGTGACGTTTGTGAGGAAGGCAGGCACCATGGATAAGTGGCTGGATGGCGAGGATGCAGTGCCCTTGCTTGGCTGTGGCAGACCTGGGCCATGCATCCCCCATCGCTGTCACGTATTGGGTCCTTCCCAGCCAGTTCCTCTGGGGAAACTGGAGACTGGTGTGCAATGAACCAGCACTTTGTATTGCGATAATCACCTGTCCTGATGGAAGGAGCTAAAGGGGGAGAGAGTGAGGAATATCTGGGTAGCATTTAGCATTATGAGTCAATATTTCACTATCAAGTGCAAAATCACACCTGAAAAAACCCCATGCTTGTAAACTTTGGTGGCTGGCCTGCTCTCCTGCCCAGGGTGAAGGTAGCTTGCCCTTCTGGGGCACCTGTGCACAGCAGTGACATGCTGACAGGCCCCCGCGGGTCTCCCCTTGGCCCTGGGGTGCTCCAGGCAGGCAGCGCCGCTTCAGAAAAGTGCTAACGCCTGGGAAAAATCCGAAAGGACCTGGCCCGAAGCCCCTGTGGGGAGCAGGTTGCCGGGAGCCCCGCTGCAGCCCGGGATACCCAGTGTCTAAACGTGGCTTGGCTCGGGGCCGGGCTGAGGAGGAGGAGGAGGAGGAGGAGGAGGAGGAAGAGGCGGCGGCCGCGGGGCGGAGCGGGCTGCGGGGCAGCGCTGCCGGGGACGCCCTGTCGGTGCGAGGCTGCGGGAGACGCGGTGCCGCCAGCACAGCCGGGTAGGACAGCGGGTCTTTATTTCATTTTACTGTCTTTCCCCCAGGCCCCTTCCCAGGACTTAGAGCCCCTGGGCGGGCTCGCCCGTTCCAGAGCCTGCCGAGCTGTGAGAGCCGGGCGCGGCGGGCGGCTCTGCTCCCCGGCTGGGTTCCCTCCGCTGACAGGGCGGCAGAGGCGTTGAACTTTGCTACCGAGCTCTCCTCGGCGGAGGATGGCGGGGGACGGCGCTGCTCTGCGCTGAGGAAGAGCCCAGGCTTGGGGGATCGGGGCAGCCTGGTCCTCTGCCGTGGCAGCGCCCGGCCGGGCATTGGGCTTCTGCGGCGGGAGAGCTGAGCTCCTCCCTGCTCCAGCTCACCAACAGCCGGCTCCTTCCTGGCTCCTGGCTGTGTGGACTCCGGTGTGGTCCCTTCCCTCTCGCTGGCGCCTGGGGCTTTTTCATTTTGTCAGACGCTCCTCTGTCCCGCTTAGAGGATGCTGGTTGAGCGGCTTCCCAGCCCTTCACGGCGGTGCATCCCCAGGAGGGGAATCCCTCCTCCCTGGAGGTGCTTCTAGGGTCTCTTCCCATTTTCGGGGGAGAGGGGGGAAATGAGAAGAGGAGTTGAGATTGAAAAAGATCAGATGCTGCTGCTACATCAAAAAGAAACCAGACGGAGGGAAAAAAAACCAACAAAAACAAACAAACAAACAAAACCAAACCCGAACAAATATAAAAGAATGAAAAGCCAAGGAGATGTGAGTACAGAGGATAATTTACCAGAAAGCAATGGGAACAGGCCTCCAGTAGGGAAACTTGCAAACCCCAGGAAGGTCTGGCAGCTGCCAGGAGTGGGGAAGCGTGGCTGGCAGCATGTCTGAGGCTAACACCTCCTGCCTGCCAGCATGTGTCAAACCGTTTAGGGCGTTAATGGGAAGAATTCACCAATTAAAGAACATTTCATCTTTTTTTCCTTAAATGTTTTCCACATGTGCTGTCCTGAACGGTAACCTCAATTTTTTTTTAATGATGTAAAGCATTAACGTTGCCTGTCTTCTGTAGCAAGGTGTTTTCCTTAGCTGTGATTAATCACCCTGTTTTTCTGTTCCAATTAAGCTGCTCGCTTGGAGCAGTGAAACAATCAGTGTCTCATCATAAAAAGTGGTCTCAGAATTATCAGCGACTTTGTCCCTCAGACTGGGTTCTTGGTAGACCAGAGGTATTTTCAGTTTCAGGCTATTGTATTTTACTGGCAACCGTAACATGCGGGAGGTTATTTGACTCAATGACTTGAGCAGACTGGGAGGGGTCTGATAAGAGTGGAGCCTTGATTGCCCACACATGTGTGCACTTGGATTTACTTCTTGCAGACATTACATCCTGTAGGAGAGCTCAGACAGCTACTGAGGCACTATGGGCTATCCATTGCCCTGGGATCAGAGTCTCCATGAAATGTTTGAATGCGATGTTCCAGTAACAGGTTTTGTATGTTAAAGACAAAGATCAGTGAGTTAATCTTTGACGTTGTCAGGGTGATGCACAACTTTCCCTGGTGAGCTTAGTCCCTTTAGGCACTAAGAGTGGACAGGTACTGGAGCTGACATGCTTCAGGAGGGGAAGAAATGGAGGAGGAACAGCAAACTACTTGCAATTCCCAAGCATGGGAAGAGTCTGGCGGTGCCGGGCTATGGCTTCTACCATTGGGGTCTCCCATGTCCTGGTGTAGCAGTGGCAGCTTCAAGGTTCCTCAGAAATCATGAGGAACAGACCTGATCACCAGATACATTATATTGCAGAAAATTTTAAAACAAAGCATATGCCTTTTGCCAACACTTGCAGTATATATTTTTTTAAAGTTTTGAATACTTTTGGTTGACAGCTTTGACTCAGCTGCAGACTGGCTTCCCTGGCTGGGCTGTATCTGCCCAATGTGTCATCATCTCCCCTTTGGGTGATCTCACACCGCCTCGTGGGAGGTGTGCTCTGGCGGGTGCATCCAGGGCGACTGAACCACAGCTCTAGCGAGGCACTGCTTCAAACCCAAGTTTTTGTTGAAAAACAAAAGATAGTAGTAGATCTTGTGTTTTTAGAAATAAAATACTAGAATGAGTGCTTTTAGTGGAAAACTTCCCTCCCCCCCCCGCCCCCCGGAGAAAGCCACAATTTTCAGTAGAAAAACATCATGAAGGGATTTTTTTGAGCAGCCCCGCGCAGCAGTTATTAAGATCCAATATTAATGGAGGGATGAGAAATGAATGTAGTTGATCTTGTCCGTTTCTCGCCTTGACAGCATCCATGACTGAAATGCTGACTGCCACGTCATCCCGGTGTGGCACTTTCTTCCCGAAGAGTAGGTGGCATGTATAAATCTTTATCCTTCGCTCCAAAAGCCTGTGTGGTGTATGTGGTAATACTAGTCCCTTTCATGCCTTGGTGGATTTTGTACTGTTTGTACACTAGTTGCCTAGTTCCTAGGCTAACAGAGCAATGAGTAGCCAGGTTTATTTTCCACGCTTTTGAAGCATATATGGAAGTTTGTAAGGCCTGGGAGTTCTACTGGGATGCTGTGTGCTGTACCAAGTGCTGTTTTCAGGGAAAAATGTCAGGAGTAGATTCCAAATTTTATGGCCAGGGATGCCATGTTCTGAATAGCAGATCTTATTTTCTGCCTTGGCTAATATTTCTCTAACCTGGTGGGGAATTTTAGCAAAACTTATCTGTCCTGCCCTGCGGGAATCACGTTTAAGCCTGTCAGACGGTGTGGCTGGGAACCTTCCTCTGCAACATCTGGGTATGAGCAGTGCTGCAAACAGGATCCTTGGCAAAAATGAACCCTGTCTCTGAACCATTGTGGTTTTTCTAATGAGATCAGTTTGCCACCTGCATCTCTGGGGTGTGACTTTATTTTAGAGATAGTGTAAATGTATAAACAACCTTCTGACCTTCCTCACTTCCATCTTTTGCTTTATTCTCCATTTCCTTCTCTTCCTCTTCATCCCCTCTCACAGTTCCGTGTCCTTGCAGACATTCCTTGTTGCTGCCTTGAGACATGTTTCCAATTGACCATTGTTTCACAGCTAGTTCAGACAAGGGAGGAAAAAGCTTGAGCAGTGAGACGGATAGCCTTCGGGATTTGATGAGCACCCCCTAAATATCACATCAGCTAAGCTCTGGGTTTTTTTTGAAGGCATCACAGTACCCTGGTTCTCGCTCTCTGACTCCTAAGCATTTGTGGCAGCTCAGCAGAGCCCAGTGCTGGGATCCCTGTGTGTATAAATTGAATCAACTTCTCCATTTTGTGAACAGGATGGACTTCAACACAGAGTTGTGAACAGTGAGACCGAAATTCCCCAGTGACAGTGTGATCCAGGAACTCGTTTACCCTGATAGAGTAATGCTGTGAGAGACAGGTTTATTATTATTTTTCATGGAAGTTCCTCAGATGTGAGGAATTTGTGTTCAAGGCCTGAATGTTTGGGATTATATTTTTTTATTTACTGTAATCAGTCAAAACAACACTGGCACTGAAACTTCTGTGGGAAGGTTGTTTGTGAACTATTAATTATTTTCAGTCTACTTGGCATCATGTGAAGGGTTATTAGCATAACCAGTCTTGCAGGTGATGATAAATTCAACAAGCATTACTTCTACTTTTTAAAGAGGTTGGTTTTCATGATCGATCTTTCACATAGATGCCCTTTTCCAGCTGACACAAATTCCTTTTAGAGCTGACCTAGACCTTGTAAATTTCCAGGAATTTAGGATAGCTCTTTATTTAAAATACAGTTTTCCCCCTTACTTAATGTAGTGACCAAAACCAGGGCTTTAATTTCATCTTGTAGAAAGCGAAACACAATGATGTTTTCTCAACGCTGTAAAGTTACTTTACATTTAATTCTGTGACTTACCAGTTCATCCTAAGAGGAAGAACATGTCTGTTAAATCACAGGATAATTTTTGTCTTATCCTTCAATTAAACTCCTTCCCTCACCAACATGGCCAGGAGGAAAATGTTTTCAGTTGTTCCTGTGTATTTCCTTTCAATATTGAGTGTAGCAGCCTGAATCACAGAGGCCAGACTGAGAATGGGCTCAGTGTTGGTGAAGAGGATATGTGTATTTTGGACCAGCTTGCACTTTTGATCTACCTACAGTCTCCTTTGGCGGGTTACTCACAGCTCTGACGTAATATTGTCAGCATACGTGAAGCATTAAATTGGCTTTTGTGGCTTTGATGGACGTTTGTTTTGGTGAATATATATAAATTTCTTGCTGAAACTAGTAACCAGGTTGAAACAGAAGACCAGCTGTGTAATCTTACTCATTTTACTGCCTCCATTGCATGTGTTCATGTCATTTCCAAGCATGCATTCGCTGTGCAGTACCATACTACGTTGAATACTACGGTATCCTTTAGGTTCAACAGCTTTTGAAAATGGAGCAATAAAACATAAATTTATGAGAAAATAACATGATAATGTGAATACCCATCTGTTATATCAACTGAAATGTATGTGTGCAAGAAGTTAGCCTTCTAATAGTCTAAATAGAGAGTTACTTGTGTGTATCTATAGAAAAGGGGGGGAAAAAAAAAGGTTGCCCCTCTTGTGTTATTTTTGTTAATAGTAAATACCTTTATTTTTTTCCCTCAGAGAGAGGGTGTGGTGATAGTATGTCTGTAGTTAAAGGAAAATAATCTGTTTTCAGTTATTTTGGGGCATCAGAAGAGTGATGGTCACTTCATAGGGTTAGAAGTACTCAGGTTGTTTTATAATGAGGCACTGCTCCTCCGATGAAAACATACCTTTCGGTATCCCACCCTTACAGCTTCTTATCAGTGACTTACTGGACTTGCCCTAGTCTAAACAAAGCTCTGGTGCTGCTATTTGTGTTAGTTGTTTTCATTGTAGACACCTTTTTTTCCTTTTTTTTTTTTTTTTTTTTTTAAGTTCCACTGAAATCTACTCTCTGTTGGTCTTTTGGTACAAATGGCTTTGTGGCACTTGAAATAAGCTGCCATGAAAATACGTTGTTTATCCTGAGCTGGACTTACACACAGCCTTAGTGTTCAAAGCAGAGTCCAGGGCATACCCTACACCAAGTGACGACGTGCATCATCTCCATGTGTGCCTCACTCTTTTTGCTTCCAACTAGAAACACAGAAATGTGAAGCAATGCAAATAACTGTTTATATCCCTTTTTCCTACATACTCCCCCAGTTAAAATGCTGCAGACAAGTAAATATTAAAAACAAATGTCTATTTCTTGCCTTGACTTGTAACCCAAGTAACATTTCAATGGCAAAGAAATGTCTATCCTGCCAGTCAGCTTTTGTGACGTGGTCCAGCAAGTATCAGCGTAAACTGGATTTCAAAATACTATTTATAGAGAATAAAGAGATTGCCGAGAGAAGCTGGTGGTGTCACTACGCATTACAGGGCTCTTTCAGGAGTACAGATGACCTCAGAAGTCAGTAAAGTGTCCTTTCAACTTTGTTTCCTAAAATACAGGTTTCCTTTGCCCTATTCAAACCTCAGTTAATACTGAACTTTCTTATGAGTCACTAAAATGACTTTTACAGTCCTCCTTTCAACTTTTTTACTTGATTGTGGGGTTCCCCCCCCCCCCCTATTTTTCAGCTGCATGTTTTACCTACAGTATTTGTGCTCTGTTTTTGGTGGGCGAGATGGAAACACGGAAATCCCATTTTTCACGTTCCCCAGCTGCGCAGCCAGCGTATTATAGTTCCACCTGTGTGTGGCAGGGATTTCCTGTTTTAGAAGATTAATTTTGTTGAGCAACTCTGAGTTCCTCTAAAAGAAACGATTTTCCTTTCCTGTATGGCAACGGAGATTACAGCCTCAGAAGATAGCAAACTTGTTTATACCTACCAATAAAGTAGTTGGTATCACTTAGGGATACTTAACTGTCTGGTTTAAATTCTGTTCTGTTACATGGACGTAAATCTGAGTAGCTGCCTCTTTTAGAGGTTGTTGTCTGTGTAGCCAGGGTTTTTCATCCAGCTAGAAGTTTGCCTTTCTCTCTCTCATTATCTCTTCTTTCAAAGTCAAAAGTCACTATTTGTATTTTACTGCATCTCAGAAAATGACTGCCCTGGTTGACTTCAAAACTTTAATTCTGCAAGTGTGCAAAAGTGGTTTCTAACACAGCTGCCCAGTCTGGATGGCCCTAAGTATTCATTTGGAAACAGTTTTCACTCATTTTCTTTTTTTAATTTGCTTTTTTTTTCTCTCCCCCCGCCCCCTTCAGCTGGTTGAATGACTAGTGCTTCTGCCTCACCCAGTTAGCTTGTCCTGGTCAAGTTCCAAAAGGCAGAGGGAGAGGAAATGGCCTTTTTCCTAGTGAATTTTGCCTCTGACAATTTTTCTCATTCATCTCAACTGTGTTAAATTGGTGTATTTCTTGCTTTGTTATGACGTATATTTGAACATAGCTTGCTTTAGGACAGCTAGATTCTGGCTTTGTACTCATTGTTGGGATATCATTGGATTATTTGTGTCCTGTACGTGCAGGGCTACAATTTGGTTTGAATATTGACACTGGGGTGCACATGCACCGCTTGTCCTCGTCCTCTAGAGTTTTGCTGCCAGAACCACAGTGGATTCATAGTGGATTGAGGACATAATGAATAAAGAAGACAGTGCCAAAGCCTTCTGATCCAAAACAGGACCTCCCAGACAGTTGAGACACCTGCAAAGTGAAGTAGCGGGGACATACACTGGGCTTGTTTTCTGAAACATGTCGTGGTGGTAAGTGAACCAGAAAGTAGACTCTTTCCACATGGTTCTCAGTTGTCCTCAGTTGTCTCAGTTGTCTGCCTTCGCTGGCCGGAGCTTCACAGGGATGCTCAGGTTCTTGGGCAGTGGTGGGTGGCAGAGGTGCTGTGGCCAGCCAGCGCTCAGGCTACCAGCCAGAAGGACTTTCTGAAGCTCTACAGCTTTTTGAAAACATGCTGTAGCAACAGAAGCACGTGGCACACACGGGATGTTCTTATTTTCTTCACCTCTAAGATACAAGCAAGTGTAGGCCCTGTTATTGAGTATTCTGTTACTAGAGCTATTTTGAGGCAGTTACAAGAGGCATAGGCAGGTTGATTGAGATAAAATAACTGAGCTGGAACCTGCAGCAAGGCTGATGAGTTCAGGTACGCCCTGTGAGGGCAGCCCTGTCCCTGGGGATCTCTAGCACTGTTGTGTAGTTATGGTTTCTGTGTACTTTCTAGAACTAAAATATTAAAAATTATCCTAGACAATTTAAGGTGCATCTGTTACTGGCTTCTGGCAGTGTAGTTTGATCACTGCTTTAAACTGGGAACACTCAGGACAGATAACACCATAATTTTAAGCAGTCTGAAGTTTTGCCGTTTGTTTTTTGTTTATCCTCCTGTGCTTTTTATTAATGGCTTCTTTGGGGGAGGCAAGATGGGAAGGTCTTTTCGTAGTTGGGAATTGCCAGTTTTCCAAAATGCCAGAACTTAGTGAGTCACATGTCTGAACCCAACGTGTGGTTACAAGTGAACATGAAGTCAAGATGCAGTAGGATGAGAAGAATGAGACAATGGACAAGAATGGGTAAGAGGAGTTAAAAAAAAAAGAAAGGGGACAGTGTATCATCCAAAATGAATAGGAGAGTTCAAGTGGAGAGAAGGAAAGGAGTTCATGAGGGACATTGAGATTTTTACTCGTTTCTAATTTAGGCACGAGCTATAAAAATATATGTATTCATATATCTCTCATATGACTTGCTTTGAAGGCTAGTAGGATTTTCCATGAATAAAACTCTTTGTTCCTCTCTTTGACCTGTCATACTCAATCTTTTCAAATAGTTACGATTTAGCAGCAACTCTAAGAAGATATTTGAATTGGTGTCCTAATTCCAACCTGGCATCTGGAACCAACACACCAATCAGGGATTAGTAAAAATTGTAAGAAACAAGCAACTTTTTCTGCATGTGCCATGGACACGTAACTTATTGGAGGTGGTAGGGCAGCAGAATGAGATGATGTCCCACTATGTTTTCAACAGATTTCATCAAGCCCACATCTAGCATTGTTGATTTGAGACTCCTGTTGACTTGAGATTAAGAAAAAGTAATTCTTAATGAACACTTCGGAAATACTGTTCAAGAGATGTCATTTTTCTCCCCCTCCTGCTCAATGTCTAGGTGGAATTTTGGCCACAAACCAGATTTTTGTGTGTTTTTTCCACTGTGTACTACTTTTGTCTCCTGCAGTTTCAAGGGGTTAGACTAGAAGATGTCGGCTCAGCTACAGAGTATTTTTTGATCTGATGTAACAAAAATCATTTGATACCAGTTTTAAAACTCACATTGACAAAAACTGGAAAAATAACTTGACAAATGACAGGCTTCTGCCAAGTATCTTTGAAAAGGTCACACTCAGCCAGCCAGTTTGGAGAAACACTGTGGAAAGAAATTGAGTTAAGCTAGTTCTTTAATAAATTTCCCCTTAATATCATTACAATGTACATCAGATAGGAAAAACTGAAAGGAAAAAGGTGAATTTGAAACGTTGGAAAATCATAGTCAACTAGATGGAAAAGCTATAAACAAATGGGATGAATTGGAAAAGGGCAAAATGTACAGAACCTGACATGCGCTGAGCACAGACTGGTTTGGAAGGACGGTTAAGCTCAGCAGGATTGCTCGCGCGTGTAAGGTTACCTGTGTGGGTATGTAGAATCGATCATTACAGACCCAGAGTGCGAAACCAATTGTGTTTTTCTGTGCTTTAAAAAGGCAGATTGCTAATTAAGATACTCGGTATCTCACTGCCTGTCAAAGACCCCGAGTGAAGCAACCGCAGTAATGCAGAACTGGCAATAAACTCGTTATACAGGCATTCATTTGTAGTCTTCTGACTTGAGTAGCCTTAAATCGAATCCTAATGCGTTTGCATGCCATCATTTGCTAAGCACAAGCCACTTTGCTAATACGTGGATTAGTTGTTTGATCCTGAGTGAATTGATGATGTGTATGGGCTGCAACAGCATGTTGTTCCCATCATTGTGAAATGCAGGTAGAAGAGGGAACTCGTTTTTGGCGCAAAGGCCAAAAGGAGGAGCAGTGTTATGACAGCTGAGGTCTGTGACAGTCTGCAGGCAATGCCACAGGTGCACCCGCTCTGCGGTAGAACTTGCACGTGCTCTCTGAATACGTGCGCTTGAGTATTATGTTAAGAGTTACCTTACTGGGAGTCTGATTCATGCAGAGTTTGCCCAGAAGGATTTATTTAAAAACGCTTTGTTTCAGGCAGGATGTGCAGCATGGGACACTGGTTTGTGCTTTTCAGCTACGCTACAAAAGCGCCTGTCAGGTGTATCTTAGCAGGGTGTGGAAAAGCAGTGTTACACTATCCCAATATCGTGCATGCTTCCAGTGCTGGAAGGGGCAGCCCCCCCCGGAGCAGTTATTACCAGCTGTAATGAGAAACACAAAGCATCTTTTGTTGAGTCTCCCTACATTATTATTCTAATTCAGGGTTTACACAGTGCAACAGCCCCACTTCTTTATCAGATACTAATTAGAGGCTATGCATATTTTTTTCATCTTTTGAGGGAGGTTATCACCTGATCTTTAACAACTTGAAATAATCAGGTTTTTAATAGAGTTCATATGGCCAAGCCGCTATAGAAGTGCATGTCTATTCCCTCAGCTGTCGTCGCGGGGGAAAGAGAGAAAACAACAAAAGAAACTCATGCTCAGTTTTTCAAGGTATGTTTATGGTAAATGGTAATTTAGCTGAGCATCATCAATACTTAGGTTTGTGTAAAGTCATTAAGCCACAAAGTGTAATGGCATATTCTTTGACAGAAAACCTGACATCCTGTAACGGGACCTCCTTTTCCATATCTATGTGTATTTCTTTTTAACATATATCTGTGAAAAATGGTAGTTTGAAATGTGACTAAGGTTAGAAGAGATGAGATACACATCTCTCTAATACTTCACTCAAAACTTTTTCTCAAAGGAATATTTAGCATTAGAGTCAAGATCTAAAGGTTGAGTACACATCTTTAAGTTCAATTATTAGAGGAAAGCACTAATGTTAAAATATAGTGTTTTAAGAGGTTATTTTCATTATGTTGCATGAAGAAATTGGCAAGGATGTTTTTTGTTAATTTAACAGGCAGTTCTTTCACAAATAGAGACTTCTTTTTCACTACTGTAGAGAAGATTTTCTGTACTGTGGTCATTCTAGGTATTGCATCTGTTTGTTGTTAATGGTGCTCAAGAACAAAGATGGCATTTTTAAGGTGCATGGAAGTTGATACTTGGCACTTTTTTTCCATCATGAAACACCCCTCTAGTGTACACGGTAATTGATTGACCCTAACTGGAAATTGTACTTGGCAAAAATGTTTAAATATAGTTTAATGACAAGGTAAGGATGTGTGTGAAGTTTCAGTTTAAACGATTCTGCGTTTGTACCGGTTGTATGGTGGCATTAGAAATGCTGTTAGATATCCATGGGATGGTTAAAGGCAGTGTGCTCTTGTTTACTGGCATTCCCTCGCTGCGTTGCTGTAGCAGCTCACTGCAGTTTAAGATATGGATCACTGCAGCTGAAATAGGCTTGCCAAAGTCTTCTGCTCGAAGCCCTGTGAGTTAGCATACAGCAGTAAGGATACAGATCTATGGGTAGACAGGTATGCAAACATTTCCATATGCCAAATGTGTATGGGCTCTCATTACCATCCAGTCTCGGCCTTGCGTAGTCATCGTTATCTGTGGGATAATGAGTCTGCTCCCAGCTCCCTGGCAGGCTGTGGTGTACTGGACTTGCGCAAAGATTCTTGTTTGTGCCTAAAATACAACTGCAGAACTGGTACCAGTGACTGTTCAAAGGAAATAAAGCAATTGTGGCCACCATGGCAAAATCAGATCAGAGTAACATGAAAACTATTGTGCCCACCTCAGTAATTGCTGTGGGCCTATTTTTATGTCTGGGCCGATCAGGAGAGGCACAAAGCAAAAACCACGCCAGAAAGAGCCCGTCCTGCTCAGAAAATTGTATGGTGGTGGGTGGGTGGAGGGGAAAAAGGAGAGTGCAAATGCTTTTCTTTTGCTGTCATCACATTCCTCCCTGTACAGGGAGTTTATACCTGAGCTTCGGTGCCCTCGGTGCCGTGACTGAAAAACAAACAGCTTTTCAGTTGAATATAATTTCTTTAAAAGTCTAGAAGCCACTGGTCTTTCTGAGAGTCCACTTAGCCCTGGCAGTAAAGTTCTTAGAAGTCTGGAAATCAGTGGTTTTATTAGTCTTTCACCAAAAAAAGGTTATTTCACAGTATAAAGAAGAATAAAGAATGTATTGAGTTACTTGTTCTTAGGAAAGCAGCAGTGGCTAGCCAAAGCTTTCTCCAAAGGGGTTTGCAGATGGTTTGGTCTTTCCAATAGTTCCTCTTCTGTAGGGGAACTAAAAGCAGCAGGGGAGTAGCATTCAGAAACCTTTCTTCAAAACATTCCTCGCTGAGCAGTGGCATTCCTGTGATAGCTGTAACGCAATCATTAACTCATTGCTGCGTTGATGGAAACAATTTTCTGAGCTGGACAGGCTCTTTCTGGCGTGGTTTTTGCTTTGTGCCTCTCCTGATCGGCCCAGACATAAAAATAGGCCCACAGCAGTTACTGAGGTGTGCACAATAGTTTTCGTGTTACTCTGATCTGATTTGGCCATAATTGCTGTTTCCCCCTGCTTTATTTTCTTCGAGCAGTCACTGGTACGGGTTCTGCAGTTGCCATACAGAGGTGGGAAGCCTACTAAGAGCTGGTGGCCTTGGGGTGGGAGCTGTGATACTCAGTATCACTAACCCATTGCTTCGCATCCAGCTGTGGGAGATTAGGGGAAACAGGCTGCTGCTGTATGCAGGAGGAAAGAGAGGGCTTGGAGGAGGTTCTTCTCTGGTATTTCTGCTTTCCATATATTGCCCAAACAGGAGCATGTTTCTTACTCGTTGCAGTTTGTCTCTAGGAGCAGCCTTGTTGTAACTCAATAAGGAAACTCAGGGAAACTCATTTCACTTTAAGACAGTCTTCCAAAAAGTTGTATTGGAGACACATGATCAGTAAACATCGAAGCGGGCTATTAATCTCCTGCTCTTTGGATGTTCTTATGTCTTGTTATGCTAGAGGACTCCACTTGCACCATTGCTTATGAACTCCGATCAAAACCACGTTAAAACCCAGTGTTAGTTTGCCATACTTTCAGCTTGGGAGAGCAGTTGAGCTTTTTCCTTTTCAAGCATCTTTGTGCACTGAGCAAGACTTATCAGGATCAGTGAGACCCTTGGTTCTGCTGGTGTCGTGTCCTCAGCTGGGCTGCAAGTTTGATTGGCAGGAAAACGATTCGCTTGAGCAAAGGAGAACAATACAACTCAGCCCTGTGCAGCTAACAGGCATTAAAAGAAATAATTTATACTTGGAAAAAGTGATAGAAAATGCATTACTTTACCTTTCTACTTAAGAGCTCTGTTGAAAGTTCTTGCCCAAGCACTTTTCAGAGTGGAATTTGGTGTTGTTTCCTGGGAGTTCCTCAGATACTTGACCCTAGGTCAGTCTCTCCTACAGAAAGCCTTTTGGGAAAGTACAAATTCCAGTGGAAAATCCCAGAAAATTCCTTGGGCGGCTCTCCTTTGGGACTAATGGTTCTCAGTCTCATGGAGGCGATTCGAGAGCCCCTCTTCATCCCAGTGATATTTTAGCTTTTAAGCAGGTCCCTTTTTGGTTAGTTGGCTCAGAACTGCATTTGCCCCCATTGTGAAGTGTCATTGACAGTAAAGGAAAAGGAATTACTGGCATATGCTGTGCAAACAGTACACATGCCTAAAGCAATGCTAAATTCCAAGGGGATTTCCTCTATCAGATTGAAAAGGACTGCGACTTCCTAACACTGTGCTCTCACACCCTTGGGAAAAAATATGTGAAAATATATAATCTCAAAATTGGGGGGGGGGGGGGGGGAAGGGAGGGAATATTGTTGGGCAATTCATGATGGGAAGCCAGGGGTTCCTATAAAACATCCTTGGTAGTATGAGAAGAACCCAACTTGTTTCCAACTGGAATTTGTCAGTTGTCCCTAAATGTATTACCAGAACAGTCATATTTCTGGGACATAAGGTTACCCCATTGCATAGGCTGCAGGGCCAGTCAGAGGCTTTCGGAGAAGGACATCTCTGAGTGAGGCTTCATTAGGTAAGTTTTCAAGGGTTTTAAAATCTATATTGGTAAATAGGGGACAAGGAAGATTCCAGTCAGTAATCGGTAGGAAATGCTTCATTAATATTAAGCTTTAGGTGCAGAAGAACTGAGGAAGTTGATTTTCCACTATCACAGAGGGAAGCAATACCAGTTAAGCTGAGGACTGCAGCAGAAACATTTACTGGAAATGTTTACATGTTACTTAATACCTTGACATGCATTATTCAACTTGTGTAATGTCAGCTGGGGTGGAGCAGGGAGGAATGGCTTTGCAGAAGAATTCGTTTGCTCCCCATGGAATATTTTCCTGAGCATAGCTACCTTCTTTGGCAATGAGTTACATTCCAGGAATAAAAAAAGTGCTCTTCAGCCACATTTTTATGAACTGCTGGAATGCGTTGTCTTGCGGAGGTGACCTAACCTTGTCCAGATGGCTAGCCCTTCTCTGAGCAGTGGTATCCTGACAGTTTTTCTTCACTGTAGAGAAAAATTTCACTGCAATTCTTCAGAATTGCAACAGAAACCTCCTATGAGCCCCCTCCAAGCAGGAGAGCTGCACGCTAAATGGTGGAGCCATTTAAATGGATGCACTTCTCATATGGGAAACGAAACCCCACTTTCCCTCTTAGAGGTGGACGCAGCAAGCGCTCTCTCCTGAGCAAACCACTTAAGCATGTGCTTCGGTTTTCCTGATGTGTCTAAAGGACCTTCTGAACTGCAGCCAAATGGGCTGCGTGGTGAGAAAAAGGCAAGAAGAGTTCGCTGGCTCGTATTAGCAATGTCACGGTGATATAGCGAAGGAGATGGGGAGGAGAAGTAGATTGGGAAGCGTGAAGTTAAGCTGGCATCTCTCCGCTTCCCTCCGTGTTTACTTAGTATCCACACAGACAGTAATTTCATGATTCACCTGCTGAATGATTTGTTTTGCTGACAAAGCTATGATAAATAGAGACTTGGCAACATTTGCATAGTGTTTAATCTAAAGGCGTGTGAGTCATATAAATGAAGCTTTCAGACTTGTTGTGATAGATTGCCAGACAGAGTGGGTGAAAGAGCCACATATTTTGGTTTGGTTAATCAATACCTGGAAAAGTTGTTGTAAAAAGTGATTTAGCACAAAGCCTGGAGTTTCCAAATAGTAACACAGGCTTAATTTGTAAGTTTTGAAAGTAATAATAATACACTTTTCCTCTTATGCTGCAACATTTATTTATTATTTTTGTTATGGCATCTAGCCAGAGTTAGTAACATTAGCTATTGAGGACTAGAAATGAAGATGATGCATATGGAGCTCGAAGAAACTGTCTAAAATGTAATTCCTAGAAATAACATGAGTCTCCCTGGTTCAGGATGACTGGATTGTTTAGGAACAAAAGGTCGTGCAGAGTATTGCTTCAAACTATGTACTGGCATTTTAGGAGTATTCCCGGAGTCTCTCCTGCCTTGTTTGTGCAGTGCCCGTTGACAACACTTTGTGGGTGCTGTTCTGAAATGTGTCAGAGTGCTGGTTTTTCTGAGGGGGGGGACTCATGGCTCCTGATCACAGGAAGTTAAATTAATAAAAGCATGAGATGGAAGTGTTTCTGTTCCAGCAGAGCACTGAATACTCTTGGTTCTCACTGGTTTCAGTGTGTCTTAATGACTGTTTGCACTGATCTTAGTGTAGAAGAACAGTTTTCTAGCAAAAGATACATCGATATGATTAGATGCTCATAAATTAGTATTAGAGAGGCTTCTAGACACTTGAGACATCCTTAATAAGAAATCTATAAATGCCTTTTGAATGCCTAACTGCTAGTTATATGTATTTATGATAGTACTTTTAAAAATAGAAACTCATAAGTAGTATTAAAATTGTAACACATTCACCAGGGGGAAGAAATTCAAATCTGAGATTTTAAATAGGGATTCAAAATAATGGTCCCTTTGTAGCTAAGACTTCATATTTTTAGAGGAATGCTGTTGCATGTAGTATTTGTTATTTTTCGTATGCTTACTGATTTTTAAAATTTCACATGAACATTTTCAGTTTGCCCTGATATGTAGGTACAGATAGATACGGATGTACTAGCTTTCTACTAGAGATTTAGGTGATTTTGTTTTTCCATGGGCTAGCAAAGTGTTAATGCAATACCTGTATTTTACGGTAGCAATAATATATCACACTTGCTTTTATCTTTCTCTTTGGTTTGCGCAAGACACATAACTTGTGCGAGATAAAGAAGTATTTGTTTTTGAGCAAGTCTTTCATGGTTTGCAAATGGCACGTGACCAAATTCAGAAGTGATGCTCACTGTGTACTGCAGGTCAGTAAATGCATTTGACTCAAAAGGTAACTACATCGGTGTAATTTAGGGGCTGAAGGCTCTGTGTTTTCTGTCTTATGGCAGTTCTACACAAAATCAAGTCTTGCTAACCCTGACTTACACCACTGTGACTCAACAATAAACTTCTCTAAGCAAACTTGACAAAGCATCCATTGAAAGTCTTCTGCGAGGCCAAATTCAGAAATAGTATAGTGTATTTCATATTCATAGTCATTAAAAAGCATGATAGACTCAATAGCGTACGTGATCATTATTCATTTTCACAGTTGTTATATCTGTTCTGTTATCAGAATAGCCTTAACAAAAAGGCCAGCTAGAAAATAAATCTGTAAAGAAGGTGGGAGAGATACAGGTTTCTTTAAACCATTTGTGTTCCAGTTCCTGTAATGAAATCTCTTCCTAGTCTTTGCCTCTGGCTGAGAATAGTAATACACCATTAACCCAAGAGATGTGAAACATGCTGTGCTGAGCTTGGAAGGGTGTCAGAAACTCCTCCTGGAAGGATGAGAAGGTATTTTATTGCCTCTTCAATTGTTGGACAGTCTAATCCTAGTAAGCATTTTAGCAAAATGGAACTCTTAATGTAATTGTGAAGCCTGATGCTTGCTTTTCCTAATTAGCATATTGCAAAGATGAACTGGTAGTATAGCTGTATGGAGGCAGGTACAGCAGCTATTACACTTCTATCTAACACATTACAACCTGCTGGACATTGAAGCCTATTTTTAGTAAAAGAATAAATAAGCCGGCTGTGCCCTACTTTTTGTCAAAATGTGTCATGGGATCTTTATATTTGATTAGAAAACTCAGCAGAAATAACACAAGGGAACTCAGTGCCTCATCTGAAATCTGGCAATTCTAACAAGCCAGTGCTGCTTTTTATTACAAAAACGTGTTAATATTGGGTATGAGGTCAGACCCATAAAGTGGGCAGAGGAGATAATAGCTGGCGGGAGACTTGCCTGTGTGGTGCGTGAGGTTACATGTGGACAGAAGCCCTGATTCTATTAGGCACTAGCTATTCAAGATGCTTTTCATGAAAGAAGTTCTTTTGTATTGATGAATGGAACTGGTTTTGCAAAGTCTGTGTTAGGAAACTGGACAAATGAGAAACTATGTAGAGATATTTCTATATAAAGAGAGAACGTAGCAACAAAATCAGACGTCCACTTCAGGATGCTGTTGATCTTTGTAAACTCTTCCTAATTGTGAGCAGTTTTTTTGATTTTTCTCTGGCTGGTATAAGATGGATGTCCACATACCTCATGAACAAGGTGTCTTGTAAGGCGCGCCCATGCCCAGAAGCCCCGGTTTGCCATGAGCAGATGAAGAAAATAAGCAACTACACATCCATTTGCTGTAGTATAGTGACAATTAACTACTTTCAACCAGTTTCTCTACAGATAAGTGATATACAAAAAATATGCTGCTTTATTACAATAGAATTTGGCATAAATCGATCGAGAATGCCGCCTTTTAAAAGTATCTGCCTCAGAGCTCTGAATCACGGAGTTTCTGTGATTTGGAAGCAATATGACGATGTGCCTTCTAGGTGTGGATTTACAGAGTAGGGTAGAGGGTTCAGCTCCCACCTGTTACTGCACACTTGCAGCCTCAGTACAGAGGGACTCTCCTTTACAGTTCCCCCAGATTTAGGGAGCTCAAGAGAAGCAGTGGTGCTCTGTGGGATCACAAGCAAAGCTGGAGCTCCATAAGGAAAGCTTTGGTGGGTTAAGGCCCCTCTCCAGCTTGGACCTGTTTCTTCACGCCGGCTCCCGCAGCTTGGCTTGCCTGAGCAGGGAAAAGGGGAAGAAGCTGAGCCCACTCACTCCCAGCAGGGCTGGGTCTGTCCTGCCGGGTGAATCAGCTGTCATGCTGGTGCTTCTGGTGTGGTACAGAGGCCAGGGGAGGTCAAGGAGGTTGAGGAAGAGGCCCTCTATTTCAAGTGGCTTTACGTCATTCAAGTTAGGTTGAAAATTTCAAAATGAGAGACACCGAATTCGGTAGGGGGACCAGGACAGTGAAGGGCCAGGATGGTGAATATATGGGTATCAGTGCTGCTGGCTCTTTGAGGTGCTGCTGTAGATAACAGAGGGGTTTGCCTCTCTGGCTCCTGTACATACTCAGAGAACTTTTCCACTGAGTTTTACACATATTAAATAACTTGTTTTAGCAAAGCACTGTTAAAAGCTGCTTGTTCTTGCTGCAGGATGTAGCTTCATTAGCCAAATTCAGCATCCGTTTTGTCTGACATCTGCATTTGCAGTCTGGTACTGAATGTCACTCAGTCCATTATTTGCTGCTGCCTCCCCCTTCACCGGAGTCAGTGTGAGAAACAAAGAGAAGCTTATTATAGACACACGCGCCGGTGCAAGCGCAGGAAAAGACACCGATGTACTGTACAGAACACCTCTGAGGGAATGTTAAACTTACAAGATTGAGCTAGTGTGTTACGCTGAGTCTTGCACCATGCCATTAGCGCTTTATCAGTGCACCCTGAGAGGCCCTCATGGCAATGGCCAGCCTTGATTTCACAGAGTGGTCTCACACCCGCAGAGATGTGGAAGGGTCCAGTCCTGCAGGCCAGCTTTTATTTATCAGGTGAGAGTGTTACAGGACCATGCTATCCACATACATCTTCTCTATCATGTCATTTATATCTATTGCACTTTAATCTAGCGCGTGAAATCATGTATAGACTTAGTGAACGTACCTTTAGCATACAAAATTCTTTGGAAATCTCTTAGTATTTCCTTTTTAGGAGATTAAACTTAGACTTTGACAGTTAAACCTGGTTGTTGTGATTTATTTTGTCTAAACATACGGCTTGAAATAGTCACACCAAAATGACTCACTTGGTTATTAACACCGCTTAAATTTCAGTGACTAACAAGAGATTCTGTCCCCCACATGCTAACAGCTTACTACCTTAGGCTACTGGGGACTTTTTTTTTTTATTCCAGGTGAAGGAAGGACTTAAAATGGGAGATGAAAGTTTTGTTAATTACAGATAACCCTTTTTTGAATGTTATATTCCAAACTGGCTTTCCTCTAGTGACTACTTAGGACTGTCTATGTATCTGCAGACATCACGGAACTTAGGACTGTCATGTTATTTCTCATACACGAGATGTTCTAAAGCCTTTTATTTGGATGACAGTAAGCAGCACTCTGACAAAGGAATGACCGTGTGGTGTAGAGTGACCATTATTCTCTCTACTATTGCTCACAGTTTTGAATGTAATTTTTTTTTTTTTTTTTTAAGAAAAGAAATACTCATGAGAGATCCTCATGTTATTCTGTATTCATCACAAAACGTTCTTGTGCATTAACTACCCAGAGCTGATTTGGTTTGTAGATGTTGCCATTGTGTCACACTATCAGACATGAGCAAATTGCTATGAGCATTTTATGTTCTGGATCATCATCTTTTAGATTTCCTAACTTGATTTTTTTTCAGACCAGCTTTTTGTACTTCAGGCAAAACATCCATCACGTGGCATTTCCACTTGCGTGTTCTTTTTCCCTCTGTCTGGGTCTGCTGCCACAGTTCCGTGATGTCTGCAGATACATAGACAACTTGAGCGTTAGTTCCTTTCTTCTGATCACCGCAGTGGCACAGGGCTAAAATAACGTAAACCCAGAATGCTGAAAATGACACATTTTCAAATGGCCAAGAATGTGCCCTAGGTGTACAGCTGTTTCACATGCAAAGACATGACTCAGATACAGCCTTTTTATACAAAACCCTTTTGTTATACTGAGAACACATGTAACAATAGCCTGGGGGGGGAGAAATAATAGAACATTTGTTGCTTTGTGAAGGGGGGTGGGAAGAGAATCTAAAGATAAGGAAATTGAAAATTAAAATTATATTTAAAGTCTGGGGTTTTTTTCACTGCCACGTAGGCTATAAAAACATTTCTTTAAGATGTTTCAAGACAAGTTCTGTATTGCACACACTGTCCATAACAACACCATGCACGGCAAGAACATGAGTATGATGCAAGTTGATCAACTGTAATCTGAAATATGTTGATAATTACTGATTGAGATCTCCCTACTCCCATTGCAAAATACTAATGTTGTATTTGGAGGCATTAAAATACAAAACGGAAAGGAAATTTGGAGTGAAGGTTTACAACTCTACAGAAAACTCTGTGGGCAGATTTCATGGAAGTGTATTCATGGATATAGCAGAAATTGTCTATACAAGACTTTTTTTAAGTGCTTGGGGCTTTATGTGTGACAGGCACTTGAAGGCATTACTGTTCAATTGAAAAGATGGCAGTGCAGTAAACAGATTTTGAAGTTTCTGGATTGTAGCCCTCTGCTCAGTCTAGTAAATCACTCACATCATAGTTGACTTACATTGTACAAAGACTGCACTGGATCTTGTAGAACGGCCATCTAATGTTGCAAGATCCAGAGTAAATAGCTGTTTTCTAAAAAAGCATTATCTAGCCTTTCCAGGCACAAAACCATTTGTCATCAGTGAGGCCAACTAGCGAGCCAAGGTTTGAATATCTGGGTCAAGACTATCTGGAATATTTAATGTCAAACCCACAAGTATTAGAATGGTTTGAAAAGTTATATATCTGGGATTTTTTGAGCTACTGGATTTCATTAATGCCTTATTTTTCAGAAAATTATTTCAGCAGCAATGTAAACTTGAAACAAGAGAGACGAGTGGCTCAATGTGCTGAACTAAACTTCATTATATAGGACACCATCCATAGGGATGACACTGTCTTTGCATGATCTGTGCACTTGCCTGATAAACCAGTTAATTTTTTTTTTTTGTTTGTTTTTCCAGGAAGAAGGGAAGTCAAGTGGAGTTACCACACTCCTGCGGTGTGAAGAAGCGGCACGACGTTCAGAGACCATGCCTGTAGTACCCAGCGGCCTTAAAAGAACTGGTTAAAAGCAGGAAGGGGAACTATTAATTGGCACATGCAACAGACGGGTTGTGAAGGCAACTGACACGCGGTAGGCAACGTTTCTCATTAACTTCTGCCTGTCCACTGAGATTTGCCTAGATGCTGCTTTGCCTAGATGCTGCTTTGCACGCTCACCGTTCGTGCAAAAATCACGTTTGCTGAAATAAGTGGGGAGATCCTTGTCCTTCCCGTGTATTTCCAGTCCATCCATGATGTGGTTGGCTTGTTTGTTTGGAACAAACACCTAGGCGTCCCTTAGATGCTTTCTAATCCAAATTTAATGAATCTTTAGTGCCGTGAGAATTGGTGAGTGAAGTTGAGGAGGAAGTAAATCCATCCATCTTTCTGTTTTCAGAACTGGAATAACTGGAAAAATGAACAGAGAAAAATTAGACAAGACTAATAATACAGCATGATCATTGGCGTAGGGATGTTAAAATCTGCATAATAGGATCATACTCTTTTTGAATGTGGCCAAGGACAGGCAGTGCCTCGCCCTCTGTTCATTAAAGGTGGTGGGAGCGTAACTGCTGATTCCGGCGGGTGGGGAGGGGGCTAGCTGCATGCAAAAGTGAGTTGTTTCATTATATTCTACCTTCCTTTTCTTTCACTGCTTCTTTTAACCTTTAGGAAGCGGCTGGTTTCCCCCCACCCCGAGCAGGGCCCTGCGGCCGCTCGCCGCCACCACCGGCCCCGGCGGGAGACGGGACCCGGGAGCGCCCGGGAGGGGCGGGGCCGCGCGGCGCCATTGGCCGCCGCCCGCCGTTTGATACTGAAAGCTGTGCGCGGATTGGCGGGTCGCGCCGAGGGGGCGGGCCGGGGCCCGAGGGCGAAGCGATTGCCTTGGTAACCCGCGGCTCCCTCTCCGAGCCCGCGGAGGCGGCGGCAGCGCGGCGCGGCCCTCGCCGGTGGCGGCCTGAGGGAGTGGGGTCCCCGCTAGCGCCGGCGCCGCCGCGCTGGCTGGGGGCGGCGCTGGGGACGGCGGCGGCAGGTGGGTGTGCGCGGGCGGGCCGGCCGGCAATCTGGGGCGGCCGGAGCCGGCTGTACCGCGCTCTATGGGGACGGGACGGAGCGGCGGGGCACCGGCGGGAGGGCAAGGCTGCGTGGCGGGGGCTTCCCCTCGGCCGCCACCGCCGGCTCGTTTCGGTCCCTCCCTGCCCCGCGGCGCCGAGCTCCGCAGGAAGAGGGCACTTCTCGGCTGCCGCCCGTTGCGACACGGCGGTTGCTCAACCGGGCGGGAGGGCTCTGCCCGCTCCCCGGCGCGGGGGAAGGTGTGGGCAGCGGCGGGGGGTGGGGGGGAGGGCTCCGGCGGCGGTGACCGGGGGCCCCGCTGCGCCGGAGCGCCCGGCGGTAACGGCCGCCTCAACAAGTGGCTGGCGCGCGCAGCCCGGGACGGCGGGTCCTTGTGCCCCCCGGCCCCGGCCTGGCCCCCGCCGCGGGGCCCGGGCGAGAGCGGCCCCGGCGCCGGGGAGAGGCTAGGGGGGTCTCCAGGAGCTCAGCGCCGCCGACTCCGGGAGGGTTCGCCGGACAAGCTCGGTCTTTGCTTCGTGCTTGGAGATTTTTAAAATATTTTTCTTTTTTTTTCCCCGCAAGTTGAGCGCTCTCAGTGACTGCCTTGGGGTTTGTAAGGGACGTCCAGTTTATTCGATGCGCCTGGCTGTTTTCAGCTGCATTTCTGAGCGCTGTTTTCCTTCTGAACCACAGGAATTCGTGCGGAAAAGCAGCGTTTGGGAAATGTATTTCCAGTGAGATGCTGGTTCTCTGCGCAGCCCAGGGCGGGCAGTGCACAGAGCCATCCCTTTGGCAGCGTGCTCTCGTCCTACGCTTTCTCAGCAGACAGCTGAGCGCTCCCACAGCTGAGGACCTGTTGCTGCGTGAGGGGGGAATAAATCTTCATTAGTCCCAAAGAGATACGGAAACCTTTCCTGCCAGAATCCCTGGTTTGTCTAGCTCCAACGCATGTGCGCTTACGGACTGATGCTGGATACCTTCCAAAATCGAGAAAGTTTAGGTTTCTTTTTTCTATTTTTTTTTTTTTTTTTTTTTTTTTTTTGCCAGAACTTTCTGCATTTACAGACTTTTCTTGTCACCGGATAGGTTCATGAGTTTTGTTCATCTGGAATTGACAACTGTAGCCAAAGGAAATGTTACGTGCTCTCTAAGTCAGTGCTGCTGTTACACTGTTGATATTGCACTTTGTTCAGGCTTAGGAAGTTCTTGAAGCTGGGCGTTACTAAAACCCCCAGTAAGTAGTTTATTTATGTTTTCAGGACTGTAGTTTAGGGTTCAAAGTTACATGAATACATGGAAGATGTCATAGAAATTTGGTCGGCCTGTGGTTTACAATATTAGCTAGACACTCCTACAACGGTAGGTTTTCAAAGATTAATTAAAAAGCAAAGTAAAACTTTTTGTTTACACACTTGTAATACACTTGCTTTTAGGAAAATTGCATATAAAGAAATACTGAATGCCCATACACTCGGTGAGGGGTTGCGAGGTCTAGTGGAATTCATTAAGGTGGCTGGGGAATCAAACTCCAGGTCACTTGGAAACTTCTGTCTAGAAGCTTCAGTTCAGACTGGTGATGGTTTTCCAGGCTTTGGAATTTTCATACCAGCAAGCAATGCTTTTCAGAAGAGTGAGAGAAAGAAAAGGATTATTGAACAGAAATTCTTTGGTGGCTGTTTTTTTGGCCTTTTTTTATAAAGAATAGTGGGAATATCAGTAATATCAAGAATGTTTTGTGGATTGACTTGAAAACATGTTTGGGTGGGGTTTCAGCCTGTAATTAAGTGTTTTTTAAATTTTTTTTAAAAAGGAACTTCCTCCATATGTGGTCTTAAAATACTTTTGTTGATGTCTAGTTAAATATCTGTTTTTCTTGAATAAAAATCACTTCTGTTAAGTCAGGTTTCACTTCCTTGGAATATCTGATGTCATAAATTTGCTAGTTCTCCAATTGTCTATCGACCTGTGGCACAACTCCAAACTCTAGTGTATGAAAGCCTTTGAAAAAAAAAAAAAAAAAAAAAAAAAAGGCTTTCTTTGATTCTTGTGATACAGTAAGGAGAGAACGTATCTTGTCTCTTTTCCCTGATTTCTTCACCCCTTTCCCTTTTTCAGCAGTTGAACATAGTCAGAGAGTCAGTAGGCTTGTGAGAAGTTGCACACTTTTTTAACGTTTGCATATGCCTGGACTGTGCTCTGTTTCGCAAATGTGAAATTTAAAAGCAAAATCCAGTAACAATACAAATTGTCAGAATGCTATATATAGGAGGAGGGTGCAGGAAAAATGCTAACTGTTATTATTGAGAAGTTGGGTGGAAGTGCCTGCTAGTGTTCTGGCAGTTCAGCTGGAAAGCTGGTATTGTGTCTCAGTGACCAGAGGCAGGGGGTTTAAGTAGCTGAAGTGCTTTTTCATAGATCTAGAGATACACATGGAAGCTTTGCCCTTGGTTCTCTAAAAGTTGCCACCAGTTAACTTATCTGAAAATAAATAGGTGGGTTGTTGGGCTGTGGAATGTGGCATTGTATTTTATGCAAAGTCCATGGGGTTGCTTGGCTTTGTGGTAGGCTTTCTGACTTGCCACACTTGGTAGCAGCAGTAGCTCCTTCAGTCGTGAAGTTAACCCTTTCTCACAACTGGCGGTTTCAGTGAAAGCAGGCTGGGAGAGAAAAATCTGAAATAAGCATCATTTACACAGTTAAGTAGAAAAGCTTGCTTGTTTGGGTTGGTTTTTCTTTTGTAAATGTGTGTTTGTTCTCAAACTAATGCCCTTGGAGCAGTTACACACATGATGTTTCACACTACATCTCAATCTCAATTAATTTGCCGCAGAATATGAGGACTTCGAATCGCAGAAGGCTAAGAAAAATAATTCAGTATTAGTGTCTGAGTGCATGAAACAATTTGTTCTGTGGCAGCGTGGTTAGTCCTCACGGTCGCTCACCGTCTGAAAGTTTCAGTGTGTTTTGTTTTGATAACTAAATCAGATCAGGTGGCAAAAATCATCTTGCATTAGAGATTTAACGTGGTTTTTTTTTTCTAAATAAATTTTTAGAAATCACAGTAGTAACTTGTAAGCAGGCAGTTTTGCTTTGGGTTGGCAAAGTGTATATACTTATGATATGGCTATTCTGATTTTTAGAATATCTTTGTGAATTCTGCATCAAAATATCTTAAGGGAACTCTATCAGCGATATCAGTGTCTAGTTTTATGCTTGTGTAACTTAACTCTGCTTGTTGCTGTAACACTGAACGGTTTTACTTCCCATGTTAAGTTGATAAATGATCCCCAGATTTTTTACTACTTCACTTTTTTTTTTTTTTTTTTTTTTAACCAGAATATTTGCTCAAGTGAAGTGTAGTTCCCTGGGGCAGGGGTGGAGTGAATTGACCTGATGGGATAGATCTACCTCTAAAAACCTGGAGACTATCAAAGGTTTAGACTGAAGTCTCTAAACTTCTTTTCATGATGTTCTTCTGAGGCTTTTGTTCCCACATTTCTTGTATCCAGAGCATAAAGTTCTGGATACAAGTTCTTCTGAGGCTTTTGTTCATGCCTTAATTTGGAACCGATGAACATTTTTAAGTGATGTGATGCCCACTAGGGACTTGCCCTGTTTGGGTTATTCCTGTCCGCCCCTTGCCCCCAGTCACCATATATCCACTGGATTAAAAAAAAAAAAAGCTATGAGAGGATTCAAAGATGAGTTAGACGATGTAAGTTTTGAGATTGCATCAACTGGAAGCGTGTGTGCAATAGCTTGTTTGGGTAGTAGAAGCAGATAAATAGTTTTGTGGAAGTGATGGGCGTGTTTGTGGTTTGTGTTGTCAGTTAATAAGAATTAACAAGAATATTTGTGTGTCTTTGGTTTTCTGATACAGTGTTCTTGTGAAGCATTTGCTAATTTTCAGTGTTTCTGGAATTCCTTTGTTTGAATGCACAGAGGATATCTTTAACAAAGCAATGAAATATTTAAAAAATAAGCATAAGAACAGTCAGTTGTTTATGAAAGCTTTTGTGTGGAATGTGCAGTAACTGGTGTTCTGTGGGATCAACCTGACATTTGAAGAGGCTCACAGTCCTGCTGTAGGTGGTTTGGAGAATATTGTAAAAAAACCTCTAGAAAATAGATTAGCTGGTAACATTTACAGTGTTTGAGCTTCTTGTGGTGGCTACCTATTGAGCAATGCCTTTTTTTATCTTATGTAAATAAGGTGCTTGAGAGATGGATTTCAATATTGCTGCATCATTTTATTTTCTAAGAATGAAACGTGGTATTTCGAAATGTTATTTTTGGATAACAATTTGATGTTCATGAGTATAGAATGTTAATAATAGAAGAATATAAAGCATACCTGATTTTAAAGGCTGCTTACATTTGTGTCGCTACAAATAATCCCCCAAAAGACTGTTTTCAAGTGCTGCAGTGTGGCGGTTTTCTGTTGGTGTTTACGAGTATTGCTATTTGGTATTGTGTCCTGTGGAAGGCTGTGAGTTGGGCTGTGGTTTGTGCATGGGGACACACATGGGGACAGACACACGTACACACCGAGGAGAACCAGGTAAACAAGGGTGAATGTTGTCAGTAGAAACTCGAAGTACAAAGTTGATGCGGTAGAAAGAAGCACGTAAATGTCACTTAAAAATTATATTGGGCACTGTATCCCCTTCCTGATTGGCTTCACACCTCAAATTCCTTCCTCTGTTTTTGAAAAGCACTTTGGTCCTTAAGCCTGGACTTTTTTCCACCTTTCAGTATTCTTGGGTTTTTTATTTTTAATTTTTTATGTTTTTTTTTTTCTTCTTCTAGTCTGTCATTAAATATAATACTCTTGGCTAATTAATCCCCCATTATTTCTCTCCCAACCCCCAAAGGAATGAAGGACGTGTGCGTTAACCAGGTGTGAGTTTTCACTCCATTTAGTGTTGTGTCTTTTTATACTGCTGGTTCTTGAAGGCACGGGCTGGTGTTCCTTACAGTGCCCGGGGAGTCCTTGCCTGAGGAGGTGTATTAGAAATAACTTATGCTTTTCAAAGTATAATATTCTGTAAGGTGGAATCTGCAGAGGAAAGGACTCTGGTGACAGCTGTGGGCGGGAAGGGAACCAGTAGTCGCGGAGGAGGTGCTGTCTGGAAGCCAGGGGGTGGCTCTGGTGAGACCTCGGCGGCCTGGGGCTGGAGGTGGGCACGCCAGGGAGATGGGGGCTCGGCGTGGTGGTACTGGATCGAGGCCTGCTGTTGGGTCCCGTTTGCCTCAGCCCTTGAAGGTGGCTGGCAATATTGTCTGTTCTTTGCTGGTATTGGGATATTGGGGTGGGTTTTTTTCCGATCCCTTTCAGACTTAAATGGGTGTTGCGAAGGGAGGCAAGGCCTTTGGGATTCTCCATTTTGTGTGATGTACTGAAACCAGGTGGGCTTGGAGTACCTGTGTTTCCAGCCTTTCATGCTGAGTGTCTGCCTTTTGTTTCAGCTGATAGTAAATTCAGAGGTCCTCCTCTATCTAGTGATCTAATCACACCTGTTAAGGGTGTGATTCAAGATGTCAGTGAAGATATTTAGGGAGGATTGTCTGAGTCATGACCAGGGATCCTCTAGGCAAAGAAGAGTCAGGACTTGGTGTACAGACAGCAGTCAACAGGTAGTGCATGTACGTGTGTGCAGTCCATGTAGGCGTGTGAAATGGCCACATGTCAACGAGGCACAGTAGAATGTAAGTCCTGTTACTAATTTAACAAAAAAAACAATAATTGGTCCAAACCTATAAACTTTTAAATAAAGTTTTTTTACTTTATTAGAGGAAATAAACTTTTAAATGTAGCTTTATAACAACCTGAAAGGAGGTTGTAGAGAGGTGGGGGTTGGTCTCTTCTCCCAAGTAACAGGCGATAAGACAAGAGGAAATGGCCTCAAGTTGCACCAGGTGAGGTTTACATTGGAGATTAGGGAAAATTTCTTCACAGAAAAGGTTATCAAGCATTGGAACAGGCTGCCCAGGGAAGTGGTTGAGTCACCACCCCTAGAGGTATTTAAAAGACGTATAGATGTGGCACTGAGGGACATGGTTTAGTGGTGGAGTTGGCAGTGTTAGGTTAACGGTTGGATTCAATGGTCTTAAAGGCCTTTTCCAACTTAAACAGTAGTAGGATTTTATGATTTTAATCTTTCGGTTTTCTTATGTCAGGTTTGAATGGAGGTTTCCTGGGAGTCTTACATGCATCATGACATTAGGATTAAGCCATAATATCAGGAGGTGAAGAACGCTTGTCTGCGTGTCTGAGGTATTTTAAATTATTTACTTGTAGTAATAATTTAAGTGTGAAGAGGTGGCTGTATGTGTGTGGAGAAGAGCTGTCTTGTTTTTCTTTTCATGGGAGGGCTGTAGTTGGGAAACTGTGATAAACGCTGACTGGAAACTGAGTAGTTTCTCTGAACCCTCTTGAATGAAGAAAAGCATCATTAGTCTGGCAGATTGTCAGCAGCAAATGGTACATTAATTTTTGGCACAAAACGCTTGCTAGCAAAAGAAGAGACATTAGTTTCTGTTGTTAATAGTAAAAATGATGAGGGACTGATTATCTGTTCTCAGCAGGCTGATGTTCAGCTTCTTTTTAATACCCATGTAAGACAGACACTATGCATTTGACAGAAGTCCTTTTATATTTTATTAAAAATAAAAAAATACTTTCTAATATACTGAAAATCTGCATCCATCTACACAGCTGTCTTTTCTTTAATAACTTTATATGATTACAAACTATGTGTGAACTACTAAAAAAAATTGAATATTATTTAAAGATAAAGAGATAGCACTATTAAGATGTTTATTGAACAGTATGGAATATAGTGAGTCTGATCCTAGGCCAGTTTTATTTCCCCAGCGCTTCAGAAGTACCGTTTCGTGTCTACTACTACTAGTAGTAACATAAGGAAGTAATATTTTTTATTTAAAATGTTTATTTACACTTGAATTAGGTGATCTATACCTATGTTGAAAATTTTAGTTAGCTCAACATAATGATCAAACTTTATTTTTAACCTGAGTAATAATAAAAATGTTTTTCTTTACTAATTTGTTGCTTTAAGTGTTAGGGTACTATTTTTTAATGCTCAATGTGATTCTGCCTAAGTTCTTGGAGTTCAACTAACGCAAGTACATAAAAATTGTTTATTTTTATATGGCAGTCTGTTTTGATAACTATAGCAATTTCTACTTCCTTTGGGTGTTGTAAATAAATCTGGTGTATGAAGAACTGCAGTCATTAAGAATAGCAGAGAAGTACTGCATAAAAAGGAAATGTTATTTAGTAGGAATTGAATTCTTCAGTAAAAACAAGATTTGCAAAACTGTGAAGATCTAAGTAAAAAGTTAGAAGTAGTGTTAAGACCACAATCAAGTCTTTTCCTCATCATTTCTCATCTGAATTTGTAGTAGTTTCATCAAGATTTGCAGTAACTGTATCCTTTGAAATTGAATGCGCTTATTGGGTGCTTTCATAATTTCTGTCACTGCAAATTTGCTGGATTAAAACTCACTTTGATTTGCTATTCACCACAAAATGACAAAAATTATTATCTGTTTCCACTTTTTAAATACAGAGCTTCTCTCTCTGTATTTTTTCCCTTTACTCCATTTTGTTTAATTTGAAAGCTTCAACATTCATTTACTTGGGTGAGAAATACTGTGGCTGAAGCACTGGCTGGGGATTTGTAATAATTAGGTTTTGTTTCCAAGTGTGTCACCCAGCTGCTGTGCAAGCTTAGAGATGTTTGGTTATCATCGTATATTTTCATCTGTGTGTTGGGGATGGGGCAGTTATTTGCTTGGTAAACTTTTCTTGAGTTTATGTCCTTGAACATACATAATGTCAGCTGTCATGGACCTTAAAGTATGTGAGATGCTGCTTTAGGATAAATGCAGACACTTAATCAAAAAATACTTTGTAGCAGCGATGGTAGTTGAAATGAATAGCAAATAGGTTTTATGTGCTTTATATTAGGATAGAGAAAAGGTAAGTGTGTTTTTAAAGTGGCCCCATTTAAAACAATCCATTTAAGTGGCTGCGTATAATCATCCCAGCTGATGCACAGCCTCACTTTGCCTAGTATCTGTGAAAATGCTTTTGTTGAAAGAAAATATCCTTGTAGAATCATAGAATGGTTAGAGTTGGAAGGGACCTTAAAAATCATCTAGTTCCAACCCCCCTGCCATGGGCAGGGACACCTCCACTAGACCAGGTTGCTCAAAGCCCCATCCAGCCTGGCCTTAAACACTTCCAGGGATGGTATATTGTACTTAAAAAAAAAAAAAAAGACATTATTCATAAGAAGTAAGTAGGAGCAGACCATAGTACAGCAGCTAAAGTATTTTTAATGCATCATATTAAAAGATTAAAAAGTTAGACTCTTTTGAGTATCGTTGTCATGGGAATAGAAATTTGAATGATTAACCCCCTTCTATTTATAGCTGTTTTCTGTGAGTTAATATTGCTGTTCCAATTAATTTCTAGGTAAATTTTATGAGAAGGCAGAGCAGTTCTTGCCTTAGTCTATCACTGCAGCTAATCATTTTAGTGTCCTCAAGTTACTTTCTTTTTAATGTGAATTTCACAAATCATGCTACTGTATTTTCAGATTTATTTGTACTCTGATAACTTGTCAACTTTTATTGCATGCAACTACAGGATTTAAAGAGGCCTTCAGCGTTTTGTTGGCTCCTTTTGTCCTCCCAGTACTACTTGCCAGTTTTTAAAATGCTGGTATGTCACTGCTTAAGACTGATCTTCTGGGGTTATTGGCTCATGAAAATGAGAGATACGGGCTGTGTGTGCTATGCTGATAAAGCTCAAAAGAGGCAGACCTAATACGTACCAATTATTATGAAAATTTTCCACCCTCTTGATGCCAAAAGTTGCTTCTTCATTGTTAGTATAATTGAGGCTTGTTGGCCAGGAAGTAGCACGCTACTTTTAATGTGTTTTTTAACTCTGTGGAGTAATAAAGGGTTTCTACCTCTGTAAATGGTGGTTTTCTTGAAAAACAGGCAGTGTGGTTGGTTAGACACCTGATATAAGAAGGAGTCTTCAGAAACGGCAGCATTCATGAAACTTTCAGCTTGCACTTCCACATTTTGGTGATTAACAGACCTGATTAACCTGAAGAAAGATTTCTTGGGGTGCAGTGGCAAATGAAATAGTGTCAGTGGTGTTTAATTTTCTGTTGTTCTATGATGTACTTTTTTTTTTTCCCTAGTGATTTACTTGCGAAAAGTAAAGTAGGATTATAGAGGGGCTTTGTTTTCTTTCTGACTTATCATGGGAGAGAATTTGAAAGGAGTTAAGGCAAGTATTTTTCAAGTCTTTCCTCAAGACTTGCACCTCCTGCTAAATCCCTCTTTTGCTGTCAAGTGTGACGGTGAGAAATTTTTATCGTGAACCATTATTGTTTGTGTGAACGCTGAAAAGCTTTTGCTTTCATTTGCAAGAGTTGCTTTTCTGATTTCTGATTTTATGGCATATTTTAAGAATTGCTTTCTTAACTACAAATGCTGCTGCTCCAGTGCTCTTGTATGTGCCCAGGTTTATATACGGGGTATACTACTGCTCTTGTTTGGAGATCAAGCAAGTTCTTCTGATGTAGTGAAGTGATTGTCAAAAGAAAGTCTCTCTAGTGGTTTGCTCCGGAAGAAGGAGCTCTTTCTCGTTTATCGGAGAAAGAGAGAGTTTTTAGGTGCCTGTTGCCAGAAACTGCTGTAAATATTAATATCGTAATTCGGTGGTAGCAGGAGGATAAATACATTCTCCAGCATGCGTCTGCTGCCTCCTCTCCTCCGTCCTTCCACACCTTGCGTGTGAAGATGTCAGAGAATGTTATCATTTTCAGTCCAGCCTTTGTCAGGTTCCTCTTTAGTCTTGTGGCTTTAGAGGTGTTAGACAGAAAGTTAAGAGGGCTGTATTTTATTCTTTCCATCTTGCTGGTTGTGGTTTAGCTTGGTGTCAAGAATTGCTTTTCAGCTTGATCATATTGAACATAGAACTATTCTTAATCTGGTGGGAGCAGTTCTATTCACCATAGCATCACGATACAGCGGGTAAGAAGTCGTTCACATGTGTTAGAGCCCTGTCAAGCAGTTTGCTCTCTTTACGGAGGAACCTTATTCCCCAGAGGTTTCTGTGCACTGCCAGTGCTGCTGTCACAGGGGGTGGTAGCTCTTGCTACTCGTCCTGCGGAATTCGTGGCAACGCACTGAAAAGGGTGCCTAGAGCAAGTCACAGCTCTAGTACTACTACAGCTCTCTTCCTTCTCAGAATATAGAAGTAAATTTCTCACCGCAGTGTTCCCTGATGCCACAAAAAACTTTTACTTCTGTCAGAATTAAGCCTGTAAAAAGATAGCTTTTTAATCTACTGAAACCTTTTCATTGATGAAGGAAGCTGAAAAATGCCAGATAGTCTAAATTACTATGCTGAGCATTCCAGCTGATGGAAATAGAGGGTTGGGGGTTTGTGTTTTTTACATCGTGTTCTGTAATTTTAGGTGATATGTCTAAAAGTAATGAAAAACATGAATACTACTCAAATCTGACTTTTATATATAGTGGATAGCAAACTTTCCATGAGCCAGCAATGTGCCCTTGTTGCCAAGAGGGCCAATGGGATCCTGGGCTGCATAGGGAAGAGTGTGGCCAGTAGGTCGAGGGAGGTCATTCTCCCCCTCTACTCTGCACTGGTGAGACCACAACTGGAACACTGCGTCCAGTTCTGGGCTCCCCAGTTCAAGAGAGACAGGGAACTACTGGAGAGGGCCCAACGTAGGGCAACTAAGATGATTAAGGGATTGGAGCATCTCCCTTATGAGGAAAGGCTCAAAGAGCTGGGGCACTTCAGCCTGGAGAAGAGAAGGCTGAGGGGAGACCTTATCTATGCTTACAAGTACCTAAAGGATGGGTTGAAGGATGATGGAGCCGGACTCCTTTCAGTGGTTTCCAGTGAGAGGACGAGGGGCAACAGGCACAAGCTGGAACATAGGAAGTTCCATTTAAGTATGAGGAGAAACTTCTTTCCAGTGAGGGTGACAGAGCCCTGGAACAGGCTGCCCAGGGAGGTCATGGAGTCTCCTACTCTGGAGATTTTCAAGACCCGCCTTGATGTAGTCCTGAGTGATGTGCTCTGGGCAATCCTGCTTTAGCAGGGGAGTTGGACTAGATGATCTCTAGAGATCCCTTCCGACTCTGACAATTCCGTGATCCCGTGATATCCAAATCCGGATTTGAACTGATGATTTGGTAAGAGGAGGGTTGTGGTGTGTATGGTTTTTTTGTTTGTTTGTTTTAAAACAAGCACTCCCCTGCTTCTAGCCTGGGAGTGGTGCAAATTTGGGGCTCTAAAATTATGTGGTGTAATGAGTTGTCATGCTGAAATTATTCTTGGTATTTTTACAATTTTTTTTGAAAAAAAAAAAAACAACTTTAAAATACCTGCCCAAAACTCAGCCAAACTTCCATGAGCAGAGCCTGGTAGCTGCATACTTCTTGAGTTATTCTTCCTGGGTTTGATACATAGTAACTTTCATAAAGAAACCAAATCAAGTTTATTAATATGGAGGGGAATCTTGTTTTTTTAAAAAAATAAATAAAAATTGTTAGCGATGCTAGGAATTATTTATCAGCTCTAAGAAGACAGAATCATTGATGACTTTCTCTTGTGGATGTACCAGATCGAGAAGGTTATAGAACCTTTATGTAAAAAGGCATTAAGGGAGACAGTCTATCAATATATATTGCATTGCAGCTTTTCTTATATTGAAAATAAAATAGTTAACAAAAGGGATAAAATAATCTTTCTATAAAAATTGATATTAATGCAAATGATTGTATTAGAACCTGAGAATGTGATCATTGAATTTTATATTAGAAAATTTGGTCTCAAACCCGCTCCCGGATATATTCTATATTGTAAACTGTGCATTGATTATTGCTATTGTACTGCCAATCTTAAATTTATACATAAGGACTATAAGGAATAGGGATATCATAAAGCTTCTGTCTTTTCAGTGTTTCAGAGGAAGTGTAAGAATTAAACCAAAAGCCCAAACTTGTATTCAGGCTTGCTACTAGTTTTCTGTTTGGTTTTGCCTGTTTTTCCCTACCTCTTCAAATGTATATCAGGTTTGCTGTTGAGCAGGAGGGTGGCTGTCCTTGCTTTCTTCACACTCTGCTCATCTTGCTTCCACCTTCCCCTAGTGACAGTCTCCCTTTCTGTTTGGTAACACAGTTGAGGTTCTTGGAGGCTTTCCATACATGCACCGAGAACCTGAATTTGTACATTCTGGCGTACAATACGCAACTCAGTTGATAACACTCTGAGTTTTCAGCATCGGAGTGCGAGGCAATAGAATTCTTGGTAGCTGAAAGAGGAGGGAGTCAGGAGCAAGAACAAATTAAAATGCATAGTGTTTCATTACCTAAGAGAGCTTAATAGCTTTGCTTTAAATGTCAGATATAGCTCAAGGTAAACCGCATTTGTTAGATGCTTTAATTTTTCCTTCTCCATCACAAAAAATATTCTTAGTGATTACTTTTAGTTTCAGAGACTATTTACTATATACATGATGTTAGTGATGAAATACTGCTGATATTTATCATGTGGTAATATTTGGAATCAAACAGCACGTTGGACCGCGGCAGCGTGTCTTTGATGTACACTTAGCTAGACACTACTCTGTTCATAATCTCTTGCAATCCACACTTGGGAGTGGAGTTTGTTTTAATCGTAAAGAAAAAAGCCTTTAAATTGGTACCTGGAGATGAGTGGGAAGTAGCTTCACAAAATGGCTCTTAACAATTAATTGCTGAAAAATTGTTTAGTCTTGTTATTTAACTCTAAATATGCACACAACAAAAAGCAGAATTTGGGAACTAAGTAGAAGTAAATTTGCATAGTTTCACCATATCAGGCATTTAGCAGAATGTAAATGGGAAGTGAGACATCAGCATGTGAAAGTAGTGAAGAAAACAGACTGCACAGAAGAGATTACAAGAAACAGAAATCACGAGTAGTCCTATTAATAATGTTTCAAATAACTAAATAGTTGTGATAAGATCTTTGCAGAGCTGAGATTAAGACACTGTTTTATTTCTCTGCACATAAATATTTATTCATTTAGTAATTTTGGGGTGGAACCTGTAGGTTTTTTTGCAGTGTTTTTACAGCTATGACACAGTACTAAGTCGAAAGTGCATCAGCAATAAGGGCCATACTCAGGTGTGCTGAATTCTGAGGAAATGCCTCCTCAGCAGGAGCTATGTGCCTTCAGCCTTTCAGAGTTTAAGCCAGTCAGAGGGAAATCATGGAGAAGGATTTTATAAACTTTAGAATGTCTGAAAATTGCCTTGAGCTCATTACATGAATGTAAGTTTTCTTTATCAGAAAATGATGGTGTGGAGATACTTTGGTTCCTTAACAAGTCCTTGTGTTCTCTGTTATGCCCAATAATTAACTTAGCTGCAAAAGCAGGTTTTAAAACAAAGGTATGGGCCATAATTGTGATGTGATACGGGACCAAAAGAACCAGTGTTTCACTGGCATCTCACAGGTACAGTAATTGCTGTGCTGCTGGCAATTAACGCCTCCCTCCCTGAGACTTCTGTTTTCAAATATTGCTTTAGATGTAATGAAAGTCCACACAGAAGCAACTTTTTAAAATTATTGCTGACAATCCATTTTAGCGTTCAGAAAGATGAATTTTGGTAGTATGACTGCTAAGGGTGTGCAGTGCTTGCAGACCAGTTGATGGGCAGTTAATTAACTCCTGCAAACACCTCTGTAGATGTCACAAGGGCTTGTGCAGGGCGGTGGATTTGCTTGCACCTGCCTAAACTACTGCTTAGTGCTCAAGTTACCTCAGTCTCAAGCCTTTGAGCTTCACACCCTGTGTGTGCATGTGCGTGTGCACGTGCATGTAGATACGTATTTCTTGGAAGAGGAGCACTGATCTGTGACCACAGCTTCGAACTCTTCGCTTCTGTAAGCCAGATTTACTGAACCAGATCTAGAAAAGCTGTAGGACTGGCCTGGATGTGAAAGTGATGTGTGGGCTCTGGGAGGAGGTGGGGGAGCTTACATCTTCACATGGATAAGTCTGGCCAATCTACATTTGTCATTTCTTTGTCACCAGCTCTGGAGCTACTGAATCAGTTGGGTAATCACTTGTGTCCTAAACTGGAAATGAGCTGGAAAGTGCTACTCATTTGACTCCATTTTTATCAATCAATATAAAGCAAATCTAAGCGCTTGTTTGTGAGTCATCTGAAATCATAAAAACACTACTGTTTTTGTAAAGCGGTCACGCGCAGCCTAGAACTTTGTGCTTTTTGAACTCTAGAGTACCCTCAGATGAAGTACATTCTCCCGCCCAGAATCTCTCCTAGGATGTTTCGATATTCCGCTGTTGTGGTAAGTTATCAGCACGGGCAGCCAGCCCTCGCTAATACTGATCATATTTGCAGGGTCTCCCTCTTACAGAGACTTTGCTACTCTTGATTTCAGCACATTGCTCTCAGATCAGAGAATGATTGCTTGCCAAACAGAATGAGAGAGGAAAAATCTGCCGTCTACTAGAGTCTTTTTTCGTTAAGCTTCATTAACAGTGACGTGTTCCCCTTCTGCTTTGCCCAGAGGCATTTCTTTTGAAGGTGGCAGAGCAGAAGAAAAGCGGTTGAATCATTCTGGGAAAATAAAAATAAATTATTTTTGTTCGGGTTTTTGTTTGTTGATCCTAAATTGTGCAGGTAGTGTCTTGCCATCTGGAAGTATCTGTTTTTTCCTTTAGTTGAAGGTCCTTCATATTTCAGTGCCAGTAAGAACCCAAAAGTCTTTTGCTCAAAAAAATAACAAAAAGTCTTTGTTATTGAGTGGTAAGCTACAGTGAGTAGGAGGATTACTGGGTTACTAAACCTTGGGCACCATCAGGATATATCACCGTGGAAGAGAGATTCCCCTCTGCGTCCCCACCCAGAATTAAATCCAAATGTCGGTAACTGACGCCCTGTTAGAAATCAGTATTTTCAAAATAAAGAGTCGATGAGAACTTGCAAGATATTTTTAGTATTGCCTTACAGTTCTAAACTGAAAGGAATTTAGCAGCGTGTGTAACCAAGTAAAAAAAAAAAAAGATTTATTGTAAAGCATATTAGTATGTTCTTGTGTGTGTATAAATTTCTTCTGAGCAAGGCTGTTGGACGCTGAAGGGGACTTCGGAGAGATGAGCCATAGCTTGGTGAGGCGGGCTCTCTGGGTAGGGTGAACGTGGCTTCGTTAGTGGGTGATTCATAGCCATTGAGTACAGAGCTCCTGCTCTGAATCACCCACTGGATAAATGTAATTATGATATCGAGTTGTTCTTAATGAAGACATGTGACTGAATGTAGCTTCAAATTATGTTTTTAACTGTTACCCATTTAACTTAAAGAATAACACTGGCTTGCCTTTTTAGTTAGTCATCAAAATGCTTTGTGGTCTTCGTTTTGTCCCTCTTAAGGAAAAAGAAAGGCTGTAAGCTGACTTGTAGTTCTGACATAGATCTCTGTTTGCAACTCATGTGGCTTAGAGCTTGGTATCCTGCAGTTTCTGGCTTTGCTTGGTTTTGTTTTGTTTTGGTTTTTTTCTGTGGGTATTTTTACAGGCTGGGAGCTTGTAGCTATGTACCTGTTTTGTTTTGGTTAAAAGATTTTGTACAAGATAGGTGGGTTTCATAGAGCAATTGTGTTCTGCATTTTAAAGTGACACATTTCAGAAAACGGTTGAGACTTTTTTGGTTTTTAAAGAATATTATTGGGTTTTGACCAACTGCCAACACCTGTGAAAGTAGAACACAAGGAAGAACACTGTTGTGTGTATAACAGTATGCTGTGCATTATCAATACAATATTTTGACTGTTGATATTAGTGCAGAACTAAGTGCCACCTTTAAAAGGTCAAAACTGGTCTCTGCTGTTGAAGAGAGTATGGGGACTGCATAATGATGCTCACGTACAGTTCTACTGTGTGGATCAGTTTGCACACAGCGCTATGCAACATATAGGAAATAGTTTTTTCGGATTCAAGCTTTAACTTGCATTTTCAACATTTGCACTAAGATGCACAGTATGTGGAAGTTGGAAGTTACTGTGCTTTAGCCAAATGTACCCTGCTGCAAATTCTTCTTTTTCTTACTGTTTTAATTCCTGAACTTGGGTTGTAATGGTAAAAGAACAGTAAAAGTTCTTGAAGAATACTGTGCCTGTTATTATTGAAACTTAGGACCGAAGAATGAGGGGAAAGAACGTTGCTTTATATTTCTCAGTGGTTTTTTCATTTGAAGATATTTGGTCTACTTATTGATGGTTAATCCTTCTCTTGTCTCAGACTGTGAAATGGTGGTTTTTACATTGCCAGGTGGCTGCTGCAGTGGCTAATTCAGCTTGACACTCACTTGTCCAATCTTCAGTGCTATTGAGAACATGAAATGCGTGAGACAGCTTGAGGGAGCTGAAGAAGCGGACCAAAAGCTATAAAATGCCTTAGCTGTGCGTTTCTCTGTGTATCACTGTCCAAAACATCTGGTTGTGCTCTCAGCGCTGGTCCTGATGCCTTCCTCAGTGCATCTTCCAGAGCAAGAGGTTTATTTGCAGAGAGGAAGATACTCAAGAAACTGCTGTATCATGTAATTCAACCTACTCATCAGAGTTCCTTCTCCTAAAGCAAACCTGGAGTATCCTCACTAACAAACTGTTTCTTTGTGTGCTCTGGCAGAATTCACAGAGGAGCCTGTCTGATGGGTCTAGAAATTGTTATTGAGTAGAAGACCACAGGGCCACAATTAGCCCGGTAATTTCTATGTGGCATCTTATATTGCTTATGAATTAATTTTTCTTTTTTCTTTTTTTTTTTTTTTCCTTTCTTTCTGAGTGGGCTGCTTCCCTGGCTTATAATTGTTTCCGGTTTACCTTAGATGCCACACAGGAGTTCTAGGCAAAAGTTTCTTGTACATTTTCCATCTTTCTTTCCTTCTGGTACAATTTTTTTGGTCATAGGTTCATCAGTGTTTCTGTGGACGTAAAGAAGTATAGAGGGTAGCTATAGAACGGTAGAAAGTTTTACTATATTGTCACAGGCGTTTTGATTGCCACCACACAGTTATGTGATTCCTGAATTATTTCAGATTGTTATTGTTTTCTCTAAAACAGTTATGATTTGCATAAAACCAGTATCTATGTAATAAAGGTGTAATGAAAGGATTCGCAAAAATGATTATTTTGCAAAATGCAACTTCTCATGCCAAAGTTGCAAGCTGAAATGGAGTACGATTTCGGTTAGGTCCCTGGTGGTACTTTCTGTAGAAGTGGTTGGGTGTGGGCCCAAGGTGGTTGTGTGGTGTTTTTTGGCTGAGCTTAGAGTCAACAGTGACCCAAGAAGGAGGCCCTGCTGGTAATGTCTGAGTGACAGTTCTGTCTTTGCCATGTTTTCCAGAGAGATGCAGCAGAGAAAAGGTGTGTACTCATCTGCGTTTGGTTTCTGTTCACTCTTTGAGACACTTGCTTCCAGTCTTTCTGGTCTTTACTGTTCCTAGAGATTGTGCTTGCACATTTCTTACATAGTTGTGAGTTCTCACTAGCTGTGGATGGTAGTGGGAAGGCCAGGAGGGTTTGTACCTTGGTTTGGTCTGTTACATGATATAGTTACCAGCCTTTGAAAAATTTTCCACTTGTGCTTTGAAGATGGGAAGTGTACTGGCATATGAAAGGTTGACCATGAGGTGTTCTGAGGTTATGCTGATAACCGTTTCTCATAACCTCTGTTCTGCTGGTCTGAAAAACAAGAAAGGTTGCTTAGCTAGAAAAAGCAAGCTGCACACTGTCATCCTGTAGCGAAGGGTTTGTTTCTAATGCTTGAATATAGTAGCGGGTAGTTCGTCTGTACACATCAGAAATGTTGTAAGGTCTGGAGGACTAGCCATTCCCCTGGCTGTCCTTGCTGTGCAGCTGGTTGCAGAGGACCAGCAGGAGGCCTGTTGTAAATGTCATGTCTGAATTGCAGTGGAGATGCAAACTACTGTGAGAGCAGTAGGGAAAAAGGACGGAGAGCTGTAGGGAAGCCAGCAGAAACCTAGCAAGCAAGAGGCTGTGGAGAACACAGGAACTGATAAACTTACAGGAGCTATTCACAACGTACTGGTTTGTTCAATGTGTACAATTCATGGACCCTGCATATTTTCTGGGCTTTATGCATGTGCCTAACCCCCAGTTTGGATGCCAGTGCATTTCCCACTGTGCTACTGCATGTTTCTGTCATTTCTCACCAAATTCTGAATAAGGCTTGAGGAGCATTAGCTCTCCTTGCCTCGCCAGTGTCTTAGAGATGGATACAGTGCAGGAGGTTTCTTTTTTTTTTTTCCAATGCAGTCTTAGTCAAAAAATCTGATAAACACATCTGTGTTACACATTGTTCCCATTTACGAACTTAATAAAATGGGTACATAGTATGGTATAGGGAAGGAAAAAGGTCACAATTTTTTCCAGTGCCTCAGTGCTGATATTAGAAAACCAGTGTTGTGCATTTTGCCTGTGATTCCCACATTGTATTTAGGAGGCCTTTCTGTGGTTTGCCAACCTCTATGGAAGCAGTTGTTGTTGTTAGGGTAAATTTATATCATATATACCAGAAGAGGCATATATGCAATTTCAAAACACCATTTTTTGCCACGTCGGTGCTGGTAGGTTTCTTATGAAAGGTTTCCTATGGACTTAGAATGGTGTGTTAGGCTCCCACCATTGGATTTGTCATCACGTGACTAGTTAGCCACAGACTTAGTTAAAATAACATCCTACTTCTGCCTCAGGGTATGGTTGTTCAGGCATACACTGTGTCCCCCTTTTGAGGGGCCACAAATCACAAAAGATTGCTCCCTCAGGTGAAAGTTCTGGAAGTAATGACTATCCACCTTGTATCTGTAGTATGATGCATTTCACACCCCATCCCAAGCTCCTGCCTTCTGGCCACTAGCTTTTGATTCTGATTTTTCTGACTCCATAAACACAAATATCAACATGACTGTAAAACATTAGTGCCAGACTGGTACTTCAGCGTTGGTTATAAGAGGTTCAAAGTGTTCCTTTGTCCTTCAATTTCTGCATTGTGTAAGGCTGCCTTCATTTTTCTGTAGTCTTCCTCTTTGGCGGTTGCCTGGTGTAGGATCCTAGGCTTTAATAATGAGAAGTTTCTGGACCAGTTCATACCTTTATGCACCACAAGGTTGTTTTCAAAAGGTTGTGCGTGGAGCGGGAGCTTAATTTTTTCAGATGGGGCAGCAATTATTTTTCCCTTAAAGCCACTGAAGAAATCTAAGTCGCTTGACAGTGCTCTACGTGCTGATCCCCAGAGAGGTTCTGCTCTGTGTGAGACGGAGGGAATGCCAGCCCTCATTCCTGATCGCTGTACTGCACTGTGTTCCTACAAGCACAGTGTGGACTGCTTAGTGTGGTTTAGAAAAAGAATTGTTTATGGGAGGAGGAGCAGAGTTACAGGCCTTGTATTTTGTGGCTTGGCCTACAAACCTGTAGATAATATCAATGCAAACCGATAGCACTGCTTTGTTCTCAAGGGTATTTTAAATATTTTTCCTTTATTTCACTTTGCTGAGTGCCTGGTTTGCAAGGTAGAGCTAAATGGAGATGATGTCTTGGCTCTGTGCAGGTATTTTGTCCTGTACATCTGCGGGATGTTGGTAAGAGGAGACCTATTGAACCTTCCTCCTGCTGTTTCACAAGTTGAAATATGAATAGGAAGATGGGATCACTTGTGTCATCAAATCAAATTCTCCACAATAGAGCTACAGATGACATTACACTCTTTTTAAAAAACCAAAAACCAACTTACAGCCAAGTATGAAAGAGAAGATGTGGTTAGGAGAGTGACAGCAACTCTATTTCCCTTTCTTTTGTCTGTAATTGCAATGGGTGTCTGTTGATCTGATCCAAATTGAGTGTACAAAAATTTAAAAATATTTGTAGCAGCTAAAGAATGTTTTTGACTATGTAATTTATTACTACGATACCTATATTGTTAGAATAAATGGCATCTTCTGCCTATTTTGTCCTTTCCTTTTTTCTTTCTGGTAACCAAGCATTTGAGGATTTGACATTCATTTAATTGATTGTTAACGTGAATATGGTGCTTTAGTATTCAAAGAGAATGAAAGTGTATGGTTAATTAGATATTTCTGTACAGAAAGTTTATAGAGCTATTAATGAACAACTAACTATAAATTGCTGATTTTCTCATTTGGTTAATTACATTATGTTGTGTTTTGCTTCTTTAGGTTGCATTTAGGTCATCTTGTGGAACCTTCTGAGAAAACAAGGGTCATAGTAAGAAAACGATGCTTAATACAAGTATCTTCACTACACAGTCAGACTGAAACAGGAACAGGTTCTCTGCCGTAAGTATTACAGTTATTGGGTTGAGTTTTTTTGCTTGTAAAGTCAGTAGCATGGTTATTAGGCCATTATTCTATTTAACTTTGTTATAGTTGCATTAAAAACAATAAAATCAGTGACTCCGTACTCATTTCAGTTGATCAGCTGGTAATGGACACTCTTTTGGACTCTTATTGAAACCTCTCCCATCTTGGAAGCAATTTCATCTTCTGAAATTTAGATGGGTTTCAGACATTTCTCTTGGTTCCTGTATTGTGGGTGTGGTTTTGAGCAGGAAGTGGCCTAGTATAGGTGTAATTGCATATAACCCCCGATTTACTGGCAAAAGTTAAAGCCCTGTCTCTATCTTCCAGGAAATTTGATAATACAGTTGTTGATTTGGCTGTAACTTCCCACTCCTGGCACTTTCTGTGTGACTTGGATATTTTTGTTGTCGGTATTTTAATATTTGTGTCTTGTCGCAGCTCCATCATCCGTCAAACTAGCATAAGCCTTCAATCTACGGATATCAGATACATCTTTTCTTCACTGTTTCTAGTTAACTTCTAGCTTTGTCAATTCTAGGCTGAGAACGTGTGTCTCAGTTATGATACAAGAAACTTAGATACCTAAATCAGGGACTGTGGATTGCACCTTTTTGTACTAAATACCTAAACATTTATATACTAATACAGTATAATTCTTAATTTCTGTGTGCTTTTCTTGGTTGTGATGGGAAATGTAATAATTTCTCTGTCACCTTGTTTGTAAGATGTTTAAATGTATTCTTGTAGAGGTTAGAAACTGGGAAAAAGCTGCATAATTTTCTTTCTGATGCAGATTTTACTCACTCTGTGATACGTGAATGTGATTCTGCAGGAGTCATTGGAAATACACTTGAGTACACAGTTAGGAATAAAAACTGTATCTGGCCCTTAGAACTGAAAGGGGGTGGAAAATAGTTTTAGTTTACAACAAGTGTATTTTGGCATATTGCTTTATAGCCAAGAGGAAATGACTCTTCTTCGCTTCTTCTTTAAAAAGGGATGTGTACATTGTGTCATAATTTGGGTAGAAAATGTCTGTGAAACCTAGTCAGACGAGCTCAACTTTTCCTACTTGTTTTTTTTTTCCAAAGTGTTTTTAACTGGTTTTAACTGAACAACACATTTGGATCGCTAACTTTTTTTTTTTTTTTTTAAGGCAGGAAAGAAATGATTGTAACATTTCAATTAAACATGAATTTAAAGAGGTTGAGGTGTGTGTTAGTTCCCTTTCTCTAAGTACTTGAAGCAAATGCTACAATTTTAAGTCAGCATGTGTACATTTGTACCAGTCCCTCATCTAGGCCATATGTCAAGTGCTTGATGAACGTACTCCCAAAATGTTCTTGTAGCACCTGATACTTGAATTCTAACCTCTGAAGTTTTCAGAAACTGTTGTATGAAGTTATTTGTCTTTTACTGACTCACTAAACAACACAGTAGAAATACAGGCACCTGTCACAATCTCCAAATAAAATCATACTTAATTGCTGCTTACACATTTACTTTGACAAGTTAATTCTTGACTCTGGTAATCGAGTTACTGAAACAGATGAGCAATAACTTTGAGCTTTCCAAATAAATGAAATGAAAAATGCCCACTAGAGACAGCTTTAGTCATTTTAAATCATTGTATACAGGCCGGTGGCAGGCACAGAACTCGCTCATGTGTTCAGTAGCCAGTAAACTTGTTGTTCCCCCCCCGCGACTTTTTAAAGGGACTTAGAGAATTCAGATGTTTTAACCTAAAATTGATTCTAATTTGTTCTTTTGGGGGAAATATTTTTGAATCCTTTTTAGTTTGTTTGTTTTGATTTGGACATTTGTGTATGCTTGAACAGATTTCAATCATCACAAAGTATTTTGCGGTTGGAATCTTCCATTAAAGTACTAAAAACATTAAAAGACAATCTGAGTAGTGTCTATAGTCACAGATACAAAGCCAGGTGAAGTTCTCATGAGGTCTTAAAAGCAGATGCCAAATCTCTTAGCTGGCAAAGAGTAACCCCAGGCATCCCTCAGGCCTGGGGCTGCTCGCTAAGGGCAGCTCCGACTGTCCTGGAGGGTGGTGGCTCTTTGGGGAGCCGGGAGGCAGGATGCCAGTTGACCATGCGCCTGCGCATTGGTGGTGAAGGCCAGCCACACACCCGGCCACCTCAGGAAAGGAGTGTTCCCCTCCACTCAGCACCTCCAAAGTTGCATCCAGAACGCTGTCTCCAGTTCTGGGCCCTCAGGAACAAGGGGGATGCTGGCAAACGGGAGAGAGTCCAGTGGAGGTGATTAGGGGGCTGCAGCCTGTGGCATTTGAGGTGGGGGGCTGTGCATGACCTTTGCTTGGAGAAGACAGGGAGAGAAAGATCTGTACTATTTTCCACTGCCTGAAGGAGGGTTACAGAGAAGATGTGGCCAGATGTCTGAGAGGTTGAGGGAAAGACAGAATGCAAGTGGCAGAACGCACAAGTTACAAGAGAAGAAATTCCAGTTGAACACAAGGAAAAAAATTTTGCTGTGAGGGTGGTTAAGCACTGGAGCAGGTTGCTCATCTAGGCTGTGGGGCCTCCGTCTGTGGAGACTTTCAAAATTAACTGTGCAAACTCCTAAGCAACATGCTTCAACTTCAGTGTTGAAATTTGGGACCAGATGAGTCCCAGAGGAACCTTCCAACCTAAATTGGTCTGTGATTCTTAGATAATCTTAATTATTTTTGGTCCTTATGGTGAATGGCCAGGAGTACTTTTGGCTTTATTAACATTTAACTTCATTACAGAAATATTGATTGTGTGTGGGTTTTAGGATTATTCTTTTCTACGAAAGGGCATTGTACTTCGAGATACCTTTTATAAGTGTCAAGAACGAGGTACATAAAATGTATCTAGACTTAAATTGTTGGATTTCTGTCAATGCTTGTTCAGCATTGAACAGTCCTGTTCAGTTAACAAATGGCTATGAACAGCCACCTCTGAATCTCTGTAGTGGGACATCAAATCTGGTGTTGGAAGCAAGTTAACTGCAAAAATCCAGACTAGATTGCTCTGACCCAATCAGGAAGAATGTCTAGTCTGATGAAGCATGTAATATTTTAAATTTTTTTTTCCCCTTAAAGGGCATCTTTCAAACTTTTAATCCATGGCATCTCTGTATATGGGACTTAAACACAGCCTGCTTATGCGATAGCTCTGTGGTTTGGTCTGTGTGCCCTCCTTTTAGGAGAAAATTTCACTCCTAATTAGTTTTCCACTGTTTTTAATTTTACTTTTTTACCTCTCTTGCTATATGCATACAATCTGTCTGCTGGAGAATAACTCTCTTTCCTAGAGGTTTTGATTGAAATATCAGAAATAATTGAAAAGTGAATCTGTTAGTCCCTGTGTGAAGAGTTATCTATATACAGAAAAGTCTCAAATTGGGGTCTTAACTTTTTTTTTATAGTAGAAAGTAATCTAGCTCATAATTTAGAGAAGTGGCATTTTAGTAGCTGAAGGAAACGGCTTCTGGTGAAATTTTATGGTCTAGGTCCATTTGTACAATTCAAAAGGAGAGAAAATATGAACCATTTATGTATTTAAATGTCTTGTAAGTGGGAAGTTTATTCCTCCTTTCCTCCATGTTTACAGTGGAACAAGTAATTACTCTCCATGATAAAACAAGCAAGAAAATACCAGCGAGCAGAACTAATATTTAATATTTCCTAGGTTTTTTGTTAGACTATTAAGAATTCTTGTACAATTCTTGTATAGCAGTGGGGAACAGGGACCCTGCAGTTCACTCAGTACAATAAATCAATAAAAGCACAACTCCAGATTATTAATGCATCTTCTCAGATTCACAGCAGACACATTACATAGCCTTTTGAATAATAGGTTGGCCTGTTACAAAGCCAGACCTCTAGGCTGTAGTTTTACCTGCATTTTAAGAAACGAGTTTAAGAACTGGAAAGTGGCAGGTCAGCCCTGGGGCTGGAAGAAGCTGTCGCTGCTCTTCCACCACTCATCTTGCCTCTGTTTACATCTTCGCTTTGCTGGCACAGGCACTTACACAGCTTTGTGGGAAATGGTCTGACTTACCTGTGTTAAAATGACGTCTTTATTCTGGCTTAAAGTTCTTCTGGGTTAAGGTACAGCTCTTTCTCGTCCTTTCCCATTCAGTCTGACTGTCCAGTCTGCTTTCTTCCCTTGTACCACCTCCATTCACCTGTTTTATTAAGCTTGATTTTCTTTTTTTTTTTGGTTTGTTTTAAAATATCCATGTGAGCATCCCATCATTTAAATGTTCAGTAGGATCTTTTTCTAATATTAGAACTCAGCATATCTGAACATTTCATGCTATCCTTCCCCTAGTACAAAAAATATCTAGTGATCTGGATTATCCAAAGTGAATTATCTAGGTTGTGAACTAACCAGGTCTAATCTTCTCCCAAATCTTTCATCGCATTTTACTGTCCTAGAGTGTGTTATACAGAATGCATTGATATTCATGTGTCAGATTAACTGTTACTTACATGATAGTGCCTTTCTAATCTGCCTCATTTCTTTATTTTCCTTTCCATCTTGACCATGCAGAACTGGATTCCAGTGAGCTGAAAGGGGATGTCTTCTTATAGCTGCAGTGTGATCCAGTGATCAAATGGTTCTAAAGACAATGTCAGACAGTAGCATTTAAATGTGAGGTTTTCTTCTCCCTGCAACTCACTTTTAACTGTACAATACAAAAAGATGGCCTGAAACTCCTTATTTTTATATATAGATTTTATTGTTGTCTATATGGTGATTTCAGGATACAGTGAAGGATAGTCACGAATTAGTTGTGAGAAGCTGTTATGTTACTTTTGTATTTCGTGTTCGTTACGAGTAATGTGCTGCCTGAGAATTGTCTGAAGTCTATCAGAAATCTGGGACTTAAGTTTTATTAATTCGTTTGGTTCATTGTGAATAATCTTTGGAGAGAGCAGGAACTGTGTTTACTTGCCTGTGTACAAAGAATTGTGCAAACCAGTTCTGATAAGTCTTCTGAGCCTGGAATACCATTTTAATAGTGGTGTTCTCTACCTGTAGACTTCTTTTGCAAAAAAAAAAAAAAAATTCTGAAGACAATGTCATTTACACCTAGTTTTAAAATTACACTTTCATTAAATCATAAAATAATTTCCATAAGAAGGTTGGGCCAGAGGTAATGTAATCTAACCATCTGTTCAAATCAAGTTGCTTAAATAAATTAAATTTTAATTTCAAACCAGTTAACGTGTTTGCATTTTTTTCATACCTCTAAGTCCCACTGAAGTCAATTTCAAATTCAGGTGCTCAGCATTTCTTGAAAACTGGGCCACTTCTATTTAGAGGCATTAATATCAAAGTGGAAACATCATTCATTGTGGTTTTAGAATCCTGGCTTCAGTTTCTAAAACTTAGTGCATTGTAATGCTATGGCTACAGCAGAGATATAAAGCTATAGAGGATGAACGGGCAAAATAATCAGGGACCATGGAAAGAAACCTAATTAAATTATTTTTGTTTGTGGAAAATTAGCTATATTTCATGGGGAGAATGAGAGAATCTAGACTTGAATAGCTGCGGGACCACTCTTGGTACCAGTCTGAGCACTGTAAGGGAATGACATTTAAATAAGGTCTTTCATGTTTTCTATACATAGATATTTTTAGAAAACTAAATGTTGATGTTTTTATTCTGATTTCTGAAGGAATCCTACTTAAATGGACACTTAATTTTCCATTCCATAGGGCCAGCTCATGTGGCAGTTGAACTAAAACTGCTGGGAAATATTTATAGTACCACATGATCTTTAAAAATAACTTCCCAGGCTATGCTGTAGATGTCTTGAATTCTTAAAGTCTTTGCTATTGTAGATAGATAACCATGACATTCCTGGAGTGGAAAAATCTTAGCTTTGCTGATTTAGGCATTTGTATTTATAATCAAGTTGTTTGTATTTACTTTTTAAGTTTGTAAGGGCTTTAGATGGAAATTCACCCGTGCAGCTGCAGAAGTCCAGAACCCCGAGTGGGTTCACTCTTTAGGGCAAAACAGAAATTTCAGTGGCATGGTATGAAACAACATACAGAATAAACTTTGTTAGTGCATTAGGTCTCATCTTTAAAAGAGGGTCACTCTTGATCCTTTGTGAACCATGAGGTCTAGTGAACAGAAAATACACTTTGTAGTAGTAGTACATTCGTTGCTTAGCAAAGCTGCTTCCTCTTGTCACGTTAAACCTTTAAACAAACCCTAGGTTTCAATTCCACATTACACCTAATCTCATCCCTCTGGGCAGTGCTGGAGGGTAATGGCAGTGTTCTCACCCCACCCTTGCTTCCGATACGGTGCCTGCTCGTCACAGGGTGAGGCAGGATGAGGAGTTGGTGGAAAACTAGTAGTGTTTGTGCCCATTGTTTTTCCATTGTGTGGCTGGGGAGGTGGGGGACACCCAAGAAATGGGAAAAGCATAACAGCGCTGCTTCTGACTGCAGACTGCCCTCAAAGTCAGCTACAGATAAGGTGAAACTGCAGGAAATAGTGACTTAAGGGAGTCAAGCTGGTGTCTGAAGTGATCCTGTTCTAGTCACTGTAAATACAGCGGAAGTCAGCAAAGTGGGAGTCCCATTGTATCGGCTTCAGAACAGTCATTGTGGCCCTGTAAGCTCCCAGGCTGTGGCAGCACCTCTGAATTTCATAGAATGGTTAGAGTTGGAAGGGACCTTAAAGATCATCAAGTTCTAGGAATAAAAGAGGATATAGCTCTACAGAGCCATGAACTGGCACACTGATCTAATGTATATATTTGACTTCAGAGTCTTCAGAAGAAATTAGAATTCTTTCCAATATAAAGAAGGAGGAATTTTTCCTTTGTTTTTTTTTTTAAATGCCTCTTAAATTTCATAGGACATAAACCTTTCTGCATATTCTGACTTTTCATCTTTGCTGATAGATTCTTTTCCCTCATTTGTTCTCAAATATTTCCTTTGTAGCTTGCTCATCTTTTTATAGTATTAGATGTTTACGTAGTTAGAAAAACGATTACAATGATTATATTGTGTAAGTGCTTAGTGTTTCTTCTACTTAGACTACGTGATATGCTGCTGCTGTTTCCTAGAAGATTACTGTGGTCAGATTGTCATCTAGTCTCTTCTGGACAGTAAGATATTGTTTAAACACTGTTCTTGTGTCTGGGTAGGGTGGCCCTTTTCAACTGCTTTCACTGCTGCAAGACTTTTTTTGTTTTCTTTTTTTTTTTTTTTTAGCCCTTTGCCGCATGACAGAGCAAGCAGTAGACAAAAAGCTGTATTGATCACAGTGATGATCATCTTGAATGTGATGCTTAACAGTTGTAATAACTTATTATATAAAGCAAAAATCTGGATAGCAGAGTGCTCTTAGTTTTTGTATAATCAAAACAAGCTAGTTTCTGATATTTCTCCTTTATGTAAATATTCATGTTTTTAGTGAAAAGAAAAATAAATTCAAGTTTATATTTAACCTGAAGAGCAGTAGATACTTATGTGCTCTTAAAATGCACCCTTGTTTGAAAGAGGTGGTGTAAAAGAAACTTCTCAAGGAAACCGACTTTCTCCATAGATAAGCAATTTCTTCTCCTCCCCCCAAGCTTTTTGCCATCTGTTTGGGATAGCGTACTTACTTCATCCTGAGAGAACTGTGACCACATTTCAGGGATAGGTGACATCATTTCAGATGTACAATATCTCTTCTAAAGAATTGTCTGAAGATTTCTTGGTGCCATGAGGCTGCCCAGAAGAAGAGATGCTATGAGAGATAACAGGGTGTCAGAATTTTCCCCTAACGCTGTGTTATGTCAGTGCTTGTATTTACCAGTTTCCTTGCAGCTGCTTTTACTCATCTTTTACTAGTATTATCTTTGATTATGTTTCAGGATAATTGATTGAACATTGCATTGGATTTTAAATTGGTGTTCTTTTAATAAGAGAAAAATGTACCTCAAAGGATGAGAGTTAGGGGATTTGTGGTGAGTTCACAAGTAAAGGAGAATTTCTAACCTGGTGACAAAGTATAAAATTTCATAATTGGTGCATTCTTCAAAATGTTGGTTTTAGAAGAATTTACCTGACGTAGATTAATATTGGGTGTTGATGACAATCCATGTGGATTTGTGAGTACTTTTTAATGTCTAAGTCTTTTGCTGATATGGTAAATTATTTTCAAAGGAAAGTTTATTGCATTGTTACTCTGTGTCTCATTTTTTTCAGTGCCTCCAGACAGGGTTGTTCTCTCTGAGCATGCTCTTGTTCAGCTCTTAATTTCAGGGTAAACTCATGCAAACTCTCCTGCGCTTTGCTTTGACCTTCGTATCTTCTTGGTCAGCACTGGTTTGTGTCAGATATTTGCAACTCCTGGATGTAACTCCTTTACAGGAGCAAGTTAACTACTCAGTCCAGGTAAAACAGAGCTCGCCAACTCTTCGAGCAGTGGTGTGAAGCCTTTGCAGCTGGGTGGTCCTGGGCTCTCAGTGCTGTCTTGTCCTCAGGTAGTCATGATGGAACTGAGTTTGCCACAAGCTGGTCTTGCCTGCCTTCTCAGCAAAATGGGATTAGCTTCTGAGTGGATGGCTCAGTAAAGGAACACAACCCCAACTGGTAACCACAGCTTCTGAAACCCTGATCCTTTAGTCTAAAAGATATCTTATAACTCTAGGGCATATTCTAAATGATTGGATTTTGTTACGCGTTATCGTGTAATGTTCCAGTGGTTCTGCTGGTGACTGACACTTGCTGGAAGTCTCGTCTACATTGTTTTTACAGACTGGTTTTGTACCTGCACACATGGTTCTAGTTCTAGGTGTAGGGGAAGCTACAAGGTCTCTTGGCTTCTGGAATAAGGCTGTTAGCACTAGAGCAAATTCTTCTGTCTGCCTAGAGATGTTAAGTCCTTTAAAAAAAAAAAACAAACCAAAACACCCCCTTCCCCACACACTACCCCCCATCCCCTCCCCAAAACAAGAGCAACAACCAAGAGCCCTGTGCCTGGGAACACACAGCTGTTCTTGATAGCTGTTCAGGGACTGTGGTCTGTTGGCTGCTCTGTCCCGCTTAAAATGTCTGATTATCTTGTGATCAAGGTCACAGTACAGAGGAAAGACAGAAAATTCAGGTCTCTAACTTTCACATCGATTTCACAGAGGAAATTCTCACCCTCTGCAGGAATCCGTAATGAAGACAAAAATAACTTGCATCGCTTCTATGGTGAGTCTGGTCTGTTGGTGAAGCAGTGTCAAGACAAGTGAATGTTAATAGAAGACATCAGTGATGAAAATTTATGTAACTTACTGCATGGCTCACTGGTTCGTTCTCTCTTCTTTTAGGCGGTTAGAATTTTAATTGTCTTTTATTTGGAAATCCTTTCTCCCTATTGAAAGCAAATGAAAGTGTGTTATTTCATGTGTTGCTGAAGTTGCTCAAAATCTGGGCTGCTGTCAGAAGGGATGGTCCTGCCCTGTTCCCAGCTTTTGTTGCCACCACTTTCTTTTCTGTGTTCATGCGTTGTGCCTGCTTAGAAAGCTGTTTTGACAGCTCTTGGATCAGTGCTCTGATCTTGCTGACAGAAAGGGCAGTGTGGTCTTTTATCAGTTTTAGCCAGTTTTAAAACTGCATCTTGAGGCCGTAGTTACCTGAAGTGCTATGACACAATCTGGAGGCTTACTGCTGATGAGAGGAGAAGATCCTGCTTCCATTCTTCTCCTTTCAGAGGCTCCTGGCACTCTTTAGATCCTTCTGAGAGTTGATTCAAGTAGATAATGTGAAAGAAAATGAGTCATTGATTCCCCCTGGACTATAAGCTGATTCAGAAGGAGAGCTGAGGTGGGCTGAAGGAGGTAGAAGGTGGGAGAGGAGAGCTGGGCAGCCCAGAGCAGGGGGAGCGAGGCAGAAGGCAGGATTTCCCTTGAGCTATCAATAAGCCTGGCATCCTATCGCACAGCTTCGCTTACAGTGGGTTATGAAAACCATATTATGACACAGTGTGAAGGCTTACAGCCTGGATGCTGACAGTTTGTAGTGATAGTTGTTCCACTTCAGTCTTAATGCTTGGTGCACACACCAGATGTACAGATTTATAGATAGAAAAAGTTGCAGGCTGTTGTTTTGGTTTGAGAAAGCTTGTAGGGCTTCTTGTTTCTGTACGTCAAATGAATAAATACAAAGATGAGAGATGAGTAGTGAATTCTTTTTTTTCATTTTGCAGATGTTCTACTAATCTGTGTATCTAAGCAGCTCTTTTAGAACTGCTGGTATATTAAAATATAAATTGAGCAGTTTTGAGATTAAGAGTTTGTGTGTATATATACATATCTACAAGTCTGAAATGCATAAGTCAAAGCTTAGAGAAAATTTATACTTTACATGGGACGGTTTGAATGCTGTCTATCAAATGCTACATACCCGTGACTTAGAAAAGCATTTAGTAGTGGGCTTTGCTGCTATTAAATTCAAATAATCATTGATTAGATGCTTGAGTAGCCAAGATTAAGTGCGGTTTTAATTACTTCCTTCTTTTGTATGAAAAGTTGTTTTTACCATGACAGTAGGTAAGAATAGCTATGAGGTTAACAGCCTGAAATAGCTTTTTATTATTATTTTGATTGTTGGTTTTTTCCTTTAGCTGGAAGTTGTTTAAAATGTCTGTGGTGTTGTTGCTCCTAATCCAGATGGCTTTCTGCCTTTGTTTCAGTTACTTGATGTGATACTGTTGGTTAGTCACTAGTGCCACCACACGTGTTACAGTTTAGTCCCTGACTCACTCTCACGGCTGTCTTATGTTGGCCGTCAGTGTTACTCTCAGTATAAATACTTGCTCTTTCTTGACCCCTGTGATGTCAGCTGCTGTTGGAAACTGGGTGCTGACTGTAAAAGACACCCCTTTCCTTGAGGAAGGAAATATTTAGTAAGTGCCTGACAGCAAGTATAGCTTCCCAGCATGCTCAAATTGGTGTGATAATTGCTCTTCCCTTTTTAATTGAAAATGGAATTGAAAATATTCTGATGTTTGTGTTGCAAGTCTGTCATTATAAACAAGTATCTTACAAGAACTTTGTAACTCTATGCATTGTGGTGCCTAGGTTATAGGGTACGTAACAGCGTTTTTAAGTCTTGCTTCTTTAAACGTTTTAAACTCTTGATATGCTAAAGTGGTTTCAACAATTGCAAAGCTTGTGGAAAACATCTAAAAGAGGATGAAAACAGAAAAGATCTTATGCTGAATTAAAATAGAAATTATGAACAAAATATCTACATAGAACAGATTAATGTTTTCTTGCTGCTGTACCTGTTAAGGGAATACTTTATAATGGCAATACTATGATGACCACAGAAAATAACTGAAAATATACTATGTGTGCATCCAAGTCTGAAAAATCTTTAGTTTTAGATAATTCAAATGATTTTTCACTGACTACTGTTGTCAGTTACAACAAAATTGCAGCTAAGATTTTATGGATAGAAGCAGCTTGATGGAGGAAAAGAAATAATATCCCATTTAAATAGTAGCTTGTTAAAGATATACTGATTGGTAATGAGGAACTAGACATTTTCTTTAGATTTTTTGGGGTAGATGCTGTGTTATTAGAATAGTGTAGTCTGTGTTGCGTGATGGGGTTAAAGTTTATTTCTTTCCTTTAGACAATTTAAGAGATGACACGCCATGCTAAACTTTCCACATATATTGATGAGCGAAGGGGTGGATTTGTAAAGATCTGGTAATTGAAATATTTTCATACCTGGTTTGTTATTGTCACCGTGTCTACATCCCCACCTCCAATTCATAGAACCATAGAATGGTTAGAGTTGTAAGGGACCTTAAAGATCATTGAGTTCCAACCCCCCTGCCATGGGCAGGGACACCTCCCACTAGACCAGGTTGCTCAAAGACCCATCCAGCCTGATCTTTAACACCTTCAGGATTGTGGCATCCACAGCTTCTCTGGGCAACCTGTTCCAGTGCCTCACTTCCCTCACAGTAAAGAATGTCATCCTAGTATCTAGTCCAAATCTTCCTTCTTTCAATTTAAAACCATTACGCCTCGTCCTGTCGCTCCACTCCCTGATACAGAGTCCTTCCCTATCTTTCCTGTAGGCCCCCTTTAGGTACTGGAAGGCCACTATAAGGGCTCCCTGGAGCCTTCTCTTCTCCAGGCTGAACAACCCCAGCTCTCTCAGCCTGTCCTCATAGGAGAGGTGCTCCAGCCTCTGATCATCTTCGTGGCCTTCCACTGGACCCGTTCCAACAGTTCCATGTCCTTCTTGTGTTGAGGACTCCAGAGCTGGATGCAGGACTCCAGGTGGGGTCTCACCAGAGCAGAGGGGCAGAATCACCTCCCTTGACCTGCTGGCCACACTTCTTTTGATGCAGCCCAGGATGCAGTTGGCTTTCTGGGCTGCCAGCATGCATTGCCAGCTCATGTTGAGCTTCTCACCCACCAACACTCCTAAGTCTTTCTCCTCAGGGCTGCTCTCAATCCATTTTCCACCCAACCTGTATTTGTGCCTGGGATTGCCGTGACCCACGTGCAGGACCTTGCACTTAGCCTGGTTGAACTTCATGAGGTTTGCACAGGCCCACCTCTCAAGCCTGTCCAGGCCCCTCCAGCAGGCCTTCCCTCCAGCGTGTTGACTGCGCCACACAGCTTCTTTTTTTTTTTTTGATTCGGTCTGGTGCAGTGTAGTGGATTTTTTGGGGGAATGAGGACCTGATGGTGGTAAACTATTATTTGATAATGACGATGATGACAGGAGCTCCCTAGCTGTTGGCCCTGTTGCGGAAAAGTATTTTTCCTTATGTATTTATGCTTTCTGAAAGTTAGAGGGTTTTTGTTTGCCTTAAAAAAATAGAGTTTTCATTAATCTCGTACAAGTGAAATACTAAGTGATCCATATATTTCGTGTGGTAACAAGATGTGTTGGCAGCAGGTATGCTTGTGTGGATCCTCACAACTTTGCTAAGGCCGAATGGAAAGGTTTTGGAATGAGTTGGGTCTCATTATTCAGTGTATTTCCGTGGCAGTTAGAGGTGAGACTTAAGTGTGTTGTCTCATATCTAAGGCAGCTTTGAACTGGTGAGCTGATAGTAGCCTAGCTGCAGTACCCAAGAGCTGCTTTGAGCATTTAGCTGGGTTCCATGCGGGTTTTGGACTTGCTATTCCACTGGGGACTAGTGAGCTTTAGGAGAGTTCGGTTCTTCAGAGCCAACCCTCTTTCTCTGCTGGAGATTTTAATCTCCTGAATTTTTCCAAATGTCAGGTGAGCAATTTTACATATAAAAGTGGTAACTGGAGGGATAGAAACCAGTACTGAGGAATGAGGCAGAGATGGACTGTGAATACTTTAAAGTGGTGGTTTAAGTAGTACTATTTGTTTAACAATGGTGATCAGTAAAAGTTAGCACTGAACAGCCCTTTATAATATGTACAAAATAGCAATAGCTTGTTTGTCAATAAAAAGTTATGCTTCTCCAGTAGTTGATTTTTGTGCTGCTGGTATATTCAGTTATCCCTTGTAGGCACAGTCAGCTTTCCCCTATGCTTCCTTGCTTATTTATTTCATTGCAAGGTGTCTGTATCAAGCAAGGGGTTACAAAGAGGTTTTCTGAAGTACCACTGTTGCATTTCTGTTGTCAAAGGACAACGATGCATATGACAATGAACTGTTTGATTTAAAAGCCTACCAATTTCAAAGAGTGGAATTTCAGTGAAATAGGAGTATCAAACAAATTTGACTTGCTATAAATGAAGTATTAGCTCTTGCATATTGTAAGTTTCGATTTAATTGGCAGGGCTCTGAGCAACCTGATCCTAGTTAGAGAAGTCCCTGCTCATTGCAGCAGGGGTGCACTAGGTGACCTCTAAGGGTCCCTTCTAGCCCAAACCATTCTATGATTTGCTGATGAGCTTGTTTGAACCTGTTCTGTGATGTATAAAGAACAGCAGCCCAGTGTATTGGTTATATCCTGCTTTTTCTGCTGGTGCTGTAATAGGGGAAATGCCTTCAATTAAGCAGAAGAGGCCTCATTTCAGAGCAGGAAAGGGAAGGAGTGATAAAAGTAGTGGAGAGCTGTAACAGTAGTGGAGTGGCACATTCCGGATTGCTTTTTTTACAAGTGGTGATTTCCCACATTTCATGATGTCCAACAAGAATTAGAAACTTGTAGGGTAACTTATCTTTATTGGAGAAGTGATTTACAGTAGTGTTTTATTACAACATTTCCCATCCTTTTGTCAGCTGAAGAGCATTGTCTGGATGAAGAGGAAGGTAAATACTTCAGTGAATAGTAGCTGAAGGGAAGATGCATCTTTAGAGAGCGGTAATCAAAAGATAAAACTTGGAAGGTCAGAAAAACTAGTGGTAGCAATAAAAGTAAATAAAAATGTCTTGAAATCTGAAGAAAAAGTAATCAGGAAGCCAGTGCAGTGAACTGAAGGTTCACACAAAGGGTTCCCCTCTACCCTGCAGTGGATTTAGTTTATGCGGTGGGTTAAATTCATAGAAGATTTGCTTTTGGCCTTAAAGAAAGATAATTGAGGTAAGTGTCTTTGGAGGGAAATGACACTTTCTAATAGAGCTGAAGATTGTTTTCTTGCAATTAATATAGACTTTTCATTTGTGGACAACTAATGGGGAAATTTGCAAAAACAATATTAGGAAATTGATCATGTGTTTCCATATTAAATATTGTCGTGCTTCATCCAAGAAATATGTTTTGATTGTATTTTATGTAGGTAAATAGTTTTAGAGAAAATCTAAATTGAATTTCTAACTTTGTTTTACCTAACCTCTAACTAATTATTTTTTTCACTTACTACTTTGTCGTAATGACATAAACATCTCAACAATAGTGCTTTACCAGGCAAATGCTTTTATTATACTAAATGGAATTAATGAGTAAAACTGTGCTTATGTGTTTGTAATACTGGCATTTGAGACCCCAGACCTGCAAGCTGAGCTGTACAAGAAGGCTTGTGTAAACTTTCCAAAGGCTTTAAAATGTGTGTCTAATTATAGAAGGTTAAGTATGCTCAATTTTAATTTTTTTTTTTTTTTCCCCAAGGCCATGTGGTTATGATATTATTGAGATTCCATAATGCCTCCTGCCGTGACGGACAGCCTTGACATCTGGGCAGTGGATTCACAGATTGGTGCTGATGGCTCAATATCTGTGGACTTCCTGTTGCCCACTGGAATCTACATCAACCTGGATGTCCCTCGAGATGCCACCATATCTCATATTAAACAGGTAATACCAAAGGGTCAATTAAGTTAAAAGTTAACTTACGGTTGGAATAAGTGCTGGTTTTGATTTTTATGTGCCTTTTGGCAAATCAAGTAATGAATTTGAGTAGGCATAATGTTTTGATGGCACGTGCATAGCAGATTGATTAGTAAAGATGTGTCTGTTGGGAGGGTTGGGAATTTTTTTGGCCAGATGGCAAGGTTCGGAGAAATTATTTCTTGCTTGATGGTTACACTTCAGCGATTATTCTAATAGCTCTATATTAATACTGTATTGCTGCACCTAAATCTTTTTTTAATGCATCGTTAATACATTGTACATTGATTTAACATTTCTCCAATTAGTGTGCAAACAGGAGACGCTGTGTCTAATTTGATTTTTAATGTAGAAGTCACAGACTGTGCTTCTGCTTGCTTTGATTGACACCAAAGACAGATGCTTTAAAAACTATGTATGCCGTTTCTTAAAGGTTGTGTACAAGTGCCTTGTTAGGGCATGACTTAAAAAGTGAGGGAATACTCAAATCAAAGGAGGAAGAGCATGTAAGGAAATAACCACAGGTATTAAAGAGTAATCTACTGATCTTTCATCAGATAATGGCCATGTGAGGGCGTTTAGACAAGGTACTGTGGAATTGGGCAGTGAGTGCACAACACCACCAAGTAAACTGCTCCTTAAGCATAGTAAACTTCTAAAAGAAAATAAAGTGTGATTTCTCATTCAGTTGCATTGCCTGGTAAATAAGTACATTTTCATAACTATTCTGTCTGACAGTATTCACTTGTTTATAGAAATTGTTTTCTTTGTATTAGTAGTAGCTTCATGTAATTTATTGTACTCCTCCTTTGAAACTTTCTAGACACTGAAATATTTTTTTTTTTTTATGCAGTGGATCACTTAGTATTTTAGAAGAAATGAGAGCGCCACTAGAAATTGAAGTGATCCGATAAATAAATTTTGTGCTATACTCAAATACTTGAAATTATTCTGTCTAGAAAAATATCGTTGTAGTTTTAGTAAAAGGGTAACCTGGGTAACTGGGCAACTACAGGTTAGCTGGTGGGTAAGGTAATAGAATAGCTGATAGTGATTTCAATTGATAAAGAATTTAAAAAACAAGTGTGTAAGTGACAACAAGAAGGGACTTGAACTAAGCTGTCCGCTATAAACAGGTACTGTTGATATTTATCTGTTTTTCGAAGAAAAGGAGTGTTTGTCATAACTACAGAAGTCTTTCATGGAAATCACTGTATTTGAAAACAAACAATAATGAGGACTTTGACGGCATACTGGACTGAGACCTTTGCTCCCACCACATTGTTGTGGCAAACCCTAATTGTGGACCTGTGGATGTATAAATAGAGGACTTCAGAGTATATATAAGGAGTTTATCTTGTACATTAAACTGTTAAGATTAAAATAAGAGAAAAGAAGAAAAATAGCCAATTATTTGAGGGCTGAAGAGTTTTTCATTTCTGTAGACTTTATAATTCTACCAGGCCATTGCTTTGGGTGGTGGCAAATGGCTGCTTTCAGTGTAAGTCAGTTCCAGGGAGTTCATGATTTTTTGAATTTTACAATCATTAAGTGATATAATAAGTACCAGTAGCTGGAAATTGAAGTTAGGCCTCATAGTACTTGTCCCTGTGTGTTTTCTACCCTTGGGACATTTTTGCATACAAGTTGCTCCTTAAAAATAACCTCAAGATAGTGACTACAAACAAGACAAAGTAAATACATAATGATATTTAGGGATAAAAATTAACTAAGTTAGCAAACATGTTACTCTTATGTTCTTTCGGAAACGTAAATGAAAATTAACGTTACTTTCAGTGCCACGAGGTATGTCCGTGCTTTTTTGTTTTCATTTATTTATTTATTTTCTTTGCAGCTGTTATGGAAGCAGGCACATGCCTATCCGCTCTTTCATCTCCTCATGGAGATTGACTCTTACATGTTCTCATGCGTGAATCAGACTGCTGTACATGAAGAATTAGAGGATGAAACACGGAGACTTTGTGATGTTAGGCCCTTTCTTCCTGTCCTTAAACTAGTGACAAGGAATTGTGATCCAGGAGAAAAGTTGGATTCCAAAATAGGTGTCCTTATAGGCAAAGGTAATTACACTTTTTTTTTTTTTAAATGAGGGTAAACTTTGTTCTGTATATAATTGGGCAGGTGACAGTGGGGGAAAAAAAAAAAAGGATAAAAATTAAGTATTTCCCTGACAGAATGTTCCTTTCTCAGACTAATACTGATGTAGTTTAAAAGAATTTAAGTACTTAAGACAAAACTTTTGGAAGTTGTTGAAAGCTACTTTCTGTGTTGTATTTTGGCACCGTATTGCATTACTACATAAATCAAGAGTTTTACATAAATTTTATCTTACTAGATGAGGGAAAAATCTATAATATTATTACTAAGTGAAGGAAAGCATAATCCCTGAAAAGTGTTATCATGAAGAGCCTAACAGCAAACTGGATACACAGAAGGAACTAGAAATTATTATGGTTTTGTTATACATGGTTTCTGAGTTGGTTAACAATGTGATTCTTGTTTTTGCTCTCAACTGTGGCACTGATTTTCAGCAAACAACGAAAAGCTATTTTTAAAGGTTTCACACTAACTTGTTCTTGATGTTATTTCAGAATTTTGAGCTTTTAAATCTACTCTGCTTGGTTATACAATCGAGATTGACAGGGTCATGTGAGGTCATACCTCTTGTTTTAGAACAATGAACCATTGTTAGTTCTTTTATAAAGACTGCAGGTTTTGTTTAGATTTCAGCAGTACACTGTCTGCCTATTTGTTAAAACTGACAATGGAAACAGTTAGCAAGTTTAACCATTCCGACAGATTCTGACAGATTCTGAGAGATTCCCATTCTTTGATTGAATATTTTGCTTATTATAGCTGGGCAAGATCCTTCCTCATGCAGCCCCTATTCTGTACCTTAGCAGTGCAAAAAATGGGTTCCTGTCTCAGCTGCTAAACTTAGTGTTTTGTTCTCAAAAGGTGAGAACAGTGCTTTGTGTAATTTGGACAATATCCTTCAAAGTTCAGGAGAAAAGAAAGAAAGAAACACTCGCAGGCCCTGTACTTCCTGAAGTACCGAAGAATCACAGCTGTGTGGACTCTCCACTGTGTGTTCTCTCTTTATGTATTTTGGAAAAGGAACTTTATAGGTCTTGGATTGGTTGAAGTTTCAGTCCTGTCATTTTGACTTGAGTAGAAGATTTTAATCACAAGGGAAATTCAAGAATAAATTTATGTATCCCTCTTTTTTTTTTTTTTTTTATTTTTAAAAGAAATAAAAAAGGTGATATCATCTTTCTGTGGGATGAAAAAAAACACAAACAAATTGCAAACACTTCTTCCACTCTGTGGTCTTTATGATGCATTTGCTGTGCTTTCTTTGCATTTGCTCTTGTAAGGAGAAGCTTAAAACTTTCCAAACTCTCTTGAACTCGGAGCTCAGTTGGGAGGGATTCTGTGGGAAGCTTCCATGGAGTATAAAGGAGTTAGCGAGTGCTGGGAGTTTTTCAAGAACACTCTCCTGGAAGCACAAAAACAGTTCATCCCCTTTAAAGGAAAGGGGAAGTAGGTGGAGCAAGAGACCCCCTCGGCTTGACTGCAGGCTTTTCAGTCTGCTCAAAACCAAAAGAGAAGTGTACCAGAACTGGAAAAGCAGAAAAATACCTGTTGAGGAGGAATACCTGTTGAGAACTACCAGGGCATTGCCAGGGCGTGTAGAGATGCAGTTAGAAAAACAAAAGCTCAACTGAAATTGAAATTGGCCAGGGATGTCAAAAACTGCAGGAAAGGGTTCTTCAGGTACGTAAACAACAGGCAGAAACAGAAAGAAAATACTGGCCCACTAAACAGAAGAGGTGAGTTAGTCTCCAGCAACACTGAAAGGCAGAGGTTCTCAACACTTTCTTCATGTTTGTCTTTACCAGCACTGCTGGGCCCCAGGCCTTGTGTCCTCATTTAGCCCCAGCTGACAACAAAGAACCAGGTGGTCTTTCACTCACTGCCCCCCCCAGCAGTGGGAATGGGAAGAATCAGAAGGGCAAAACTTGTGGGTTGAGATAAAGGCAGTTTAACAGAACAGTGAAGGAAAAAGGAAAACAACAACAATAATACTGATAGAGGAATATACGAAATGTGATTAATGTCCAGCTGCTCACCAACTGGAACCCAAAGCCCAGCCCGCTCCGTGGCCATTCACCAAGGGCAAACCTGACCGCCTTCTACAACAAAGTACCCTGTGCAGTTGATGAAGGGTGAGCAGTGGACTTTGACTACCTGCATTTCTCCAGGGCTTTAGACACAGTTCCCCACAGCCTCCTCCTAGAGAAACCGATGCATTATGGTCTAGACAAATGGCCTGTTTGGTGGATGGGGAACTGGCTGACACTGGCCTCCAAAGGGTGGTGGTAAATAGCTCTGTTTCAAACTGGCAACCAGTCACAAGTGTGGTCCCCTGGGGATCGATATTGAGCCCAACGCTGTTTCATATCTTCATGAGTGATCTGGGTCAAGTGTACCTTGATGAAGTTTGCTGATGATACCAAACTGAATAGGGAAGTGGGCATTTCAGAAGGGAAACCACCCTGCAGGCAGGTCTGGATAGGTTGGAAGAGTGGGCTAACATGAACCTTATGAAGTTCAGCAAGGCCAGATGTGAGGTCTTGCACCTGGGAAAACATAATCCAGGAGAGCAGCACAGGCTGGGATCTACCCGGCTGGGGAGCAGCTCTGTGGAAAGGGACCTTGGGGTCCTGGTGGACAACAAGCTCAATAGGAATGAACAACGTGCTGCAGCAGCCAAGAGAACCAACAGGATGCATCCACGAGGGCATCACCAGCAGAGATAAAGAAGCTGTTATCCCACATTACTCAGTGCTTACCAGGCCACACCTGGAGTACTGTGTTCAGTTTTGGTCCCTGCTATGCAAAAAAGATGTGGACAGGCTGGAGAAGGTCCAGAGAAGGGCCACAAAGATGACCAAAGGACTGGGAAGCCTGCCATATGAGAAAATTGGGTTTGTTTAGCCTTGAGAAAAGACGGCTTAGGGGAGACCTTTTCTCTGTGTTCCACTATTTAAAGGGCGGCTACAAAGAAGATGGAGATTCCCTTTTTGCAAGTCATGTGGAAAAGATGAGGGGTAACGGGTACAGGTTACTCCTTGGGAGATTCCAATTGGACTCAAGGAGAATTTTTCACAATGAGAACAATTAGCCATTGGAATAATCCCCCCCATGGAAGCGGTGGATTCCCCAATGTTGGACACTTAAGATTCAGCTGGAAAGGGTGTTGGGCCACCTTGTCTAGACTGTGCTTTTGCCAAGAAAGGTTGGACCAGATGATTCTTGAGGTCACTTACGACCTGGGATAATATGATTCTGTGATAATAAAGGTTTGAGTGGGATGGTAAATAGATGGGTAGTATTTGTACAGGTATGGATCCTTTTGCTTGCTTGAATCCTTTCAGGTCTCCATGAGTTCGATGCCTTACAAGATCCTGAAGTGAAGGACTTCCGAGCTAAAATGCGGAGACTCAGTGAGGAAAAGATTCAGTCGCTTGTGGGTCTCTCATGGATGGACTGGCTAAAGCACACTTACCCACCGGAGCAGGAACCTGTTATCCCAGAGAGCTTCCAAGATAAGCTCTATAGTGGAAATCTTGTAGTTGCTGTTCATTTTGATAACTGCCAGGTAGGAATGGTTGTTCATCAAATTTCAGGTACTGTTCTTGATCCTGATCTGAAGTAGCACGTGATTGATCAAGGATGTAAATGAAATAGAATGCTAACATTATTGTGTTTGCTCTAAAATGCAAATTCTTTCACCAGACGGTGAGGATGTGAACTTACAGTTGTGTACTGCACTTCTAAAGGCAAATTACAGTTCTACTTTTAAAGTCAAAATGTACAACTTTCATATTCTATATTATTTAATGTTTAAGTGTAAAACATAATTCAAGGACTATTTTTGGCGAATTGTTACTGTGTTGCTTCATGAGTGTTCAATTTTAGGCTCAGGGGATGCTGGTGAATTGGGAGGTACCATATTCAACGCACTTTTTTGTGTGTGTGATTCATTGTTGAACATCTTTGGGATTGATCTGCTAATTAGATTGAGCAATACATTTTTAAAAGAAAAAGGAATTAGTATTCCCCACGCTAGACACACATGTAGACAAATAAAACACTAGCTGAGACTTACAGTTACCTTTCTGTTCCAATGAACAAATCTATAGCTTATTTTTAAAATAAAAATTGCTTTAGTTTCCACCTAAAATGCTTTAGCTTCAGTTTTTTGATGTTGAAAATACTCTGATTCTCCTTGAGTCCAGCATTCCCATTATTCATTTTTGCACTGTGTTCTTTTGGATAACAGTGAGAGATCAGCATTGGAAACCTTAAAATCTCACAAGTGTTTAAATATATAAGGCTACACTTGGTGTCTGTTTTGACCTGGGTGCTGGATACTGATTTTCTAATGATTCGGCTGATTTTATTTACAAAACTAAATTATTTGTGATACTGTCTTTTTAACTTAAAAAATAAAAAATCCAAAATGGTAAAATCATATCTGACTCTGGAAACACTAAAAATGCAGAGGTGAATACTAAATTGGGTCCCCAGTAACACTAACTGATGTTGGATGCGTAGGTGTTTTTGTGACAAAATCTTTTTCCAGTCCTCTTTGGCTTAGTAGAGGACTTGTAGTGGTCCAGGAGTGAGAATATCCCAGTGTTTGTCAGCTTTTGATTAAAATATTATATATATGTATATGCATATGATAACAGTACAAAAGCAGTGCAAAAGTTCATGCTGGTGCAGAATGTGTTTGCCTGCCACTCTAATAGCTTAGGCTGCTGACATTTCAAATGTTTCGAATGCTTCTGCTGCCAGTTCTGACCTTCAAAGCTATTAACAGTTCAAATCTGAGCTACTTTTTAGAGCAGTCAGCTCTGCTCCAGACTTTACTACTTGCACTGAGTACTAGAATTGTCTCAGGAGAATTAAATTGGAAGCTATGGGTACTGCTGTGTTCCTTCAGTAGGAACACTGTAAGATTGAGAGAAAGGAATGTTAAAATACTTTTTGTCTAGAATGTGTGGGTGAGCTGTAGAAGCTACCTAATTGTCTCTGGAGCAACAGAAAGAGACTGATCCCCGTTTCCGTGACATACGTGTAGAGACCTACCGTTTGGAAGTCAGGTGGCTGTCATAGAGCATCAGCCTCACAGGAAGACAAAATGTCATTCCCTGTCTACCCACCACAAGTCATGATAGGAGAAGAAAGCTTTCACAGTGTGGCAGCTTTCTGAAAGGGGGGAGCTGTTGTGAACCATGCAGAAACTGAGAAAATACAGAATTTTGCCTGACTTTACAGAGGTAGATTTTTCCATTAGGGCAGCTTGGCTCCTTACCAGTAAACTCCTATATAAAGTACAAGTCAAAAGAATGTAAGCCAGACAACACTTCACATCTGTAAAGAACTGTTTTTAGAATGCTTACAACTTCAGGAGTGTGTGTGTATAAATAAAAAAAGCTCTAAACAAAAGCCCAGAACTCACTGAACCAACCTTTGCAAATAAGCAACCTCAGAGCTTGATGTGGTAGATTAAGGGAGATGAAAGATTTCACAGAAGACCTTTTACATTAGGAACTTTAAATGAATTTAAACCTTTTATTTTAATGTTTAAAAAAGAAAATAACTTCTTATCTGTACCTCTTTAGAACGCATCAGAATTAGAGATACTTTGTAAATATGTAGATAGCCTCTAAAGGTTTGATTAAAAATTTTCTTTGAAAATGCAGAGTCTTTCCATGTTGTATTCAGAATGCTACAGGTATTGGCTGCTACCCCTCTTTTCTGCACTCCTCCAAATAAGATGGTGTTATTGTTCATAAATCACATTAACAGTTTCTTCTGCTTTATTACTTGAAGCTTTCTTTTCATTCTGAGTACAGTGGTACCTAGAAAGAGGATAACTTGCTAGTGGCCAGAAAGAAGAAAAATTAATACGTGTAGTACTGCTAAATACCTTGAAATGTATGGAGGATTTATTATCTCCCTCATTCACGTTCTAAAATACAAGTTTCTAGATCAATATACTAATCTAGAACTCTTCAAATCACTGCTGAACAGTTAGATAAAGTTCTCTGTTCTTAGAAGTATTTCTGATACTATAAAAGTTTGGGAATTGACCATTTTTCCAGGGTGACTATTGCTCTGATTGCACTGCAGATGTAGACATTAACTCTAAGTGTTAAAATAAGACTGGCTTTAACAGCTAAGTATTTCTACGTGTTTTATTGTGTATGCTACAATTTAAGCCTTGTATGACTAACTATGACAAGTTTGACATTCAGTATTCCTGTTTGTCTTTTGTTAGGATGTATTTAGTTTTCAGGTGTCTCCTAACATGAATCCCATCAAGCTGAATGAGCTGGCAATCCGAAAACGTTTGACTATCCATGGAAAAGAAGATGAGGAAGTTGATCCTGCCGACTATGTGCTGCAAGTTAGCGGAAGGCTAGAATATGTTTTTGGTGATCACCCGTTAATTCAGTTTCAGGTACATTAAAGCTCTTTGGAACTTACTGTAATAGTTCTGTGGTGCCTTGGCCAAAATTTGACCTTGCTTTCTGTGCCATTGGTTGGTCAGCTCTGCTAAACAGTAATATACTTCCTCCTCACGTCTGCAACTCTTTCCAGTTGTAGAATTCATGTGCAGCATTTCCTTTGTATCTTTGTAATATATTATTTGTTTCTTTGATTTGAAAGTCACCATAGAAATGGTCTGCTAGCTGATAACAACTGTCTTCTGTGGGCTTCTAGTATATACGCAACTGTGTGATGAACAGGACTCTTCCTCAGCTGACTCTAGTTGAGTGTTGCACCATAAAGAAAATGTGCGAGCAGGAGATGATTGCTATAGAAGCTGCCATTAACAGGAAATCATCCAACCTTCCTCTTCCTCTGCCACCAAAAAAAACAAGAGCAACAACTGTAAGTTGATATGGAAAATATCTAATATCCAAACGCAACAGTGACTTATGGAATATAAATCATAGAATCATAGAATTATTTTGGTTGGAAGGGACCTTCAAGATCGTCGAGTTCCAACCCCCCTGCCATGGACAGAGACACCTCCCACTAGACCAGGTTGCTCAAAGCCCCATCCAGCCTGGCCTTGAACACTTCCAGGGATGGAGCAGCCACAGCTCCTCTGGGCAACATGTTCCAGTGTCTCACCACCTGGAGGATCATAGTCACAATGTTTGGGAGTTGTGCTTCTACTACTGTTTTCCAGTGTAGGTCATCTGGGTCTACTTGGAGCCTCCTGTTACTTATGAGAAGGTTTACATTAGAAATAGCAGACCTTGAGGCTTTTTGGAAACTTCTTAACTTCCTTTGCCTCATCTATCCTCTCTTTCCCCCCACCATCTCCTTTCTGTTGCTTTTATTCACAACCCAGAAGAGCAGGTAATAATCTGTTACCAGAAACTGGAGAAGTTACTGCAGAGAACCTGGATTCTCCAGCTTCAGTGTAATGTGTAGGCTCCACCAACTTCGCCAGCAGTGGTCTGTGATCTCTTCTCTTAGCCCAGATAACTTGCATGGTGCTGCCAATTCAACGATGGCAGTTTTTGCCATAATACACATCTAACTTTTCTTTTGATATGGTGCTTCATTTATTGCTGAAGTTATGGCCTTAACAGCACAGTTATACTTTACATACTGTTGCTCTAAGAAATGTGGACAGACTTTGCTGTATTAGACACTCTGTATATATTCAGGATGAACACTAAATTTGAAGGGTTATTCTGAATTGTCATCAGGTAGTACTGAATGTATGTTCCCAGCCCCCTTTCAGCTGAGTGTTTTTTCAAACTTTTTTCCCTTTAGAGCGTCTTGTATGCTCTTGTAGTTATGATAACCAATTTATTTTTTAAGATTTCAAATGTATATTTTTAAACACGCATCTTTTTTAGTTTGTATTTATGACTTTTGCTTAAAATGCTTTGCCTATGAAATAGGTCTTAATATGTTACAGTGGCTAAGAACGAACTTGTATCTTTGTTTCCCTTCTCAGAGCGTATGGGATATTTCCAGCCCTTTCAAGATTATTCTGTTAAAGGGTAATAAACTAAATACAGAAGAAAATGCCAAAGTAAGTAATTATGCCTAGTATCAGAAGGTGTTCTCTTCATTTTAATGATTTTCAGTGTTTAGTGAACTCAGAATCTTACAGATTTCAATTCAGCGAAAGTGTAAACAGTTTTAGTTATTCAGTTATATTGGTAGCATTGACTAAAATCTTGCTTTATTGCTGAAGTATTGCTTTATTGTCTGAAGTTGGGTATATGCATTAGAACATTATCAATAATCATGGACAATATGACACAAATGTTCTTATGGTACTTAATTTTTTTTAAGATGGTATCCTTAAAGTACTGATATTGGTGTAACAGCAGCTTATTCAAACTAAACTGCCATAAATATCTGCCACAAACAGAAGTAGATGAAATATTAAACATTTTTCAGTGGAATATAAGGTATTTTTGTAGTCCAGAATATATTCTATGTGTTCTAAGCACGAACTGCATGCTTCTATACAATCTGTCTTTTATTTTCTAAACATGCTGAACACAAAAAAAGCGCTGTATATCACTTCCTGTAGAAATGTACATGAGTGGGCTACTGGCTGTTTTACAGACCACAAGTTGTTAACACATGGGAATTTATTGCACAACTACTTTAAGACCTTGCAAGACACTTGCCTGTGAGGTAGAACAACATTAATTTCCTTTATTTTGTTTGGCAATCAATAAATTAAATAGCCAGTCCTGTAGATGAGGAAGAAATTCAATTACCCTCAGCAGCTAATTTGCTGTTCGGATGCTTTATTCAGGATACTTGGTGCGTTTTTTTTTTTTTCTTTCAAAACTATTGTTACAACTTGCTTGTATATTAGCAACACTACATTTTACTGCGTGGCTAAATGAGCCATAGTTACCATTGTACTACCTGGGACACTATGACTGTGGAAATGGATGTCTGCAAAAACAGATGTTTCCCTTTTCTTTGTCTAAACCGTTATTTCACTAGTTATTCGCTAGTAATATCTTATTAACTCTATGTTCTGTAGAATCTGACAGGGGTTTTTTTGTTTGTTTTTTAAAAAAAAAAGGGAAGGGAAAAGGGAAGGTGGATTCCAGAAGCAACATATATATGAAGTTTGGGGGGTTTTTTTCCTTCTTAGAAAAAGTGTGTTTTGGTTAGTTTCAATATGCTTTTAAAGGAACAAGAGAATATGTTGATTGTAAGCTTGAGGAGAAACAGGAGAAATTGACGGTTCTTTGGTATTGGTGCCTGTGGATATTATCTGAATGTTATTTAGTGTTTTGAATGCTTTCTAGTCTTGAAAACCGTGAAGTCCTGTAGTTACTCAAGACCAAGACTGCCTGTAGTAACCTTGCAAGCTTGTGCATGTTTCCCTGCATTGTCTGTCTATGCTATTAGGGAATTGTCACTATTGAGAACGTATTTGTTTCCCAGTCCTGATTCTAAGGCTGTTTAATTCACTGCCATTGTTCTTTCAGTTCCATTGTGCTTTGGATCAAGCCAATATTAATCCATTTTTGCTGCAACCAATAACAGGGTTCCCAAATGCAGTGTTTGTAGTGGGAACCAAGATATTTGTCAGATGGGTAGCGCTCTGCTGCTGTGAGCTGGATGGAGTGTTTTTACCTGGAGCACAAGTGGCTTCATTCACCTAACACCCAATTTTCCAAATACATGACATTTGAAATTGCTTTTCTTTTTGTCTTGCTCTTTGGCTGTACCATCGGTACATACTGTTTCAGTGGTAAAAGGGAAGTGTCAGAATGAAAAGAATAAAATTAGGATCCAATTCCTTACATCAACAGGATTGGAAATCACAGAATGGGAAATAGCCAAAAGGCAAGCAAAACAGCAGTGCGTTCTAACAATACAGTGCTTTGTTACTAGCAAATTTTACATGATCACTTATGCTTTTTGTATTAATAGAGTAAAAGAAAAGTCAGGGAAGTGTGGTGGCATATAAAGTTATATATCAGATGATAGCAAGTCAAAGAACAATATTAAAAATTATGCAAATGTGAATTTAAACCCCTGGTTTAGAAAAAAGGCAAAGGACAGATTTTAGAATGTCTGCCATTGCCGGTGTTAAAGCACAAGCAGTTAATACACTAGACATAATCATATTTCCATAACATATCTTTAAATCAGCAGAGGTAATTAGTTATAAATTCAGTTGAACAGACGGCAGATCTCCAAATGGATTAATAAAGGACCATCTGGTGAATTGTTTCAAGAAGGTTATGAACCCACTGATTTTAATCAGTTCTCTGTCATCAGCCACGGTGTTTCCTTTTTGAAGAATATAGAGCTGCAGTCTTTAATTACAGAGAAATAAAAAAGCCCTATATATGTAGTCAACAAGAATATGTGTGTATATATGTGTAAAGTTACATATAGTTATGTACACACACGTATAGTCCATATACAGTTAGATTTCCTGAAGTAAGATAACTTTCATGTGATCTGTTTCATGGATGTTCATGTTGCTGTTCTTAACTCACAGTGGTTCGTGGTGGTGAAGCTCTGCATGCCAAAAACTAGTAATATAAATAATAAAAAGTATTTTTTATGAGTATTGCTGGTGCAGTTCTCTAAACAGAACTTTTCTTTCAGTGATTGACTGTAAGCTTGGAAAGGAAATTGGGATTGTATATATGTAAGTCAAGGAGTCAGTTTAATAATGGATGTCCCTATGGCACCTGTATCAAGGAGTGTAACCCATAGCAGCATGTTCTCCAAGACCTAGTACCTCTGGCAGTGCCTGTGCTGTGACAGCAGCCTCTTCATTGGTGGTAGCAATTGTTTCAGAGAAGTCAAGAATGATCAGAATGGGTGTTATTTGGAGACCGTATGTTGGTGCTACTAATGCCTTTCCCAGGGATTATTCTGGGCTGAAGACAGATTTGCTCTCTAGCATGACTTCATTTAAACTCTACTACGCTTCGCCAATGACTAGTTTATCTGAGCTAGTTCACAATGGAGGACTTAGTACTGAGCAGTAGCTGGTGTAGCCAAAAAGATACATCAAGATTGGGACTGCTTTGGTGTTGATCGTGCTGTTGTTTCTTTGAAGGAGGGAAAGAGGCTCTCCCCCAGAACAGAGATTGTCTATGTCGGTTGGGAATTCAATGGTCAAATTTTTATTTTTTTTTTTTTTGTCCGAAACCTGTACCAAATTTTAAACATCTCTGCCTTCCCCTTTTACAGTGCTCAAAAAGAATATGATAGTTTAAAGGGAACGTTGGGATGGTTGTTTGAGGAGCATAGGGAACCTGAAACATCAGTTCACCTATTACTCATGTAACCGTAACATTGAGAACTTCTTGGTGCTGACCAAAGGTTTACATTTGTGGGTGTTTTGTTCTTTGTTTTTTTTCTCTTTCTCTTTTAAAAAATCACTGCTATTTTGAAAGGTCACCTGAAAGAAGTTGACGTATTTCTCCTTGTTGTTTGCTCAGGCAACAAAAATAAAGACCTCTTTGTCATTCTTGTTTAAACTGTCCAAGAGTATGGATACTTGGAAACATGCAGGTTTTTATGTACATATGTTATTAAACAGAAATGCAGAAATAAGGCACATCTTAGCATTGACCTGTAATGTGTTTAATTTCAGTGCCAATAACTCCCACCTTCTTTCTTTTTTTGCCCTTCTCCTTTCCTGTTCCTTATTTTTATCATTCAAGGTACTTGGTTTTGTTGGTTTCTGGGTGCTGAAGACAAAAGAGAATTCCTGGGAATTATATATGTTGTTGTTTATTATTATCACTGGTGATTTCTTATGTCAAACTCATCAGTGTTCCCTCTGTACAGTTTTATAAAAAGCTTAAGTAAAAAATGAATTTTCTCCTAAGCTGAAAACTCCGAAATTTTTCTCTATTAGAAACATAAACTGGTTCTACCTGGAGATCTGAATTTGAATTCAGAAAAATAGTCTTACCTTTTTCATTCTGCTCAGTTGTTTGTTTCCTGTTATTTCCTTCTGTGTTAGGTATGGTAAGTTAGAAGCGTTTGTATATTCATATACTGTGTTTGTTACTGCAAATGAGTTGTTGGTATTATTAGTCATATGTGGTAATGTAAGTAATTCAGTACTGAAAAAATTCGTAGCCAACATTATTTAAACAAATATATTTTGATTTGGCCGGGAACATGAATAGCAAGGTAAAAAGAACTTGTTCTCAAGAATTGTTTGGTTAATTTTAAAACCTCAAAATTAGTATTGCTTTTAAGATAGAAATGTTGACGAAATGGATGTGTGTACGTTCTGTATAATATTCTATGCAGAATTCTGTAGGTTCTGTGGCAAGCTTAAAATTTCTCATTTCTTTATTGCAGGTTCATGTGAGGGCTGGTCTTTTCCATGGCACAGAGCTCCTTTGTAAAACTATTGTAAGCACAGAAATATCTGGGAGAAGTGACCACGTTTGGAATGAAGTACTAGAGTTTGAAATAAACGTCTGCGATCTACCAAGAATGGCAAGGCTCTGCTTTGCAGTTTATGCCGTGATGGATAAGATGAAAACTAAAAAGTCAACCAAGGCAATGAATCCTTCCAAGTACCAAACCATTAGGAAAGCAGGAAAAGTGGTAATTATTGCATTTTTCTTGAGTGTACCTCTGAGTCCTGTTAAAATGAGTATTCAGAAATCTTTTGTTGTCCTCGCTTTTGTGTTAAGAATGCAAAATGAAAAAAAAAAATATCAAAAGAGCATATGCATTAAGAATTGCATATCTTGGTATGAAAAAACTTTTCATACTTCTCAGGCACTGAAAAAGGCATGAAAATTTTGGTTGTAAACCAGTTGGCAAATGGGTTTTTAAAGAATTCTATTTTAAAAGGTCAGTTTTGTTCTGAACTCTAGATGAGCTGTGATTGGGAAAAGATGAAAAAAGTACCATCTGAGCTCACATTCAGGGAAATGCATGTTTTTACACTGGAAGAGTGACACCCTTAAAATTAAGCCTTGTCCTCCCTGGTACTGGAGTACATACAAAAAACTATGCATATGTTTAACAGCTTTTCTGAAAGATATCACCATTTAAAAAAACCCAACCCTTTCAATTTTATTTATATTGTCGTGCTTCCTGCATAGTAATGTTCACTGGCATCTTACTTTCCATGTAAAAATTCTTTCCCTTAATAGCATTATCCTGTAGCCTGGGTAAATACCATGGTATTTGATTATAAAGGACAGTTGAAGAACGGAGAACTGGTACTTCACAGCTGGTCATCATTTCCTGGTAAAGTTTAACTTTTAAGATTTGGACTTTAAATACTTGTAAAATTAAAGAAGAGTAGTATCAAATACTAGAATAATTACTTTATGCATGTCCCACTCTCCTGTCATAATCTTTTTACTATTTGTATTTTTTATGTGCATACATACATATTTTTTTAATCTCTTTCCTGAAAGTGTCCTTTTCCTGAAAGTGAAATCAGGAAGGAGGAAGGACAAGAGTCTGCTTGGAGATAGTACTCGAGAGGTTTTATCTGTTGTGGAAGGAAAATCACATAAAAATAGATGCAAGTTTGTTTCTAGTTATATCTGTTTTTAAGATGCAGCTTAGGTTTCATTTGGTTCCCTGTGCTCTGCATCCTCAGCTAAATAGATAAGCTATATTGTGTGTGATAGTATTTACATCAGCAAAAGATGTGAATTAGAATTTTTTTAAAGTCTTCCTTCCCTGACATTCCGATCGGTTAGTAGGAGTGTATGAAATCTCCATGTCACTCTTCATTCCATCCTGAGAAACCTGTATCCGCTTGGCTGTAATGCTGAAAGAAATCTGGCTTAACGCTCTCTTCTTTTTTTCATACTATTTGATACAGAGTTTACAAGTTTCTGTAAACTTGTTTACAGAAGCTGCAGATCTTACTGGGATTTGGTTCAGTGTAGGGATATCTCAGCTTCCCTTGACTGTTATGTTTATTCTGGAAGAGAAAAATCAGTTGGGTGATAATCCAGCATTTGTGAATGTAGGAGATACGGGTGGTTTATGCTGGAAATGCAGTGCATTGTAGTAAAAGTGCTGTGCAGCAGAACATGCTTCTGTCCATTGGATTCCATAATAAATTTCTTATTGCATCTTTGCCTTTCAGACTTTTTAATTTTAGTACATCCCTTACCCATAACATTAATTGTTCTAATGTTTCAGATGAACTTGAAGAAATGTTGAATCCAATGGGAACTGTCCAGACTAACCCTTACACTGAAAATGCAACAGCTTTGCACATTAGATTTCAAGAATATTCAAAACAGCCTATTAATTACCCTCCCTTTGATAAGGTAAGCTATGACATCCAGAGCATGAATGCTTACATGTAGACAGCTATTTCTTCTTTCCTTTCAACACTGCCTTTTCGACTGAATTCCCCACTTCCTGCCTTTTAGTTGACATTCTGCAGGTTTTTAAACTTGCACTGCCTGAGAGTGCTGGTGCTCTGACTTCAGGGTTTTCAGATAGTATTTTGAAGACTTATGCTTTTAAAAATACTTTGTACGTGGTCTCTTGAGGGTCAGAAGCATAATCAGTTTCCAATATCAGTGACCTTACAAAAAGCTAAACTTACCTGCCATTCTGGAAACCTTCAATGTGTACTTGCCTGTGGTCCAGACAGATCTGATACTCCTTCGTACAAATGCACGTTACCCATTCTTTGGGATGCTTCTTGCCTCTATGAGGAAAATGTCCTTTTAAGGATAAATAGAGCCTTAATACTGTATTGAAAAGGATTCCTCAAGGTCTGCTCTTGAACTAAATCCACTTAAGTTGCCTACAGTTTTTTACAGATATGATAAGAATGTGTACTTTGAAAGGAAGTGTGTATTTAGAATACATGTGGTAGTGTCTGTAGATAAGCAAGTTCTTCACAACCAGCAAATAAAGGTAAGGCTGGGAAACAAGTTACAAAATAAGTGTTAAAACAGATAATGATGCATTGAAAAAACAAGGTTTAAGTCATACATATGCTAGTCTGAATTTTGGTTTTGGGAAAGTTAATAAGCACTTAGAGAATTTTTTTTTTGAGAGAGAGAGTTTTGCACCTTTGTGGGGCATGAACAAAAAGACAGAAACCACCATGCTTTATCAGCTTCATCAAAGAGGGATTTTGGGTTTAAGGTTTGTCAAAATTAAATCAAATAACAAGACAGATTTTTTGTTTTGATTTTGGGTTGGTTTTTTTTCTACCTTATTGGCACAGTATTTGTTCTTGTATTAAAACAGCATTGGAAATGCATTAAGAGCTAAAACAGTACTGACTCATTGTCATCTTAATTATGATTGACCGGTTTTCTCTTCACACTGGGCATATTTTAGTCAGTTTTGTTATTGGTTTATTTGTAATGCTTTGCATTTTTTGCTTGTTACGCTAAATGTATTTAAATTCTAAAGAAAAAAGCTGCATTTTCTAAAGAAAAATGCTGCTACAAGCATGTTAAAGCATGTTTCTTAAGTAATAGCATATTTGTTCTAGCTCTGTTGTTCCTTTTGCTTGTACCTGTGATACCATGTTTTCAGTATGTTAAAATGCTCAGGTCAGTACAGACAAAATATTTTACCGAGTAAGTTACCTGATGTATTGACATTAAGGTAGTTTCTGATGGTCTTCACCATCCCATGTGACTTCCATTTGGCTGCTGGATTTTTTTCTTTTGTGGCTTTGCCCCCTTTTTGAACCGTACCTGAGAAATCCTGCATAGAAAATCCCAGAGCATCTTTATAAAGTGATTGTGGAGCTGGTAATGAAACATTAATTGGAAGCATTCAACTTTGAGGAAATGCTACTAAATGCTAAATGTGTGATTTTTTAGCAGTTCTTTTTTTTTTTTTCTAGTAATTTTGCTACTTGCAATTCCCTAGAGTTAAGAAACTAGTCTGTAGTATCACTGAGAAAATCGAAACTCTGAACTTTTTGATAATTCGTTCCATTTCTGTGGGTATACTGAAATTTCTCACTAGGAAATGAGAGTAAGATACCAAATCTGTGGAGGATTCTCTTGGTGAAGGTCCTGTTGGATCAGCAGTAACATTGTAGCTGCTTAAATTATATCAACTGAGAATCTGTTTTTCAAAATTGTCTAGATGAGACTCACTTGGTGTATGGCTGCTTCTAATTTTCCCAGTGGTGTTGTTTGTTTCTGCCAAGAAAACAGAATCAGATGCCAGATCTTTATTTTAAGAAACATAATGTGCAAAAATAGATGAATCTTTTTTGATCATAGCATCAATCCACTTGCAGTGAAGGGCTGTTTTGGGGCTGAGTGAGCAAAACTGCCTTGATAAGAAAACTGTTGTCTGACACAGGAGCTGTATATCGGGCTGGTTAATGACCAGTGCTGCTGACACACCGAGGGGCTCGTAGTTCAGTTGAACAAAGCTGGACTTGTGGAAACTTTTGAAGTTTATTTGCAAACAGCGTAACTCTAAAAAGCACAAGGAGGCAATCATCAAACACAGAATTAGGGCATTGTGGTTTTGTTTATGCGTGTTTTCTCACACAGTATGTAAACAAGCTTTGTAGCCAAGTAGCAGATGTAATGCATCATATTAATAAGCATTTCATACAGAGGAAAAAAATAAAACAAGTTAATGTGCCTTTTTAAGGACTTTAGCTGCTAGGTATTTATGTTCTGACTATTGTAGCCTTTTGTTGTTCCTCATGTTGCCTGAGCAAAGACAATACAAGTCTTGCTGAACCTGTGTCTGGGGGTGGTGTTATGTTCCTGGGTGATGGGAGAGGCAGACCTCTGAGGGAAAGGAGATGGTGTAGTTCCTTAGACTTCTTTCTTAATTGATATTTTGTTTTATTAATTGTTCCTCAAAGCAGCAGCATCTGACAAGTGTAGTTATACCTGCCTGACCAGTGCAGCTGCTCTGATTAGCCAAGGCAGTCACCGCTCTAACACGTCTCTGCTGGTTGCAGTAGTGTGCAGAATATAGTTTGAAGAACTGTATTTACATCTGTACTTAACTACCTGTCATGATTTATTACTTCAAAAACTAAGTAGAATGTTCAAAAGGCCAGGAAAAAAAGGGAGCAAGAGTAACTCGGAGCTGAGATTCTGGGGAAATGTTGCTTTGCTGTTAAGAAAAGTAGCAATTCCTGAGAGTCGCTGTATATTAAGCAGTTTTGAGAGCTTCTTGGTGGAATATTAATTTTATCATGAAATGAGTTCTTGTTGGAAGCTGGCTGTTCATGATGTTACACAAAGGAAGATCCCGGATTTAGAGAAATAACTGAAATGCTAATTGAGATCATATGGGCAATCGGAGAGGGTGGTGAAACAACGGAGTTTGAGGATTCATGCTGAAACAGGGCTAGAAGTGTGGATATGTGGGTGACAGGTATCACTCATGGAAGCAGTGCCCTCAAAAACAGCAGGAGTCGAGATGAGAAAGCAAAGGATGACTTAGAATCAAGGAATTGGTTTGCTGTACTGAAAAATGAGGAGGAAATGCAAACAGAAATGAAAGACACTGCTACAGGGAAGACTGTTTGGCCGAGGAATGATGAAGAAAGAGAAAATGGAGGTAATCATGAGCGCTCCTTTTCCTGATATCCATAGTCCTGCAGATTAGAAAAGGGACACAGTATAGAAGTCCATTTTATATCACTGTATGTACAAAATAATAGTGTTGTAATTATTTAAAAGATAATAAAATTTCCTTATCTGATTCATTTCTGTAATATTTATTCTTTCAATGCAGTCATATTTGTTTTTAAATCTAATGTATTTAAAATTATCTTTTTGCAGATACTTGAAAAGGCAGCTGAGATTGCGAGAAGCAGTGACAATGCTGCAATGGCGGTAAGCATCTGCTAAGAACTATTTTAAAATTAATTTTCTAGGCTTTTTTGGTTTTATCTTCTGCATCAATCTAGAAATATATGTCAACTGTTCAAATAATGAACAGTTCTACTGGTTCTGTTTTGTTACATAATTCACTTTGGTGAACTGCCTTAAAATTCAGGTGTATATCATTTTTTTTCAATATATTTTGGGCTTATTGGCTGCTTTTTGCCAAAAAGCACAATTGCTTTATGTACTCTACGGATTTGGAACACGTTTTCTTTGTATTATATACAGAAATACAGAAGGGCACAATTTAAGACGATGAAAGCATAGTAGTAAGAGTAATAGGAGTAATAATAGCTGCATTTTATATAAGAATAAAGCAGCTAATTAAAGATGTTTCAGTTACAATACCAAGAGCCTAAAGTGCTCAGGAAAAGTGAAAACTACTTGGGGTGCAAACAACTTAGTGTACAAATAATTGGAAATCTTAAATAGCAGCCTGCAAACCTGACAGTATTGTGACTTTTCATTTGAAAGATTAACGTTTTCAGATACAAGAATCACCTTTATTGTCAAGACCGTTTACTTATTTTGATACAGAAAGAGAGTATGTACTTAGTTTTACTAAACAAGCATTGCAATTCATCTAGCTTTTTAAAGTCTATTTACCCCTAAAGAATTTATACTTATGTGGTATTTTTACATGAAAATATTTACTTAAAACATCTCAGCACAATACAAGGCCCAGGCACTTATCATTTCTAGGAGGAGCTAAGCAGGAGTTCTGTGTGCAGCAGATATATTTTTTGACAGGTGGGAAGCCTGTGCAGAGTGTTATTTGATGAGAGCTGTTTGTTTCTGCTATGTATCCTAATTAATTTTTGCCTACCATTTCTTCTGAGCTTTCCTTTGTTTTTTTTTTTTTTTCTATTTTCCATTAACGTAAAGACCTTTGGCCTGCCTCTTAAAATTATGTGGAAACTTCTTCAGCTTTGTGAAGATAAAAGTTTGCTTCAGAATTTACAGCTTGCCATATTGTTTTTCAAAATATATATTGAAACTAATTTATTCCCTTCAACTACTACCTCCTTACCCTGAAGCAGCAGTTTCTTTTGTCTCCCATTAATTTATGGAATGCTGTTGTTGCCGATGCCGTTGCTTTAATCTCTGCCCTTGCAGTTTGCATAAGGGCATGGCTGGGACAGAAGGTATTAACTGAGCCAGAGTGAAGACCCGTTCATACAAACTGATTTACAGAATCAGTGCTAGTGTTAATGTTTCAGAGATATAAAATGGAGCAAAATGTCTGGAACAGACAAGTCTGGATTAGAAGACAAAAAAAGTATGTGTTTGTATACTTAGCAAGTGTACTTCTCTTTGATTATTGTTGGAAAAGTATTTTTTTGGCTTTTAATAAAAAAAATAAAATTATATATATATCCATTGAATTTGCTCACTCAAAAAACAAAAGGGGAAAGTATATGCATCCTAAATGAAACTTCTCCGTGTTAGAGTTGGAAAATAGAAATATTGCCATCTAGTGTCGTGAACTCTGAAGTTTAGTTATTTTTCAGAAACTTCAGTACACTGACTTTTGAGTCTATTAATTGCAGTTGAGCTTGAGGAACCTGAAATCTGAAAGAAAGGCATAGTAGTCATTCCCCCGTGTTTCATGAGTTTTATTTGATGTTCTTCCTGGCGTAAGATTTCTAGTATTTGAGCTAAAATACAAGAATCTTACTGAATATATCAAACTTTATACATTTCTCATTTTCTAGGGTCGAGGTGGTAAGAAGTTTTATATTGTGCTAAAAGAAATAATGGAAAGAGATCCTTTATCTCAACTCTGTGAAAATGAAATGGATCTTATTTGGACTTTGCGATATGACTGTCGTGAAAATTTTCCACAATCATTGCCAAAACTGCTGCTGTCTTTAAAATGGAACAAACTTGAAGATGTTGCTCAGGTAAGGGAAGAGATGGTGGTGGTGGGGAAAAACGCTGGAGTCAAAGAATGAGTAAATAGGGTTTCTTTCCCAAGTATAGACATTTTGAAATGGTACTATTGTATGAACCAAAGTTCATTGTAAACTGGCTGTGTCCTGGACACATAAGCAAGAACTTATCTTTAAAAAACAAAACCAAAAACAAACCCCAAACTCAAAATGCATTTCAGAGGTCCTCTGAATGATGAGAGGGGCACAGCCGTTATTTATACAGGCTAATTTTAAAATCTTGTGCTCAACTTTGATCTTAAATGCAAGGAGTTCCGCAGAATCACAGAATCGTTTAGGTTGGAAGGGGCCTTTTGAGATGATCTAGTCCAATCCCCGGTACTCAAGCGTGGTCACCTACGGCAGGACTGTGTCCATCTGAGCTTTGAGTATCTCCACCGCTGGGAGACTCCACAATCTGTCTGGGCAATGTTCCAGCATTTGACCACCCTCACAGTAAGAAATTCTTTTATAAGGTTGTTAAAAAACAAGAGAAAGAGAAGTTTAAGTGTGTAAATCAAGATCTGAAATAAAGCTTCATCTAAAAATTGTTAAACTGCTCAAAGGCTATAAAAATCCACATCTCAGACTGGGTAATTAAGCCTCATTGAGACAGACAGATGATGTTTCAAAGAGATATGATACCTGCTAGTGGTACAGAATATTTTATTCTCATCATGTTGACTGTTTGAGGGTCTCTCGAAGTAACTGCAGGTAATGAAGGACTTGAAGACCGGTGCTGCTCAAGGAATGTGAGCATTCCTTGCTCACTTCTGTTCTTTCACATGCAAGAATCCTTTGTTCCTTAGTAATACCATTACATCCCTCTGAATTTATTGTCTATTATTAAAAGTTATCTGGAAATACAAACTGTAGAAATGTAAGTATTTGTCTACTTACTGAAATATATGAAGGAAAAAGCATTCTGAATGCTTGTGAGTGCCTTGGAAATATGGCCTTTGGTAGCAGAGTTTTGAAACGTTATTTGGAGTGTGGGTATTAGCTGACAGCTCAAAGTTCTTTAAATTTGGAATATTAAAAAATATGTATGAAGCATTTTAATTAAACAGATGGCTGAAAATATGTAGTCATCTTGCTTGTTACTGTGTACTTTCTGGAAGGAATGTAGTATTTATGTTGGGTGTTTGCTTATGTATAGACAATAGTGTCGTTTATATTTTAATATTGGTTTTGGCAGCAAGAATAGTCTATCTTAAACACGCCAAATATTTCTGTTATACATAGACATGTAAGTATTCCCAGTGACTTAACTTTTCAGGTAAGGCCTCATGAATTTTATGAATTCCAGAAGTAGCAGGACTCATAATATACCTCCCATTAAAATTAAAAGTATATAGTACTAGCTGCGTGTTGCAGTATTTGTGCTGCTACAACATGCATGCCGTGGTACTAGAAGTTTTTTTAATGCCTATTGTTAGCAGTAAGCATTGCAGTAAAAGTCTTGACACTTAAGGCAAAAAGTTTCTAAAAAACCAAACAAACACAAAACCAAACAACCCACTCAACCCCACCCAAAACCCAACCAAAGACCAGCTGTTTATAAGAAAAATTAACTAAATAACTGTATTTCTACTAATGCAGTTCAAAAGTAGTAAGGTGTTTTTTAGAAATTAATTGTAGACAATCTTTAACCTATTAAAGATTCAATGGCCCATAAAGTTATATACAATGGATTAAAGTGGCCTTCTTATATTATTTACTGAATAGATTTCATCCCAGCTCTCGTTGTATTGCAACATTTTAGTAGAATAGTTGCCCTGAAGGAATTATGAAGGTGTTTGCCTTTACTTTTGCCATCACCTCCTGGCCCAGCAGAGTAGTACAGTGGCAGAACTTGTTAGCAGATTTCACATTAGCAGTATTTATTCTTGGAGCAGAACTTAACCATTATTTAAAAAAAAATAAAAAATCCACCCACTTTCAGTGAAGTGACACCATCGTTAGTGAGAATTAGAGAGAGGGCAACTAATTTTTGAAATACTTGAAATATTTAGAATAAAAATACTGGCCTGCTTAATTGCACTGTCTCTTACAGTGAACTTGTCTTATTAGGAAAGAAATTGTGGTTATTTCTTTATAGAAAAAATATTGATACACCAAGGCTGAATTTGAGTTTTCTCTCAACCTTTAGATTGTTGTTGAGAATTGAGTTCCTTGCTTTCTCACAGCTTGTGAGGAGTTGCAGACTGTGTGAGAGGAGTGTGCAGTATTTCACGTGTGAGGCATTTCCACCTGTTAGATATTGCAGAGAAATGTTAAGAACTTGAAACACGAGTTTTGAAATGTAAAATTTCTTTACAGATTAGATGTACTTGGAAGTTCTTCAGAGCTACCTCTCTGTTGCCAAAGCAGATGAGGGCATTTCGTGGTACACGTTTCTTTTGTCCAAATGTAACAAGTGTTTGTGATACCCTCTCACCTGCACATTTGAGAAGCCCTCAGCACACCTGGGGTGTGGAGCTGGTGGGACTGTGCTTCTCTGTTAAGTTCCAAGGCAGAACGTGAACAGAGCAGAAGTGATTTGAGGAATTTTCTTGGCTGTTTTGTAAGTCGTTTAGATCTTGCTTCCTCTAAGCTTGTATCACTTAATGTTTTCTCATTGTAGTAACCTCTGAAATAATTTCAGCGGTCAAAGTGAGGAGCTCTGTATCTTCAAATAAACTTCACAGTTGATGTACACGCTGTAGACCATGACTTTCAAAATCTATCGCCGGATATATGAGGCCTGCAGGGCCACTTTGACTTGACTTTTCAGACTGTATTTCAGGTTCTCCATTCATTTGTATCATTATTAACAAAATGTTTCTATATTTTTGTCAGTTTTGCACCGGATTTAAAGTAGATTGTCTAAAAGATCTGATACATTCTAAGTTTTTTTACTGTGTGTCTGACAAGCATACCTGCTGCTTGCATTTTCAACATCTGTTATATGGTATTAAGTATCTGCCCAGTGTTAGTATTTCTTTCAGAATTTCAGAACAAGTATTCATGATATATAAGTGGTGATGGTGTCATTGACCCTTACTGGGCTATGGATTGAATACGGCTTGGGTGTATGTTTCTGTGGGAATGTGACATCTGTATTTAAAAATACCTTTAATTTTACTTTATATCATTATGAATCTTTCATGTGTTCGTACCAGTTTTGGCCCATGGAAACAGTTTAATTGATTCTTTCTGGCATTGTAGCATGGAGGCTGGTTTCACACTGTCATTGAGCCGTGCCCATTTCTTGCCTTCTGAATTTCACAAAACGGCAGAGATGAACCAGTTCAGAATCTGCCCCCACGGTGTTTGAGGAGAGTTATGAGCGTGCCTGGTACATGCGGGTTGAGACTATGAACTCATACGTGTTTGTCTCAATTGAACTGCAAACATTTGCTCAGCTATGACATAGAGTAGAAAACAGACATTTTTCACTGTTGCTGTAACAGGATTACTAAATCAGGAGGAAAATAAGATCTTAATACCAACTTATAAAACCTGAATGATTTAAATATGAAATACCTACATTATCTAGTTTGTAGGAAAGGGTGTTTTCATCCTGAGTTATGACTTGTTTCCTACAGACAGAAAACATCTTGTGCTGTTGATACAATGCATTTACACGTTCAAGCTTGTTTACTTCAAGTAATAGTGTATTGTTTCAGTCATACAACTATATATTATTAAAAGTATACCCTCAGTGGGTAGCTTCATTAAAATGCAATAAACTCAGTTTATTTTATGAGATCTCTAGATGCTTTACTACTTAGTAGTCCAAAATACTACACTAGTGGGTTCTGTAATTTTTTCCCCACAGATCATTGTTTTTGGTATTGGGGTTTTTTTTTAAAAATACCTAACCTGAATCATCCTTTTTGCAATTGAAGCTCATTACTATGCACAATGCATGTGCAAAAAGGCTCCATCGCTTGAGGTGGATAAATATTTTTGGTAAAACAAAAGCCTTCTTTAAACTTGTTTTTAATGGAAACCTTTTACCATTACCAAAATATTTATATATTTATGAGAGCATTTATAAACCATTTTCTAAATTTTATTGAAACTCTGATTCTAAAACATACACATCTGGGGTTACCTAATATTTGTTTGCTGTGTGTCCTGTCTATGCGCGAAGAAACAGACCTTTTCAGGCTGTGTAAATGAGACTTGGTGCCACTGGTGCCAAAAAACCCAATCTGGACAATTTTAAAGGGTAAAAAACTGAATCAGAAGTGGGTCCATTTTCCCAGAATTATTTATTCCCCCCCCCCCCTTCCCTCCCGCTCAGTCTGTAACCTCATTCTGTTGTTATGAGCATTTATACTCTGTATTATGGGCATTTATACCCGTCTCTTTTCTTAAGTAGTTGCTTTATCTATCACCTAATAGTCATCTTTTTAAAACAGCTTCAGGCTCTCCTTCAGATATGGCCCAAGCTGCTGCCTAGAGAAGCATTAGAATTGTTGGATTTCAATTATCCAGACCAGTATGTGAGAGAATATGCAGTGGGTTGTTTAAAACAAATGAGGTGAGTATATTGTATTACTTCAGCATGCGAAGATTTCTGGGGTGAAAAACTGCATTCTGTTTGTCTATTGGAAGAAAAAGAACCTAAAGAGGAAAGATTTAAAGGTTGAATAGGTGACCAAATAAAGCAGTCTAATTTCTAGATAAGCGCATTGGCAGCCAAATAAAACCTTCTTATTCGGGGACCTTGTATTCAAAGACCATTATTGTCCGTGTTGTTAGAGAACAGCAGTGTGCTTTCGTCCCGGAGAGGGGGGTGTGCTCACCCCTTTCTTGGACAAAGGGAGCGCCAAGATTGTGTGAGAACTTTTTATTAACAAAGGGACAAAGTATTACAATAGTCGAATCCTATAAAAGCTGCCATCCAGCCACTTCACACTGTCAGGTATTGGCTGTATCGTTTAGTAGAAATGTAAGATGTAGGATATAATGAAAAACTGCAGAGAATCACTGATTTGTTTGTTGTTCGCAGTAGCCTTCGCTATCTGCAGTTCTCCCTTTATCACATATAATTTTGTTCTTCACTGTAACGTAGGGCAAGATTTGTATAATATTATCATTTGCAGCATTACTGCATATTTCCTGTCCTTGAATTCTAAATTCTCTGTGGTGAATAGTTTAATGATTAATTTTTTTTAATGGTCAAGGCTAGATTTTTGGGGTAAAAAAAAAAGAAGAATATTTTGACTTCTTTCAAATGCAAACAAGCAATTTAGCTGCTGGGTTATCCTAATAATACTGACTTGTTACATCTGGAATGATTTCCAGAAATCAGTTTTCAACTTCTTTAAAAAGTCTGATGAGGGCAGCTGGTAAAAGCTGTAACCTAAAGGTGTTTCTATTAGCTGAAATAAAATAAAATAGGCAAAAATAAATGCAATACAGCATAACTGGAAGTTTTTACCAAGGCACTGAAGTTTTTCAGAGTGAGATGGAGAGAATGAAAAAATTCAGTATGTGCATCTCTGAAGTCTTAAGTGATGGACAGAAGATGTTTCTACTCTTTTCGTTCCAGCTTAGGCAGATAATATAAATTCTTCAGGCATTTTATAAGAGAAAAGATACTAAAAAGTCAAAGAATGTTCACATTTGTTCTAGAGTGTAATTGTCAAGTGTGAGAGGTTTTGGGGGGGGAGGGGAATACAGGATTTTATAGAAAATTATTAGAATTATTTTTATTATGCCAGAATATTACTTGAAGTAGTTAATTAACATAGAGGCTTTTCAAGAGGCGTGTTTATGAACCGTGGCTAAATACTTAACTTTGCACTTCTGAAGTGGGAGTAATTTGGACACTCTTTGGTTTCTCAAAGATGATACACTTTTCCTTATGCTCTAAAAACCTTCATGTTGTTGGTATGATTTTAACAAACAAAAAAACCCCAAATGAAACATTTTGGCTAAATGGATCACTTTGTAGGTGTGTCTTAATACACCTACTAACACCTATTAACTGTCAGGTAGTTACTTTTAAAGACAGGTTAATTGAATTGCTTTCAGTGGAATGAATACTCTTCTCCCCCTTTGTAAACTGAATGACTTTGATAGGCACATGCAACTACTCTCAGTTCCTGTCCATGCCCTCTGCAGCTGACTGCTCAGTTATAGGGGTTCTTCACGTGGTTCCAAAGGTCCAGCTCCTCAGTGAGAGGTTGAGTAGTCAAAGGGAGCCAATGTCCAGCCTGAAATAATTTGAAATAATCTCCCGGGTGCTTAACCTAGCACTCAGGCTGAGATCTTGATCTTGTAAAAAGCCCATGACAGAACACTGGGGTTTTACTTACAGGTTTGTGGGCCCTAAAGTTCTGTTTGGGGTATAACTTACTGATGGATTGATCAACCTGGCACTAAGTTGTATATTATTGTCCTTCTCCACGTGAGTTAAAAATTGGGGAACACTTTTCCTATTGAAACAAATCTGTCATTGTTGGAATTGTCAAATGCATCTGAATTTCTGCAATAATGTTAATCTGGTTACACTGTTACTAACTGCTTTTATGTACCTCATTCTAGTGATGAAGAGCTCTCTCAGTATCTTCTTCAACTTGTGCAAGTCCTGAAATACGAACCTTTTCTTGATTGTGCGCTCTCCAGATTCCTATTAGAGAGAGCACTCGCTAATAGGAGAATAGGACAGATGTTGTTTTGGCATCTAAGGTAGGAGATTTTCCCTTACGTCTTTCTGAAACTGTTGAGCTTGATTGGACTTTCAAATATGATTTCTTGAGGATTTTTCTAATCAGCCATTATCATAGTCCCCTAAGGGTCCTCTTTATGTTTCTTTACCTTTGGCATTTATACATCAGAGCAAGCCTATAACTAAAAAAGTATTACAATGGTTTGTAATCTACTGTTAGACAAAAGTATTCCAAACTGCATTCAGCTCTAACTATATGATAAATTAGGTTTGTATATAACCTTAGTGTTTGTTTTGGCTGTGCATGAAGTAAAAGTACAATATTTATACCTCAAGTGAGAAAAATTTATATTATTGTTGAGAGTTTAAGAGAAAATAAAAGCGGTTCTATGTGTCGTTGCTACTTTTGATGATGAGTTCCATGAATGGCAGAAACTTTGCAGAGTGGACTGTATGTTGATTCTGTCTTTAAAGCATGATTTAGTTTAATATTTCTAAATAAAAAGAGCAAGTACTACATGAAAATGTTTTGAAGGATAATTGGCTCGGGTATAAGGTTCAGTGGTTTATTTCAAAGTGTTCCTCTTCAGGCAAATTTTGAGTTTTCCCTTACAAAAATTTGAGAATCCACAGTTTAACATCAGCCCTGATTCTCAATATCATCTTCTAAGAGTTAACAGTACTGCTTTCTTGAATAAAAGGGGTTCCTGAAGTAAAATATCCAATCGCTACCTCTTAACATTACTGCCTTCAGAACAGTCCTAGACCTTGAAACAAGCGACATGCATTGAGACCGGCCAGTCCTCATAGTGTTCAGCACAGAAGTGGTTTGTTTCTTAAGAAATCTAGCTTTTTATTTTATCTAGGTTAGGGTTGGTTTTTTTTGGAGGTGGGGTGGGGTTTTTGGTGGTTGTTGGCTTTGGTTGGTTGGTTGGTTTGGGTTTTTTCCATTTTAATGGCTTGAAGAATGCTAATCTGTAAATACTGTGGTCTGATGAGATTTTCTTCTTATAGATCAGAGGTTCACATACCTGCTGTTTCAGTGCAGTTCGGTTTGATACTTGAAGCTTACTGCCGAGGAAGTGTTGCTCATATGAAAGTGCTTGCTAAACAGGTATGGACTTCCCCTTCTTCTTTAAATCGTGACTTGTCCCAGCTTGTAACTCAAATACTTATTCCATTGCTCCTGTGGGGCTCCTATTGGTTACCTTGACAAAGTCCATCTGTTGGGGAACGGGGAAGAGAAGAAAGCATGAGAGAGAGAAATAAAAGGGCTAAATAAATGGAGGATGGAGCTTTCTCCCTGGCAGAGAAAGCAGTTAGCGCCGTGGGGCCTCGGAGGTAGGGAGCTGGTTTTATAGCGTCCTGAGATGCGTGAGATACCTTCAGCAAATAGAACAGCAGGCTGGCTGGATTGTTAACTGGGGAAGGGTTTCTGTGCCCTTGAAACTTAGGACCTTTTTTCCCTACTAAGGGTAGCTTGCTCAATAGAAGCTGTTGCCTTTCTATCTAAACTTTATTTAGGTGACTCCAGGACTACTTCCTGCAGCTTTGGCCTTTGTTAAGAGGTGATGTGAAAACCCCTGAAGTTGTAGTATAATGTAGTACTCCCTGGTAATACAGGTGTTGAAGTAAACCAAATGCTCGTTTTAGTGTTGTTATAGATGTGCTACTTACCAAAAAACCCCAACAAAATAAAACATATGTTTGCTTTTAAATAGCCTAATAAGCATGAGAGGTTTGCTTTTAAATACACTAAGTGTATTAGTAGACACAGTTACAAGGCATGTGTGAAGGCTCTAGTGCAATTTTTGCAAGTTAATTTAGATTGTAATCCTAAAAATCTTTAAAAAAAATCTCTCTCTGGAGTTAATCTATTAACTGTATCAGGCCACAAAACCTAACTGAATAGATACTCGTCTGATGAGTGTTATTTCTAACAGTTTTGATACTGTCTGCGTTGAAGCTGTGCTCTGAGCGACACATGGAACAGGAACGTACTGTTGTGCTTTTTGTTACTGCAGTTCACAGGACATTGAGAAGACCATCTCTTACACAAGCATGCTTGTTAGTATTGTCAAAATTCTAAAAAGATTAGGTGATGAAATGCTTTAAGCAATAGACCTAAGGTCAGTAAAGTTTTTGTGCACTTCACAGGAAACAAATGTCAGTACAATCAAAGAAGGGGCAAAAAAATTCCCAACTGTGCAAACACGGAAGAAATTCAAAGTAGAAATACTTCAAAAAGTTCCTGTTTGTACAACACAGGTTCCATTTTGTTCCCTTGTCCCTGATGTTTGTACAGCTCCTAGAATAGTGGAAAAGCAGAGCGCTTTTGGTTTTGACAGATGGCTGACCTGGCAGGTCTCCATTGCCTCAGTTTTATAATCAAACTGTGTACAATTTCCACAGCATCCTGCCTGACAGGGTTCAGTCTCTCTGTAGAAGTGGTAAGTTTTGACTCAGCACCTTGTAAGCTAGACTGAAGCTTCCTTGTATAGAAATGGACTTCTGTGATTGTTAAGTTGATGCTCTTTGCTAGAGAACGTGTGTATTACTCAGCGTGTTAACTGTGGCTAGTGCAAATATAGCTGATTGTTAGAACAGCTATTTTATATTTGGCTAACAAGTTGTTTAGATGTAGATGCAATGTAGAAATTATGTTTGGTTTATGTGCTGTCTAGGTTTGTTACTGAAGGGCTTTTCCCTGTTAGTGTAATGTATGTGTACATCGCTAGTTTGCATGTTCTCTTAGAAGTTACGTACCAGTACAAAACTTTCCAAAGCAGAAGAAGGGGAAAAAAGGGTTAATTGATATTTGATTGCAAGTAATTGCCTTGCCTTTTTACACATTTTTAAGGTAACAATATTGCTTAGATGAGATACTATGATTTGGAACACCTTAACTCATTTGGGCATTTACCTTATGCCTAACTTCAGTGGGATTTCAATGAACAAACATTTAAGCCTCTGTTACAGTTAAGTCTGTGTAGTTACATACATAAAAATTGTCTGCAAGGAGTCATATGGCCATATCATACTGTATGCAACTAGCATGTGCGATGAGGCATCTGCATCCATAGCTTATCTCAAGTAATGTTTGATTTTTGTTAGAGGTGTGTAGCACTCAATGTTTCTGTTGACTTCAGTACGGATAGAGGCACCTGTGTTATGTGCTTTGTTGGATTAGCGGACGAAAATTGTATTTTGAAGAAGAAATTTGTGTAAATGTATCATACATTAAAATACCTCGTTCAGTCTGTTGGAAATGTTAAGGCATGCTTTAAAAAGTGCCTTGAGGCATAGGAGCCTTCACCCCATTCAATGTCTGTCTTTCAAAAATAGTATTTCTGGGATATGAGCGACTTAGAAAAGGCCTTTCTCATTTTTTTTTTCAGGAATGCCACCTGAATTGCCATCTGTTATTTCCATTTTTAAAAAATTGTAGAATTATTTAATACTTCAGTTAAGTGTTTTGTTTTGAACTGGAATTTTGCAATATATTATGTGTAAAATCAGAGCAATAACTTTTAAAAATAAAATATCTCTTTCAGGTGGAAGCCCTTAATAAAATGAAGACTTTAAATAGTCTAATTAAGCTGAATGCCATGAAGCAAAGCAAAGCAAAAGGAAAAGACGCAATGCATACTTGTTTGAAACAAAATGCTTACAGGGAAGCGCTTTCTGACCTCCAGTCTCCTCTGAATCCTTCTGTTATACTTTCAGAACTGCAGTAAGTTATGAATGAGCGACTAAAATTTCACTGCAGCTTTTCCACAGAAATGGTAAAGCAGAAACACAAATGTGCTGTAGCTTCCTGTGGCTGTTCGGCAGCTGTGCTGTCACAGGGAACTTTCTCTGTAGTGAGAGAAGGTCTGTTGGAAATCTTCCTAAGGTTCGGATATCAGTCAAGTTAGAAGGTTTTTGTGATCCACCATGAAACTTAATACTCTCTTATTCAATGTATTATCGTAGCTAAATATATTTAAATATAAGCCTAAAAGTGAATTAGACTGCATTCGTGGCTTCCGTTTATTTATAAGAATAAGTACAAAAGCTGTTAAAACTTTTGACAGCACTTAAATATAAAGTTTAAAAATTGGAGGGAAAGGATAGAAAGAAAATTATTTTCTCTGAAAATGAAGGTGCTTAATGTAAGCATTAGATAGGTGTGTGCCAGTCATGGTATCCAATACCTTCCATCTATAACAGATATGTTCGTAACCTGGGAAGTGCCCATAGCATCGTGGCGGAATGAGAGCAGAGATAATGCTTAATTACTTCCAGACTGGAAGTCTGTGTGTTCTGTTGTGTTTTGAACAACTTTTAGACTTTTTTAGTTGAATTATTCTTATTTGACTAAAAGACTTGTTGCGTTATCTTTTAGCGTTGAGAAGTGTAGGTATATGGATTCTAAAATGAAGCCTCTGTGGATAGTATACAACAACAAAATGTTTGGAGGAGATCTTGTAGGGATCATCTTTAAAAACGGTGATGGTAAGCAATGCTAAAAATTTTAAATTTTTCCTTTTCCTTCTTCATTCCCACACTCCCACGTAAGCTGTGTTGCTCGGTGTTGCCATAATGTAACATGGTTTACTCTAACATCGGTAAATAAATGAAGCATCTTCTGACTGGGTTTCAAAGTATAAACTTTATTAGTCATGATGATATAATTATGGTCAATTCCACTTAAACCTTAATGAGTATTTTTAGATACCTTTTTCTGAAGGCCTTATAAGCATTCGAAAATTTGGCTACAATGCACGGAGAGACTGAAGGCGCAGTTTCAACCTTTCGTTACAGATCTCCGACAGGACATGTTGACACTCCAGATTCTGCGTTTGATGGACATACTTTGGAAAGAAGCTGGTCTGGATCTCCGGTAAGGATCTCTTGAGGCCTGGTTTATTTGGATGGAGAGTCCACTTCTTTATTTCTCTTGGTCTTATTTCTTAAGGCCATCTGTGGTTTGCACAGCCAAGGCCACAAATGACTCTATTATTGTCCAAATAAATTTTATACTTGCGATCTATTTCCTACAAATTTAACGGAGGGATGTCATCCTTTAGTAACTGCATAACAGGCTTCATGAAGATGAGGGTCTTGGGAGAAGAGAAGTTAGTTGCTTGTGCTTTTCGTCTAGGAGTACTGCTGCACAAAGGGAACGATGATGATTGGGAACGGTCACTATGGATTTACCAGGGGTAAACCGTGCCAGACTACCTGATGAAGGGAAATGTCCTTACCTTGACTTTAGCAAGACTTCTCAGTCTGACACCCATAATGTTCTTGCCTCTTGAGTTAGGAAGTTACAGTCTGGACGGGTGGACAACTACATACTCTGCCTGGAGGCTGATGTCAAGTGGCTGATCACTGGAGTCTATACAGTAATTTTTGTGTTCTTAGCCTTGGCAGTATCCTGCAATGAAAGACTTGTACGCATGTACGAAAAAGTACTTCCATCTGTTTTATGCTTACCACCTGCTAATCTTATCTTTTCAGTTGTGTTTTTGAATCATGATAAATAGTGGATAGTCATTCAACAGTAAGACAAAATTCTATAGTAAGGTTGGCAGAAAAGGTGATATATTTAGAAACAATACTTTTTGGTGAAAAAATATGTTGTAGCTTCCTTAAAATTGCACTTTTCAGTGCCATTTTAATGAAGTAATTCTAACCCAGTCAATTATGAAGTCAGTGGAGAAAAAGCACAATATCCTAGTGCATTTGTACTAAAGTACTAAAGAGGTTTTCAAGGTACTGAACTTGCCCATATTTCATGCTAAATCATCCATTTCTGCTTCCTTTGGGCAGGCTTTGTGAGGCTGTAAACTTACAGTAGGAGTGAAAACTCATAAGTATTCTGCTAGGACAGAAATACTGCATTTGAGAAGAATCTTCTCATTTGCGCTGCTGCTGCTGCAAAGCTGCTTCTCTCAAAAGGAAGTAACGAACCTTTCCAAGGTGCCACGAGTGCAGGAGTTTCTAGCATTTGGAAAACTCGTTCAGAATGATGAGGAGGGATGTGGGATTTTAATTTATTTATTAGTTCATTAGATAAGCGTCTAGGGCAATTCTTCCTCCCATGTAAGCTACTCACTTTTTAATTGGTTGTGTAATTAGCAATGAACTCAACTATTTTTTGTAGTAGCACTTTTTCTTCCTGCTGTGAGCAGTCCTCTTATCGCTGTTTATTCCCGAAAACTTGGAGTCATTGTGAACATCTTCAGTGTACCTTCTGAAGTTCCACTTTGCATTATTTTTGTGGTAAAACACTATTTGGATGTCAGAAAATATTTTTCAGACCTGAAATGTTTTTCTGTCTTCCAAAGTCTCTTGCAAAGTAGCTTTCTTGTTTTCATACGCTTGCTAAGATAACTGTGGCTTCTTTGTAGGAATACTGGAGTATTCCAAAGAGATACAGTATCAGACATTGTTCAATGTTATGATACAGCCCTCTAGTACGTGGGGAGCTTTTCCAGACAAATCTATTCACCAGCTTTAGCTAATATAGTTCTCAAATTCTAATTTCTTTCTAGGAAAACAGTTCTAAAAATACTGGGTATCACATTATTATAAACCATTTGGAAGCTATAAATTCTATTTTGTGTGCCTGTGAAAGAGCTGTAATCCTTTTGTGTTTAATTTGTAAGTGCTGTTCATAAGGCTAGAAGTACTTATTTAAATATTACTTGAAATACTTCATTTATGTTCTTTGAGCTCATTTCAGTTTTTTTGTGGTTCAAGCATAGTAGTATGAGCTTCATAAGGCACATAACATCAGCCCGCACAGATAAGTAAGATTATAAACTAGTTATTTATGCTACTTATGGAAAGGTCCCTTTGAGTTAAGTATGGGGTAAAGTAGGAATGTGTATAATAAATTGTTTCTGGAAGCGTCTGTTTGTGATGAGGTGGCTGAGTGTGTGTTAAGTTGAACACTGATTTGAGGAAACTCTAGATAATTTATGTCGTTAATAAATAGACTGTGAGGAGACTAATCGAGCATTTGGGGGCAAGGACAACCTCTGGCAGCTGTGGAATCCCAGATGAGGCATTCTTTGGTTGCTGCCTTCCCAGAAGCTTCGTTTGTGGTTTCAGCCTGGGCCACACACTGTGCCTAGCGAACAGGAATAGTGATTAGGAGTCATCAAATATGCTTTTCCTGACTAAGGCATTTTTTTAAACTCAACAAAGGAAAACCAAAATGTGGCTCTGATGTCCAAGATTTTTCATAAAACTCTCAGGAAAAAAAAAAGTAGAAAGGGGAAGTTCCTAGTGAGAATTGAAGTTCTATAATTGGCTTCTTCCATTTATTTACTTAAATGGGAGCATCTTCCTTCCATTCATCCTCTCATAGTTATGATTATAAAATAAAATGCTGGGATTGAGGCAGGGTTACAATTCTATCTCTATCAAAGAGAGATTAACCAGGCAGTTGCCAAGGGAAAGCTCTGAAATGGCCTTAATTGAAAACAGGGTTGGACAAAACAGCACTCAACGCCTGGAGCATGAGGATGCAGCTAAGAGAGTGAGACTTTGTGATCTCCATGTTTGCAGTCTGCGTGCCTCTCAAGAAGGGCTGACTCCAAAATCTGTTAACAGCAGTGGTAACGAGTTCTGTTACCCTGTTCATGAATCTGAACCTGTTTGCTTGCTGCTTTTTGCTTGGGTAAGAGGCATGGGGTCAGGCGAAAAAGTAGTGTCAAACAGATCTGCTTTCCTGAAAGATACTACTTCATGCATCCGTACCAATGAGAGGAGTCTTTTTTTTCTTGCCCTGTATCATCCTTTGGGGCTTTAGTTTGCCTGAAGCTGTCACTTCCCTTTTTTCTTTTGTGGATGCATACCGGATTTTGTGCTTTTCAACTTTTTTCCCACTACAGAGTGTCTGATAATGCCATTCAGGTGAAAGCAGGGCTTCTCACTTATTTCACCAGTGTAAGAGCAGAAGCACTTGCTGTTTGCCTCTCTCTTCCCATCGATAATATCTCGCTACAAGCAAATTGTACAGCATTCTATGGAGCATGGATCAAATGGCAACCAATATGCTGCCATCGAGGAGTTTGGGATAGGATCTGTTTCCTTATAATGGCACTGCAATACACAGCCACTCATCTAGTAGTAACTTAAAATGAAATCTTAGCCCAGTCTGTATCTAAAGCAAGCATGATATTCCCAATGGAATTGCTCAGCTATGGAGAGGAACACCAAATATAATATATATGGAATTTTTGAGATCTCCAAAGCTGAAGAAGGAGAAAGATTTGCTTGTTTGTTTGTTTTTTTAACTGTCAACTAATTTGTCTCATGGGTAAACTGGCCTCTTCCACACGTGGTGCGTTGTGTTGTCTAGGTTCCCGTGAGTGCACTCTGACGAAGTACCAGAACGAGACCAGGGTTTGTTGGAAAAGGAAATGGATGTTTGCAGGAGGACGCAGCAGTGCACTCCAGTAGGTCCTTCATCCTGGGTGGACTCTGGAGTGCACAACTGAATAGGACTTCAGATGTAAATTGCATCCGCTTCTCGGTACAGACTCAACCGTTAGACAGCCCAGACCAGCACCCTGGACCTGCGCTGCTCTGTCATTTAGAGTAGTCTGGCTCAGAGTCACTTTACCCTACACATCAGTCAGTCAAGTACTAGAGAGAAACTGGAAAAGCAAAAAAGCATATTCTCTAATTAATCCCCATACTTAAAAAAAGAAACAAACAACCCTACCTGTTCATTTCTAAGACAAACTATTACCTGAAAATTGAGCAGGAAATAGTTGGCCTAAGACATTAGTAAGAATGTGCAGCTAAACTTCCTCAGTTCTTTCTGTAGCTTATCTCTAGTTGTTTCTTGTACTATAAATATGGGCAATTATGGAACAAACGTACTCAGTTAAACAGTATTTATATTGAAATTGCATCTGCAGAGTGACAAAATGAGACTTTCAGAGGTTCTAACCTCCTGAAAAAGTTACAACTACGCAAGCTATTATGCTTAAAATTCTACATCTGAAGTCACGTGTATGGGCATACTCATAGTGGATGACCTAATTTTCTATTATTTCTGGGAGAAATGTTTAATTATTAAAAATCTATGTCACAGCAGAGGAGCGCAACATCTGTCTTCCCAAGCGTGCTGTGGGGTCTGCGGTGTTGCACCTCGTCAGAGAGTAATCCTTGCATCAAAAAGTATTTCTGCTGCTTTCCCTATGTTACAGCATTGAAATTGTGTTAAGGGAGAAATTAGTAAAGTAGCAGAGCAACAGAAAATCCTGAGTTTGAGGAGTTTGATCCATGCCGAGTGACCTTTGCTGTGGTAAATTGCCATAAAAGTATTTAGTACTTAGTTACTTTTTGGACGGACAGAGAGGGGTTCTCAAAACTACTACTTCATTTCAACTGCCTATTTAGAGTGAGTTTTCATTTTCACCTCCCCTAACGTGTGTGAAGGCTGATGTTAAGCGGCTGTGTATGAAATCAGAGTTCACAAACATAGTGAAAAATATATCTGTTACAAGTCTAAAGAATGTCATTATTCTTAAAGCATTGGACCTGTTGTTACAGAGAATGCGTTGATAAATTACCAGAACTTGGTGTAGCATTTGGGAAGATACTGCTTTGGAGAATTAAACTCTTGAAATAAAGAACAATATTAAACGGGGGGAAGAAGAAAATTTTCTGTCCTGCTGTATCGATCTGCCCGTGGTCTTTACTGGCATTAAAAAGCAGGGAGCATATCCTGCTGACAGATGTTGAAGTCAGAGAGACCAGGATGAGATGGAAAGGGCCCAGAGGATTTGTCCCTAACTTGACTCCTGTCAAACTGTCTCTGACAAGGATGTTTTTTCCTCCAGTTGTAAGCACACAGTCCTCCAGGGGCTGAAGGCTTTCATCATTGCTTGCTTTTGAAGGGGAAGTTGTTGGAAGTGTGCCCAGTTAAGCTGCAAGTAGGGTGGGTTGAAATGCCATGGAAGAAGGCCAGCGTGCACTTTAACCTGGCAATATTTGGCTTACGTTTGTCGTGTCGTGATAAGGATGGGCAGTGCTTCCTTGTATCATGAACGCTGCTGTTCAGTAATCACAGATACCCTTCTGTCCATTGTGAGAACCCTCTGGTCTAGAGTGTTGGGGTTTTTAATTGGGAAATAGAGGAGAAACGGGAAGAAGCTTCCAAATCTGCACTTTTGTTTTGTTTTGAAGTTGGGTGTTCTCTAATTACCCTGTTGAATCTGGTTTTCAGTTCCCATTGTTGCCAGTAGAGAAGAATCCCTAAGTATCTAGTTATTAATACTTGCAACGCTTCGGTTGTGTGTTATCACTGAGGTAGAGAAGCGGTTCAGTTACCTAATAGCTGTTATGCCAAAAAATTCCAATCAATTTCATCTGGAATTTTATTTATTTTTCTTCTATGGCTTGGGATAATAGGCTGTGTCAGTTAAGAGATGTGGTTCTGCTTTGCAGCAATCAAACTTACTATCTGTTTTGTATATAAATACCAATGTCAGCTCCCCTAGCAGTGTTTTTCCTTCTATACAAACACACACAAATTTTAATATGTCCTGCAATACTGTATCCAGCTTTGTAAGTTGGTGAGTGCTAGTCTTGTAGCTTGTGCGCTGCAGTTAGTACTGCACGGGCAGCCATTCCTTTACGCATGGATCCAAGACCAGAACGGAGATAATACTCTGGACCTGGATGCCTGGCACGAGAGTAGACACCTCGACTTGTGATGCGGTGCCTTTGAAGAGTTTGCTTTAAGTTTCCGTTGCATGCCTTGAGCTTCCATCTAAGTTGCTGTTCCATTTAGCAATTTGGGCATCCGGAGTGAGGAAGCATTTTGGAAAAATACACCTACCTATTTAGACACATCTCTCCTTGATTCATATCTTTATCTGTGTCTATTTTAATGCAATGATATCGTTATAGGTATTTTTACTAGGCATAGCATACGAATGCACAGGAATATTCTTATATAGCAGGTGGGTTAAAAGGTGTATTCTTGTTTTTCATTAGATTTCTTACGCTTCAAATTAGTAAAGAGTTGGAAAACGTTTTTACGTTTATACTTAAAAGGATTTCTAGCATTTTAAGTTGAAATAGGAAGAATGAGGGGAAAGGGCAAGATCCTCTTTTCCATTTACACAAATATTTTAGTCTAGAATGAGCATGAGTGTAATTTACTGTCTGTTTAGCCAGTTAAATAACAAATGAAAATAAAGGGCTCCCTCTATGGTTGCTCCTGTAACATCACAAGTAACTGTGTTCCCCAGTAAAAGGGAAAAATTGGAGTTGCTTATAATTTTTTTTTTTTTTCCATACATGTACTAGGAAAAATTAACGTTTTAAATGTATTGCTGGTATTTTAACTTTGCAAGCAATATTTGTATGTTAACCTTTGAGAGTTTAATGTTCAAGTTATCATGAGTATTCAGCCCTCTCAAAATATTGATACACTAAAGAAACATTCTTACTATTTTTGTTTTTAACACAAATCTGTGTTTGTTTCAGGATCTTGCCATATGGCTGTTTAGCAACTGGAGATCACTCTGGCCTTATTGAGGCTGTTTCTAGTTCAGAAACCATTGCTGACATTCAGTTAAATAGTAGCAACGTTGCTGCCGCTGCTGCCTTCAACAAAGATGCTCTCTTAAACTGGCTGAAGGAATACAATTTAGGGTAATTGCTACAGTTATTTTCTCCTCTATAGTAGAAGCTACAAAATTCCTGTAAGTTTCTATTTCAATATTGAATGTGTGGCTCTTCTGGCAGGTTTGTTACTACTTCTAATATGTCCAATCCTGACTTAGATTCATGGTGCTCTTTGGAATTCAAGCCACATTCCAGCTGCAATTCTGGCATTTGTAGCATTTTGATGGCATGTTGCTGAGTAAGCCGTGCTAGATTTCACAAAACAAACCAACCAACCCAAGAAAATTACACGCGTCTCAAGTCTTGATGTTGTTACCTTTCATAATATTTGTATTTTGGATAATTTCATATTCATAATATTTGTATTTCTTTTATTTTCCATAGTTACTTTTTACAGTATTTTCTCTCAAATCATAGAATGTTTCGGGTTGGAAGGGACCTTAAAGATCATCCAGTTCCAACCCCCTACCGTGGGCAGGGACACCTCCCACCAGACCAGGTTGCTCAAAGCCCCGTCCAACCTGGTGTTGAACACCTCCAGGGATGGGGTATCCACAGCTTCTCTGGGCAACCTGTGCCAGTGTCTCACCACCCTCACAGTAAAGAATTTCTTCCCGATAGCTAATCTAAATCTCCCCTCTTTCAGTTTAAAACTGTCATCCCTTGTCCTATTGCTACACTTCCTGATCTATAGGCTGAACAGCCTCAACTCTCTCAGCCTGTCCTCACAGGAGAGGTACTCCAGCCCTCTGATGGTCTTCGTGGCCCAAATAAGTCTAGTTTTACAGCATCCTAAAGGGCTTCTAGTTTAAACAAGGAGAAATCCTTTTTGAGGTAAAGGCACAACATGAATTACCAGTAGTATGCACTAATATTTTTTTTGTTTGTTTTTTTAGAGATGACTTGGATCGAGCCATTGAAGAATTTACTCTGTCTTGTGCTGGCTACTGTGTAGCTACTTACGTATTGGGAATTGGTGACAGACACAGTGACAATATCATGGTCAGAAAAAACGGTCAGGTAAAAATCTCTTCCATAGGCAGAATAACTACGGCATCTCTGTTGTGCAAGAATGATCTTGAGAGCTTTTAATTTCTTTAGTGTCTCAGTAAAATTAAAACCACACGTTGTTAGAACTGATGTCTTTGTTTACTGAGAATTGAAAAGAGCTTCAAAGAAAGGAAACATAAGGCTGGTGGAAGGACTGACCAATTAGTCAGCAATTCTATATCAAATGATACTGTTCTACAGAACTTTTTCAGAACATCCAAAAGGCCTGTTAATGCTTCAGATTAATTGAATAAAAGCAGTCTTAGAGTACCTTGCAAAAGACTATCCTTAAAAATATATGAATTGAAGTTTTGAGCAGTGTAGTTTTCCTGAAGTTAGTCTCTGAAGCCCACCCCTGCAGAAATCTTTAATGTGAAACTCGGTACCGGCATAATACTGAGTAGTAAGTCTTTGGTACTTTCTAAGTTTCAAAACCTAGAACCTAGGTAAACTCTTAGAAATGTATTTTCCTCTTTAATTGTTAGTTTCTACTGTAACTTGTCTGATTTTATTTAAATTATTCTGCCTGTGAAACCTAGCAAGGGTGAATGAAAGTTCTATAGGCGTTTACAGTATTCTTTTAAGTTTTTACCTACTGAAAGAAAGCTGAAATGCCCTTATTTTTGATTCTAAAATGGAGAACTGTCACGATTCCTTGAGATTAACTTAAATTCTAACAGCCTTGCCTCCTGACTTTATGTAGGAAGCCCTTGGATACAGTGATGTTGAGCCTCACAGGCTCATTTTCTCTCCGATGTTACGAACATGATGTCTGTTGGCAGATGTCAGAAGCTTAAACCTGAGATAGTCTTTTGCACACTGATTTGTAGCACTGGTCACTCCTAAGAGCATGGATGTTATCACTGACTTTAAATAAATCTTGAAATGTTTTAAAACTATATACTTGCAAAGGGTTGAAATCGTGGGCTGTGGAGAGTAGCGTTGTGAGTTAACTGTTCTTGATACCAGCATCCTGTAGAGATAATAGAAAAGTGAAGTATCTCACTGAAGAAATAAATTTCCACTTCTGCTTTTTTAGCTCTTTCATATAGATTTTGGGCATATTCTTGGGAACTTCAAGTCCAAGTTTGGAATTAAAAGGGAACGGGTACCTTTCATACTCACCTATGATTTCATTCATGTTATTCAACAAGGAAAAACAGGGAACACCGAAAAATTTGGTCGGTGAGTATTATTTTGATCTCTTCCTTTTGTAACTGAGATGATCTCTGGTGATAATTTCCAGCACTCCAGGAACCTATCTGGATTTGGCTTGCTCATTGTGCCTGTGGGGAAGTGGGCTAACTTGCATTTACAGTACTATCTACTTCTCTACCTGAGATGGAATATGTATACAAATTACTTCATACATCAGATACCGCAGCTCTGCAGTGGAAAGACACAGCAGCAGATGGCAGATTCTTCTGGGCTCACTTTTCGTTACTTTCAGAAGCCCTGGGCACTAGGGAGGGGTTCTCCAGACTGATATTCAAGAGAGATGAAGCACTGGGCTTAGAAACAGGCTCCCTTCTGCCCTTTCTGTCTCTCAGAGCACAGTCAGTGCTGATCAGCCCTGGCCCGCTGTAGGTCCTTGGGCCTATGAAGCCACCAGCTCATAGTCCAACACTTTCGCATGCCCCTTCCCACCTTGGTTTAGAGAGAGTTGCAATGGAACATGGAAGCACACGGCAAGGGAAGACTACCCTCTGTGAATCCTACCTGTTGAGGCAGATTTTTCTTTTTCCCTTCTGTATCGTTCCCACCAATTGACGGGAGGGAGGGGCATTCTGAATGTTTTGCTCTCACTTCGTTATCAGTTTTCACAGGAAGAATTTATTAACAGAGTTATGAAATGAAGTACTTAGGTATGGCTTGATAAATCTTATGGCTACTTCTGATAGAGGAAACTGTACATACGTTTTTAATGGTATGTCAAGGAAGAATGGTAATCAGCTGTCAGTGACCCATTTCTCTACTGTGGAGTAAGGAAATGAACCTGTAGCTCCATTTTTAAAATCGTGAAGTAAAGGCTGTTGGGTGACTGTGCTATTGCAAGAGCTGTGGACTAGCAGGAGGATTCCACTTTCACTTGCAAGATGCTTCAGAAGAGAATTTATTCTTCGAAGTGTAACTTGCCATCTTAGTCTGAAGGGTTCTTCCCATTTCCTGTGGAAATCTATAGATTAGACAGAGGACAGTGGCACACTTGGGGACGTTGAGCAAGCTCTTAGGTGTCTGCGTGATGGGTCTTTATGCCAGACCTGGCACTCTGTTCAATTTTGCCCATGTTTGCAGGAAGGAGTTACCTTACAGAGACAGGTTGGGTTTGTAGGCCCACTAGATGGGATCATCAGAGCATTTCACCTGACAAATTCTCAGGGAGATTGGGTGCTGGCATTACATTTGGCATTTTTTGCTCTTTCTGAAGAGTAGTGCTTTGTTTTGTTCTGATTTGTTTTTTTTTTTTTTAAAGCTTTTGGTCTTTTGTACTGATGTTCTAAGGGCTTGTTGGAAAGCCATGGGGTATTTTTGTTGGAATACATTGGAGGTTCTGTAGACATCTCTGTCCTTTCTGCTACTGTGTTCCTACGATACGTGTGTCAGACCAGATAACAATTTTTAGAAATAGTTACATGTATTTATCAACTGTCTAAGTTCTCATGTGTTGTCTTCATTGCATGTGCTTTGTGGTCGAACATGAAGGTTCCGCCAGTATTGTGAAGAAGCATACTTGATTCTGAGAAAACATGGAAACCTATTTATTACACTCTTTGCACTGATGTTAACTGCAGGGCTTCCGGAGCTAACCTCTGTCAAGGACATCCAGTATCTCAAGGTAAAGTAAGATTTACAGCCCAGCAGAACTTACAGCGTTTTTCCAGTATGTGAATTTTGATTCTAAGATGAATATATTTTTATTGTTTTCCCATTTCTCTCAAGATTTCCACACAGTTCTCAAAGCTTTCTTTTTCAGCTCTATAGAACAAGGTCTGTAGCCAGTCCTAGTGGTCAAAGAAAACTAGGAATATACGTGCCTTTCAACTACTTTGTAATGAGTTCAGCATCCCTGCATCTTAAATGTAGTCATTTGAGGGGTGTTTTATGTCTTTGCTCGTGAGCAAGCATAGACCTGTGAAGGTGAAAATTATTTGCTTAATTCTTCCTTAGTTTTATATTGTGGTATTAGAAAATACCACTGATGTATTGCTTAATGAATAAAAGATGAGAAAGCGTCAAAACAGAAGAAACCAGAATGTGGTTTGTGTTGAAAGGTGAAGGAGGCCTTAACTCTGGCTTTTAAAATTCCTAACGGTACTTGTTTTCCTGTCACCTTAGGACTCTCTTGCCTTAGGGAAGAGTGAGGAAGAAGCACTAAAACAATTTAAGCAGAAGTTTGATGAAGCACTGCGGGAAAGCTGGACTACTAAAGTGAACTGGATGGCTCACACTGTTCGAAAAGATTACAGATCCTAGAAGATTTTTGCGTTTGCACTAAGCTGAATGTTACCTTGATAAGTGTTTTTGATGGCGAGCTGTAGAATGGACCAACAAAACTTATTTTACGGAAGAAAAAAAAACCAAAACAACAACAAAAAGAAATGGGCTGAAATAATTCCTGAGTCTTTTGCACTCTGCTTCTGAATGCTTGATTCCAAGACTGTCTCTACAAATAGTGAACATCCTGGATAATCAGTTCCTGCTGACTTTGCACGCTGAGAGCTACTAGGCATTTTAAAAAATTCTTTGGTACTTTATGGAGATGTAAATATTTGTTTTTATACGTTAGGGTAATGTACTCTAACATACTCAGGAGGTTTGAAGACCCCTGACAGAAATGTTCTTTGTTTAAAGCGAGGACTTGAAGAGTAAAAATTTTTTATATCCTAATCTGGCTAAAAATGACCATATTGTGTATATTTTTCATATGAACTCTGCCCTACTGGCACAGATGCATTAATTCTACTGTAAATAGCAACCACAGTATCATCGTACCACAGGGAGCTGCTTCTTCGTGTCTTATACTGTTGCCAAAAGTAGATATTTGTAAGATGGGGAGGGGGGAGAGATGGAGTGTATGGAGGGGAGAGACCTTTGGAAATGATGCAGTGTCCAGATGTTCAGGGTTGCACAGTTTTGTTCCTGTGACATAACACACACAAAAGAAGCCCTTCAGTAAGAGGAAGGTTAGGCCAATTCCAACCACATCTGAGAATCCCCCATTGGTAATGGTCTCCCATTCGGCCTCTGGGGCTTTGTTTTCAACTCCTGAAAGAGGCACGTTTATTTCAGGTTCAGCAAGAAGCTCCTTACAGCCTTACATGGAAATTCGTCTGGAAAGTTTTCATTAAATATACTACACATAGTGATTTTTAGAGCATACGTACCAAAAAAACCCAAATGTTTGGAAAAGCAAGTGTTTATGGGAAAAGATCGTTCCATAAAACACCAATGAGAAGTCGTTAATGTTTTCTTTCTGTATTTATTAAAAGCTTGCAGTAATGTTGCTTTACCGAGATCTCTATGTTGAAGATGGTTGCTGAAGAAACTGGATTTGTTTTAATTTATTTAGTGAGGTACCAGGCTTTTAGGTGCTTAAATGGAGAGCAAATCTGTTACGTGCAATAGGGAACTGCTGGTTAAAAGATGTAACATACTGTTTCTGGACATCAGCAAGATAGACTTTAACTACTGCTTGTTCTCCAAGGAACACTGGTAGCTCTCAATTCTTGTTGACATTTGAAAGAGAATTAAACGTATATATATTTACTTTTTGACTAAACAGTTGTTTTGCATAGAAATGTTGTTTTATGTAGGAATTTAATTAAAGGTGGTTTTACTTTGTCGAGAGTGATTTATTATTCCTTGTTGTTTTGGGGTTTTGTTGTTTCTTTTAATGGTCAAGAAACTATCTGGAGCCAGGATTGGATTTATTTATAGTATTTATTGTGTAAGTGGTTCGATTCTCTTGTCCTCACCTTGGGGCTAAGCTGTGTGAAAAGACCACTGCTTCTAGCATATTGTAAAAGTAACAGATGGTTTCTGGTTTGGTTTGATGTTTTTTGGTTTGTTTGGGTTTTTTTGTTGTTGTTGTTTTTTGTTTGTTTGTTTTGGTGGTTTTTTTAATAATAGCGTTTAAAGTATGCCATGACGCTTTTAAAAATCTTTTTTTACTTTTAAAGCAGATGGGTGGAAGATTAAAAAGAAACTACTTTGCAGGTGACAACTCTGAAAAAAGTAATTTCATCCTCAGCTAATTCACAGCATATAAATTTGCATAAGTAACCGTTCCTGGACATGTTACATTTTCCTGTGAGACAGAGGACACGGACATCTCTGGTGTGTTGTCTTGCTGAGGGAGACGTAGCCTTTCCCAGGACTTGAGATAAAGTTGGCAAGTTCACCTTGGCTGCTTGGGGCTGATGTGCAAGGAATGTGCGAGGAAGGAGCACGATGGCATCTTTATATCCATAGCTAAAAAGGCAAGTCAGTTCCAAGTGCCACCTCAGACTTCTTGTCAGACTTTGAACAAGTCGTTCAAGTCTGTGCCTTGGATTCCCTTCTGCAAAAATGGAGGAAGTAGCACTGACCTCCAGATGCAGAAACACCTTCCCTCAGTTACCACCAGGATATTGCACAGAGTAAAGATGTTTTGTGGTGTGAGATTTTTTTGGTTGTGACTTTAATGCAGGTTATAAATGTACTTGTTATGGGCAGTGTGATTTCCTCACCATCTTCTTTGAGGTGGCTAGTGTTTAGAGGTGATTAGGGAATACTGCTTCTGCTCAGTATTTGTGTTGGTTAATAGCCCTGGAATGGGCTATGTTGTATTTGATTGTCTTTACCTTCACTGCATTTACTCTTGGCAATTTATGAGCAAGTGCAGGGAAAGAAAGTTGGAGGCTTGTTAAATGGTGTGTTTTCATGTTCACCAGCAAAAGAAAATGATGCATTTTCCTCCTGTAAATTGAACTTACGTGCTATCCTCTCGGCTATCTGAAGACCAAGTATCTCACAAGAATGCTTTTCCACGTTGAGCTCTCAGGGATGAACTTTACACGAAGCAGCGTTTATAAGGTCACCAAGGTTAATTTTGTGCTACTTTGATGTTAAGTTTTGAGTGGAGTATACTGGTTTGCTGAATTGTATTAGTAAATAGATCCCCACTTTCCTGGGTTCCCATCATCCATGCTACAGCTTGTGGCATACACATTTTCGTTCAGAAAACAAATAAGTGGATGAATAAATGACCTCCTTTGTGAAAAGCAGGAGGAGAGAGAGTCTGTCCTCCGCATTTTATCATCCAAGAGGAGAATACTGGAATTTTGTCACATAAGTCCCTTAGCTACTTCTGTTCTTACCTCCCAATATCCAGCAATAGTACTAAAATGGTAGGTTAATTTGGGCTGAGTGCGATCGTATTGTTTTCTTTTTCTGAGTGATTGTTTTAGACTGCAGAATTCAGAAGGCATCAACTGATCAGATTATACTATGAGAGTTTAAAGATTTTGTTCATAACAATGAGTAGAAACACCACCTTTTACATGTGGAAGCTTTGGAAAGAATGTAGGTGTATGCAGCTGCAGAAAAGAAATGTAAGCTACAGCTTTGGTATGAAACACCTTCAGTTCCGATGGTCTCATCTTCATTACTTTGCTCCAAGTCTACTTGTAATTGGGTCTGCACATTTCCAGTGGAAAAATTACTTTTCTTAAACCAATTCTGCTTTTCAGGGCCTTCATTGTGTCTGACGGGAAAAGATACCTAGACACTGCTTTATAAACAACAACTGAAATTGGGTATGTGTGGTCTGTGCATTGTATAAATTTGTTCTGTTTTTCTTTTGATGGCATGATTACTTGATGGGTTTGCTTTCTTTATCTTGTATCATTTGATTTGTGACAAATGGTGACAACCGCTGCTTTTACACTCCTGCTTGTCCTATGTTAGATTTCCAAGGAAAGAGCTTCCATGGATTTGCCCCTCACCAGTGGAGTTGCTTCCTTTCTCTTTTATGCTTGTTTTGGGTTTATTGACAGTGGTGTGTTGATTGTTAAGTCATTCACATTCTAGCGAATGCCTCTGACAGCGCCTATTCATATGTTTAATATAATAGAGTCCAGTATTCCTCTTTAGTTTTCTAGAGCTATTGGAATCAGATAATTAAATAGTACAAGCTCTTAATGATTAATATGTCAGGCTATGATGATAGATTTATTCTTTAGGAATGATTTCAAGCCGAAATCTTTTAAGTATGTTATCAGTATTTCTATTATGATTGGTCCACAATATATTGTATTGATTTAATTATATGTCTGAGCTGGCTTTAAAATCTGAAACTGAAATCCTGTGCTCACATAATGCTTTCCAGGCTTTGGCAAGTTTTCCTAAAATAATTTTTAAAATAACTTGTCTGGCATTATACTGCCGAGAGATGAGGGAGCAGAGCTGTCCTGATGCTAAGCAAGTTTTATTAGGTATTGCCATCTGAGATGGCGATGCTGGGTCGCTGTTGGGCCTCACAGTTTACATGTGGCTGTGCTTTTTTTTATAGACAAATGTGCCTCCTTCTGGCTTGGCTCACGAGATGAAAGTCAGACTAAGCTCAAGGTAGTGGTTTTATGGCCTGACCACGACACCACACTGACTACTATTTCCCATACAAATCTGTTTTGTTTGAGGGCATGTCTGTCTGCCATTGACTGTTGGTGACATAGACTGGGTGCAAGGTTAATAGTGACATTATTTCTGTAACTAGAATCAGTCGCAGTAAGTTCATAATCACAAAATCTCAAGTGATTTAAATGGACGTAGGAACTGCTGATCTTTCATATTTTGACATGTCAGTTCAGAAAACTAGCTTTGCCTTCCCTTAGCAAATTTGTTTAGATGGCGTGGATGTGAAAGCTTCCTCCGACATCTTCTGTGGGAACAGCATGCATAACCTCATGCCCACATGGGTCACTTACTTAGGGAGCTCAGCTAAATATCCGTCATTTCAGGGGCTGGGGGGTCAGCAGAGCTGGATTTTCTAATGTTTCCATGGTGACACTGGGGACTTTTACATATAAACCTGAGTGTGCAGAAGGAACAAACGTGGTCTCAGGAATACGCAGTGCCAAGCAGATTTCAGTAGCCAGTCCAGGAAAGGTGCAGAAATTTTAATGGCTAATGCTACTGAGAAAACCCGAGTACTGTGCTGTTCACGCTACCTCGATGCATAATAAAAATCTTGTAGTTATTCTTTCCAAGCATGACTTCGTGAGCGATCAAGAAGAGGGCATGTGCTTCCGCCAGTGCTGACTAGGGAATTTCTTTATCTTGCTCATATCACTAGCTGTTCTTCAAACAGTGGAGCAAAAGAGCGTTAACTGCTTTTTCCTTTAATGAGCTACTAATGCATACTACTCTTATTTGGGTGTCTTTCCAACCTAATAGCCCACATGAGGAACTTGCTGGGTGTCCTGTAGCAAACCACAAGGGAAAATTCTACCAGCCAGATGCTGATAAAACTTGTTTTGTCACCTCCAGAACACTTGGCTAAACTCCAGCTCAACTATGTAACCTATTTTAACAGGTTTTACTGTATTGGACTGTCAGATTTAAAATAATGCTGCTGTGATGAGCTAGTCCTTCATGTTTTCAGTCTGTCACCTTGCTTGTCCTCAGGTCATTATCTGGAGTAGTTTCCCCTGGAATTGCTTGATGAAGAGGGATGGGGATGAATATATATTTCTTAAGTAATGGCTTGGCTTATTCTTGGGAAATCTGTGAAGGTTCAGAGTTTTAAGAATAGCAGTCATAGAGGAAGGTAAAAGGTTAATTCTGATTTGCCAGACATCGTTTGGCTTTTATGAAGCAAATGAGCGGAATCGACAATCAAGCACCATGGAAACATGGTTTCTGAGGGATTACAGTCATGTAGTCCAAGGATGTTTGTAAAATCTAATTTTTGACTTTAGAAGCGTATGTTTGGGCAGGAAGACCGGGCACTTGCTGGGAGTGCCCAGAACCACTGAAGTCTGGGCAAAAGTGAGGACGCTGATAGCGGTTCGTTCCTATTTGTGAATCCTGCCTAAGGTTTTCCCCTGCGTATCTTACCTAATGGGCTTTTCCCTCTGAGCATGCTCTGGATGCGCGTTTGTTATCTGACCACCTGTACAACACAGGCAAAGCAGCTCATTCTAGTTTCTGAAATTGTCTCTTTACCTCCTTTGCTTAAGGAGCATTGAGTGTTCATTTGAGGTATCACAAAGGGAGTTGAGCAGTATTGCTCGGGACGCTCTGGAGTGTGGGAATGTTGTAGACATGGCTCTGAATAATTCCTGTTGAAACTGTTTTCCATGGCGGGGGGCGACCAACAGAAGAATGTCTGACATAGCTCAGTTAAAGTACTCCCTAGGGATAGGAAAAAAAAAAATCTGGATTCCAGTCCCCTTGCCAAACATTAATTGGAACAAAAATGGAACAGCTCTAAAAGGGGAGGGGGAAGAACAGAGAGAGTCCTTTGCCCTATGGGCTAGTGGCTTGGGAACTTAGGAAGAGGAGTGATGAAACAAAGGTCCGAACTTCCCAGCCTGTGTTCTGTGTGCTTGGCTAAATAAGAGATTCCTTAATATTAATGGCTATGTGAGACAAAGTCTGTTTAGCCTGTTCCCTACCAAATGGCAAGGAGTTCATCCTGCATATAGAGTTGTGCCGGTTAGCATGGGAGGAGACGATACGTGCAGTTAGGCTTGCGGTAATCTGCTGCAGAGGCTACTTTCACCATTAACCTGCACTTAGGAATTCCATAAAGTTAAATAGTCTTGTGTATGCCTGGATCTTAATGCCACCCACCGCCTATCATTGTGTATTGGCTTGTCACCATGCGGCTCTCCTGATCATTGCTGGGCAAGTCCTTCCACACACTGAAGAGAATGAAAGGAGACAGGCATCTCAAGGTGTGGGTTCCACTGGTATGCTTAAACTTTGAATACTGTGTTATTCAGTGATGTACTACACACATCTTAAACCCAAAGAAGGCTTAAATACTTCATGAGTTGCAATCATTGTTGCTCCTTTTAAGGAAGGGTGCTGGATCGTAAGTTAGGAGTTGAAAGTCAGTAAAAGTTCAGAAATTCTAGAAGGGAATTTGAATGTGATCTGCAATTTTTGTGGCCAGGATAGCCTTCAGAAGCCCCTTTCTCCCATCAAATTACATAGCCATGCTAGTTAATTCAAAAATACAAAGTTTAATATTCCAGACCACAAACAATACTGAAACATACCTAGGCGTTACAAATTGCAGTGGTCCTGCGTTTAATATTCACTTTCTCTTTTGCAGCTCAATGGGATAATCTTGTTTTCTTGAGAGGAAAAAGAAGACTCTTTGAAAATGTTTCTTAAACAATTCCCTGTTCTTAATAGCTGAGAAACTTTTAGCTTCTACTTACAAATATTTTTTTGCAGAGTTAATGCTAATTAAATTAGTGAACGTTCATTTGCTACATATAGTAAGTATGAGCTACAGCATGGTTGTAATTGCTGGCGCTGTGTACAGGTTGTGCAGGCTGAAGATCCAGTCAGCCTGAATGGATCCAAGCTTTAGCATTTTGGACATAGTCAGGCACCGCCGAGGCACCCACACCAAACCTTTAATCACCTCTACGTACTTGACTTTCTGCAATCAGCCAATCCTCTGTCATAGTGATCGAGCAGACTGTGGGCAATGAAGCTGCTTTCTGAATGCAGGGTCTCGCATTTCCAGCAGATGAGGATTTCACATTTCGGACACATTTTCCCAGAGTGTGGCTGCCTTAAAGAACAAATTTCCTCCCGCGCTGGCTTCAGCTTTTTGGAACCTTTCCTGTGTAAACATCTTCTCTTGTCTTCAAAAAGTTGACTTCTTCCCTGAGGGCTAGAGCAGTCAGAAAGAAAGGTGACAAGTTTAACCTGTACACTTCCTAGATGAATGAGATCAGCAGAAGCAATTAGTGTGTGATTTATGAACTCTTCCTGAGGCTCTCCCTGTGACACACCAAGAGCAGGTGCAATGTGTGGTCACCTGCAGAAAACAGGAGTGGGCAGAAAAAAGAGAGTCTGGCTCTGGTGCTGTGATGGCAGTGACAAGCCATTAGTTTTAGAACACAGAATTATTAAAAGGATTGTCACCATCTAAACAAAAGCATGAAAAAATCCTAAGTCAACTAGCTAGGTAGAGGCTTTCTATTCAGTTCTTTAATATGCAGCTTTTCTGTATGTGATCGTGGCACGAACCTCGTGCTTGCATGAAGACAAATTTCATACAGCTCCATGTATCTAAATTACAGGCTTCAGACCTGGTGGACCTCACCTATACTATCATAAAGGTTCTTTTTCCACTTGCATGCACTAGTAATTGTGCTGGGTGATAGATAAGCCCTATACTGCACTATCCTTGAATAGAGATGGAAGGCCTGAATGAAAAGCCTTCTTGATTGAATTATATACCTTTACATTTTATACAAAATAGTACTTCAAAATTAAGAGGCTAACCTACGTAATCCCTTACAAGAGCTCACAAATCAGTGCTGAACTGTAGAGATGATCTGATTTGGCCACACCCTGGGAAAGTTCTGTAGGCCCTAATGACTTGAAGAATTTTAAAAACCGCTGCTATGCAATGCATGTGTAGAAATATATCCAGTAAAGTCTGAAGACGGACTCTTTCCATTAATGTGCAAGTACCATGGGAGGAGGATGCTATGTTACTATTTGGGGTTTTTTTTAGATCAAACTGGGAAAAATCCATATTAATCACAAAGAAGGATCAAGGAAAGCATGATTTTACTGCTTTAGCCTCACTTGTCTGCCTCCCAAATGCGTGCTTCAGTGAAATTATGAACTACGGAGAAAAGTCACAGCTGTAATTCACTAACTCCTTGGATGTTAGACTGTTTCCAGTCCAGTTCTTCAGCAGTGCAGCAAGATAAAATCCCAAAGCAAAGCCCTCAGTATTAGTTGTTCTGCAATTGGATCAGTCTGAGAAGAATCTGGCTCTCAGGATCATTTCTGGATAGTGTATTTTAATCTTATGTCGAGCTTGTAACCAGCTGCTGTGGCTATCAAGCTTAATGCAGTTAGCTGAGTAATTGCTGAGACTTGCATGCACTTCCTGCTAAGACGGTAATTTCATGATAATTATCAAAGACAGACTCTTTTTAGGAGATCTGTATAGAAAACAGCTCTTGTAATGGATAAGAAAAGACACTTTTTGGAAATTACTCCTGATCCTTAGCATGATGCATACACTTCAGTTTACTTCATGTTAAGGAAGAATAATATCAAATATAAAAGCCCAGAAGAGAATTTCAAATCCCATAAGAACAATGATGATAACTCAAAGCTAATACATGTACAAAGCAGTAAGCTCAAACTCATTTTTGCCTTTTTGCTTACTTTGGTTAAAAGACGCATAGTTTTGCATTGCTTGTTTTTTTTTTCTTTTTTTTTCGTCTATCTGAAATGTAGTAGGCATAAAACACCATTATAAGAACATAAGCAATAATTACGCTCTGATTCTGATGAAACTTGGTAGCACTAACTTTCTGGAAGAGTGATTTTTGGGTGCTGCCCATGCGTTGCCACTGTGCATTACAGCTTGGAGGTAAGAATACTGGTGCAACAAAAATGGCAGCAATGTTATTCCTAGAAACCGTGTCCTGGGTTGTCACAACTGGCAGCGCTTGTGTGTTTGCGGAGAAATAGAGATGCTGCCCCTCCAAATCTCTCTTGCTGAGTGTGAGGAAGCACAGGGATTATAAGATAAACATGCAGACACACAAGGTTTGGAGACCTTAATTTCATACCTACTTCTGCCAGTGACTTGCCAGTTTTTAGATCAAGTTGTTAAATTAGCCTGTAATTGTTTTGCTGTTTGTTAATACAGCAGAGGTAACAAAGGTGCCTGCGGCTCTTTGAAAGGTGCTCTGGAAATATTTCTAAAATTTCTTGGTTAAAAATGTATACAAAATATAATCTTGGATGTACTTACAGTTTGTTCTTAGGAGATCCAGAGAAGAGGCTCAATCCAGAAAATCTCTTCTTAAATAGTCTCTCTCGCTTTTTTCGGCTGTGCTTCCCATCTCCTGTGCTTTCTTCTGTGGGTTCCTTCTTTCCTTTGTGCCAGCTCATTTTATCTGTCATAACAACAGCACCTGCTTAGAGGAAAGCAGAAGTCTGAGCTGCTTTTTGAAAATCTCTTCCTTACTGTGTTGCACCTGGTGATGTCCTGGTCTGTCACTCTACAAACCTGTGTGTGTCCTGGTTATGCAGAAGGTTCGGTTGAGATCAGTGAGCAGCCGCTTTCCATCAGATGGAGCAAATACCTGCTTTGAAAAATCCTGCAGACGCAAGGCAACTCTGGATATTCTTACTCAATCACTATTGCACGTAATTATGGAAAGTAGGCTTGGACATTGAATATAATAAATATTTCCTTCTACGTGCTCTCTTTCATGGTTAGGCTAGTTGCTGAAAACCAAGAGAGGAGGCGGCTCGTTTGATAAAAGCGAAGAACCAGGAGCCAATGAAACAGTTTCGCACAGAGAACAGAAGCAGTGAAACAAATGTGAGATGGAACAAACACTGCAAAGCAGAAACCAGAACCCTGAAAAGATGAAGAACCAACTGGGGACTTTAGTTAAGGCTTGGAAATTGTTTCCTTTTTCTTTTGATAAAGCAGTTGATTAGTCTGCATTTCCGCGTTGCGTTGCTTTGTCTCCAAGAATTATCCCTTTGGCCTCTCTGATCGAATTAGTCTCTCTGCTCTACATTTGATATTTAGTAATTGCATTAACTTTTGGTTGTTTGACTTGGAGGGTCGTGTTCACCCCTCCTAGTGATTGCAAGAGCTTGTCTGTTCTTACCTATTCAAAATATTTTCCACAGGTCATCTAAAACAAGTCACACAAAGTTTGTAGGCGTAAAACCAAAATTGACAACCATTTTGAACTATGCACTTTCTGATTTCACTCTTCGTTTTCTCCCTGTCCCCCTTCTCCAAACCAGTCTGTTTAAGGACAGTTCTCTTTAACCAGTTCGTACAGTAGGATGTATGCAGGCAGTAGGGAGTCACTGTGCAAATGCTTTACAGAATCACACCCTGAAATGGTTTTTCATTGTGTTATAGTTATTTACCACAATTATATATTGACACACATTAACAAGAAACTACAAATACCTTTAAGGAACAGAGAGTGACATACCTTGCCACTCGTGCTTGGTGATGAGACACCCAGCTTTTTAATGAAACCTAGGTAAGTTAGGCCTGTTTCTCTCACAGAAATGGCAGAAAAGACTATTTATGTAAGAAATTACAGTAGTTCATTGACCTGTAAGAGGAAACAGCCACTAAAGAATTACCGTGCTATTAAAAAATGAATAAGATTAGTGAATGAAAGAAAATTACACACCTCGCAATTACAGACTTCCCTTCAGTTTTTAATGTGACAAAATAAACTGCACGTTCAAGACCTGTTTTAGGCATACAGTGGTGCTGAGGTGAAGCTTTGCAGAACAGACCAATCTGTGGCTAATAAAATCAGCAAGCAGAGAGGCAGGAACCTTATATCTGAGAAGTGGGCTTCAAAGGCTTCTCACTGCAGGATCTTTCAGTGCTAATTCCACTTGTCTAAAAGATCAAGGGGGGAAAATGTAACATTGAAAGTACAGATATAAGTATGTGGAAATTGGTGGCAAGGAATTGAAGATACACAGAAGGGGTCTTTTCTAAGGCCTTTTAGTCAACAATTTTTAAAAAATTGTACTTTGGACATATATTTTATAGTATTTAATTTACCTTCTTTTAAAGATGAAGTTGTCTGGCTTTGTTGAGTTTCCAGTGTAATTAATTCTAATGATGTAGGGGGAGTTCCTCCTGTACTTTAACTATATGTTTAAATGTGTTGCCAGATCAGAAGATTTAAATACCCAGTACATGAATAACTGATTTCTTTGCCTTGCTTTTGTTCTCTGCTTAAATCTTGTGACACTTGACCACCATTGCTTTGAATATACTGATTAATTGCCCTTACCTTTCTTACTTAGCAATACTCAATTTTTTGTTTTGTGAGCCAAAGTAACCAATAACAGTGTTACCGGGGCTAGCCCTGAGGTTTGCTTTATTATGTGGTCAGTCCGTAAACATAGATTATATAATGACTCCTTAAAATGGGAATCCCACTTGTGGATCTAGGAGAAAATATGCTTCCTTCAGGTGAAGATCACGTAACAGCAGTGGACAGCATTTTCAGGAACCTCAGTGTTGTATCAGTAGGTTGTCTCTAGTTAATTATAAGCAAGGTCTAGTACCTTGAAGACTTCAGATGTCAAAACTGATTTGTACCTATGCCTGCTGTTGACTGCTTTCATTGCTGGACTACCTGAGCAGTGTATTGGTGTCTCTGTAACTGCTTTCATATTTATAAATATGATTTCAGGACAAAGTATGAATTATGGATGGGGTAAAAAAAACAACAACCCAAAAATTTACAAACAAGACTGATAGTTTTCCCTTCCCAGATCGGGCAGGGCTAAAGATGCAAGAAACTATTTTCCAGAAATGGGGCATTTCCCCAGCCATCCCTCCAACTGCAGCAGCACACGGCTGCCCTGACCCAGCTGATAGCCCCTGGGGTAAAAGAACCAAACAGCTGTTAACAAGGTAATCTTGCTGTAATCAGCTGTAATCTTTGTGGCATGGAATGACATGCAAACACAGAGGGCAAAAGACGCCAGACAGGAAAGGAGGCCTGACGAGAGGAAATTACATGACTAGCAATTTCAGAAAGATTTTACTGTGTCCCCAGGATAGAGCTTTTCTGATCCAGTTCTGTGTCTTAATTAAATAAAATTTAAGCTGTTTGAACTAATTCTGATTGTATAATTTTTGCCACCACAGGGTGTCTCTGCATCTCTTCTTACACCAAAGGCTTTGGTAGCCTTTAATGGCAAGCTGCAATCTCAAGGGAATGTAGGGCTAAAGGAAAACGTCCCTCAGTTTAGCTGTGGATTTTCTTCAGGATCATGAGCCTTCTTGAACTGGAATGGTGATGCCTTCATTAGCTGGTAGGAAACTCTTCCTCAGCAAGTAAGGCCATAGACTAATGATGTTATTAAATTGGGTTTTGAGAGCTCTCCTATATCAGATCAAAGAAAGCTGTGGCCATGTGATGTGGTGCACCAATCTAGCTTAAGCTGGTTCTGCATGATGTTCACAATGTTTGAAGCGTTATCTCTGTACTGGCACCCTTCTGCTAAAGCAGGCAATGTCTACCATTTTACCACTATGCTTAGGTGGGTATTTTCTGTTCTCTTTCAATCAGGATAAAGCTGGCATGAAGTCAGCATAAACACTATCATGTGCTCTGGATGGTTTGTATATTAAAACTGTTTCACCTTGGATTTGGGGTTTTCCAGGATTTTTTTGAGTCTTATGAGCTCTGGTTTAGCATCAATAGCTACTTGTTCTACTCTCCATATAATCAGGACATGAAGTGATACCGCAGAAAGGTCTACCTAGTGGGTCCTTCTGTCCCTGGAGCTCCTGGCCACACTAGCCATGCATGACTTTCACTTCCTCAGTATTCAAATGTGTTTTGGGTTTGAGGACTAAGAAGATAATGTACCTGGTAGCAGGTGGTCTCAATATTGGGCTTAAGTCTATGTGTGGGTGTTGGTGTGGCTGTATGCTATAGGGGTATCATATAAACATAGCTTTGTCTAGGGTATCTGAAAAGTAAACTGTCCTCAGGAGGAAAGGGTTATGGAGGATTTCCAGATGACAAGTGCTGAGCTAAGTGGTCTGTGGATGGATAAAGCTTAAAGCTAGGCAGGAATCTTCTGATTGCCACCTAGGCATGTCACTTGGTTGGATTTTCTCTACGAAAAGCTGGAGTTTCAGTTTGAAGTGTTTTTTACTTCAGGAAAAATATCAGGAAAAATTTCCCAAGTCCAGGCTGTTGTGAGTGCTGTATGTGAGAAAGCCCTTAGTGATGTGGTCAAATGTAGAAAACTAAGGCTCAAAGTGCTGCTCTAAGTGATATTTATTTATTCATGTAAATAATTAGCTTCAGTAGAAGAGACAGAATGACCCTCCAGTGGCAGTAGGTTCGAGTCTTTAACACAGTGAGGAAGTTCTCAGCCAGCAGAGGGAGAAGGAAGAGAGGTTCCTGCGACTGAAGTGTTCCACCATTCTGAAGGGTCTGGTTCCCCCTCAGAGGTGTCGGGGTCTTGCATCTGAATCAGGCTGTGACAGCATCTGAGCCTGGAGTTAGGCAACAACTGAGTGTCCTAATGTCTGGGCTAATGTCAGCATTGGATCTGAGCCACCTAATACCATGGGTGTTGTCACATTCCCTGGCTACTTTCTTTCTCTGTGAAAATAAACAACAGGTTGATACCAAGTTTAGAGATGGGGACTGATGTGTTGCTCACCCCTAACACTTGTACCTTTTGCTGTTGCTTTGAGGAACAACTTGTCTTTTCTTTAGCTTCCGCATGCAGAAAACTCAGAGTTGATCTGATGACACCAATGTGCTTTGTCACTAACAAGCACCCAAAGGTCTGAGGTCTAGATACTTAGAAAAGCTCCTCTGTGTTCTGGGTAAGCCCTTGCCTCGCTTGGGTAGATACCTGGTTTTAAAGGGTGGTGCTAGCTGTCACTGAAATTGATGGAAAGTTAGTGAAGGCAATGACTGGTGGAGTATCTTTTTATGGGTGAAATGGAACAAGGTATCATTGAGGACAGCAATGTTAAGTTCCCACTTCCTGAAAAGCTGACTGCATGGACTTTCTTCTTCCTTGGTCTCTGTTTAGACTATGTGATGGCCTTGGTTTAAGTCCAAAGAAGCACGCTCTGCTTCAGAAGTTTTCTTCTGTACAGGGGCACGGGGCATGCAAGAGAAATGCCAATGTTAATGAAGTGGGTTCAAGGGGGAGATTGGATGCCTGGACCCAGGTTGAGTGCAAGGTGAAGGCTGCAAGAAGCCAAAGCCAGGAGCATAGAGACTTGGCAATGGCTGTATTTCATCTGAGAGGCACAATCAGTGAAGAAGCAATGGTTGATCTAGTACCTTATCTGCCTCTCTTTTGCTCTGTGTTATGGGTAGGGATTACAATCCTGACAACTTGGTGGTTTTTTTTCATTGGCAAGTACTCACCCACGACAGCACAGATTGAACTGCAATACCTCTCATGATCTTCCTCTTCACCCCATCCACACCCACAGCCTTTTTTTTTTTTTTTTTTTCATTCTTTCTTTCTGGAGAGGAAAGGGAGAAAGAAGGTGGTGACACAAACACACAAAGGTTTTCATCTAAATCCCCCCCCCAAGCCTCCTGGCTGGAATGAGCCCAGCTCTGGTAACCACACCCCAGCGAGACGTTTCCTGCTCCGAACGGGAGGAGGCGGGATGCGGGCAGGAGCCAGAGGCTCCGTTTGCGTTAGTCACTCCAGGACTTTCTCCTGCCTGGCATGAGGGTGGGGGTACCTCTGTGCCTTGCCTCTGCTTCCTACTCTGTGATGTGAGGCACAGGCATGCTCAGTAGCCGGTGCCTACCCCTCCTATCTCAGCAACAGTGCCTACACTACTAGGAGACCGCTTGCAGCAGGAGCAGAGCCGGAAAGCCATCTTAGCTGGAGAGGGAGGCAGCAGACCCTGAGCCGCTCGGCACCCGCTCCCCTACACACATGTGAGTAGCCGGGCAGCCCTGCCCGGCCCCGCAGCCCCCCGCAGCTGGGGGTCCTGCCCTGCCCGGGGCTGGCCCACGCCCTGCCCCACGCCCGGCTGCGCTGCGGGCTGCCCCGCAAAGAAAGGCGGGCGGAAAGTTCACAGCCGCCGTGGGGGCAGGAGAGTCGCTCTGCAGACTTTGGGGAAATCGCTGGGTGCTACCCTGTTGCTTCCGCAGCCGAGGTGGGGGGGGGGTAACTTCTGCCACCCGGAGTGGGTTCGGTGCCTGTGGGATGCGCAGGGCGGTGAGCGGGGTGGGGTGAAGGGATGGAAGCGGGAATAAAATGTCTGAGCTGCCGTAGCCTTTGTGGATGGCGTCCGTGCAGCTGCAGGCTCTGAGGAAGGATTTCCAGGGCGTGGGGCTTGGCGTGTGTAATTCAGCCAGCCGGAGTCTGTAGCAAGCAGCATTAAAGTCGAACCTATCTGCTGCCGCTACCTGTGAGCACTTCCATAGGGCTCTCACGGCTGTTTATCTGGCTGCCAGGCAGCAGTGGAGAGAATTATTGACACGTTTCTAACTCGGATTAATACTCAAAAGGAAACGCTGGGCCAAGATTCTCAACAGGTTCAAGTCAGGATTGTCTGATAGCCTGAGTCACTCAGTGATGCTGATCCACAGCTCATGGGTCCTGTTTATTTTCACTGTTTAATGAAATGTTCTCTCTCAAATACTAGCTGTCTGATCAATTCAGCCTCACCATCTCCAGTGCCAATGGCTTCCTGTCAGCAGTGCTTGATAATAATCTGTTTCTTCTTGTTTGCATCTCTTCAAATACCTCTTCCAAGTCTTTACATTCAGCATTAATGACAGCATTAACATTCCCTGATAGGCAGTAATGAAACCCCCAATGTACATTCTGAAACGAGAAGTGTGCTGAGGTAAGTCGGAATTGATCAGACTCCTGTTCATTCACGGAAGAATTCAGGTAGCTAAATGCATCATTTTACTATCGTCTCAAATTGCTCATTCCCAGTGACTTTTAAGGGAAAGCCAGAGAAGATGTCTAAAACAAATAGTCACTCACATCTGGTGTATGGAACCGAAGATTGGTTGTATTGGGTGGTCTTGGAAGAACTGGAGCTTGGTTGATACAGACAAGATGACAAGTGGAAACAGTCCTGGCAACCTGTGATTAAATTACGTTTAAAGTATTTCCAATAACCAACTGTTCCTCACGAGGATTTTCAAAATAGTCTACATTCACATATTCTGAAATGTTGGCTTTTTTCTTTAATGCTCTTTCCTATATAATATTTCAGACAACAAGCTTTTGTCATGTTGTCTAAAGTGCTTCCAAAGCAAGGACTCTTTGGAGACAAAAAAAATGCTGTCTAAAAGAAGTTCCTTATGTAAACACTGAACTCCATCTAGCAAAAGCCAGTTCATTGTAAGCTTCTGTTGCCTAGTTTTGTTTATATCAAGAACCAGATGATGACATCAAATACTTTTATTTGTATGTGACCTGTTTCTCAATGATTAATACAAGAGTTTGCTGCTGCAGTATTATACAATATAAGCTGTTCAGACACAAAGCAATAACTCAGATAAACTTTAACTCAACCAGTGTATGTTTTGGTCTCAGTGTATATAGGTGTTCATGAAAGCATTTGTAAATAAAGCAGAAAGAGTGATGCTAATATAACTTGATCATTCTTCTTCTGTAGGGGACTTGCATCAGACTTCTGGCAAAAATTAGAAGAAAAAGGGAAAGCATTTTTTGTCTATTTTGGCAATACAGACTTTCAGTTTGATAATCAAAACAAAGCCAAGCCGTATAAGCAGCTTGTCATTGGCGGTGTCAGTTGACTTCTATTTCATTGCCAGATACTGTAATGAAAACTTTTTTTTTTAACATCTGCACAAATATCATGTCCCAGTAGCTTTTGAGTTGCTGGTGAACAACAGAGATAAATATGTATTAGCTACTGACTTGTAGCAGCAGCTATGGTCCCGTTCACTGGACTATAAAAACTAATCGCTAGTGAGCACCAATACTCTATAGAGGTTCTCCTGCTGTGACACCTATAGAGTATTGCTAACATGGACTCTTCTCATGTGCCTATACAGACATGCACGTAAGACACAATGCTGTGTCTTCAACTGGTGTGAATTAGTGTCAATAAAGAGCTCCCTCACTGGGTCAAATGACGCCTCCATCTATCCTGGTGTGCTGTCCCCTAAAGCAGCTTGCAGGGAGCTCTCAGGGAAGAGTACAATAAAACAGCAAGTATGCAGTGGTTTTCCCAGAATACGTTCCCAGTTTCCAATGATTTAAGGCTCAGGGAATGTCTGAACTTGAAGTTCTTTGTATTTTGTGACTCCCAATTGGTGTTGGTGTTCTTTCAGGAAGGTGTCCATGTGCTCCATTTGCAGTGTCCTGTGGCAAGGAGCTCTACAGCTGGACCACGCAGGGTGTAAAAGCCGCTTCCTGTTGGTTTTGAGCTAGCAGGTAGCATGTTCTGTCTGATCTTACTCTTGTGTTGGAACTCAGAGAACAGTGTTCCTTATTGACCATCTTCTCTGTGATTCATGATTGGTATCACCCCAGCAGACCTGCACTGATTTACATCAGGTGGGAATCTGTCCCTGTGGTCTCTATCGCAATGAGTATGATCCAGAGCAGAGAAGACACATTCAGCTAACAGACATCTTTCATCTTGGGTGCAGACAGAGGAGAGGAAGCTGTGACATAAAAAGGTTGAATGAAAGGAGAAGGATATAAGAGGTATCTAAAGCAAGAACAGAGAAGGGTTATACCATGCCAATGCAGCTGCGAAGATTCTTCCAGGTGTAAGGGAGAGCACACAAACTTATTTGGAGGAGATATGAGGAGCAGTGAAAGCAGATGAGGAGAAGAAAATGGCGCTCAAAGTTGAGATGCTTATAGGCTTTGTTCCTCTCTAGAAAATAGACTAACAGCAGCAGGTGAAGTATATGGTTTTGTTTCTCTTACAATGGCCACATCTCAATAGGTAATTGTATATAATAGAAGCTCATGGCATCATGTCATCTGTTGTTTACAGATAGGTCAGTGACCAGACAGAAGGGTGCCTTTGATTACATTAATCCAATACAAATGTGCTCTATTGCAGGGTACAACTTTTGTGAGACAAGCAGCAAAGCAAAGCACCTGGCTCTCCCTGGGGCAGAATTGCCTCCCCGTATCTCATTCCTCGGGTAGCAGTTAAAGCTTTCTGAAAAAAAATAAAAATCCTTCTGCCTGTTTTAGAGCAGCAAGGAGAACATCCTGGAGGGGATGGATGGGATTAAAATGGTTCCACCAGTTGTAATGAGTCTGTTCTGGTTGAATGTCTATTCAGTTTCTCTGAAAAGAATGGCGTGGCTCTGGTCTCCTGCTGTTAGCAGAGCAGTACTTAGCCCTCCTTTTGTGGGCATAATTTTATGAAACTCGGCAAAATCTCCTTACCCTGCCCTTCTCTTGTAATGATCAGCAGAGGCAAAACAATTTAGTACTGTCCTCTACACAATCCTGATCCACTACTTTTAGGGAGTTGAGTGGCTTACAAAAGTGCCAACAGCCAGTGCATATCCTAGGAAAGTATAACCCACATGAAACGGAGGGGTAAATTTTGTAAGTGATGCAGGTGTTCCGTGCTGGGTGTCTGTGTTCCGTTCGAAATACGTTTCTAAAGAGCTGCGGAAATCCACGGTGGCAGGAAGATTTGAGTCCACTGGAGATCTCAGGGTTTCACATCTGGTGGCCGGCTGCTACCCAGAGAAGGTAGATTCAGTCATGACATTCTCTGAAGCTTTTTTCCCCCACTACAGTCAGCCAGAGGAACCGATGGTTTGAGGGCCTTGCAGTATTGGTTCACACAGGTTCTGCTTTCCCCTTCCTTCCACTGCCCTTCTGCCACCATTTGCAGGATGCAGAACGCGTGGAAGATTCTCACTGATGGCTTTAGCCAAATGTTTATGTTGCCCTGGAAGGAGCAGTACAGTCTGTCCCAAATAAGTTCAAATTGACTGATCATTTTAAGCAATTACGACTTAGAATATCCTCTCACCTACGTCATTCAGTACTCTCTACTGTCTACTGTCATTATTTGTAGCCATTGCCAGCAATTAACTAGGCTGGTGTTTTTTAATGATGCAATTCCTTTTTACCTGGTGTCTGTACTTGAGCCCTCTAAACTCTTTTCCATTATCCACTGAACAACCACCAAATGATTGCAAGGTGTTTTTTTTTTAACTGCTCGGCTAGGACAACCTTACGTTTTTCTGTGTAAAGTAGTAACTCATTGAAATAGATCTGTCTGAACATTTGTAAGTGTGTGTTTTGTCAGTTGCAATTATATTGCAGGTTCTGTACTGGGTGAAATAATTAGAATGGAAGTTCCTGACCAAATTATCTGAATTACCTGATCTTGATCTCTTCAGATGCAAAATTTAATGAGAAATATGCAGAAAAAATGAAAGTATTTCTATTTCAGAGTAAATGGGAAAGAAATTTAATTTATCAGATGTTACCTTACACCTGCTGGACTCAGTATCATAGGGTCAAAAGAAGACTTTTCTAGAAAATAGAGATTCTCCTATGATGACGTTGTAAAAGATCAACACTACATTGTTTCAGGAATTGATGTGTGTGTTTGTTTGTTTTAAAAGTATGTTCTCACCTGTTGCAGTGCTCTCTAAATGTAAACTGGTAAATGTATTGGAATCAAGTGCTGTCACTGCATCTTTATACATCAGAGCTGAAGTTTGCTCGTGTTTTGAAAGTGTCAAATAGCTGACACTTTGTGAGGAGTCAGTGCTGTGAACTCCACTGAAGTTTTTATTATTATGAACCATGTCAATACCATGCAGAATTGAGACAGCCTTTGCAAGATGCTGGAGACAGAAACAGAACTGATGGGTGGTGGGAGTACACCAAAGGCCGTGATGTGTCCTGCTTCATCAAATGGTGTCCGTATGCTGGAGTCTAAGTATGAAAGGAAGTGTTCATGGAGTTTACAAAACTCCTTACGTGGTCTACGAAAGGGCTGATGAGAGGAAATACCATGATAAGTGTTGTACTGAACTGTTGTTAGTACCTGATACTGCATAGATGCTGGTTTTCTTTTAAGATGCTCACACTAGATCCAGATGGGAATTTATATATTGAACTTTTAAAATTTTAATTGGAAAATGAAATTGAAAAATTGAACAGTATTAAAAATACAGTCATTGTAGGGAAAAGGGGTTTTTTATTTCCTGTTTTGGATGCAGGAGAATGTGTTATGTTACAAAATTATCAAAAGACTTTTTTATGTTCTTTGAAATGAAGTTGCACAATTTGGTTTAAAATACCTTCTTAAAGGATTATAGTGCACGTGATAGACGTTTTGCAAACTGGTTTTGGAGATACTAAAAACTCTGACTGGACTTTGTCCTAACAGTGTCATCTAGTGGGCCTTTCTTTCAGCAGAGGGTTGGACTAGGTGATCTCCAGAGGTCCCTTCAAAGCTCAGTGCTTCTGTGATTCTGTTTGAAAAGGTCAGTCGAAATTGAGTATGTTGAAGTTAATTAAACTAACATTTGGCTATTTCCCAAACATTCAAGATTTTGACTTTTCATCCATGATAAACTTTCATTTTCAACCTGTTGGTGGTGGATGCCACAGAAATACCTGTAATAGAAGGGGAAAACATATGGTATTTGGGAAGGGAGAGAATGTGGGAGTTTAAAAAAAAAATGCAGATCATTGGAATGCATTATTCAATTTGGCTTGAATGCAAAAGTTCATATTCCTCCCACAGAGAACAAAACCTAGGTTCCCTGCAAGCAAACTTTCTCATCTTTCATAGTCAATACAATCTTCTCTAGCTTGGTGTCTGCTCCCATCTCTTTACACCATGTCTTGCAATAGCTTGGTAGTTTGAAAAAAGCTATTGTTCTGTTCTCCTGTAAATGCTGTCCCAGTAGTGCAGAGTGCATGTTTTAATAAAACTATATGTGCTTTTATCAAGTTAGAATGTCCAGATCCATAACAGAGTAGAAGCAAATCTCACTGTCACATGTAGCAGATTGGGAAAGAGAGGAATTGCTGGTAGTAGGCAAGGTTACAAAGGAGTGATGTGCTGACCAAGATGGGAGTTGTGACCCACTGCTACAGAGCTGTGGCTTTTGTAGCTCAGTTTGTAACTTCTAGAAATGGTGGGTTTAATCCCTGGTTTATCTAGCAAGATGGTGGCAGTCAAATTAGCACAAAGGACTGTGTTGCTTCAGGGCACGGTTGCGGAGGTGGATCCTTCGTCAGTGGAGCTGTACAGGAGTTCTGCAGGCAAAATCGGCAGAGTGTGCTCCTTATATCCATGCTGGTAGCACATACCTCTTGCTTTTGGGCTGCCAGAAGCAGGACAGATCCCTAATCCAGCATCTTCCCGGCCTCTCCGGATTTCCTTCCTCAGTCTAGATTTCACGTACCTCTGGAGAAGAGGCGAGGAGTGAGTTTTCCCAGTGAGTCTTGTGAATGTCACTTCTTGCTGGAATTAATCTCTGAACCTTCGAAGTGACCAATGCACCCAAAGTACTCGGCACTACTGAAACACAATTGCCAATATAAGAGCCAATGTGAATCTGTGAAGGAAAGGATTTGGGAATTGGCTCCATAGCCTTCTCAGTATCTCCTCTTCACCCTCAGAAAGGACGGGGTGCTGGCTCTGGGAGGTGGGGAATGTTGTAATGTACTAGTTGCCCTTTTAGACACTGAGGTCCTTAGCCAGGCAATGTGCCAGCATTTTAGAAATACATGGGTCCTGGTAAAGTTTTCCTAGAAACTCTGAAAATCATTAATTATCTCTAAACCTGCTTGTTATCTACTTCAGGAGGTCCATGGTTAGAAATTTCATTTGTTCATTTCAATTCACATACAAAAATAGCTCCTCTTTATCATGGTAGTGAATCTGGCCCTACTCAGGGCCTTAATTACAGTGTGCTGCAGTAAGGCAAAGGGCACTGCTGCTTGAAAGCGTAAATCTAATCTGCTGTTATCCCCCTGCTGTTGGCTCAGACTATCACGTGGGCTAGTGTTTTGTACATGGTTTTGGAGTTCAGAGGGGAATTCTAAGACTGGATAGTTCTTATTGCCCTCAGTGAAACTGAGCAATACTGAAAAAAGAAACAAAAATATCTCTCTCTCTTTCTCCCTCTCTCATGCACACTCTTTTAGGTTGACCTGTGGGAAAGCTTCCTAAACTCTAGCTAGGTTTGCCAAGAGCTCTGATAGAGACTGGTTCCCCCTTCTCTTTCCTTCACATCCTGTGTGTGCATAGAGAGAATAGCTGCACCCAACAGGTGTCACCCATGACGACAATTCAGATGGGGAAGGGAAGCAAAGAAACAAAGAGCTTTAATCAATAGCAGCAAAACCAAAATTGTCCTCTAACCCTGAAAGGCATAGAGTGTTTTGTATTATCACCAAGCAATTAAAATGATTGGCATGGCACTTTTTGCTGCTGAACATCCCGAGTGGGATCAAACCTTACAAAACAGTTACCACAAGATAATTGGACTTGCCTATTGGTAAAAATGCAAAGATTCCTAAATAGGCATTGGATTGGTCATCCATAAGCAAAACTCTAGCAGAATGACCTTGCATCCCCTGTGTCGGGTGAGAGTGGTGTATGCTGCAGGCCTGATTTGCTAAGACTGGTTCTGGTCAACTATTCATATTTGCAGGGGACAGTTGTGTACAAATACAGCTTTGTTTGTTTTCTGTCACAAGTGCACTGAGTGCCAAAGCAGTCCTTCCAGAAGACTTTGGGTATCTGGTTGTTTCCACACTTCAAAAGCTGACTGAAATTTGATGATGACTTATAGCCCATCAGCTTACCCGAGAATTTCAAGGCAGAATTCTCTGAGCTGGTGTCAGCACTGCGGTTGAGAGCCTTTCTGCTGATCGGGATCCACGGAGAGCTCAGCTTGAGAGTGGGTACTGCCAGGATGAATCAGCAGATATCTTCCTGGAAGCAATCGACAGTCTGGGTATCCCATGCGTTTACAGAGGTCCCACCAGGCTATAGAAGCCTGCTTCTGAAATGTTTGACTTCTTCTTTCCAGCAAGAAGCTGTACAGTCATTCCCTGACAGCTGTGATACCGTCTCCCACACATAAACGAAGATTACACAGTGACATTTTTCAGCAATTTTGTTTACTAGATGATATAAATACAAAAATATTTCAAGTCACTTAATGTTTTGATGCTTTTCTCTTTGCATTGAATGTTTTAGGGAGAGTAGAAGAAGAGAATGGAAAGGCAGAATATGACCCCTGGCATGTTGACACTGACCTGCACACTTTTCATGTCAGTTCTTAATCGCTTCATGTACGTGATATAATAGGGTCTCTTGAATTGCATCTTCGTAATTGATGCGTAGCTATGCAGCAAGGTTAAAGCAAAGACCCTTCCATTAGCATGTTCATTGCCCTTGTTGTGACAATCGGTTTTATGCAATTAACTCTAGGGGAGAATGAGCAGATTGATTTTAAGTTCTGTGCATAGACTGAAATGTTTTAGCAGTAGAATGATCTCCTAACAGAAATTGCAGCTGACAGGGGTTTTCTTGTTCAACCTCCACCTGGTAAAGGCAGTTATGAACTATACAAGCTGATATTTTTCTTGTTGCTGACTCCCAGATAGCCAGATCTTCTTCACCATGATGGTTTTAGAAATAAAGCCTGTTTTCAGTCCTGAACCCCCTCTCCCAGCCCTTCCTATTTCATGAGCAGTCTGGATAGTGAGACTTGTCATGCAGAAAGAAGGCATTTTCACTTAGACTAAAGCATAACACTTACAGAATCAAACCCTCTCTGTATCTGTGTGGGGGAAAGACCTTAACGAGTCAGCTAGTGTGTGTGGGTGAATCAAGGGGGGGCCTGTGCTTTGGGGAAGACAGCATTGTACCCAGAGAGAAGAGCAGAGTTCCTCTCTCAGCAATACCCTTGTTCGTGTGCACTGTCAGTGAACAAGAGGTACCAAGATTTCTGAGTAACTTGCTGTACTTTTGGAGGAATCTGTAAAAGAACTCCAGAAACCTTAAGTCTGATTGCACTAGATGGTTGCTAGTATTGAAGTCCCTTAGAAGATTACGTGTTTTCCAGCAAAGGGAAAAGAAGTCCAAGAGGTCATATCTGTTTATGAAGTTAAATCTGAAATCCTCAATGGCAACATGGCTACTGGCTCTAGATCAGGCTCAGCTCAGAGCTAAATCATTCTGTACAAGGTATTTTCACTCTGAGATGCTGCAGTAGCATCGCATAACTTGAAAGAAAACACTAAAAAAGGTAGAAAAAATGTAGTTCAGAAGGTAACTCGAAATGAATTAAGCATTACATACTTTGCTGAGTGAACCTCCAAAATCCCCAAATATTGTAAAACATTTAACTTAACCAGTGGCTAGCCAAATGTTCATTTAATTTAATTTAAAACTGCACTTTTTTGTTGGTTGTTTGTTTTGTTTGGTGATGGTGGTTTTCTCTGGGTTTGTTCTAGCATTGCTTATCTATAGGACTGAATCCATTTTACTGCGAAGGCAACTGTTCCCCCAACTTGGACCAGAGAAGTTGTGCTTCGGTGTTTGGATATATGCAACCGTTTGTAAAACTCCTCTAGTTGAAAGGATTTTTCTCAAAGGCTTATGTTTACTTCTATAATCTTTGTTTTGCTTTGAAACTGATTGTGCAGGTTGCTTATGGGATTATGCATGTAAATAGCAAAGGAAGGTATTTGGTAAAGATTCCTTCATATCTTTAAGAAAGGTGTCATCTGGGATTTTGGATAACAATTGAGAAACTCCTCTTGCTTGAAGGGTGGTGGGGTAGTATTGTAAGTAACAGACAGGGGATAGCAAATTGGTGAGCGTATGGGGAAGAGGAGACAAATATAGGTGTTTACACTTGCAGCTTGCTGCACCGAGCCAACATTCAGTCTCTTGACAGCACAGTCACATAACAGTCTCCGGCAGCCAGGTGTCTTAGGCAGTGACTCATATGCTGAATACAGTTTTCTGTTGTTTTCACTGTGCTCCCTTGTTAACCTGCAGATGGGCTATTTTGAAATCTGCTTTCCCCTGCAACTTCCCAGTAGTGAATGTGACTTGTCCGCCTGAATTTGAGACTTTTCCCTTCCTGAGGTGGCTTGATTACAGACGGATTATAGATTCTCCAATCAGCAAGCATCAACTCCAGCTCAAGTGACAGAGGGCTCCTAGCCTAACCTCCCATGGAAAATGGCCTTCCTTTGAATCTGTACTGGGATCGTTGCGTGCATTTTGGGGCTCTAACAGCAGAAATGTATCAAGTGGGCTGTCAGTGGTGACAGGAGACAGGAATGCAGTAATTCCCTTGTGTTGTCAAATAAAGGGAATCTCTCTGCTCTGAGCTACAATTTCCTTTTATTTGGTCAGAGTAGAATAATCTGTGTTTATTCTTGGCTATATCTCTGAGAGAATAAACTGGGCAAACTTGGCTTCAATCTTTCATAACAGAAAAGACTGGTTGTAGTCTGAGGTCAGAAGAAAATTAGTTTAGAATAGGTGAGGAATTAAGGTGAGGGCCTCGACTCTTTCTGCCAAATAGAACTTTTTGAATTTCAGAAAAGCCTTTGTATTTTCTGTTCTGCCAAGCTCCAACCTCCTCCTCTCAGGAGCAGTACAGAAAAATGAGAATTGTCAGGATGGAGAATGCGTTTCTTACTTTAATCTCACATCTCAAACTTCAGCATCGTGGATGCCTCAGCATTTGCAAAAATACTAAGCACATTCAGATGGTGTGACCTCTGAACAGACCAAGCAGCCCAATACTGTCTCTTAATGGAGACTTGAAGAGTCTCTCTTTAGGGGAGAACTTTGTAGAGTAGGGCAGATGGTTGGACACAATGATCCCAAGAGTCTCTTCCAACCTAGACAATTCTATGAAATTTTAAGCCAAATTTTCTCTCTCCCAAACTCTTTTAATTAGCTAGTAGAACTCTAGGTATTCTTGCTATATACAGGCAGAGGTAGAGAGGTGGTCATGCTAAACCATCTCTCTGTTTCCAGTTAAAGAGCTTTTTGGATGAAGGCTTGACTGGCTTTGTACTGAACACGTCCACTGGGAGTGCAGTGAAGAAGAATAGTATCTCTGCCCTGCTAAAAATGAAGCAACATGATAAATTTCCCTATATTCATGCAAAAACTATTACCTGAGCAAAACTGTTGCTTTTACTGCTAACCTATGTCTGTTAAAGAGCCCTATAGCAGGGCTGAATCAGGGAACACATGTCTATGGGATGGGATAGATTGCTTCTGCTTCCTTTTTACTACAGCTACAGAGACACTGAATGAAGAGGACACTAGGATAGACTGGTATGCACGATCCACTGCTACATTGGACATCACACCACCTCTGTATTGCACAGAGAAGGAAATTAGTGGTGTCTTTGTCCTCCTGTCTTCAAAGTGGAACAAAGGGAAGCTACTTTAGTTGGCTCTCCTTTCCCTTAAAAAGAAAAGAAAAAGACTCAAGGACTTTGTTTAGTTATCTTTAATTACTAGACCTCTGCCCAAGTAATGGGAGGTGTTTGGATCTGGGAATTCCTTATAGTTACTGTTATAACCAAAATAGGGTTCTTCTCAAGGACCCTTTACTTTTCCAGAATGTAGTGCATTTTGTATTTCCAAGTACAGAATAGGTTTTATATGGAACTTGCTCTTGGGTATATTCAGATAAATGCTCAGGATGCTTAACACAGAGATCAAAAAGACAAGTAAGCTGACCTTACAAAGGTTATGAGAGAAGATATTAATACACCATGAGAAGTGCGAGATTTCTAGGTGAGAAGATATTCAGCACAAGAACAAACACCTCTGCCCAGAAGCATGCAGACTTTTTTCAAATTCCTGATGTTTTAATGATAACTGTTTTGTGCAAATGTGTATAGAGAATGCCCAATTCAAATCAAACTGGTTCTTGAAATGTAGCAGTAGTTCTGTATTAGCCATATACAATTGGCTGAAACCAAGACAAATGTGTAAATGGCCCCTAGGCCCTGGGTCTCTCACATCTGGTACACCAGAGCAACAACACAGATCAGGCAAGTAGGCAGTGATCTGAAAGTTCAAGGAAATGTATAAGGTTGAAAACTCCTTGAAGAGGGGGGTGAGAGATTTCCCTCTAAAAACACCTGTCTGAAAGACAAAGCTTTTTTAAGTTGAGGAACAAACAGTGAATTTCAATCAGGATAATGGTTTTAATAGGCTAAAAAAAAATCAAAATACCCCTCTCTGTCTTAAAGACAGTTGGTACTGGTAACCTCAGCACTGCACAGATTTACACCATATAAACATTGATAAATGAACCAAAGAAGAATTAAAATCTTGTTGAAAAATGAAGAAAACTATAGCCATTGTATATATTTTATGGATTCTTTTTCCCTTCAGAATTAGCAACTGTTAATGGGAATTAAGACTGAAGACAGAACATCCTGTTTTAAATTGAGTAGCATAAGTGAGTAAAAATGATTTATGTAGTTCTTTTACATACTTATGATTGTTCCAGAGCTTTAATGAATGTCTTCCCTTTGCTGATGTCCTCCAAATTTGTCCCACAGAATTGAGTTAATGTGGGATTGTGTCTCCATCACAATGCTCCAGAAATTGACATTTTAAAAGTTAAGACTGCTGTCCTCTTCCTGAATGTTTCTTCTCTCAAAGTACTAGCAAATAAAACAGCCTGCAACAACCCTTACTCACTGTTTGGCTGGGAAGGTGGCTTCAGGGTGGTGGCTTCTGCTATTTGTTGTTCTTCGTAATCCCTGCAAGTGTGCCTGGTGTTTGGTGAAACACACGATAGTAAGTACCAGTTAAGTGATGAGTGAAATAGAGGAGCAACAGTGTGATACTGGTAGAAGGAAAGATGTTCTAGTCCAGTGAGGCTCACGTAAAGTGGGTTACTGGGGTAAAACATAACCACTCCTGCCTTCCTCATTCTTTTTTGCCTCTTTCCTCGCCTTTGATCTATGACTAACTCTGACTACCTCTGACTGTCTTTGCCCTCCTGTAACTACTCTGCCTCGCAAAACCTTTTGTGGAGAGAGTTTGCTCCAACAGTGTGTGCACAATGTCTGTCTTTTTGATTTTTCATCAGAGGCCGCATCTTGTGCCATCAGGAATATACTTGCCTGACTCACTTTTAAGTTGAAATTTGATTTCTTCAATGTTAACAAGTTAAAAAAAAAAAGGAAAAAAAAAAAAAACCACCACAAAACAACAATCATGCTGTGACACGTGAAGGGAACAGAAGCTATGGACTGGGAAAAAGATCTTCTCACTAGAAAAGATCTTTGAAGGGAGGAAATAGATTCCCTCTGGAAAGATCAAAGCACGTGAAGTTAATGGATTCTGACAAGGAAAAAAAAACCAACAAAACCTGGAGAAAATAGTAAATTCAAACATAAGAGGGAAATAGGAAAGAGTGGGGGTTTTTGTTGGAAATAAAGGATAGTTAGATGGCTAGATAAGTGCTCGAGATTATAGGTTGTAGCTAAAGGGCTATTAGCAGGAATAGGGATTTCTTTCCTCATGCCAAACACAGCCTTATCTTATGTGGTGTCAAGGTCGCCTTGGAAATGCAGTCCTGAATTCCTGCTCTAATGCAGTGCTCTGTGCTGGTGACTACAGCCTAATTCATCCTGTAGTGCAACCAGACCCTCTCAGACTGACGCAAGACTGATGTAATTGTAATAACTCTTAAAGTCACTTTCACAGTCTGATTAGGTCCTGCTAGGGTCAAAAATATATGGAGTTTATCAAGGAAAAAAAAAAAGGCAGAAACCCTTCTGGTGAGCTAGGAAATGTCCATGGGTGAAGAACATAAGGAAACACTTTTTTTCAGGTTATTGTTATCAAAGATCCTCTGTGCTGCTATAGGTATCTATATGCCTTCTTCATTGCTGCAGTGTTTGATGCCTCACAATCATACAGAAATAGAAACAGAGAACTACAGCTAAGGCACAAAGATCCTCAAAGATCTCACTTTCAGTGGCATACACATCAGTGGGAATCAGACATTTGAAATGTGTCTTAAGAAGCTGGGACCAGCTGACTTTGTCCAAGGCTACATTGGTTTTCTGTAGCAGAGCACCTCACTGCTCCCATTTAGTCACTCATCCTTCCTCAAGTCCCACAGCAAAGCAGAAGTCCCAGAGGACTTGTTCCAGTGCTTCACGTGTGCCAGGAGGTTCACCTGCACTAATTACGAAGTATCTACTGAGAGGTACTCAGCCACTCGGGACTGTCAGTAGGTGTTGCTGTTTGCCCCTCTGGTTTATTTCTCTATATGTTTGAGCAGTTGCATCTCCACAAACCTGGTTGTTTCATGGATTGACAGTGATGTCTGCGCTGAGTGAGAACCCAACATTTGCTGCCTGCCCTTCTTAGCAACACCTGCTTGCCCACTGTCAGTCAGTTCTCATTTGCCTTTTTGCAATTCTTAAGAAACAACTTGCCCCTCTTGTCTTTCTGTCTACAGAAGTTTATTTTGAAAAAGGGAGTAGATTTATATAGCGACCGGAGGCAAAAAAAGTTTGCATATGTGGTTCACCGCTGTATTGATGATCTGATGGAGAGCTGACAGGTACTGGAGTGTATTTAGAAGTGCAGTGTCTTGCCTGTGACCATATGTGATGAGACAGGCTAGGTGGGGTGAGGGAGGAATTAAGTCCCTGGTAAACTGTAGTCTCCCAGATGTCACTCCTTTTAATACTGCCTGTGCGTTGTGTGTGCTTCTCTGCTTTTTTTGACTTCCAAGAAGTGGCTGTACTGATGTAGCAACTGTGTTGCTTCCTGCTCATAGGCAACTTCAAATTAAATATATATTTAACTTAATTAAAAGTAAAATTGCAAGCCTTTCTTTTTGTGAGACGGCTTCACTTTAAACTAGAAATTCTTTTTCCTTGTTTTACAGCAGCTGCAAGAGCAGTAGTCTCTCTTGTCTGTCTCCATGACAAGAAAGAATTACATAAAGGAATATATTCCAGTGGGTGCATAGTCCAGAAGGAGCAGAGTAAAATGAATATAAAATTCAGTTATTATAGCAAAACACTTCTATCGTCTATTCTTTTAAGGTGTTGTTTAGTTTGGTGTAGTATAAACCAGAGAAACAAAAAGTTATGGGAACTAGATTCAGCAAGACTGGGCTGGATAGAACAAATGGTTTTGATTAGAAATGTTATTACTGTGCCCATTTAGAAATGAGAAGATAAGAGAACTTGACCTGAATATTTGATATTCAGAATTCTTGATAATGTGATGACAATAAAATTTAGAAGCAGTAATTGAAGGACAGCTGTCGTTGGGTGACTTATGTCACGAACTGTTACAGTAGTGAGGTCTTTGCCAGCTCCGGATATGAGGCCCATGCCTCTCCTTTCTGTGTCGTGGGAAAATTGTGCACTTTATGTTATGTGTGGTACCACAGTTGTATCTTTTAGTACCTAAAGTAGATCTTTGGAGTTGTGATACTTAACCAAACTCTGCAGCAACTGCTGCTTACCAGTTATACTCTAGGCCTATACAGATGCAGATGTGTGCATATAAGAGATAGTAGCCTGATACCTCATAATTAGCAAATTCCTTAATTCCTTCAAAAGCAATATACCATAATGTTGAACAAAGGCACTTTTTTTTTTTTTTTTTAACCACCCATCTTAGTTTAGCAGCCAAGTTTAGATACTGATCCTGAAAATTCCAGCAGGAGCAGCTCTGTGGAGTAAAAAGGAGTGCTTCTCCCAAAGGCCATTCATGGGTACAAAAGTGCAGTGTCTCCTTCTCTTCCATCTCTTTCTGTTTCCCAAAGCTACGTATGGCTTTTCTTTTGTATATTGTCAATTTTACCACCAATCATTTCCATTTCAGTGCTGATGTATGGAAGATTATAACATCCAAAGCGTTGCTACAGTAGGCTACTACTATGAGATGATACTGGCAACACATACAATTAGCCATATTAATTTCTTCTCTTTTAATAGCTGGGAACAAAACATAAGGAATCAGTGAGTAACACAACCTCAGTTTTCATTTGAAAAAGGAAATAGAGAATGATTCATTCTAAAACCATAAGGTCCAAAGGAGGAAGATTTGAATTATTAACAACATATCTAAATATGATGGGTGCTGACACCTTTGTCTCTTGTATTTTTACTGCCATGGATTTTCTTCACATGCAGTGAGAGAATTTACACTACAGGAAGTGTTAATGGTTTCACGCTTCCTACCCATTTTTAGCTGCCTAATTTATGAAAAGCCATTACTAGGTGAGTCACTGCTTTCACAGGATTAGTGTGGCTGAGATAGAGCTTTGAGTGTTCCTTTGATTTCCATATTTGCTTGAACAACAGACCCACATTAAAACTGTTAGTGTTTGGTATTACAGTAGAGTTCAGAGTCTCTGCTCTACTTTATCATGTACAAATATTGTAAGAGATGCTCCCTGTCTCTATATACTAACAAGTTAAACAAGAAAGAGACTTACCTGCATTATAGATGCCAAGAGTCAGGGTTCAGAGTTTGTGCCTAATTGGATGGGAGTTAAATGTTTGCAAAGACTACAAACAGAAGCAATACTAGGAATCTCACTACAAAGATCCTGCAATAGCTACTGCAGAAGCACATTTACTCTCTTATTGATCTTAAGAGGTTTTGGTTAGACATTCACAAGTTACAAAAAATAACAGCCAAGCCTAAGGATCAGCATTTGTCCCTAACGGTAAATGGACCAGGGGTTGAAATACATTTGGGCTCTCTGTATCATGAACTTAACAGGAGAAATGCAGTGTGTAAAAAAACTCAAGCACTGAGTAAGGTGTAGATTTCATAGCCAATACGCTCTGTAATAAATAATTCACAAAGATTTGTTCAGTTTAGAGAAGGGTCTCCAGAAGGCAGTAACAGATAAAATTTAAAGGAAATATTGAATTGATTTTTTCAACTAATTTACTCTTCTATAAACCTCTTAGCTTGTCACAAAAGGTGTATTACCTATTATGAGACTTTTACCCAATTAGCTCCTAAACATCTGCGTAGGTTTTTTCTGCTACATATTTTCTGTACAAGTCTACCTCCAGAGGCTGTTTGTTTCAGTTATGTGTAGCTTTCTTAATTAAGGAGCCCATGTCTCACTGCACAGCGCATACCAGGTAATACAACTATCCATCTGTGGCTTCTGCATTTGCCTTGCTGGGAAGTCTGTTGCGTGATTGAGTCAGCGTGGACCTGCAGCTGGGTTAACTTTGAACTACTGTTGCAAAGAAATGATAATTTTTGGGTGCTACTGTAGATAATAATGAAATGAAGCATCGCTAGTTCTCACTCTTTGTTTTCCACTGGAGAGTTTGTGGGGGATGAAACTGGAGAAATGATGTTACAAGTAATTTATTGCTCAGGATTCTTTTTTTTCTCCCTGATTTCTTTCTATTCTGTCAGCTTCTTTTTTCTCACACCAATTACTCTGCCTTAAGAAATTACACAGCTCTTCATAATAGTGCTTGAAGACTGGTATGTTTGCTGTACAAATTCTGAGGCAGATCTTCAGCTGCTACAAAGTGAAGTAAGTCTGAAGCCACAACCTTTTATTCCAGATAAAGGTTTTTTGTATATGATCTATCCCTTTTTACTTAGGGTTTTTTGAATGTTTGAAAGATTTTAAGAACAAAAGTAAAAAAGTAGAGTAGTGAATGATGCGCACAAGGTTGGGAGACAGTAAGTTACCAGTGGCTTGCTAAATGCTAACTTGCAGAAATCAAATATAGAACATGTTTATCAGTTGGTGTAATTATATATCTTTATGTGTACCCCCATGTGTACACTTTTGAAAGAGGTGTTAGAAAATAAATCCTAAAAGACTCTTAAAATCTACCATCAAACTGATCACACGAGAACAGGCAAGTACAATAAAACATTCTTCAACTACTCTTCAACTACTGTTTTGCAATATGAGTTCATGGTGGAGACAGAAACTTTAGAATTAACTTTTAGAATTAACATTAGTATTAACTTTTATAAAGATTCAAAGTACTTGGAGTATTTAGAATTGAACTGTTCCATCACACCCAGTAGGATTTTTCTTAATGTGAATATGTTTGGACTACATATTATTCACTGGCCATATATGTGGATTTTCAGGCAAAAAATATTTTAAATTTTATTCTGAAGTTAAATCAATACAAACGTTTGTGGTGGATGCTTTTACTTGTACTTTCAAAACACTCCACGTTTTTCATGTTATTTCGTTCAAGGCAGTTGAGTGACAATGCAGAACGTGGTGTCTTTCTCTACTGAAGAGCCACTGACATGACTGAGGTGTAACATGTTTGAATAATAGCAGCAAAAGCAGAAGTTAAAAAGAGGTGTCTACATGTGAGGCTTTTAAATGGTGCTGGCTTTGGCCTGCCTTTCCAAGGAAATGCAGTTTGTGTGATTGCCTCTTTACTATTCTGCTAAACTTGATAGAATGGTAAAGACCTCATAGATACAATTTCCTAGAAGCTGTTGGGAAATCAGCAGCTGGGTAGAGATGAGGCCCAAATTATTGTTGGCAGCTGAGGAAAAGTGAGTAACAGAAGCTCAGGAGCTACTGGTTACTGTAGTTGGCTGTGTGCAGGGATGGTCCAGATCTCACCACACCAGCGAATGTTCTGACGCTCACTAGAAGGGGTGAGAGAAGAGCTAGTGGATGTGGCAGGAACCAGAATTATTACAAGTTAGCAAGATGGTAGGGAGGCAAGCTGGAGATATTTTGGTGAGTGGGGAATGATGTAGCAATTTTGGATATGAATCCAGGCTTTCTTGGTTTGGTTCCCCATGGAGCAGTTCATAAAATGGTCTGCAGAGGTTGCTATTTAATGAATGACATCATAAACCAGGGAATAAATGAAGTAATTCTGAATATTACTGATGTTTTAGACCAGTAGAAGGGATAAGACTCAGTCTTGGTATTAGTGAAAATTCACTGGGGACCCCAACCAGAGAAAAGGTAGAAATTGTATACAAAGGGAAGAATTATGATAATATACCATGAGTGTTTGTTCTATAAATACATAAGATAGTGAACTGAGTATTTGTCCTGCTTTGATGCATTTCATTTCCAAGCAAACTAAAGTACAAATGATAAAAACAAAACAAGCCATTACTAATACACTTTTTTTGGCACCTTTACTGAAATCTGTGTTTTCATTCTGTGGTGTGTGCCACAGAGAAGTTTGTAAGTGAGCGCAATACATATCTTCAAAGTAATAAGTAACAAGTCAATAAAAGCAAGAATTAGTGGACTCAGACCTGGCCCTTTTTTCTTTTGTTTGACTCAATACTTTCATACAAGGTTAGACGTTCTGGAAGGTGTCAGTGTTTAATGAATACAGTCAGAATAGTTTAATGCCTACTTTATTGGCTGCTGCTTATAACTAAATCCAGCAAAAATGCTCCTTCCTTTTGGGCATTGGCAATTGTCTCCAACTGCACCACAAGACATCTAAAATGGTAATACGGAGCTATATGCCACTATTCAAGACGCTTGGACATTGCCTGATGAAGTTGTGACAGTAATATTTTACTGTAATTGCTTTCTTAAGATGATGACCGAGCACTACAATTGCTGTCATTTTTTCAGTATGAGTGAAACCAAATATGTGTGATTCAGGCATATCCGCTTGACAGAATGCTCTGAATTTACATGATTAGAAAGCTCTTCATAATAAATGCAATTGAGCAAGGCATTTTTCACAAGTGAAATACCTGTGTCAGATTTGCCACTTTTTTCTTTTTGATGGTAGGAGAGTAATCTTACTGTATTCAAGAAAAAAATCTCTGAACTACCCGCACATGCCATCAGGTAGGTAGGTAAATAATGTCTAATTACTTCCAGATGTAAAACTGCATGTGCCAGATTGAAAGCTAAGTTCTTTAAAAAAAAAAAAAAAAAAAGGCACAAAATGGTACTGAAAATTTCTGAAAACGAGGCTTTTTCAGAAAATCAGGCCCTTCAAATATATTGAATCTTATGAAATGTTAGTCAAAATCATAATAAGAAAAAATGCTTAGCGAAGAGCGTTAGAAGGTTCTTTATCATTGCAGTATTGTTCAGAGAGATTGTATATAGAAGTATGCAAAAGGTTTTCTGGAATGTTGCCATAAAACATAGTTATGTGGTCTCAAGATATCAATAACTACTTACAAACTGTTCTCTTGTGCTAGTTTCAAGGTCTTTGCAGAAGTACTGGTATTGATCCACATATGCACAGAGCGTGCATTATATATGATGGCTGCTGGTAACTATGTGAATGTAACACAATTGTTGCAACTAGTAAGAACTTGCATTTATTTTTAAAAAGCTGTGGTACTATGCAATAACTCAGATGTTTTGATATTTTTGGAGTCCTGATTCTGCAAGAAACTTACTGGATAGAAACTATGAATTTGGTACGGCTTTATCCAGAGAAGATTATAGGAGAATGCAAGAGTGGAGTCAAAAACTAGACAGGTTCTCCCTTGATAAAAGGAGTTGGATCATTTTTTCTTTTTATTGTGTTTACTTCCTTACGTGAGCACAAAGTGAAAAATAAACCTGCTTTAACTATGCCTGGTTGGATGAATGTTGGTGAGATTGTGATAATTACAGGTTTATTATTGGAAACTACATGCTCTTTTGATTTTTGAAAGACTTAAGAATCTCTGTTAGGTTCAGTGACTTTATATAAAGGTACATGAGCAAAATAAATAGAAAGAACACCTTAAAATTAGCAACATCCCAGAAGATGAGATTGTTAACAAAAATGGGTTTTTTTCTGCAAGTTACAGATTACCTTTCATTTGCTTGGATAACTTGGATGTAGCAGTGTGGTGAGATTAGCATAATCACCAAACATATACTTTATCCTAAATTTGATTTAGCAGTTACTGATAAAAAACAAATTTATTGAAATAGAGGTTGCTTTTTTTCAAATGAACTGTAGTTTGAATCACAGACTTAGGCCGTGTCGTGTAGCTATATTATTTCTTGTGTCATGTAGCACTATTATTTCACAGTTTACTTTTTTAAGCCACTAAAAGTTTGTCTGAATTACAGCAAGGATTGGTTTGTTGATGTTCACATTTTTTTATTTGGAATCTAGCCTTAATTTAAGCATTCGAACTGATAACCAACTAATCTTAGGCCATTATGTTTTTCTTTGCTAGATCGGAGAATAAGCTAATGTCTAGCATTAGCTAGATGATGGTCTGATGCTCCGACGGCACTGTTTTTGAGGTACACACACACTCATGCATACATATACATGGAAGTACTTCAGTCTTTTTTAAGTAGCCTGCATAACAAAGTCCTACAGTAGTAACTTTCGTGATTTTGAAGTGAATCAATACTTCACAGTTTGTTATTTCTTTGACTTTTCAATCTGGAATTGCCTATAAGGAGTCTGAGCATCTAACGGGTTTTTTTTTGTAAAATCATTTATAAGTAATATCTGAGAATTGTTAGTCAGTGGATTACTCACAAGCTCTTAGTTGTTTTTACTTGAAATCTGATGGAAAAAACAGAAATGTGGTCTGTTCATTTAGGCTGGATTAATTCTGTAATTTTTTCCTCAATTTGAACACTGAAATCAGGCTTCAAAATCTCTTTTCCCAATAACTTTGTAGTTTATCTTTCTTATAATATTTGTCTCATCTAACTCACTCATTTATATATTCACAGACAGCAGGTACTGAAAATTTTAATGTTTTTGAGTATATTACTAATTTTTTTAGGAAGTTAGCCAATTCTAATTAAGACTATGAAACTGTATCAACCCAGATTTAAAGATAACAGGCAATGAGAGAACTCTGCTTTGACTTGACCAGGTCCCTTCACAGGTTAACATGTGTTTTGCAGAAGATCTCTTAGATGTTTCTCCCAGAGTCAGTGTGATTTCTACCAGACTTAGCAAGGAAAATTACTTCTGTTCGTTTCCTGTACTAAATTGCTTTTTAGACGTTCTACCACTCTAGAACTTCATGGATAATATAAAGAGCTTGCTGTTAACATTTTCACGCAGGCACAAAGATTCTTCATATTCACAACTAACAACTCTTTCTTTTCTAGATATTCTAGTCCCTCAGTGGATTCATGATTGAGAGACCTAGCCTACAGATACGCTTTGGCCAGTCCTCACTTGTGGGCCCTAAGACTAAATATTGCAAAGCATACTTGCGAGGATTAATGGCTCTATCTGGTGCCCTAGGAGCTTTGCTTGAGTTAAGTGTTAAATAAACCATCAAAATGTCTGATACAAATATCATTGGGGAAAAAAACCACAAGGCTGAGGCAGACAAACCTGTTTCAGATCTGAAGTAGAAGTCAGGCCTACCTGGAGATAAGGGAATGGTCAAGATGAACTCCTGAGGCCTTTTCCAGATAATTTTTCTGTTTTCCATTATTCTAGTAGGGGGGGGAAGAAAAAAAAAAAAAGGTAAAACCTCAGTCATAAGGGTACTTGTGCCAGAAACACTCCCAGTTGTGTCAAAATCTGTTGCTTACACTGGGAGCTGAATGACCTTGTGTGGTTATGCTCGACTTACCTTTTTCTTAGTTCCCAACATTCTTACTATCAGTCCAAAGCCTAAGGATTTTATATTGCCATAAAAATAAAATCTAATTTAATTATTGGCTAGTTAAACTTAAGGGAACACCTTATAGCTATGGAATGCTTAATGCCATGTGTCAACTGTGCATCAAACATATAGCAGTCTTCTTTCTAGGCTAACACATCTATCAGAGAGAATTCTAAGGCATGACTTATAATTTTAACCTTTTAAAGCACTTATTTATTAACTTTTGCTGCATTCAGTGAGCATTTTGGTTATCAGGAAGCACAATGATTCTGGGGCTGTGCATTGTCAGGTCACTAATCTCCATCCTGCACTCAGCCTACCAGCCACATGAGAATGACTCATTCTCTGCAAACCTCCTGTTGCTTAGTAGCTGTTTGTAATGTGAAAGGGAGTTGGGAAAGTAGTGGTGAGGTAAGAGGAAAAGGGCTGGGAGGCAGTGTTCACAGCTGCCTAAAAGGAATTCGTGAATGAGGGCATTATTTGACCTTCTAATTGGTGGGGAATTTTTCTGTTTCCTCACAGATATAGGTGCATGAATTTACATGCTCTTTCCCTCTCTGTTCTCTGCAGTATCCAGGAAAGTTAGTCATACTTGTGGGCCTTTATTGTATGCCTTTATTTATTTACCACTGTGGTACCACTTTCTCTTTTAACAGTATCTCTTTGTTACCTAGGGAACTGGTTACAGCCCAGCACATTTCTTCCTCTGTTTAGTGCGTCATGATGCTCCCGTATGCCATACACAAGGTTCTCAATAGTGTTTGAAGAACTGTAAGTCTGAAACCTGTTGTGCCAGGACTGCATCACAGGCCCGGCACCAGCATGGTGGCTCAAATAAAAGAGGATACAGGAGTCAAAGAGGAATAATAATAAAAAAGTAATAGCTCTATCAATGCATTGAATTTTGCTGTAGGTAGGCTGAATTTGTTGCGGACAGGTGGATTTAATTCCTAATATTTAGTTGGGATAGCTGTATAAAGTTATTTAGCTTTTTAATGCAAACAAACTGCACGAATAACATATGCTTCTAACTGAAGTATGTCTCTGTATCCCAATCATAATAGCAGGAGGCATCCCTTTGCCCTTCAAGGGATGTAACACAGCTGGAAAGACAGAGAGCTTGAGGAGTAGCTTTGAGGGCAGGAAATGTTAGCTATGCGAATGCTTCAGTGACCTGAATTTTTCTTGGTTAATATGAACAAGACTTTATGGTTGATTGTAAACGGATTGCTTTGTCCCAAATATGATTCTCACCAATTCCTTCTTCTCACTTGAATAAACATATGGACAGTTCAAATTTTAAGTCTTTGACTTTTAAAGCATACTTGGTTTAAATCTCATACATTTCTCCTCAATCCTAATGACACCTTTGTTTTCAAGAAAGGAGATGAGGAACAAGTGGTTACTGTTGAAGTGTTGTAAAAATAATTAACTTCCATGTTTCAGATGAATGCTAAGCAAAATAGCAATACTCACTCAGCAGACATGGCGGAGAGTGTCTCCATTTATATAGAGAACCTCAAGGCCTGCTTATAATGATGTAACTCACAACAGATTTTCAGCGAAGTGTCTAAGCATTTAACAAATAGCAAAAGGCATTCTCTTGAGTGTAACAAGACTAAAATATAGAACCAAGATAAACTGGTGTTTATTTAGGGGGGAAAAAACAAAATCGAAGTTCAGTTTCTGGACTGTAGCAATTTGCAAATATACACATGTGTACAATGTTGATTTAAATATCTCAAAATAGAAAATCAGATGTTATATCTTTGCCTCAGCATTGATCCACAGAGTACGTCTGTAAGCTTCTGAAAACACGCTAAGAGTTCTGGAAATGTGATTTAAACACAGGTCTTTGTGTAAAGCAAAGATGTTAATTAAAAAGATTTTAGAGTTTTGAGAGAGAGACAGATGGTAAGATAAAGATGGGAGCATAGTCTATGGGGAAACTACAAGGCTTTCCATGATCCCATGCAGATGGGAGTCTGAAGAGTTTAGGAGAGGTGGCTGTGATGATATAGACAAATATTTTACACATTTAAAGTGCTCGAAACATGTTTCAATATGGATTGTATAATTTTCTGTTAGGCATTATTTAATACATTCACATTAGTTTCAAATGATTTATTTGGCAAAGTAGTCTTAAAGATCTTTAAAAGGTCTTTAAAACTCTGGTTTTGTTGTATTCAAAATGTTCTGGGGGTTTGTGGGTGGTTTTTTTCATTCAATGAGAGTTTGAAATGAGAAGTTTCCTTTTATTGCTTTAATAGATTGGATTGGTTAAATGGAATCTATTTTCAGTAATTGATGGATGTTGAAACTGGGGAGAAAAAACATTGTGTATGAATCATAACACTGTGGGAAGGTGGAGCACCTGTGATAAGGACATGGTCACTTGCAAATGATAGCTGTGTTTCACTGCAGCTTTTCAAGAAGTGAATATGACATTTTGTGAGAAATAAAGATGAAAGTCGGCTTTATGTACAGATACTTTTGCTATTCTCTCTTAACAGTTGCACATACTGTGTGACTGCTGTTTAAGTAATGAATAGGTTCACTGTAGTTCTCTTGGCTGAGCAGTTAGAGAAGTTTTAAGCTTGATAATCCTCCTGATAATTAAGCTTTAATGTAAGTAAGGATGGTAATTACTCTATAAAGTTCAGTTGTGATAAAACTGCCACTGAATAGATGTATATAGCAAGGTTAAAAAAACATTTCACTGCTGATGGAAACATGACTTCCTTTCAGCTGTTTTGTTGTTGCTGGGGCTTTTTTTAATTAAAAAAAAAAAAAAAGAGCATGTTAATAGTTGAGTTCCTTCTGAAGAGCAACAAGAATGCTGGGAAGTAATTTACAGGCAAATGGAAAGCCCCCAAGCCTCCTAGGTTTTAATTTGGGTCTCCCAAAACACAGGCACAAAAAACATCCTTGATCCAAAAAAATATTACTTAAAAGTAGTGAAGGCACACCAATCCTAACATTCCTTTGAGAGTCTTCCTTGCTTCTCTGCATCAGAGTTAACTGACTGTAACCAGCAACAAATTACAGCAGTTTCTTCTGTACCAGTACATGAGTCAGTGAGTAAGGGATGGCTGAGTCAAACTCTACCCTGATCTTTCCCTCCCACTCCTTGCCCAGCTGCTGCCTGTTTACTCCTTTGGGTATAGCCCATGATCCTCAAAGCCTACACAGAAAGTTAGAAATAGTGGATGCTCTTCCTCCCCTGCATGAGAACGTAGGTGAAGTCTAACCGTAACGTACAATGTCAGCACGAACTTCAAATGCATCAGCTCCTGTTCAGAAACAGGACTTGGGACTTTGCTTAAAGCTGACTATCTCGCTCAACTCTGTCCTTAGTGATTGCTCTAGAGGTTGAAAATAGAGGTTTGTGAATCTGGAATATCTGGGTGGCCAGGATGTTTAACATCATCAACTTGTTCAAATGTACTGTGGCTTCTAGAGTCCTGAATTTTTGAAACATTTCTCTAGCAACATATTTGGTATTTATGTATTTCCTCTGTAGTTTCCAAGACAGATTGTGTTTCTTCTTTTTCTTCCAATATGGAGAAGAAAATGACAGCAATGATACTGACTGCATTTCCAGTCTATTTATTGTTTTGTTCTTGATTTGTTTCAGACTTATCTCACTAAGGCAAGGATTGAAGCTTTGTTCTGTTAGGCTTCCTCTCTCCCACAGCCTGGTATGCTTTGGCGATTTTCTGCTTTAAACCAGTGTTGTTTCAGTTTGCAATCAGTTTTCTCTTTCCTTGATTTCAGATAAGTAATTTAGCACAAGAAAAATAAAGACTTTGTGTTATCCAGGATTTAATTTCTCTGTTGAATCATCTCTGTGGTTTTGTGTTTGGTTGTGTTGTTTAGGTGGTGGAGCTTTTTGGGTTTTTTGTTTGTTTGTTTGTTTAAATGCCTAGTAAAAGAACTCTCCTATTTATAAACTAAAATTCCTTTAATGAAGTTTTCTAGGAAGAAAAAAACAACTCTTCCTGTGATGGTCAGTCTTTGTGTTATTTTTCCAGGTGTGTAAGGTAACCTCATTGTGCAAGAGAGAGCTGTAGGAACTGGAGAAAGGCTACTACCAATGCACCTTGCAAAGACAGGAGCTCTCAGGGATGGAGCTGAAGATCACATCAGCTCAAATGGGCTAGATTAAAATGAAAACAAATGGGGCTGATGGAGCGTAAGAAACTTTTTCTTAAACAAAATTCTGGTATTTTGTGTAACAGTATGTTCATTTGCCTACACCTTTGAATCTATTTGAAATTGGCAACCCATGCTGAATGCTAGATTTAATCCATACTCAACTAACTTTAAATAGTAACCATTTTGTGACAAAATCAGATCACAGAACTGATCTTTGTGCCAGTTTTATTTCCCTTAGCCCATATCATAACCCAGACGCTCAAGGTTAACAGAAACTTCAAAAAAGTTAAAAATAAAAAAAAATTCAAAAAGCTTGTATTCTTTCAGCTAATGAAGATAAATTACTAGAAGAGCCTGAAACCTGCTAATTTTAAAGTATTGTAATAAGCAATAGAAGGTACAGTCAGTACTGCCTAGGGACTAGAGATAATACTTCCCTTTAAAAATTGACTTTTAGTGCAATACTGTGTTTTGATCTTTTCCTGTGTAGACATTGCACTGAAGATAGTTTTTAGTTATTAACTATCATGAATATTTCACGGGATAGATTTTATACATATTTTTACTAAACTGTAATTTCTATCCAAAAGCAGCTGATGCAAATTAAGAATTTAAACAATAAATTACATTTCTCTTTTTTCACAATATAATGTTAATGTCAATATAAATATTAAGAGGAAGTTTTTTATAATTGCTTTCACATGATTTAGTATAAAGATTACAGATAGTTTCATACCAGCAAATCATGAGAGTCAACACTTTTCTAAGAAAACAAAAAAAAAAAAAAGGAACTAAAATTGACTAAAGTCACTGGCCAGTCTGAGGAAATTATCTCAAAAGGAGATTATTTACTTTAGAGCTGTTTAGTTATTTCAGTTCTCTATATTGGCTATATAGATTTGCAGTCCTTGTAGCTGTGAAAAAATATATGTAATTTGATCTGAGATTACCCAGCTCTGTAGCTAGTCTATTGCAGAGGTTTGTTAGGGGCAAAGTCCCCCGCTGATCTGAGCAGGGCAGGGGAGATTCCCCGTGCTGTCATGCCTTGCTGGCAGTAGGTGAGCAGAGGTTCCACGTGCAGCGAGGTGCAGCCCCACAAGCCAACCAGCTCCTTTGGGTGCTCAGTAATATGGGGCTCTTCCTTCCCTCTTGCAGTTATTCCCAGAGAGACCTAATTTGCTGCTCTGACCCTCTGGGAAGACGGGAGATGGGAAACCCCTGTTTACTGCCACTGCTTTTGGAGAGGTAGGTGCTATGGTATAAAAATTAAACCCCATTATCACACTGTGTTAGAGCCCCGATTTGGTTTAGTCTAGCCTGGGTCAGCACAATTCCTAACTGGGGTTTAAGTAGCAGACTGAGCTCTTTTGAGTAGATCAGATAGGTTACAGGTTGTAATGGTGACTGTCTACTTGGTTGTCTGCTTCAGTAGTTCCATACATTGTTGTTAAACCTTCTTTTGTCCAGTTAAATGTGAAGATGTGATTGGTCAACAGGGATCTAAAGATATGGTAGAATTAGTTTGTATGTGCAGGTGCTTTTTTGTATAGGTGATCGCTTACCACTAGCGTATGTTAGATGGTTGGCTTCTATAGTTTAGTTCTGAGATTTTAATTTGTGAACATAAAACATAAACACTAACACCCTGAGTCATCTAACCTTTAATCATCCTTCAAGCAAATCCATGGGCTACTCTGCAAAGCATGGTCAGTGGTTAACACATGAATCAATATTCCTGAATTGTGTTGACTTTATCTTAAGCCACATCCTTTGCAAAAGATGACAGCAAGGAGAAAGAAGGATCTAAAAAAATCTGTAGTGTTGATATTTCAGAAAAGGAATCCTGCCTTGTGTTACTTTTCTGACTAACAGAAACCCCGCCTGAGTCACTGCAACTGGTTGTTGTGAAGACTACAATTTAGAGAAATTATGGAAATAATGCAACTCTTTCTGGCAAATTCTTATGTTTGTCACAAAAATCATTTGGCTGAACTAATTGGCTTGATTTGGAATTCAGGTGCTTTGGGCCTTGTAAGTAATACTCATTTGGCTTGAATAGAATGTACTGGAGAAAGTAAATCAGTCAATCATTACTAGCATAACAAGTGATTATCAAATTAAAGATGATGTCTTAAGGTTCCTCTGTTTTTCTTCTGTGTGCATATTTAGCACACCAGATGGTCAATGCAGTCATAATAAACTTGTGAGAATATTTAATTAAATGTGTTCCCAGGACATTAAATGTAGGGTATTGTTCTTTGGCTGATGATCAGAGTAAATATTTTGTAATAAGGGAGAGTCCTTGTAGTATATTGCTGGTAGTACAAAAAAATCACATTTAGGAATGGGAATGTGTTCAAAGCAGAACTTTCTTCACAAAACTAAGACATCTCAAATGCTAATTCCTTTTATACGTGGCTTTGTTTTTTCCTACCACCAATTCACTATTACTCATTACTATCCAATTATTACAAATAGCATGAGAAATTGTTTTAAAATTGATAGTCATAGAATGGAATGAGTCTAAGTTAAAGTCTGTAGCCATTTAATTTGCAATATTGACATTTTTACTGAATACTGAAGGGCTGAGATGGAACACTGAAAAGCACAGTTAAGAACAACATCTCTTTAAAAGCAGTGATGGTTCCCTGGTAGTGAAGGAAGCCCGTTGCTCTTGTTGGGAGTTAATTCTGCTCCTTCTGTGAAATCTCAAAGGACTGAAAACATCTTTCCATAATCTGAAAATCCCTCCACCCCCAAGTATGCAAACGTCCACTAGCCCAGCAGTGGTACTCCTCTGTCAATATCCTAATTATCTTTTCACCCTAACCAGTTTTATATTATCGTGATTTTCTTTACTCCCATAAGAGCAGCTTCCCTCCCCTGCCTCCCGTGAAAGTGAGATTAGTAGAATGAACACAAGGATAAACTTAGTCTATTAAAATAGCCTAGTTAATAACTGGAGAGGGAGAAGCTCAGCTAGAAAACTGAAATATGTACAGTTGGCAGGCAACTAAACTGAAAAGAAAATTACCTTACTGAGCGCATCTGTCTCGGAATTGGGTAGATCATGCTCTCCAGTCAGGATTTTCTTTTGAAGAGTCTCCTCACCTTAAAGGCAGAGAACATCATTATCTACTTGTAAGAAGGCTGAGAACCTAATTCTGAAGGACATTTAATTTTATGGGGACGTTAGAAGTAAGTCATCTTTCTCTGAACATCTCTTGACGGAATTAGGGTGTGGTTTTGAATGAGTAACAGGACCTGCTGTTTGATACTACACCATTTCCCTATGGGAAGTGTTGGAATGGATAGCTAATGTCTCTTGATTTTTAGCACGCACATGTATATATTCCCAAACAGAAACATGATTGTCCACACACAAATGTGTTAGGTCTGTACTATTGTTAAGTTTGTACAGTTAAGCACACAAGTCTGGAAGGCCAGAACTTTAAGGAGTTTAAATATCAAAGGTACCACTTTCTTTGACAGATGGCATATAAATAGGCTAGCACAGAATTTTAGTCTGCCACCTTTGTTTAGACTGGATTTTGTTAGGACAGTGTCAAACTGCACATTGCCAACTGATTGTTAAGAAAGCTTTTGTGCTAGTGTTGGCTACGCTGACCTACTGCAGAAATAAAATCCTATGTGGTAGAATCTGATTAACAGAAAACTGGGAACTAGCAAATCCCTCCAGCAAGCAGAAGACTCTAAGTATTATCAGTAAAAATCCCCCTTTGCAAATTAGCAGTGAAAAACCTGGTTTAGCTTTTACTGCATAGGAATAAACAAGGCAAGTTCAAAACTAACAGCAAACCCCAAGTGCTACAGAGCTTCTTTATTTCCTTAGAGATCTTCCTTGCCTCAAAGCTTTCCGTTGCATCTAAATTCACAGATGAACACTCTCAGCACAAGGGACAATGTGAGAGTGGCTTGTGTCTACAGTTACTGTCAGGCCCAGAGTCTTCACTGACATACTAATGTATGAATTTTTCTGTGTAGGTAATTTTAATAATAGTTTTAGAATTAAATCTCAAGAGTGCAAAGCTATGGGAGTCTTCTGATTTATTTTACAATTAAATAAATGGGAGGGGTTGTGGTGGCGATTGGTTTGTTGTTTTTTTTTTTAACGCTGTTGGAACCACAGACTGTCAAACCCTACTTCAGCAGTCAAGCTCAAATGGGGAGATGCCTTTTGAAAGGGTACAAATGGAAGAATAGTGTCTTAAATATACATAAGTTTGGTTACAACAGGAAATATTTACTGTAGAGACATGGTACCTGGACAGCAAAAAAATAAAGAGGAAGAGAGGCAGTGCAATTTTACGTTTTATTTGAACAACAGGGGAAGGGTTTGAGGAAAGAGGAATCAAACTGAGATTCATAGAAAATTGCCTCCTTCATTTCACTTTTTATAGGGATCATTAGTCAAATCTTCTGCTGCATTGATGCACTTTCACTGCCCCCTCACCTGAGCTTTGCCAGCTGATACCAGCTAAAGAAGTCTGATGTAATTCTCACTTTCCTCATGCTGTAACCTTTAACTGTGTGTTTCTCACTATTTAAGTCTGAGAGGTAGAAAATAATTCCTGCTGTTAGAAATAGGTTGTGAGCTTTGATTTGGAGACAGTAGCTGAAGAAGAGGGGAGCAGAAGGATGGCAATGAAGAGGTCTGGGGCTGCTTTGCCACAGGCTTCCTGTGGCACTGAGCAAGTCACTTAATCTCCCTGTACCTGTTTCCCAGCCATATGCAGGGATAATAGCTTTTCCTTGGTTTATTGCAGTGTTGTTAGGACAAAGACTTTGAAGGGATTAGGTCCCATAGCTGGAGGCTTTAAAAGCGCCTTGGATGGATAAAACAAGTTGCTGAAAGCAGCTATTGGGGTTCTAATGTAAACTGTACCAAAGTCACAGTGGTGGCCTGGCATCCTCCTGGTATCCACATTGTGCATCTCCTTCCCTAGCCTGACTAACACGAAACATTTCTCCTATGTAGCTCACAAATATGAACAAAAACTGAAGTATGTGTCAGGCAGCTTCCTAAAATGTTAGATACACAGTTGTCCTTAATGGCCACTGGATATCTCCAATTCTGTCTTAATTAGAGTTACAGCCCCCTTTAACTGTTAGAGCTAAATAGTAAATTGCTTCCAAAATATCCAAGCGAGACAAGAAATCTCTTAGTCACGATTTTGACCTACCAGTTTCTGGCCCAGCAAGTAACCAGAAGAATGAGGACGCCTGAGTCAGCTGAGACCATTTTACTGAATCACTAGGACACTCCCCACATGTTTCTCTATAGGTTGCTGCGTACATACACAGATCCAGCACCTGCTTTCAATCAGCCAGATTGCTCATGTATTAACTGAAGCAAAACCTGGCATGGTCGGGGTGAGGATGTAACTAATGTTATATAAAGAACAACCTAACTGCTGAGGCTTTAAGCATGTAGTACTGTTGTCCTGAAGTACATGTACTCATCACTCTTTCTGAGCGTAACCCCAGTGCTCTGACATTGCAGAGTGGTTGCCATATAAGAACATTTGCTAGGGATTTATATCCTTTTGCGCCAACAATAATAGAGCTTTGTCCCCCCTTCAAGACTAATTTAACCTGTTCTTGGGAGTGAAGATTCTCAGCATCAATGGCAACTTTTTTCCTCTTCCTAGAGAAAAAATAAAATACTCAAGTCTGATGGCTTAGGACCCAATGATGTAGCTTTTATATGGCTTTTTGCATTCTTTTGTACCTCCCAAAAATCATGCCAAGCCATGAGAAATTGGCCTTTAAAGTTGTGATACTTCATGTATTTCAAAAGAAAGCCTCTCTAACATAGTGCTAATGCTTTGCATAAATTTCTTTGAATAATGCTTCTGAGAAATTATAAGCTGATATGACACAGTGCTGAGGCAATAATAGAAGAATTATGTAAATGTAGGCTGGGCTTTCATTCTAGCATTCTTGCACTAAAATGTCCCAGAGAGTATTGGTGCTTTGCAGTGATTTAGGCCTTCGGTTCCGTTCTTTGCTAGACAACTGGCGTTCAAAGACAAACTCTGAACAGATGCCTTGTGGGACTGGAGCCACATTAGTTCAGAGGTACTGTCTTCTGCTGCTGCATGGCTAGGATGGTTTCTACAGAGCTCAAAAATTGGTAGGGCTGAGCCAGAAGCATAGGCACCCCTCTGTCGCGTTCTGAAGTGCCTTGGGAGGCCAGAAGGAGCAGAGGTGATGCAGGTATCTTTGTTCTTGTTTTGTCTGTTTTGGACACTACAAGCTGCCTAAGGTCAAGAAAGGCCTTGTGCCTTGTTAACCTGCAAGATCCGCTGGTGGCATTAAAGCCACTTGCTTAAGGACTGCCTTCCCAGAGCCTGTCTGGGAACCTGCGCTATCCCCTCTGCAGCGGGCCCTGTATCTCTTCTGGTGAGCACTCCTCTGCTTGCGGAGCTCGTTGCTCTGACCCAGGAGGTCGAGAGCGAGGCAGCTGTTCTTACTGTGTAAGGAGAGCACAACTCCAGAGACAAAAGGTTTGGAAAGAGTAGCTCTGCACTCCAGGCACCACCCAGCTCTGGCTACTCTTGTATTAGATTTTATGCATTTAATTAAGATGGATATGTTAATTACAAGCTTGCTGTACCTTAGCATAAAGATTACCATCTCTTTGGTAGTTACAGTAACTCCCGCTGGATGGTCAGGGCAGCTGTAAAAACATCCATTTTTCCCATCCATTCCTCCCTTACACAGGGAGCAGAGAAGCCTCAGGAAATACAGTTGAAATCAAATTAGATGGCAGCAGGGATGCTGGAAAAGAACAAACTGGGAAGTGTCTACTTCATGCCAAATCGTTTTAAGGACAGCTTGGGAGGTGCAAAAAAGATGAAAATTACTGGGCAGAAAAGGTATATGGCAGAGCACTGAACTTTGGAGTTATCACACAGCTTTGACCAAGAACACTGCTGCACTTATAAGACGTGTACTAGAGAAAATATGTGGCCAGGAAAAACACTTCTCATGCACTTCCCTTCTGTAGTGTCTGGGTTGATAACAGTACATAGCTCAAGAGGGGATCTCTGCTAACAGTTGTAGTAGTGAACAGCATGACAGAATGTTACCATAGAAAAAATTCTGCTTGTGTTGATTGGGAAAAAGCCTATTTACTTCCTTGACTGCAAAGAAATTTCTCAATTTCAATTTTAGCACTGTTGTTGTACCAGGAACTCCCTCTGAGGTTGTCAATGCTCTAGGGAGATCTTGTTTTGCGCTACTGGAGTCTGATATACATTATAGTCAGATTTTGATCCTTTGTGACAACAGCACAAACTCAGATAAGTCCTGTTGGGATCCTGGCCCATGGCCCTTCAATAGAGTAATTCCATTGCAGGTGGCAGAAGCATCTGGTCTTTTATGTTTTTAATAGTAGCTGTGAGGTCCTCAAAGGATGAGCAATTTGTGTACAGCTCAAGTTCTTTTCTTTCAACTAAAGCTTGATAATGACATTCTCACCCACAGTTAAAAAAGAGAAGTGTAAGATACAGCAGTGCTCCAGGTCTGCAAACAGCTGCTCCATCACTGGGAGTCTGTGAGGATCAGTGTTATCTGTAGGGATCTCAGCCCACAGGCAATACTGTCAAACTGAATTTTGCAGCTTAAGGTACCTTTGGGGAACTAACTTTAGTGCCCCAAGGCACTTTGACAGTGTATTAATGGGGCCGTAATTCCAGCAGCATTAATCAGACCCCAGGATGTAAAAGGGAATGATTCACAGAGAAACACTGTGTTCTCTCAGTCTGTCACTGTGGGAAGGCATTGGTAGGGCATGAGTGGGATTTGCGATATTTTTCAATTCACATGCTTAGGGATTTCCTCTGCAGCTTTAGGAAGGGTTTTATTTCTCTGCAGGAAGAAGTGACAGGGGTCCCTTGAAAGGAAAGGCAAGGTTTCACAGGGTAAAGTGTGGGTGTGAAGAATGACTGGCCAGCAGGGTGACTTGCCTGCACAAATTCATGTACTGAGACAGACCAGATATGTTGTTGGATTTTAAGGGACTTTTGTTTTGTCTTTTGTTTTAAAGCAAGCTGGGAAGAGCCAGTGTTTGGTACTTAAGAGAAGAGCTGATGCACAGGAGATCAGAGCTCTGTTCACAGCATTGCTGCAAATATTTATCCAGGGTCCATGCCACGTGTTCAAGCCTGGCCAGCTGCTCTGGTGGTGGTGGTGGTGGTGGGGGCATTTGGTGACCACTGGTGGGGTGGTTAAGCATTGCTGAATGCCTGAGATGAGTAACTATGCTCTGTGCAATTCAGTGCACTCTTCTACTTCTTTCTCCTCTCGTCTTGTTTATCTTTACCTGGTTAGCTTCCAGCCAAACACCGAGGAGCAGGGGACTGCATCATTCAGCACATTGAGGAGGAAGGCGGGATCACAGCCCTGGCTCCCATAGCATCAACACAAAATACCTGTGGCAGAGTCTGTTTCCTTAGTGGGACATAAGCTCTGCCCTGCTTGTCAGGCCTGTGATCATTTTGGCCTTTGGGCCTAAGTTAGAGTAGGTAACCTGAATTGCTTGCTTTTTCAAAAGGCTGCAAGTGAGGGGAAGAGTTTGATATGGTCCTATCAAGAAATAGCGTGAAAACTAATTGCAGCTTGGGAGGGAATGGGACACTAGGATTGTGATCCCGGAATTGAAAATGTAGGCTGTGAGACAATGGAAAACTCCTTTTAAGAGATATGTGCTTTTGACTTGTTCCAGAAAAGGGGTAGGGAACAACAAGTGAAGATGGTTTCAGTCACTTTTTATGTATGTTCTCTGTTTTTGATCTAGGTCTGCTCCAGCTCCTACCCAAGGTCCCACCGGGGCCGGGGCTGCAGGGCCACCTCCTGCTACCAATGTGTCAAGCAACAAACGGCTGCAGCAGACACAAGCCCGGGTGGATGAGGTAAGTGGTTCTAGGTGATTTGTTGCTCACAAACATGCTGATGTGATTATTATTTTGTTCTTTAAGATGCTCTCCTCCCTAATGAGCCAGTAACTCTTGCTTGTCTGAAGGCAGTGGATGTAGGAAATGAGGTTTACCAAAGGGTGGCATTTATTGAGGAGGCAGATAGTGCGAGAGAGATTCTGAGTATGAACATCCTTGTACCAGTAACATTTCTCCAGAATAAATGTGGGCATTTGGTGCTAATTCAGGAATTCATCCCAGTCAGTCAGGTTAGGAGGAAATGCCATAGTGGAACCAGCTCTTTTAATGTGTTCCTGCATTTCTGAAGGTTAGGCGCTAATATCACAGGCTGTTTCACAGGGACAGGCCGTTGGCTTCTCATAGATAGATTCAAGCCATGAGAATTGTACAGCTGAGGCCATAGTCATTAGCCAGAGCCCTGTTGATTAATCATCACAATTTATCCCCAAATAAAGGCACCCACACATGATGTCATAATACCACCTTCAACAAATCCCCACTCCTTTTGTTGGTCTTGGAGGACCACGTGCCTGTTCCAGCATGAATCCTTAAATTATTGTAGTACACAGACTACCCCGCCACTGCGGCTGTAATGCCAGTGTCCACCTAACTGCTGTGATAATGGGAATAAATGAGTGTACCACTGCTTATGGGTGTAGTCCCCAAGCGTACCAGCAGTACAGTAGTTGCACACGTGCTGTGCAGATTTGTGTGCTGGGTATGAAATACAGAGTTTTGCTAAACCCTACAAAGAGTTAAGTAAATAATTGCTTACTGTCCATGGGGAAGTGACTAGGGCTTGTGTGATTCTTTAATGCCAGTTCAATAAAACACACATTTGAAAATAGCTATTTAGATGCATAAAGACCTCTATTTTCAAAAGCCCCAGGTATATATAAAAATAGTAGAGAAGACCTCACAACATCCAACTCAAATGCATTTCTTAAGATGAATTAAATACATCTGTCAAGTTGAGCTTTGTCTTTTCATTGCTGAAGATCTGAAACAGGGTCTTTCTGGCCTCCCCACTGCTGATGCTTGGAGCTGATCACAAGAACATCCTCTGGCTGCAGAAACGTCTACAGAAATTTCTAGGCCTGGTTCTCTTATTACCACTGGCTTTCATATCACACTAACTTCATTGACGTTAGTGGAGTGTCTCTTGCAGTGGGGAAAGGAATATTACATTTCAGCTTTTGTCAGAATAATGAAATAAACTCCTTGTCCTGAACATATTACATCATGATGGTGCTGTGATTGTTTATGTGAGCTTCAGTAAAAGTAATTGTCCCTAGAAGATGAAAAATAATTACTAATTATTGTCTATAACAAGTGATGCAGGTCAGATACCTAGGGTTCTTCAAGCAGATTAATGGAGATGGCTCCAGTGAGGCTACTGAACCTCCATTTTGTGTTTAAGATACTCTAAGACTTTTTATTCATGCCCATGCAAGTTTGTCGTGTTGTGAAGCATGATGGAGTAATTTTGGCAGGAACTCTTAACCAGTATGAGAGGACAGTGAGTAGCTCTTGGATTTGAGGATTAGGCGGGTGATTATCAGGGTCCATGATTTTTTTCATTCCAGTTTGAGAGGGAGGCTGAGGTTGGTATGGGTTTTGAGTGGATAGCACATGGTCAGTAGGCCCTTGTTCCATAGAGAAATCACAGTATAAGAATAACCAAGGGAGAAAAAAGCCATTGGGCTTTCAGTACTGTGAAGTCACTAGGGTGAAACTGGTTTATAGCACTGAATGGTCTGATCTGTTAAGCGTTGCCATGACCTCCCTACTAGATCTTACTAGATCCCTACTGATCCTTACTAGATCCCTACTAGAAAGAAAAAGTGGTTGTTTTTCTTTCATGTCTTGTTGGAAAATAATCTGTAGGTGGCACCAAACACCACAGCACAGCACTACACTCCTCTGGCTATTCTAGTCCAAGTGCTGTTCTGCACAGCACTTCAAACCCAAACCCAAAACTCAGCAACATGATCACGATTTTGCTTAAGAGAAAATTTTTGGTCTTGGTAAAACGACTGACATTTTTAATGCCATATCAGTGCTGTTACAGTACTTCAGCTATATCCATGTTCGCTTTTCTGCTATGATTTCTCTAGACATCCTAGAGCTTATTTTTTAAAGGCTCAGATTTTGGTTTTAGTTTAGACAAAGGTTTATTTACTTGACAAAAATGCAGTGTTGTCTGGAAAAGTGTTCAGTCAGGTTAAATTCAATAAATAGTTCTGGGCAAAAAAGGGAGAGAATGGGTAGGAAATGTTACAGTATTTTGTTTCAGCATTTTCAAATAGTTTAAAATATTCCCTACTAAACATTTTATCAAGACAAAATTCAGCTAAATACTAGCTGAGAAATGAAAACATAAGTTTTTTTTTTTTAATTTGATGGAAAGTTTTGGGTTGGAAAAGCAAGTAAGAAAATTTGGGTTGACCAAAAGATTTGATTTTGTTTTAGGTTTGGTAGACAAGTGAAAAAAACCTTTGGAGTTTTGAAACACCATTTAACCCTGTGCCAGTCCTTTCAAAGATTCTTTCACTACCAGTTTCATCTCACTGTATTTAAATCATGGGTTTTTAAAATAACTCTGGGTTTTTGCAAGTAATATTTAAATTATATTAAGTACAAAAAACATAGAATTCTTTATTACAGAGTGTAAGAAGCAACAGACCAGCATCCATATCCACTGCTAGAGTAAGTGGACACAACTTCACTGAGATTGGTATACGGTCTAACATTCACATTAGTGATTAATTTGTACAAGATTTCTGTTTAGAGTTATTGGCTTGCTAGAAGAGGATTTTTGTCTAACTCAACATGTAAAATATATGCATGAATGGGCCTTACCTATTGTACTGGCTGTGCACACTTCTTTTTGCTGTGTAATGAGGTGGCATGGAGTCCCTGATATGCTTCAGGCTGAATTTTGCCAGGTAAAATTTTCTCCTCCTCCATTTTCAAGCAGCACTTCACAATTATGGCTGGGAAGTCATCTTGTCTGTGAAAGATCTGCAGAATAAGTAAATTCCTTGGTCAGGAAATGCATACAGTTCCCTTTAGAGTGGGCTTTATCTAGCTGATTTCTCTAGTTCAGGTAAGGAAATTATATTAAATGTATAAGGAAAATAATGGCTTGGTCTTAGTGATGACTGGACAAATGTCAACCAAATTGTAGTAGAGGGAGTGGTCCCCATCAGTTTTTTGTATCTATAGTGAAGTAGCTAAAAGTAGTTGTAGGCTAAAAGAAATCAAAAGCTTTAATGAAACTAATTACAGTATTCCATAATGTCCCTTTATTTTTTACCTTTAAAGGCATCTGAACATAGCTATATTCATCTTGTTCTCACTGTGTCTCTTTCCATAGGCATGTTTTCTGATGCACTGCCCAGGTAATTGCCATCACATACCATAATGGCAAATGGCTGGTTTCAGTATGATATGTGATACTCCAGAGTGTGAACATACGGATGACCTTTGGCTTTACTGTGTGTGGAATCTAACATGAGGCTGTGTCTTTGCAGGTGGTAGACATCATGAGAATGAATGTGGACAAGGTGCTAGAAAGAGACCAGAAGCTATCAGAGCTTGACAACCGGGCAGATGCACTGCAAGCAGGTGCCTCACAGTTTGAAACCAGTGCAGCCAAACTGAAGAGAAAATACTGGTGGAAAAATTGCAAGGTAAGGAATACAAATTCTTGTTAAGAATCAATTCACTGCAGACATTATTTTCACTTGCATTTAATTGGATTTTGGTTGCAGCATGGCATCTCTAAGTGGTCTCTTCTTGTCAAGGAAGAAAGAGATGCTTTGCCCTCTAGGCTCCAGGATAGTAAGTTTGATCTTTACCAGAACCTATTATCTAGATAATTTCTGCAGTACATAAAATGTAGATACAAATTCTGATGCGTCAGTCAGTGCTAGCAAATCGGGATAGGAGAGAATTCCATGTTAATTCATGTCAGTTCCCTGTGTGAACCACAGAACCTGGACAGGTGCAGTGAATTCTAATGGTGGGAGAAAAGAAGCCTTTTCCTTGTGGGAGATATTCAGCCTCTTGATCTTTAGGATCAAGGATTTAGGATGGTAAACTACCAAAAAAATACTTATTTCCACAAACTGCTGTGAGAAGTGAGGAAATTACAGTATCTTTTTAAGAGAGGCAGATTAGGATAGAGCAGGACTTTAACCAACCAGCTCTCTTCTCTGCTGTCTTCAAAGTCTCATCCTTCCCCATGAGCAGAGGGAACCTCACTCTCCTCTGCTTTTTCAGACCTCCTCCAGGATTTGTGTTCTCTGGACCCAGAAACTTCACCTCCTCTTATTCATATAAGACCCCATATCCTTGCTTTTTTCTACTCTGCACTACCAACACATGAACACTAGGCCAAAAGTTCAGCTTCATTTCCATTTCTCTTCAATACCATCTTTGCTGCTGATCATTCATGTCCACCCAAATAAAGCCCCCTGTTCCCAAAGGAGAATCCCACATGTATCTCTTGCCTGCCTTGTCTCTTCAGTCCACAGTGCTATGAAATGTAAAGCAAGGCAAAATATTCTGGGTAAACTACATGCACAAACACTCCAGAAATAAGTGGATCTAGTTTAGAAATTCAACTGTGCAGCTCCTCTGGGCTTCTTCTAGCTGTTGCCCAGTTGCTTTGCCAGACAGTGCAGGAAGCAGGGCTCCTGGGAGATACAGACACAGAATTTGAGTTATGTCACCCATGCTAACTGCACTCACCACTGCACTACACTAGACCTTCAAACCTACCCTCGTTTTGCTTTCCTTATTCTCCCTTCCTGATTTACTGTGACAAACGGAATCCACCTGTCCTTCCTCTGGCTCCCACACTCTGGAAGGAGGGGAGGGGAAGATAATCTCCTGCAAGCCAATGGAAACTTACTTCAGAAGTTTACTTTTTCTTTACTTTACTGCTAGAAGTGGACAAAGTAGATCACTGCATCTTAGATGATGAGAAAGAACTTGCTAGCTTTGACAAGAGGCTATGTCCATTGCTGGTGGTCAGCTGTTCCTAAAATTGATATTAAATTTGGGGCCTTAATGAGTCTGTTGCAGTGAGTCTTTGCAAGAATTAAAAGTGCAAGGAATGAGCCACTAAGTAAAAGCAAAAAACCTGAGGTCTTAATGTCTTCCATGTGGAAACCTGACTTTCTCTTTTTTTTTTCTCATAACTTTCTTTTTACAGATGATGATCATCCTTGGTGTAGTATGTGCAGTCATTCTCATTATAATTATAAGTGAGTAATTCATTTTCTCTTTTGTTTATGATCTCAATAGCGCTGTGACTGTACAAAGTGCTGATATATTAAAAAAAAAACAAAGCATAAAAAAAGGATATAAAATATTTAAACTGATTTGTGGAATTCCCCCTCTAGTGTCATGCTGTTATAGTGAGAATTACTGCAAACTCTCTGGACACATGAATAGGTAGAATGTGTTGACATTTAATATATTTTATATTAGCATATTACATAACTTTCCCTAGGATTAAAGACTCTCCCTTTTCATGTTTATGTAATTTTTTATTATGTAAAATCTCAGTTTCAGATAGCTTCCTTTCATTACAACCAGTGCCACAATCCTGGTGTTTTCTAGTGAGAACAGTAATACTTGAATTGCCCCATGCCTATAAAAAGAGGGTGAAGGTAAATGGGCATCCAATGCATTTTTAAAAGCATATAGGTGCCTAGTTCCCACCAAATCAGCTGGAATTTGAGATGCTGGTGCTTCTGAAAATCCCTTTGCATCTTGAATACCTAAATATTGTTAAAAGATGGCCCAAAGTCTTAATGATTTCTTACCTTGAAAGATCATCTCATTCCACATATTTGTTATAGGAAAGGTAGCATATGAATGAATAATAGCAGTCATGCTGGTTGGGAGCCAGGGATCTTGTAATGACAGGAACTGAACATTTTATTTATGTAACCTCTGTGTTAGCAACAGCCGTTATGTGACATAACTGTAATACGGCATTAACTCCTAAAAGGGAGATTTCTTGAGTTAAACAATCCAGCTAGTAACCCAGAAGAGATTCACCGGGAGGCTAGACTATGGATGTGAATTAATTCCCACCTCTCAAATTACATGCCTTGTATTCACCATGTTTCCATTTTCCTGTTGCTTCTGCAAAGGCGGCTTACAGAATCACCTGTAAACATGACTAAATGGATTGAGATACATGTGGCAGTTTATTAGTCTTACAAATGCTGGCACCAGAGTGACCCAGAATAATTCTAGGGTTTCGTAACACTGATATGGCAAGGATGGGAAGTGGCTAGGTATTAATTAACTATATTAACTGGGTACTTGAAGCAACTGGCTTCAAGTGAAAGACAGGCCTTTGTTCTGCATCTAGTGCAGCAACCTGGGAAGACAGATGTGCAGCCATTGAACTGATTGCTGTGTATATGTGCATCACCAAGAATTATGTGTATCTTAACAAGAAAGTAAAAAGCAGACAAGATAGCTCATAATTTGTCCTTAGAAATTAAGCTTGAAATTATAAATAAGTAGTAATATTGTTTCCCTCCTGGTTTTAAATGTTGGATGCCTGTCCTGGTAAGTTTAGAAACAGCAATAGCAGGTTTGACATGGCTTAGGTTGGGTTTAGCGTATTTAGTCACAAATTTGAGTGTCACATCATCAAACCCAGGTCATGGCTCACCATAGTGAGATCTAGTGCAAGTTTGGTGAGATTTAAGTGTATTTAAGCTCTCAATCCTAAATTATTTTTTCAGTCTATTTGATCTTTCTATACTAATGCCTAAAGGTTGCAGCTTCAGGAAGGACCGCATGTATTGAACTCAGTGATGTATTTATTTACAGTAGCTCTCAAGTATATGTTTGAATCCTGTTGACATCAAGCATCCAAATGCTGTCACAGACAAGGCCTCATGGGTTCTCCAGTCACTGATCTGAACGGGAACAAAATCATACCCTCCGGGCAGTGATGGCTATAGCTGCAGCTAAATTGGGTAGTTCCTCACAGCAACAAGCTACCATGGCTGGTGAAATGGCCTAAGCCAAGCTTCTTACCAACCTGGTAGTGCGGCCCTGCAAAAGCAGGCTGGCTCCCTGCTGAAGGAAGAGTTACAACATTTAGGAGTAGAGGTATTGCTGGGGGTGGTGGCTGACATCACCGTCAGTCCTTGCCCTTTCTGTCTTTCGAGCCAGAGCCTCCCCTGCTTTCCACTCCAGTTCCAGACCCTCCAAACTCCTTTTGACACATGAGGAGCAGCCTCGTTCCAGCCAGGAAGGCATACTGTGTGCAAGACAGGTCATGGTCTTTCAGCAAAGGTGTGCTAAAGGTGTTTGCCATCCTCTGACAGCACACGCTTCTGTGAGATAAAGCACAACAGTAACTCTGTAATAACTGTTGGTTTATGTCTTTTTTTTTTTTTCCCTTCTGCTTTCTTTCTCAGTTTATTTCTCCACTTGAAAAAGCGAAGATGGAAGACTTGGCACAACTTTGTTCATATCAACCAACGATATCAGTGTTCCTTTGTTGAACTCCGCTTTTTAATTCCCGGTGTCTTGGGATTTTTGCTTGTAATAACCCATAAGCATTCAGTGTGGTGTGTTTTGGAATTCTGTTGTTTCCACAAGAAACTGTACCAGCTAAATACTGCCAAGTAGTTCCATACACTGTCTTATCACTGTGTCTTAAAATGTGTACGCACTGACCTTCAGAAACTGTAGTATATGAAAAGCATCCTAAACATCTCAGAATTAGAGAATGCACCTATGGGGAAGCTCCTGCTTAAAGGGACACTGTCAGGTGGATTGGACACAAACCTAAAGTTGCAGCAAACATTAGGGCCAAAATTCTCAATCTGAGCACCTAAAGCTGGATGGCAAAATCCACTATCGGATGTAACTTTCTGGGGTAGTGAGTATCTGCTACTCTCATTGAAGAGAGTGGTACCTACAAGTATTCATGTAAGACATCTTATTTCAACTTAGCCAATCAAACACAGAAGTTTTTTGAGATTAGTTGTAGTATCCAAGTCTAAAAACATTGCCTGCAGAAAATAAATAGGACTGGATTATCATCTTTTATGGATTTAAATTCTTCCTTATGGGGTGTTCTATACAAGCAGAATGGCCTCAATATGAAAGCCAGAAAGAAAACTGTATGACAGCCGAAAAAGCGTTAGCTAGCACAGTCTTGAAAAAGCCCAGTGAAATGCAACAATGGTAATACGAGCATCATAAATGACCAAGATACAGACTCTTGCTAAAAACTCAAGGCACTGTTTGTCAGACTTCATAGGACTCTCTTGAATGCCAGTCTCCGATACTTATGGCCCTAACTTAAACCACATGAACAACTTTGGTGGTATCTGTGGCTTCCCAGCACAATTGTAGGAAGCCACCTCTGCATCATTTTTGCAGAAATGGTCCCCACTGTGAGGACCATTCAAAAATCAGGAAGAAAAAGGTATGGGTAAATAGAGGGAACAGTGGAGAGAGGCCGAGAAAGGGAAGGGTGCCTAGCAAAGCTTTCCTGGAGAAGAGGAAGGCAGAGAAACACTGTTCCAAAGTGGTGGTGTTAATAGGCTTTTTAAAAATTTAATTTGTGTATGTGTATGTGTAGTTCAGAAACTATAGTGTCTTTCTTGTAAAGTGCTCAGCTGAGATATTTTTCATACTCAACTAGTTTAACATTTGATGTAATTAAGAGGAATGATATATTGTGGTTTGGGAGAAAGTTCTTGTATGCTGTTGTTGTAGGGTTTCTCCCAAATGTTGAATTCCTTGGTTTTATCTTTTTAAACACCGAATAGTTTAATCATAGTTAACCAAACTAAAAATGAATTATCAAACATTAAGCCAGGAAATTCTGAAAGGGTTTTTTTTTAGAATAACTCCTTCAGAAATTCTAAGACAAATTTGTAGATTTTTTTTCCCCCCACAATTAGGGCATAGAAATGGTGATAATAATAGTGTAAATATTCCCATTGTGGAGCATCTCTTTTGACATAGTGTAAGATTAAAAAACAGAGACCCAGACCAGTTTGTTGCAGTGGATCTGTATACAAATTGGGGTTAATTAAAATTCTGCAGAGAGAATAAGCAATGATCAGTTGAAAGGTTCCATTTGCATTTTTTTCCCTATATATTTATTACTTCATATGTACTGTTTCATGTATCATTAAGTAGTAGGTGGCCACAGTTTTAATGAAACTTAACTTTGAAAGTTACTAATGTGCTACTGGATGTCCTTGTACGCCCTGTTCACTTCAGCCCTTCGGTGGAGTGAGTACATAATTCTAAAATCCTCATGGGCCAGACAGAAAACTCTGCTGTCATTAAGGGTCTGGCTCCATGAGGTGCCACAACTGAATGCTGTGTATAATTGAGCCTCTGCTGGAAAAGGAATAAGATGTCCAACTTCAGGGCTCTTTTTAAACTACTAAGATACTTGGTTAGCTGATATGAAAGTTACCTCCGAAGACTGGGACCCTCCCACCCATACCCATATTGAGAATGGCTTGATCCTCACAGGGCTTCTTTATGGGAATGTTGAAAGGACTCATGAGATGAAGATGGCTTTCACTAGAGATGGCACCATCAGTAAGGTTATATGCTGATACAGATCCTTTCCTTAATGTAGTTGGTGCCTTCTCCTATGAGGGTCTGAACTGACAGTTGATAAGGCTGCAAATACACATCAGAGTTTGAATCCTGTAGCTACAAAGATGCAAAGTTTCCAAATGAAACTGTAATGAAACTCCTATAAGGATGCAAAGTTTACATCCTCCTAGCTAATGTATCTCAAGCAAGTTAATATCCAAAGTGGGAGCTTTAGGGGAGAATGGAGAAGAGAAACTGCTGGTTGTAGAATGTGTACTCATTCTCCCTCAAAACAGTAACTAATGGGGTTGACTGCTAAGTGTTGGTGCAAATTTGCAAGGAAGACTTCAGTCAAGAAACCTAGCCTCTAGTGCATTGTAAAATGTTTGTGAAGAGAAAATTTCCTCCTGTGTGCTAATGAAATATGCTAAATTAATGTGTTAAACTCTTTTAAGCTGTTTCCATATAGTGCGCTCTTGAATGCTCAACGTTTGCTAGTTGTGCTGTGCTGGTTCGTTGCAATCGTGAAGATAAGCCAAGTAACATTTCTAATTCAGCCCAGGAAGCATGAACAAGTATGTCCTTCCCTGGTGTACAGACCCAGCATCAAACTGTTTCTGCAGAGGGTTAATTCTTCTGCAAGGAGAATACTGTATTATAGGACTGTTCGGGGTCATAGATTGTGCAACACCATCATGTATATGTAGACCGGTACAGAGGACAATCTATATAAACACAGTTGGAGATCTTATTTGTGTTGAAGCCAGGATTGATTGCTTTCCACTCACTGCCTCTACAATTCAAATGTCCGGGCATAGTTACAACTGCCGCCTTGTAAATTTCCCATGAAAAGGTTAACTCATTCTTGTTTAGTCAGCACTGATTAGAATTTCAATTACTGAGTAGAATTTTAACTACTACTCTTCATCTCTAACTGCTGCCTAGGCTTAGGATGGCAAAAAGGCACAAAAGGGCTTTCTTTTACCCACTTCCCTGCGAACTCTCAGGGGACTGCAAGGCTGAATGCTTTCTGACTGCCATCTTGGGAACTGGGGAACTGAAATGAAGACTTCTCTGGCTGAAAGCAAGGATTTTCATAGTTTTATCCAGAGTTAGACATTACATGAAACTTGCATATTCTGTCCTTATAAGAAGTGCTTACTCTTCCTCTGATTTCTGGGCTACAGCTGTACAGCTAGGATGCTAGCATGATATGCCATTCAGTAACAGCAGAGCTGAAACGGAATGGTTAGGAGCTGGTCTGTGCTTGTACTGCAGCTGCTGTTTGTGTTCCCAGTGAGTGCACATCAGCTTCTGAGGCTGAAGAAGTGTTATTTGCATCCACTATCCACAGGCTAATAAGGTCCTGCTTGGGCATTACACCTTCTTCCTTCTAACTGATCTCACCTTGCAATTGGTGAGGGAGGGATTCTTTATCAGGAAGTGCAGCAATAGGATGAGGGGTAACAGTTCTAAACTGAAAGAGGGGAGATTTAGGTTAGATACTAGAAAGAAATTCTTTACTGTGAGGGTGGTGAGACACTGGCCCAGGTTTCCCAGAGAAGCTGTGGATGCCCCACCCCTGGAAGTGTTCAAGGCCAGGCTGGATGGGGCTTTGAGCAACCTGGTCTAGTGGGAAGTGTCCCTGCCCATGGCAGGGGGGTTGGGACGAGATGATCTTTAAGGTCTCTTCCAACTCCAACCATTCTATGGTTCTATGAACACAAATGTGGCTTTAAATCTAAAAAATTGGTACACAGAATTTGCAGGAGCAAGTAGCATGAAAGCCCAAACAGGGCACTTGACCTGTTTTCACTTGACATTATGTAACAGCCCAGTCAATCCAACATAGTCTAACATAATCCAATATTATTAGAAGGAGGAGGGGAGAATCTGATAAAGGTTCTGATGTAACCTAGGATCTGTAGGACAAGAAGTGATTTAGAAATGTAGTCAGTTTGATTTTTAAAGCTGGCACTTGATTTCTGTTGGACCTGCATGAGGGTAGCCCCAGGAACAGTTCAGCCTTTTTTCTTTTTAAATAGTGATCTGCAATAAGTGACTTAAACACCCACAATGACAGAAGAACAGGACAGTATTAACTGTGCAAGGAATTAATTAGAACAGCCACAATCTTCTATGTTTTTGTATGCATAGCGAGACCTTTTGAAATTCTTCTGTGTCTCATTTCTATCACTGCTCCTCTGACAGGTCTTCACACAACTAACTTGATGAACAGTTAAGCTACTTCTTGTCCGAATACAATGAATTTTAGTTCTTAAGAGCAAGTTCATGCCTTGACATCTGTGTTAGAGAACACAACTGTAAAATGGTGATGTCTGCTACTCAGAAGTGCACCTACCATGGGAGACTCAAACTTCAGGAACTTTTAGAAGCTCAGATGTTACTCAAACTCTCTGTCATGCTTTTACAGAGTGAGCTTTTCTCTATTCCATGGCAGGTTATCCAGCCGGTGGGAGTATGTATAATCTGTTATTTTCTTATGACAGCACCTCGATTGCACATGTTGGTGCTAGACCTTCGCAAAGAAACTAGAGAGCATTTGGGTGTGATCCAGGATTTAAATCTCAACCCTGCTTTTCCTGCCCTTTAAACGAGGAAGAGGGCTAAAACAGTAGCCATATAAGGCACTGGGCTTGCTCCCAATGTACACATTGAGTATTGGAGAAAGGCCTCGAAGAGACCAAAGTCTCTTTGGTCTGGATTCATGTCTTCATCTGAACTTTAGACCCTTAACAGATATAACCTTTGAGCCCTCTCTGCAGTCAGAAGAGTGAGATGCTCTTCCAGCCTCTCACATGACTTTAGGTCCCTCTTGCTAGGCAAGATACATTTGAGCACATGTTTCTTCATGCAAGAGAAAGGATAAGCACCCTCAAATTACTTCTTTAAGAGCAAACCCAAAAGTGCCAAAGGATGTAGTTTGAAAAAAATGAATTGTATCTAGAGAAATGATTGGCTGAAGATTTCCAGATGGTGACACTATTTTCAGGAGGGATACTCGATTGGGATGTATGAAGCAGTCAAACCAGAACCTTATTTCAGTTGTTCTTTCTTCATCTGGGCTCTTTCAGAAACACTTCTCTATTCCACTTCAAGAATTTTTGTTTTCCTCTTCAGCTAATTTCCCTTCCTTATTTCATTAACTTATGTTTCCATTGATGTACTCAGTAGCTTGTTTTCTCCATTGAGAACTAGAAGACTGTCTTCCTTTAAACACATGCATAAAAAGAGATCTGAGCCACCCAAGGAGTTTACCTTTCTTCCTGATGCACTGACATTTAAAAGCTACATCTTACAATAAAGCAGAAAAACTGTGGCAGTCCAGATACATGCAGTTTTGGTGGAGTAAATACTTGATTATTCAACAATGAGTCATTTCTGCAGTAACCTCATTCTGTCATGACTGTATCACATCTGCTAACTCTCCAAAGCAAAAATCATAACCTGTACTGGTTTAAAACGTGAATACAGCCTCGTGGTTCATACGTAACACTCTATTCAATCAAAGAAGCCATGTGCTAGAAGTTTAAAAGGGCAAAATACTTGTTCTCAAAGAGAAAATATCATAGAGAACAACAAAAATAATTATGAAAAAAGCTTCTCCATTCTTTCACTCTTCTCACGGTGGCTGGCTTCTCCATTATTCTTCAAGTCTCTCTTCGTTCTCTTAGAAAGCCTTTGTGGTTTTGGAGTGTGGTGCATTTGGAACGTATTTGGGCTAGGGTTGTTCTGCAGCCCTCTGAGTTGACTCCCTGCCTTCTGCCATACTGTTGTTGTTGACCTCAATCAGAGCTGAGATGGGCCTGAGTGGAGCAAGACCTCCTCCCCATAATGCCCTGCTGTCCTCAAACCAGCCTTCACTGATGGCATGAGAACACTGGAGACAGAATATGGCTCCTGGATCTTAATTTAGTTCAAAATTATGTGATACAGAAGAAGGCTCCTGACTGCTAGAAAATGGCATTTTTGCTAAACTACTTTAGTTGTAACACTGCAATTTTAATTAAATGTATTTAACATTTTTTGTAACAGTAATTTTATAAGTTTTGACGGAAAAGAGAGGAAACAGCAAATAAGGATAGCAGGATAATGACAAGACAGTAATTGGCAAACAGTTCAAGTGAAATACAACCAACATTCAGCAAACTCCTTTTTATAAGTGGCTGTGCCTAAGAGCACCTTTCGTATGTTAAAACTAAGCAGTGCTAGTCTCCTGAAGTGCATATGGAGTACTACTTAATATGAACTATGACAAATGGCAGTTGAATTTAATTCCTTTAACTTTTTTCTTGAAAATGCAGGAGATATATGCAGGAAGGATGATGTAGTATTTTTTGCAGAGAGTGCCATTTGGAGTATACCATCCAAAGACATGCTACTGTTGTCAGCTGCAGAAGTGGTCGATGATTTAAGTCAAATAAGGGCTCCAGAATGCTTGGTGCAGTAAAGATACGTACTGAATACCCGCTTTGTTGTATAGTACTTTGATTTGGTAGTAATTAAATCTTTTTGACACAGCATAATTATTTAGCTTACACTTGTTCTATTCTAATATCTATATTTAGATAGATATTAGACCAATAAATGGTCTAAGGAGAGGATGGAAAATCACTTTGAATCCGTTACATTCCTGTCATGTATATGTGAACATATGGTGGTGGTCTGAGCTTAGATAATGAAAACAGTTTAAAAGAATTAAGAGGTCTCAAAATTTTAATCTATCCTTTTAAATTACTTTCTCCCCTGATAAGCCACAGGTTTGTTTAAAGTAAGAGTAAATGGCAGCTGCTGCTGTTTTCCTTTTAAGATCAATGTTTGAGATAGTGCATATAATGGAGCCACAAATTCATAAATGCACAATGCATAATTGTTTTCAGAAGTTCAGCTATTAATATTTATAGTATTGACCTGAAAGGTTGCAACAATTTCTCCATTAGTCGCAGGAGTGTTGGCTAGACCTGAAAATTCAGTGGTCAGTGTGGCTACCGTGCCGCTAGCAAACTACAGTGTACTAAATAATGCAAGTTCAGCCTTTCATGAAACTTAAAGGTAAAAAAAGATTCTGAATAAAAGTAGAAATGTATAGTAAAGGCCATGGGTATACAGTTTAACCATTACTTATTTAAGTATTATTTATCTATTATTTAAGCAGCTATAAAAATAGTTGAATATTTAGCTTCCAAAGCCTATTTATTAACAAAAGGATATTTTTTCTCATTAGAAGTGCTAAATTCAATCTATGTTCCATTTGCTTTTTCCCCAGATTGGAAATAAAATGCTAATGCAGCTAAGACACTCACAGATCTGCACGATAAAATGTTACTGATAGCCCGCTACTTGTCATGAAAAACATCATTACTTTGTCTCGTGAATGAAAAACTGTCTCCCTCCCCCGACCACATGCATGGTAAAATATTAGTCATATTATGTATATCAGCACTACTGAAAGATTAGAAATTAGTACCTCCTACTCAAGAGCGGGGCTTAAAAACATCCTTTGTCTGTTGCAAAAATACATTTTGAGGGGGAAACACCAACTGTTGTAGAGGTTACATTTTTATTTGACAACTCCTATTCCTTTTGCCTCCCCCTTTCCAAAAGAAGTGCTTATATACGTAGACAGGCATTTGCCATTTGGGTGATATGTTTTCTTTCCAAGTACGAAAGAGAGGAAACATAGCCAGTATCTACTGTGAGCAACCTTTAGTTTGTTTTGCAGCATAAAAAGTTCTCTTAGTGGCAATATACGAATTCTTATTCTAAACTTCTTTTAGTCATTGCAGGAAATGAGTTCGTAGCCAGCTAATTAGTATTTTCCTTAATGACTTATGCTTGAGTCTTAACACCAAAAAGCAGCCTCTGGAGGTGCTATCTAATCAATTCAGCACTGTAGACTTAAAATGGACAAATGGCTGAGTATTTCACACTCTCTGGCCTGGAGTGAAGCAAAGCATGCCCTGTTCTGGAAGTGACTTCAACATGTGCTTACACATATAGAGAATTTCCATGCTCTGTTTACGACACCAAAAAACCTCATTTGTCCTTACTAAATCAAGGCCTAATATGGAATCTGTGCCATGTTCTAATTCAGGAGAGGAAAAGCCTTTCCTTTGATTCATAGAAAAATTAGGTTGGAAAGGACCCCTGGGCTTTATCTAGTCCAATCTTCTGCTGGAAGCAGGGCCACCTTTGAGGTTGGATCAGATTGCACAGTGTTTGTCTTGATGAGTTTTGAAAGTCTCCAAGGGCGGTGATTTCACAGTGAATTCCACCATTGGATATACTTTCTGCCCTACCAAGGTTGATAAAGTGCAGCATGCATCTTTGTAAGTGTATGTGGCTTATGGTTTTGCCTTTTTTTTGTGTGTGTGTGATGATCTGATTAGAGTCAAATCCAGACCTAGTGGGAGTAAGTGCAACCTCCATCTTTCAAAGAGCTTCCACTGACATAAATTTTCTTCCTTCCTTGTTTACACTGAATGAAGGCAGATCTTGATAAAGCTGAGGATATCAGTGCACTCTCTCCCCTCTCTGTATGTGAAACTTGCTCCTCTGACACTGAAGCTGAGGATAGGCACAGGATTGGATTCAGGACACCTGGTAAAGTCTAGTTCTGTACTGTCTGAGGTCAGTGACAAAACCTTGATTGGCTACTAAGTTAATACACTGGCACCAAAGAAAGAAGAGGATTTACTAAGATTACTATTTCTCCTCACAAGTTATCTTAGCAATGCCACCCCTCTTTCAAATGCTGCTGGAATGGCAATGCAAAACAAAAACCTTTCTTCTACCTCTTCCCTTATAATACTTCAAGCTTTACTTCCTCCAATAGAAATAACCAGAAATAAGTTTTCAGTTGCCCTTTTAAAAATTAAACTCTAGACCAAATCTTTAATTGCATCCTTTTAAAGGCCAGACAGTAGTGTTAAGCTATGTAGTAACGCACTCAGAAAGGATCTGAAAATCTGTGCTGAGAACAGCATCTCCCACTTCGTAGCCTCAGGTGTACTGAGCAAGAAATTGTGATTTGTGCCTCTACAGAAAACATTCCATTTGCATTTTATTAGAGCTACCTGGGGAGGAAAAATAATGTTGTGGAGACCAGGAAATTTCTTCAAGTGCTTTACCTGGAGGTCAGTGGAATTCCATTTATAAATGATGAATGCATGCATTTTGATGCTAAAATTGTGATGACTTACAAAGTTTGATATTACTGTACTTTTCTGTGGACAGTGATTTTTTTTTTTTTGTGGTGAACATATTTTCCAAGAATATTGTAGACATTTGTAATGTGTATGTTTGTGCCAATAAATCTTGTTTTAAGAAGTTGCTTTTTGTATCATTTCTGTTCCCAATACACACAGTTTAATGAGAGTTAAGCAGCTTCAGCTTCCATTCCCTCTCAGTGTTAAGTGCTAAAGGCTTCTGGAAATTTAGATTTTCTGATTCATACTAAGTTTTTATATATTCAGTTTAACAGATAATAAAAAAAAACACCCTCAAAATATTTCTATTGTATAAAAAATAATGAACTCTGTACAAAAGGGGGAGGGGAGGTGAGCAGCTGTACGACCATTAAAGAATTGTGAAGAGGAGCAGATGGAAGAATGCGTTTAGTGCATTTGACCTTATTCTTACCTTTTTTTATTGGTAACATGTTTTTCTTTCAATAGGGCACAGTTAACTCTGGGAACTCATTGCCATGAGATACTGTTAGTTCACAAATTCAGTGTACTTTGGACACATTTTTTAAATGAAGAAAGAAGGATTCTCTGTGAGATGGAGACAGACTCTCTTGCAGGGTCACCTTAACTCGAAGCAGCTGGTTCTGGCCACTAGTGTAAAGGCTTAACGGGGCATGGTAACTGTTGTCATCATTATTCCTAATAAGTAACTAAACTCTTTGAAGGGATGAGAGTTGGAAGCTGCTTTTCTCCCCCTCCTAGTGACTACACCTGCATTTTAAAATATATAAGCATCACAGTAACTCCTGGGTAGCTCTGCACCTTCATGCATATGAGGCATTATTCTCATTCAACAGCTCTGCTAATTTTGTTGCAAATCAACTCAGCACATATAAAGGGCACAGTATTGTCTCTCCCCACCAAACACACCAAAACCAGGTAATGTCAAGATGCCTTCTTGTATGACAGTGCTTTATTTGGAAAAACTATAGATTTTTCCATGGTAACTCTTAGCATATCTGGCACTAACTTGAGGACACCTTGAGTCTGTAAGGGGGAGCTGGGAAAAAAGCACTCATTGATTTCATACAGTTTATATTCTGGTCTACACAATGTAGCAAATAAGGACTAAGTGAGAAGGTGAATTAGGTTGACTGGTGCATATGAATGTGGTATTGAATAACACTGGAAACTGATCAAAGCCAAAATGAGGCTTATGCTAATAATTAAGAGAGCACAATGGGCTAATACTCCATTAACACTCTTATAGTCAGGCTGCATAGTGAGCTCAGCTTTGTTGAAACAAAATGTCCCCATTTCTGACTTTTGAGCTGACAAAGAATTCTAGAAAATGATAAACCCAAGTGAAGATGAAATTATGTGTAATGTAATGGAGAGGTTAAGGTAGATATGGCAGAATCAGTAAGATTATATGAAAAATCTAAGGTATTTTTGCATGCTGTTTAGATAGCAGATTTGCATACTTAATGGAAGTTCAGGGAGCGAAAGAAAGGAGTGCTTCTTAGGGCTAACTAAGTTATGTGGGGTGAAGAGCTCTGGGATTTGCATATGCTTTGGAAAGTCAATAGAAGATAGTTCAAAGACAAAACAAACCTTGAAGTGACTGTCTATATACTTTGCTTTGTGACCCGATGTACACAGAGGTAAGTGAATGAATACGATGCTTTTAAGTGCTCCTGACAGATCTGAAATTTCAAAAAAATGTCTCATGTGACTAAAGATGGTCAGAACTGCAATCTGAGAAGAAAAGCAGGTAATCTTGAGACTACTAGAGCCTATATGAGAGACAGCTAGGCAGTGATGATGACTATTATAAGACCAAACCATCTTTCTTTTCTTTTCCCAGGTATTTCAAATCTAGGGGAACATAACCTTGTAACACCACCTGTGATTTGGGCAGCTATCATCAAAAGCTCTTACCACGATGTAATAGACATATTAAATACATTTTACTATGGGAATTTCCTGGCACCAAATGCACTGAGTTACTATGCTTTTAAGGCAGCTTTTAGAATGATTCTACAGAAATAAAACCCTTGCCTTCTCCCTTAGCATCTGAACAGTCTAATTATAACTTAACAGCTGTTAGATGAACTGCTTTACAATGGCAAGTAAGCCTGGCTTTTCTACCTTCTGTTGGCCATAATGCAGCTTTACTCTGTTCAACGTAGTCAGTGGATTTGATAATTAAGTTTCTAGTGCTTATCTAATAACTGGCAGGTTGTTCTTTTTACTAGAAGATGTACAACACAGCATCATGCTATTTATATATTCTCTGAGTTAGCCTAGAAAACACCTGTTCCATAGCCCAGCTTCACCAGGAGTCTGGAAAGACTTCCCAATACCATACAGTGCATGCCTCTGATATAATCTGTAGTAAGCCATAATGACAGTGCATTGAAAGAGCTGGATGGATCAAGGGTGTCACCAGCATCATACAGCCCTGCACCAACCCAGGCTTTGTTAAAAACTTCCTAATGGTCCAAGAAAGCTACAGAGGAGAGAAAAACAAAAATTATCCCTAGTCCATGTCAAATGACCAGGCTGGGGAGGAGTTCCTTTTCTCAGCTGAGAATCTGGTGAGATAGTTTAACTGTGAATAGGAAGGAGAAAGAAAGCATTTGAAACTGTAATGCCACAAGGAATACTGAGGTTAGTAGTTGTGGTGGCCGCGACAGTAGTGCTTGAGAAGCTGGGAAAGTAAGTTGGTTTTATATAGCTTTCTAGACAAGGGAAGCCTTGAAATATAGGATTATTACAGTGTACATATTGCACTGGCAAAGAACAACTCCATCCCCTTTCAAACCACTTTGGAGACACCTACAAGTTCCAGTGACAAAGTTCAATCTTTTTTATCACCAGGAACTGTCTGGATTAGTTTTGCCACCCTTCCATCTGCTTATCAGGCACCATTTGATAATCGTATGCACTCTTGGCCCCCTTCAGTCCTCTAGAAAGCTCGATCTGAACTTCATTCCTGAGCTGGCTAGAAACCTCTTTCTAATGTCCTGGTTACTATCTGGAATCAATGTATAGTTTTCACACTTTTGTTTGCTATTTTTCTTCAGTTTGACTAGCCCATGTCTTCCATAGTCATCCTGACAGTCCATCTCTGCACAGTTGCCAGTTCTATCACTCATAGCCAGAGCAGCAGTCACTGCTCTGGTCCAAATAAAGGCTTGCCAAATGCTGTAGGTGGTGGCACTGACATTTTCTTGGTCTGTATTAGAAAAACCTGAAACATTCTACCTGAATTATTAGTATTTCTCATAACTGTAACCCCATGGCAGTCATCCTAATCATCCTGTGTTACACCTGTTGGTTTTTTTAAATCTCTTTCTCTTACCTCTACAGTTTAGGACCAACAAAATTATCATTGGTGAAGCAGTAGTAAGCAATAGCCTCAAGGATGAATTTAATCCAAATTCTCCTGCCTCTACCACCAAAACAAATCTGATACCTTCAATGCCTACCCAGAAAATAGCTACATGGCCTGAGACACTGCCTATGGCAGGCAATCAGCTAATAGTTGCATTTCAGAGCGTTTTGTTTCACTCAAAAGTCTCAAAGTTTGAGTGACCTTTTTTTTTTTCCCCCAGAGGTGTTTATATACCAAAAGTAAAAGTCTTGCTCACTGCACTCAGCAGCGTAAGCATTTCTTGACTACTCATGTGTCTCTGTTATCTTTGAACACAAATGCCAGTTGAAAATGCTATTATTTTTGAGATGCCTAGGGTTAGCAGCTAGATGGAAAAAATACAGCAGCAGTGTTTGTTGATGAGAAAAGGCCCCTCTGGAGAGCTGTAGACAAAAGCAGTATCCTCAAGGCCTGTCTTTATTCTAGATGAAGAGCCACCCACATATTCTTCTGCAGCTGAGCCTAGAACTCGAAGCCCTATGGAGTAAGAAAGCGAAGCTGGCTGTATAAGCAGAATTGCTGCATTTTGGTGGTGCTGTGCCCATTATGAGCTTTTCTTGGCTGTATGTAAATTTATTGGCCCACATGTAGGATATTGAAGTGTCTGATGCCATTAAGACAATGCCATCTTACAAGTATCCCTGTGTCTAGATTTTATTTAAAAAATTGTCTTTGGGCAGTTAGATCATTAATACAAGATTAAGTGCAGTGTGAACTCTTCTTCAGCCTTGTATAGCTGTATAACACATTGTACTTAAATGATGTGTCCAAGGAAGCAAAAAGCCACAAAATCATTAAAAGTGAGCCCTCCATCATATAACGTGTCTGCTCCCAGACATGAGGGAGGAATCAAACCTCAACCCACTGAAACTAGCAGCTTCTGTTCCTAATTGTTTTATCGTTGCAGACTGTAGCAGAATCTGTGGGAATTACCGGTAGAGATTTGTGGAACCCCTCTCCCGCTCCTTAAAATGTGCTGACAGCGGGCACATCACTAAGTATCTGCAATACCAGACAGCAGGTTGACTTTTAAACTTTTGTTTTCCTTTAAATAAATACATAAATATTTAACAAGAAATCTTGTCTTGCTTTTAAAACCGCCTTAAGGGGGCGGGGGGAGAAGTTGTCAATCCGTAGCTTGCCCGCCGTGCAGCCGCCTGCCTGCTGCAGCGCCCCGACGCGAGTCCGGGCCGGGCTGTCACCACCCCCTGCTGCGCAGCCGAGGCAGTGTCACACAGAGGCAGGCGACATCGCCCTGTGACGTCACGGGCACTGCCAGTCACCGCGTATGGTTCCAGTGATTTTATTTCACAAATGATGCCAACATAGACTAACAATCAGACCCGATCTCAAATGCAAAACAAATTTGGTCACAATTTATCTGTACGGAATTAAACTGCATTTTCCACCCGTTGAGTTAGCCATTCTGCTGTAACTGACATTCATTCTGACTGTTCTTCAGATCTCTTTTTTGTCTCCTGTACATCAGTTACTTCAGCCCAGGCTTCAAATTTATCAAGCATTCTCAACCTTAATGGCATTTTTCTTTGTGGTTTTGGCATTGTCTCATTCTCCCTTTCTGCTTCATCCCACCTGTTCTCTGTTTCATGGTGCTGAATGAAATATTGTTCTCCCTCATGTCTACAAGAGCTATTACTTCTCAAGTCATTGCATTTAACTCTTATGTTCCCCACTTTCTCTATGAAAAAAAAAGAAATCAGAAGATTTGTGTCTAGCCACAATGGTTGCACACTTTGACTAAGCCATCAAGGGCTTCATATTCTCCTGGTGCTTCCAGGGCTGCCTCCTACATACTGGCATTCTCTGGTTTAGCATTGCTCAGGGTTGTTGTCTCATTTATCCTAAATAAACTCTTTCAACTCTTGTTTAAAGAACAAGTATATAATATAAATGCACCTTTGTCTTAGAAGGAAAGCCTCTATGTTTCTCACGTGTTTTAGGTCTTTCTTGTACTCTTGCAAGCATGAGAAAACACTGCATCAATGTGGTAGTACCTGTTGCTTCCTTCATGAAACATCTTTTAAGTCAGGAGCCAATATGAAGCATGTTGCCTGCAGCTGTCTGTACAAAGGCTCCCCATGTCATGTGCTCCATAGGAATGACCTCACCATTTGAATAGAGCTACTGAACCAGTTACGGATGTAGTCTGACAGTCATAGAACAAACATGACTCATTTAAGAACATTCCCTACCTTCCCTTTTAATAACTGGTTTCACCAAAGTCAGTAAACTAGAACTGAAGGGAGAACAAAAAGTCCTTCAGTCAGCCCTGCACAGCGTTCTCACACGCCGCTTACTCTGCTGCAGGAGCATATTTGAAACAACTGTCCCTCCACAATTACATCTTCTCTGATGATATCCAAGCTCTCACAATGTAATCACCTCTAGCAGCCGATACTGACAGGTGACTACTAACAATACTAATACCAATATTAACACACAAACAGTTCTATGTCCTGGATTTAAAACCAAAACGCTTTAAAAATACAAAATGTTGGTGTGCTGAGGAGAGGTCACCATCCCTGATGATGATAATAATAATTGTGCTGAGATTAGAACAGGGTTCTGCAAATAAGGAGATTTGTATCTAGTTTGATCAAGCCATCAAGACTTGGTTTTGTGACTTTGCACCTAAGAGTGCTCAACTTCTACACTCAGTTTTCTTAACAAGGGCCTAGGAAATTAATTCCTGCTATGCCTTTGCTTCTGCACCCTGTGGTATATCAATAATCACTTTGGTAAAGCTCTTCTTGAGAAAGTAGATAATAGAAATTATAGCATGTCAGGGTAAATTTTGCAAATTTGAACTTTATTTGGGAAATATTTTTGATGTTATAAAATCTCAACTCCACTGATGCCAACAACAACAACAAATCTCGATTATATAAGTGGAACTGAGGCTTCATCTCAGATTAAACTATAACAGCGTGCAAATAGCAGCATAATGTTCTTCATGTGCAATACACTAGTCCTCATACTAGGTCTTCTCCTATTGTTTCAATTTGATTGTAGTAGACTGATCCTACATAATTAACTTGCAGTGTCATCCTAAGTTGGAAACAATGGAGTGCATTCACTTTACCAGTAATGGCTGTGTCTAGATGGGCACAGTGAATTTTCAAGCATATTTTCGTTAATGGTCTCCCTACACAATTCATTGTACTGTAATCTACCATGCAGCTGGGGAAAGAATTTGTTTAAATAGATTTGGCTTCTGTAACTGACATTCACATTAACTCAGTGTGAATTACAAGATGCTCCATCTCAAGATTTGAGGCATGGTTTTAACAGCCTCATGACATGTTGTGGAGTGCCGTGTCTCTGCTCTTGAGCACTGATCTGTATTGTTGAGGGGCCTGAGTCCAAGCTCTAATGATCAAGTTTGCTGCGAGGTAATGGCTTTTAGATAGTGACACAATGCGTTTTGATAGCATTTTAGAGCTTGAGAAGAGGAGATGTTGTCTCAGTAGTCAGTGTATGACAAGAAAATACGATTCATTGGTTATTAGGTTCCAGTGAAGTATAAAATATGTCATTTTAAAAACTCTCCCTTTTTTAGTTTGCTTTCTAAAGTGCCTAGAAGAGTAACACAGGCATCCTCTCTGACTAGGCCAAAACACCTCAATTTCTGATAGTGTTCAAACCTATCTTCCTTCTGGAGGTAAATGCAAGAAAGGGCTTTAATTGGCCAGACTGATTTGTAAATGCTTTGACTTGCAAGTAAGGACAAATTGACAGCTTAGTTTTAAGGTTATTCAGTTTTTAGTTTTGGTAAAGTTGCTTAAATGCCACAGTAGGCAACCTACTATATATTATATGGGGGTGGTGGTGGAAATTCTGCTGAAAGTCCAATTTGCCTTCCATGCTGCAAGAAGAGATGTGCACATGCCTTGGACTAATTCAGGTTAGAGGAGCAGAGATGATAAAACTTAACAACTAATTTTGATTAACAGCTGAAGTAGGTGAGCCTAGTGTTTAAATACAAGCCATCAAGTTTAGTCAAAACACATGTTGCTTTATCACTCTTCTTAACATGACCTAGGCAACCCTTGCTAGTGAACCCCAGTTAGGACCATATGTAAACTAACAAAGTAAAGGTATAAAGGTTTTCTGCAGAGGGAAATTATCCTCTTTCTAGTAGTCACATGAGCAGGAGAACACATAAAGGAATACTTCAGCAAACTTGTTAGACACCGCCACTCAGGAGGATACCAGCTGCAAGGACTGCAGTAGAGACCAGGCTGCCCAAACCTGCTCTGCGCTAACCAGCTGGAGCAATGCTCTAGCAGAATGGGCTAAGTGCCTCAGCACTGACTGAGGCTCCTTGGGTGGGCTTTGCATCCACATGGAGCTCTGCACCTAACCAGGGAGTTTCCACTGTTTTAAAGCTGGCTTGAATATGCCTTCAGAGGCTGTCCTACAATGCAGGTGTACTCTAAGGCTGCCCCAAGTCACTGTTTTCTCTGCACTGTATTCATTTAAAAAAGAACAAGAATGCTATTACTGCATGAGAGGAATCAGCCTCCCTAACTAAGCACTGCTTTCTTCAGTGTTAAATGAAGCCAGCAAAAGCTACTGGTGTTATTAACAATAGCTGGTTAGTAATGCACTGTGAAAGAGCAGGGCTGGGGACACAAAATAATCATTGTAAATTACCCAGATTGATAAAAGGGCTGAAAGGCAGCTGGTTATGTTTTTCAGACCTGCTAGAAAAAAAAAAAGAAATCCTGATGTTTACCCAGTTTTCTACCCAGACACCAAGGAAACCACGAGCTCTACAGCATTTTTATAATTGCCTACAGGACGTATATCTTATGGCTCTGCTTTTTTGGCAAGGTAAGATTTCTTTCAATCTTTTGTTTTGCTCTAACTACCCCTTTTTTCTCAAATATGTTCCCTTAGCTTTCTTGTAGCACAATGCTTTAAGATGACAGCAGCCTTTTCTCTAATGAGCAACAATTAGCTAATATTACTTAGGATTACTAATTCCTGCTTCCCTTTTATGCCCTTTAATCTTTCTCCTTTAAAGAATGTAAGGTGATATTTTTATTTTTTTCCTTTTGACTGAATTAAACTACTTGTTTAATTACTTTTATTGTGTAGTTACACAACAGAAGCACTGAATTCCAAACTTCTCCTACTGCTAATAGAGTATCACGTTACGAGTGGATAGAATGCCTCTCGTTAGGACAATGAGTACTATATCTTAGTGTTTTTCTATGTAAATAAGGCTCATGTGATCATGTTGATTCTGTCTGCCTGCTTGCCTCTCTCCATTCACTTGATAATTTTAAATTTACTGGCCGGTATCTACAAATGTGACAGATAAGAAGTCCCAAGGATATTTCAGCAACATAATTTCCAAGGAATTATATACCTGGGAAACCAAGTAGATGAGGAAAGTCTCTCTAGAATTGCACTGAGGAAAGAGCTGTGGTTAAGATCATACCAAGTAAACACCAGATAATCAACAAAGATGGGAAAGATTTCTGCCCTTTTTGTTTCAGTTACTGTCTTCCTTGGAGTGAGTTCCCAAAGTTATTTAAATCAAAGGGAGTTATCCTAACAGAGTTTGTATCAGTCCTTCACTCCTTGGTGCTGTGGATCAATGGCAGGGTGCAAAGTGAGCTGTCCTTTCTCTTTTTCTTTTGATTTATTGAAAATAAATAATTTCTGATTGCTTATTTGAAATTCTAATTTATTTATGGTCACAATCTGTGAAACTTGATTTAATGAAGTGTCTTGAATTGACTTAGTCTACAAGGGACTTCTGCAGTGCCTGAAAGGCTTATTAAAATCCCGACTTTGTTTTACAGTAGTGTGGCCAGGTACTTCGGGCTTCTCTTCCCGAAGCAAACTCAGCCAGACAGCATACACCCTCTCCTGAAAACAAAACCAAGCTTCCGCTGACTTCACTAGCAGCAACATTCAGCTCAAAACAGCTCATGTGTGAACTAATGCTGGAAAACTAATTGAGGCAGAACAGTAATGGGAAACTCAATCTGAAAATGAAGTGTTTTTAATTAAGAGACACTCTTCAGAATTATACAGAAAAAGGCTCTTTCTCATTTAAAATTTGGCTCTTACTTCCTCACCAACTATAAATCACTGATCTATAATTAGTATTCTTAGTAGAAGGAATGCCTGATTGTCTGGCTTAAGTTATGCTTATGACTACAATGAGGAGAGCTGTAGGTGTGTTGGAACAGATTCTAGCTAGTCTGCTACTTAGCATCCGATTTATTACAAATGTTTCTGCTATAATCTATTAATGTTATAATCTGTTACTTAAAATTGAGAAGAAATTAAGGAAAAAGTGTGCCTCTAGGTTTCCAGTAGCTAAGAGCAGCAGCATGACTCTGTGGCAGGGAGCTTACCTGGGAATGAGAAAGAGTCCAGCTCCAATCCTGTGCCAAGACCTAGTCCAATATTTTATGTAATGACTATTTAATAAAAAATTGCATAAACGTTCACTGGTGGGGAAGGCAGTACCCAGATTTTGTCTCTCTGTATTCTATTTTTAAAAGAAGGTGTGTCTCTCACTCCATTTTTGCAAGACACTGGTAACACTTCACTCAACTGAAGTGAGTCCAAAAGAAGATCATAAACATGATGGAGGTCAGTAAACTGACTCTAGTCAGTAAATACAGAGATTAAACCAATTTAAACCAATACCAAGAGTGTGCACAGGAATCGGTGCTGTGGGGAGTCAAGGGTTGGAATACATTCTGTTACAGGCCCAGCACCAGGTTATAGGCCTGGCTGCGTAGATGTGTTTTGAGGAATCCAAATGTCTCAAGGACATCTGCTATGTGTGGCCATGTTTAATCCAGGAAGTAGTGTGCCTCAGGTATCAAAAACTGTGGAAATGTTATTCTGCTGCCTCATTGCCTTTAGAAGAGCTTTCCCATGCCCTGTCCATGCCATGCATGGACTTGGAAGTGTACTTTCTCACCAAGGGATCAGATTCAGTTGCTTAACATACAAGAAACTAAATCGAAAGCATTCTGACAGATTAACAAATCGAACTGGCTCACTGAGGGGGCCAAGTAAGCAGCAGAGTGGGCAAAAGGAAGGGTCAAGACCACATAACCATGCGTATGTGGTAGGAAGATGGTAGTGGTGGCAGGGATGGGGTGAAAAGCAGCACTGTGACCCTTGATGAAAGCAAAATGTTAGATCAACTCAGAAACCTTGTGAAATCTGCCTTTGGCATCCAAGTCTGGGTGTTTTTTAATGGTGAACCCTAACTTGATATAGTCACTTTCTTTCAGGGCAGAAGAGGATGCGTAAGTCCCACACAGCAGGCTGGAATAAGGATGTACTTTTCTGTTTGGCATCTCTTACTAGCTTTCTTATGCTAGTCTAATGACATGCAAATTTCATTTTAAGTGCCTAACCCTGTAATTCCATGTACGATAGGTCTTGGACCCTTGCTCCAACCCAAAGTGTGTTCTTCCATTCTGTTTTGTTTTGGCTTTTGTGCTCCTGCGGCTGTGAAGTGATCCAGCCAAAATCTTCTTTCATGGGATGTTTTTAGTCAAATCAGTTTCCTAATCTGTCTGACGGTACAGTTGCATAATCTCTCATTTTTAACTCAGTGGAGGCGATAGGACTGTTCCTTTTGGTGGACGTGTAAGGTCTTTGATCACTTTAGGTAGACTGCGAAATCACAAACTAGCACTCTGAGTTATACAGGAAGCTTAAAACCCCTTTTCAGCACTGTGGATGCAATTTCAGGCTCTCTTCAGCCTTCTGTGAGGCTGACTGAAGAAAATAAGTCACTAATACACACTAAACAACAGGATCCCAGACCCAGAGTGCTCAAAGCCATATTTTGCTTCTGAAATGATGTTGAAGGACTTGGGGATCAGCACATGTAGTTACAGTGATGAGATACCCCCTTCCATTTGTATCCTTCCAGTCATTTTAAAACAGAACAATTCAGGGCTCCTTTATGTGTCCTTTACAAGATATTTGGAAACTTAAAATTACACTGAAGTTGCCAACAGAAACTACCTATGGCAGGGGGGGTGGAACTAGATGATCTTTAAGGTCCCTTCCAATCCAAACCATTCTATGATTCTATGAATTTAATAAAAATTATTAGAAAACAGTAAGAATGGGGACAGAATGAAAAACTACATTCCCTAGAACTCTTTAGGAAAGGTTGATTTTTCTGGCTTGGGACAGCCATACACCTTTGCAAAGGAATTTTGAGCTGCAGCACTTTTCACGAACTTGCTGCTTGGGTTCTTGATAATGTTTCTTAGGCTCTTTTACATTTTAATCGAAGAGTTTTCAAAACTGTATGGATATTGCTATCTTTCTGCTTGTTATAGCTGGTTCCTACACTTTGCAATGCTTTTAGAAAAACCTGTCCATTATTCACTGTTAATGAGGAAGGCAGGTTTTTTCCTTCCCTCATCCTTTGTCTGTACAGACAGTAACAGTGATGCCTTTTGCTCATTAGCAAAAAAGCCTTTCCGGATCTTTGCAAGAATCAATGACTGTCAGCGTCACTGTAAATGATGAGTAATTAGACTTAGGAAATGAAGAATTAGACGTGGGCTCCAGCTGCAAAATATTGATTTTTTTCTATGGTTTGTTTTTTTTTTTTTTTTTTTTTTAACAATGTACGGTTCCATCAGTGCTGTATTATAACTCGTAACAGGTAACTTCCGCAAGTGGATAGGGAAGCATAGTTGCTTGAAAAAGATGAGTCCTATTTATCTGACAGTAAGTATACCCAAGCAAACAATCCTCAGGTAGTTTTTAATGAAGTCTCAAATTCTTTTTTTTTTTTTTTTAATTCACATTGAAGGACTTGATTCTTTTTCCCCCAAAAAGTGTTGATACTGTTGAGATTGATGCTTATCAGAACTGATCAAAATACTTTTGTTAAGCAAAAATTCTCTTTTTTCAAGTGTGCTGGGAAAAGGTTCAGCATTTTGTGTGTGTGTAAAGTTCTAATAATATTGAAAAGTGCAAGAACCAGGGGGAGTTTGAAAGAAAAGGCCTAGTTCTACCAATTCATCTTTTGTGATTTCAGAAAGATACTATCCTGGAAAAAAAGCTAGGCAAGGAAGAGATTCAATAGCATATGGAAAGTAAATACTAGCAGTGCAGTTTGAGCAATGCTAGTTGTGCAGTTAAAAGAAAAAGGCAAGGCCCAAACCTGCCTGCTTACAGATGGCCTGCTATCTTCCATGGTGTTTCATACAGACCCGTATTTGCCTTACGAAACCACATGGGGGAGGCCAGGCAGAATTTAAAGCAGGACAGTGCCCCACCTCACCAGCCAAAAGCCACCTTGGATGAATGTTAGTGTGAGATGTGGTGTGTTCTATGGTGAAACAGACGTGTATAAAGGTCTTGCCTTGCATATGAATGGTTTGTTCTCACCATGCTCCAAGAGTTACAACCGAATACAAAAAAATAAACAAAGCTGGAAAAAAACTCCACAATCATTTTATTGTTTTTGTTACAATCTTGGTGTTCTTTAAAAATTTTGTGTATGCACACACAAACATACTTCACTCGTGCTGCTATTAAACCCCTTATGCTATAGGTACTTACTAGGTAGAGTGACCTTAAAATCAAAACAAACAGTTTTGTCCTGTAGCATTTTGCAACTATTTTCTTTTGCTTTGTCTCTTAGCAGATGAGCCATTGCATCAGTAGTAATGTTCACTCCTTTAGAAGCCATGTGCCTGCCTTCTTGTTATTTCCTACTGGTGTTGCCTGGAATAACTTGTACCTATATACACGACTGCAACTTCTGGAAAACCGGCACAATGGAAAAATTTGGACTGAACTGGTTCAAGATGCACAATCACATTCCGAGTAACACTGTTTTCCCTGGTTTTTGGTAAATTAAATAGAAATCTACAAACACTAAAAAGTGACAGGAATAGAACAGAATAATTATTCCTGTAACCTTGACCAGAATAACTGTTTAGTATCCCTTTAAAATAAGCAGAACTCAAGTAATGCCTCTGGTAGTTACTAGGATAGAAAAGGTACTGGCTATTTCTGGTGGCGATGATTACTGTTCGCCTGCTAGAACTGGCATGCTCTGCTACAGTGATGAATGTGTCTCCTATTCTGTTTGTTCTGGAAACTCATTCAGCTCTAGTGCACTGCCATAGTTTGCCTCCAGCTCCCCACGCTTGCACTCTGACAGGGTGGGGGAACCTCAAAGATTTCCCTTGGCTGAAGTGCCTTACTTCAAATCTGTGGTAAAGAGATATAGCCCTTAGCACGCAGCCAGAGATGGGTATTTTTGGCTCATGACATGAAAATCAACCTCCCATGGAAACCAAGAATGTCATTCTATATCCCTACAGCCCAACCAACCCTAAAGCAGAGAATTTAGAACAGAAAAGACGATGACATTGCAGTAAGTTGAGCAAACTACACTGAGAATATCTAATTAGGATTAGTCTTTAAATTAGACTCCTTAGAAGAGTGCAAACTAAGAATGGGATCCTGATAAGCTGACTTGTGCATCGCAACAAATCCAGTTGCAGAATCTGGTCCTAATGCTTCCGCTGCCCACCCCCTCTCCTCTCCAGGAGTTAAATACTCCACAGTACTTTACTCACAGGCTGTTTCTGTAACAGTCATAGCTTAAATATCTACGTACCTAATGGACTTATCCCTAACACCACAGTGAGGGAGGGAAGCGGCATTAACCTCATTTTGCAGATAAACAGTGGAAGCCCTGATGGCGCTCTACTGCATTACGTCCTATGGAGCAACTGCATGTATGCAGCGAGTGTAAAAATGCTGTTACACCAGACTGCTGCATTCACACCAAGGCTGACAGAGCTTCGCTGTGTCCTCTGTTCCTTCTTTGCATAGCCATGTACGACTGTGAAGATAAATGAAGTTCAGAATATAGATAAGTTATCATTAATTTCTCAGCCATTGATCGCTCTGCTCAGCCTTGGAAGATGCGGAGACTAGAACAGTGCCACTCTAAATGCTAAACTGTTTTAACAGTGGGTAATCTCGTTGCAGAACTGTAGCAAATCTCAGGGTCTTTCTCACCACAATTTAGGATTGCGCAGTGGCCTGAACAAAAACCTATCTAACCAAGGTCCCAAGAATTTTTTAAACTTTTAAATCTTGTTATACTGGAAGATGGGAAATGATGACACTCTCTGAATGCTTTGCCTGAACAGGAGGAGAAAAAGCTTATTTTTCTGGAATAAATATGAAAAATTGTTTCTTATACATTTGGAATGGAAAGTAATCATATGGTAATTAGTGTATCAGGCACTAGTTTTCCACGAGAGAACAGTACATACCTTTAATGCCTCGAAAACTCTTAATTTAACCATTTTTGCAATTATTCAAACCGGTGCTAACTGGATGGCGCCGGAGAAAGGCGAATCTCTGACCGCACTTTGGTTTGTGGCCCTGCAGCTGCTGAACACTACACGGGGTCAGTTTCGAAACTGCAGGGCGTGCACCCAGCACGGGTGGCGACACCAGGAAACGGGATGCGGCCGCTTCTCCCTTATGTAAGGCAACCAAGGCCCTGGCAGGCCACAGGCTGGTCCAGGCAGGGCCATCTCCGAAGGCTCCCGCTACCGTCTGCACACCGCCGGCAGCGCGTCAATATCCTCTCACCGGGAGGACGACGCCTCTCCCCGGCTGGGGTGGTTTCCCTCTCCCCTCAGCCCTGTCAGCGGCGGCGCTCGGGAGCCTCTCCCAGCGCGGCCCTTCCCCGCCGGAGCGGGCGCTGTGTTGTGACGGCGGACGGCGCTCCCGCCCTTTCCCTTCTCCCCTCAGCAGCGCCGAGCGCGCGCCGCGGCCGTTGAGCGGCCGGGGCCGCGCGCCCCGCCCCCCGCCTCAACTAGCCGGCGCGCGCGGCTCCGCCCGCCAACGGCCTCCCGGGCGCGCGCTGACGTCGCGCCGGCGGCCTCCCGAGGGGGCGGGGCGGAGCCGCTTTCCCTCAGGCGTGATGTAACCTCTGCCCTCCTCGGTCTGGCGGCGGCGGAGCGGAGGGGAGCGGAGGGGAGCGGAGCGGCGGGAGGCGGCGCGGCGGCGGTGAGAGGGGCGGCAGTGGCGGCGGGGAAACGAGAACGCCGCGAGGGAGAGGACAGAAGAGGAGAGGAGAGGAGAGGAGAGGAGGGGGGGAGGGGCGGGCTTGGAGGCGATCGTGGCTGCCGGTGGAAACATGGTGCCACACGTGAGGCTTATGTAAAATGAGCGGCGTCCGGCGCCGCCAATGGGGGAGGCGCGCGCCCCTCCCCCGCCGCCCTCCCCCGGTGGCGTCACGCGGCAGCGGCCAATGGCGGCGCGGGCGGGGCGGGCTCTCCGGGCTCAGTCACGTTTCTGCCTGTATGAAGTCGGTGCCGGGCTGCGCCGGGCTGGGCGGACGCGGGGCGTGTGGTGAGTCGGGCTCTGCCGGGCGCTCTCCCGGCTGTCGGCCGCTGCCGGGGGGACTCGCAGGTGCCCCGGTGGAGTGGAGGGGGGTCGGCGGGCGGCGGCCGCGGGGGGGCTGAGGGGCTCCGGTGTTCACCCGCCCGCTGGGCCGGGGTTACGTAACCCCCGCGCGCCGGGGCCCTCCCGTTGCCGGGGAGACGGGACGGGGCTGCCGGTGCGGCGGGGGTCCGGGCGGCTGCGGGCGGAGGGCGGCTGGGGCTCCCTTAGAACCGAGCCGGGGGGGGAACCGACGGGGACGGCTGTGACACGCCCCCCCCATCTCGGGCCGTGGTGGGAGAAGGGGGCGCTGGCTTTGACCCCCTCCTTGAAGCGGGTGGATCCGGGCGTGCGTGTGGCACGGCGCCCGCCCGGCTCGGAGCGGGAAGCGGCGTCTGGGGGTGGGGGGCACAGACACCGCCCCCTCCCCAACTCAGACTGGGGCGGGAGCTGGGTGCCGTGAGGAGCGGCTGTGCCACGGCCCTCTGCCCGTGTGAGGCCGGAGCGGCGGTGCCCCCCGCCTCAGAGTGGGAGGGTGGCAGCAGTGTCCCCCACCCGCCTCCGCCCGAGGCGGCGGTCAGGCCTGTGTGGAGGAGGAGCGCGGCGGGGCGGCCGTGGCTTCCCCGCCCCGCGGGCCATGGGGGGCCCGGTGGCGGCGGGGCCGGCCCCGCTCTCTGGGCGCTGCGGCGGGGCCCCGATCCGCCGTCCCTGGCGGTTGCGGGGCGCGGGCTGCGGCCGCATCTGTGCGAATGGTCGGGAGTTCGGGGAGGTGTGAGGGTAGGCGCGGGTGGCACCTTTGGGAAACACGCGTGTCCCGGTCCGGTGGGCACGACCGCGGCGGCCCCGCGCTCCTCCCCCTGATGCGATAGTGCCCGTACGCGGCTGGGTGGCTTTTTTCACGTGAGGAACCGTGTGGCAGTAAGTAAGAGAATCTCAGCACGCCGCTGGGATGCGGGAGCTACAGGTAGGGTAGGCAACAGGTGCTGTGGGTTTCTTTTTTTGTGTTGCCTATGGTTGCAAGGACACTTTGTTCCTTAAGACGGTGTGGTTGTGTCTCTGTTGACATTAGTTGCATGCTATTACATGCGTGATTACAAAACAGTTTATGTAAGTACAGTTTCATGCAAATAGATGAGCTGGATGGTAACAGTCAAGCTGACGCTTTACAACAGACTTTTTGTAATAGGTTAGGATAGGGTATAGTGCCGCTTTGTGTACCCCAGGGGCTTAAAAAGCCCCCAAAGAGGTCAGTATGAGGTCTCTGGTACTTGGAAACTGAAGCACTTTGAAACTGTATTCCAGTGAAACAGTAACTTGGCTGACACTGTGCACATGAAGGATTTTGAAGAAACATGTTGGTTTATGGTATTAGGCTGTCTTTCTTTTTCTTTTCCAAATATTAGACTCAGAGGCTTGTAGGTCTGAGGCTGAATAGCTGGCACTTACCCATTTACAAGTGAAGGGGAAAAGGTGGAAATTCTGTAATGATTCTAGTGGCAAGATTGCCTGGTCAAGTCAAAAGTAGAGTAAAAAACTCATTTAGTATAGTGAGAAACTGTTTCAAGTTGTCAGTACGTTTTAACCACAGAGTTTGTTTACAGATGACAGTTAATGTTAGTTAACATTTGTCAAAACTTCAGCTATCTTTTGGAGCTGGCTTTTGCTTATTGTCAAGGTAAAATCTGAATTGATCACAATGGCAGTGAGGAGTAGCTACTTGAATGCAAATGGTTAGTTTTGATAACGTAAGGTGGTTGATAAAACTTGCGGATGTCAAGCAGACAGCTAAGACCATGATGGTGTGGCCCCATTCCATAAACGGATCCCATTGTATGTTAGATGGTTTGAGGGCATTGAACTTGATGAAACTCAAACTTTTCATACCTCCTAGGTTGCTTCAGTGTCTGTGTGTGTCTTTGATCTTCTCAGCCTTGGGCACAGTGCTGTTCATGCACTCTACGCAGTGGTTCTTGAATATAAAATTTGGGAGCAGGGCCTAGAATTTGATGCATGTTAGGGAGAGTGCCCACATTGTTGCGCTGTAACATTGAGTTCCTTCTTGCTTATGCTTGTGTGTGTTTGCATGCTCTTGTGATCTTTCTTTTTGCCCTTTTTTACTGAAACTTGCATTATTTTGGCAAAGTGAAGAAGTTTCACTGGAGAACTGGACTGTGTCCTCACTTCACCCAAGGCTTACTGATAGCCTTATTATTAGGGTGCTGTCCTGAGGTGTGGAGTCCTTGTTCCAGACTGTGGAGGTTGCTTACCTCGCTAGTGAGACATCATGGAAAAAAGTGAGCCTTTGGAGTAGAAGTAAAAAGTAATATTCTTCAGTTTTGGTGGGGTTTTGGCCATTTCAGGTGTTGGGCTGTTGGCATAAGTGTCCAATGCTGTGCAGGGAAAGAGCATGGCCTGTCCTTCACTGTGAAGAAGCGTAGTTTGGCTTGACCTAGTCTAGAAGGTAACGGCATGGAAAGCAGCCTTTTGGCTTTTGTGCACTTTCTTCAGATTGAGCAAGTTTTCTGGTTTCATTTATGATCCAAAGACTACATGGTTTTGCTGGGCTTTTTGTTTATTTGTCAGTTGGTAGGACTTTTTGTAGGCTTCCTGTATTTATTTTTAACATGTGAATGCTCTCTGTGAAAATCTAAGTAGTCTTCATTTTTATATCTTGCTCTAATTTATTTTGGATTAACACAGAGAGGCATTAACAAGACAGCGTATTGTGGCAGTAATGGTGGTGTAATACCAGTGGTGTAATACCTTACTTTTCCACTTTTTTTTTTTTTCCTCCCAGTCATAAGATTGAAATATGTAACAAGTCAGTTTATCAAATAAACTAACTTCAGCCTGTCCCTGGACAAGGCATTTTTATAATAATAAATTTCCCCTGTGAAGAATCACGTTTTTTGCGTAAACTGAGTTTTTGATGGAATTTAGCCATAATGTGAAAATAGACTGAAATGGGGAAACTGATTGTAAGTAGAGTTCTGGATTTTTCTTCTACCTCAGACTTTATTATGACCAGGAAGTGTTTGCTTTAGATACAGACTGATAAACTAATTTTCTTTTTCCTGGGTTCTTGCCACACCCTTATTTCTCTAACATCTTTACAATATTAAAATGTGCTTTACTGCAGAAAAGCTTTTTTAACCCCTTAATGTATACGCACGTGAGCAAGCTACTAGGGGATGAAGTATATTTGGTGTAGTTTAAAAGCAAGTAGATTACCACTGGCCAGTAGAACAAGTAAATTATCACTAGTCTAGATCAACTGTAGCGTTTTATATAGGGTTGCTATGGTTGGCCTATGTTAAAAGGGAACATCATGTTCTTAGCAAGGGGTTGTGTAACACTTGGCGTGAATGTCCTGTAGACACTGTATTATACTCATAACGTTACCACATCATAATTACTAGATAATCAGGTGTTTCTGAAAAGGAATTTTTGTGTCCAGTTTTGGTTGCATGGCCTAGAATTCCTCTATGAGGATGGTGGATTACAGAGATTTTTAACTAGGTTGTCTTGCTGCATTCATACTTTCCACATCCAGTTAAAATCCTATTCTACAAGTTTTAAACTGCTTGAATATTTATTATGTTAAACTAGCTTGGCAAGCACTGAACAGCAAATGGGTCAATTAATATCTGCGTTATTCTTTGTGATAAAGTTTTATGACTCTGAAGGGCTTTGACTTGCACTTTTGAGTACAGATGAGGTTGGATGCAGAAAATGGTGCTCGTGAAAGTAATGCCACCGATGTTTTGTGTACTGTGTAAGAGGTGTCTGTCCCCTCCCCGCTTTTAACTGCCTCCTTAAGTTTAACCACGGCTGTAGTGGAGGCCAGGCTGTTCATGTTGCATGTGCTGTTGGTAGTAAGGCAAACCTTTTGCTTGCTAGTTGTTGGTTAGTGAAGAACAAGTCCACCTTCTGACAGGTGGAGGGGTTTTTTGGGGGTTGTTTCTTTGTAGCTACAGATGAGGTACTTCCTTCTGTGAAGCATGTTGAAAGGGCATGGGAAAAGAGAAGGCAGCAGTCAAAAGCACGCTTCATGGGCTAATGGTTTTGTGATCTGTGGTTGGGATTTCTTGTGGCCCCAGGCCACTTTTGTGAAATACAGAGAAGGCCAAAATGAAGAAGGGTCAGATGGTTTGATTATATCCGCAAAGGCTGCGGAGAGGCTCTGAAGCTACTCTTTAGAGCATGGTCTGTTTACGCTGACAGTGAGCCAGCAACCATATGTAGTAGGGAAGCAGCCGAACACATGGGTATCCACATGCCTGAGCATACGCACAGTGATCTGGTACTCTAATAAGTGGCTTAGTACATCACCAGGCACGCTCGTGCAGCCTGCTTGTACTCTGCCTGCCAGCAGTGCTGGAACATGGGCAGATCAGGCTTCTGTGCTTCTGTTTTGTATTTCTAAGGTTATCCTTTAAGTGTAGATAGGGTCTTTATGTCTGAATGCCTGCACTGGACTTGTACCAGTCCAGTATAGAGTCTTCTTGCTTGGTCATCTGTCCCTCTTGAAGAGCTCCTGAGGGCCAGCAGCTGTGTACTAAGTTTCATGCAAGTCGCACAGACAAATGCAACTGAAGTGCACAGGCTGTGGTTCTGAAGAGCATGCTTTCCCTGCTTATCCACATATGCAAGTGAGCTTTTGAGAATTTTTTGCGTGTGTGAAAGCTATTGTAAGCTTTCAAGAAAAGTTTTTGTCCAGATGTTTTCAGCTGCTGCTGCTGTTTGGTAGTCCTAGAGGAGCCTTCTGATTTCTCTGACTTTTTTTGGTAGTCAAATTTAGACAACTTTGCTTGTAGGACACAATGTGAAGTGAGGCTAAATTTCCCTTCCTTGAGATACATAATCATGGAGTATGATTTTCCTTTTTCCTTCGTTTTCTCCCAATAGAAAGCAAAACTTTATTGGGGGTTCTGAAGGGGTAGAGACTTAACATGCTGTTTACATGACAAGTGGAATGAAATATGCAGAAACCATGTTTCTTGAGGGAGAGTAGGAGTTTTTTCTTATAGGTAGAATAGTTAGTGACTTCCTTGTATGGATAGCTTTTAAAAGTAGAACCAAAGCTATATTGCCTTTCAAACACCCTGTCCTAAAACAGAGGCACTTTGCTGTTAAATAACACCTGTAATTTTTTATAACTGGAGCTTAAGGAGACAAGATGAAGTGGTAAGGATGTCCAGTACTTCTCTTTTTTGTTGGTTTTGCTTTCTATACTCCTTATTCCTTGCAGCTTTTGTATCTTAGTACATTTTTTGTGCTTGACCTTATTACATGTACTTTTATATGTTTCTGCTACTTAGTTTCTTTAATTGTACAAAGATCTTCAGTATATAAAGCATTTCTTTTATTTCAATTACGTCTCCACCATGGGTTCCTCTGTGACTCGAGCTCTTATTTCTTGGTACTAATACAGCGAACTCATAGGACAAGTACATCGTGTTTGTTAGGTTGCCATGCTTTGTGGAGTGTATTGCTGATGTGGTGGGGGCTGTATTAACAAGAGTCAGAGAATGTATTTGGCACAGAGTCTTCCAGAATGGGACTTTCTTTCTGACTGAAGTCTTTAACTGGGTATGAACTGCAGCGATGTCTAAAGAGCAGCGTTGGGCTGGAACATTTGTAATACCCCATGGTGAAATTCTGCCTTTTTTTTCTTTTTTTTTTTTTAGGGAGGGGAGCAGTAGGCATGCAAATATACTGCTTAATGGAAATGTCAACTAATATTAAAGCTGAAATATGGTGTTGTAGGTAGTTTTCTAGTTTCACCTATAATAAAGGTGAAATATATGACTGCATGGTGCAATTTGATAATTTTTTTCCCTCACTTCTGTGACAACACTTCCTCAAATTAATAATTTCTGTTATTTTGTTTAGAAAGGACAAGAGTCACATACACAAATATTAAAGAGTTCTGACTACCAATATCCTGCTTAATAATTTCTCCAGTTCCACTCAGGAATAGCATTTTCTGTTTATGAAGAAATTCAAATGTCTTTTTAAATTCACAGTTAATACAAAGAATTTTACTTCACCTTTAAGAAGGTATCTATTGTAAGACTGGAAGGATGTCTAGAAATTGGCATGAGGCAGGGAAAGGAGACTCTGTTTAACATGCTCACTTGTTTTTTTTTATTTATGGCAAATACCCAACCTGTTGACAATTAAACTTAGCTGTGGGCCATGACTTATTATTCAAGTTGAAGGAATAAATTTGAAAAAGACAGTTTCTGTTGGCTCTTGTGGATAATCCGTCCGAATCCACTGTGGAGACTTGAGCACAGGTGGTGGGCTCAACAGAACAAGGAATAATTACCTGAAAGGGTAAAATAAGCTTTGCTTCTGGTCTGGCAGAGAAGAGAACAATTCCTGCTAGATGATGGAGGAGTGGCTCTGACTGCTTTTTGGGGGGGGAAGAGGAGGAGAGAGGGAGATTACTTTGGTACTTGGCATCTTATAGTTACAGGAAAGCCAATGAAAAGTCAGGTGCTGGCCTGTGCTGGTCAGCACAGCATAGGTGAACTTGACCCTCTGTGAGGTGAACCTGATAAGTTCAACAATGTGCTAGTACCATGCTATTCATAGTAAAACTGAGTTGACTTTGTCCTGTTACTTCAGGCTAACTTCTTGTTATTAGTTACTCCACGGGGAGAACAAGCGGCTTTAAAAACAACAAAACCAATCTAAAACTGGAAGGAAATTAAATAATAGTGGTGCTGCAGGTGCTTCAGGAATAGAAGTGACTGGTGACATAAGCTTGGGACCATTTAAGAAACGTCACTTGAGGACTGAGGGATTTATTTTTTTCCTGTTTTGCCCTCTGGGACGTAGCTAAGGAAGGTTATTTCTGTGATTTTTTTTCAAACTGCTGTAAGTAAAAGAAGTTTTTAGTAAGCTGGGAACAGCTCGTGCTTTAAGATTGCATACTTGTATTTTGGAATATGAAACTACTCTTGGTCACGATGTCAATACTTTTGCTTAGTTGAATTAGCTCTCTTCAGAGTTTTTCATCTACTAAGGCTAATTTGGAATTTGTATTTCGGTGGTGAAATGCTTTAAGATTGTAATCTGTGGAAGAAGAAACATAACTTGAATTCAAATATGTGATCCCAAATTTCATACTAAATAATACTCATTCTTCAGCTTGAATGCTGAGTAGTTGATTTTGAAATACACTGTGTTGTTATCTGTATTATCTAAACAATGGTCTAACAATAGATAAAGATCACGGAGATGGAATTTTGGGGGGTTTCTTATGTTTATAAAGGGAACAATTCAGTGAATAGTTGTTCTGTGCAGTGTTTAAGGAACTAATTGAGAAGTTAGGTTAAAATAATAAAATAATAGTAAATATTTTTATCAGTAAAATTTCTGGCCTTTCTCTCGTTTTGTATGTGTAGTCTTTATAACTGTTCATCTGTGGCATATGCATTTTACGTGATTGGACTTGCGTTGCTTTATTAAATGGACTTGATTTGTTTCATAAATAATGGGGTTTTTTTAGTATTGCTTATAAAAATTGGTGGGTTTTGTTTGTGTTTGTTTTTTTTTTTTAAACAGGAATATATTGATGACGCTTTCAGATTTGGAAAGATCTTGATTAGTTGATTCGTTAAGGTGAGTGTGTTATACTATCCCCAAGAAAGTGCTTTATAATATCAGTTCTTTCTCAGTGAGTTTGAACTTGGTTTTTTTTGTTGTTGCTTTGTATGATTCCTTTGAGCTGTAATGTCGGAATGCTGAAAAATAAAAATATATTCAGAGCATTACATTTTTAAAGACCTGTTATATGAATCATGAAGCACGTAGAAATGATGTGGCTTCTCTAAATCTTCAGGAAAGTGAAATTTAGTGTAGCGTCCAGTATCAAGTACTATATCTGCATTGTTTCCTGTGCAGAAGTTTATTAATAAACTTCCAGTCTTTTGGTTCCTCTTGCAGGTGTGTTAAGAAATTTTAATGATGAGGAAAATTCTGGGGTCCAGAAAACAAAGTAGCTAGTGTTAATCAGATAATCAAGATGATAGCTCCGGAGGAGAAAGGAAAATGTTATGCTTCTAAGCTTTGATTTAGAAAGCAGATCATAGCTTCCAACAGGACTTTTTGGCCAGTTGTGCTTTACTTTCTAACAGGCTGATACTATTCTAATCTGTTTCAGAAGTTGAATGCATGGCCTCAGAGATACTGATTTACACATGTTTATGTTCAATGTGTGAGAAGCTGATGACAAAAAACGCTAATTACACCTCAGGTGGGATGTGTGGTGGATTAAGAAAGCAGAATAGATGGTCAGAATTATGGAAATATTTTGAAAATGAAGAAAAGTTGATGGTTATTGAAGCAAAAAAATGACACAGCTGAGAGTTTAAAGGAGAAAGGTGGAGGCATGTCATCTGTGATGCAAAGACTATTTATCCAAGTGGTTTTGTTATATGCAATCTGATGATGGGACAGTATTGGCCCAAGATGGGAAAGGGAAGTACAGCAGTTCTGGATAGTACTGTAATATTGCAATACAGATGAAATTGTAACTGAGAATTTGAGGATTAATACTATAGCAAAACCTGTTTTTCTGTGGCTACAAAATGTGATTTGAATAGGTTCTTAAAGATGGCAATGTTCTTTTTTCAATGCTGCAGGTGTGACTTCAGTTCTCTACAGAAAGTGAACTTGGTGGCGATCCTGTAATACAGGTGTGTTCCCTAAAGCAGGTTGTTCATTCTTTTCTAATATTTGAAGTCTTCTATGCTTTGAATAGCTATATCTCAGTAACGAAGGAAATGTTGTCATAAGTTCTATATTCTTTTATACTGATCAAATTATACTTCTTTCTGTGGTAAAAACCTTCGTGAGATCCCATACATGGATGAACTCTTTCAGTTCTTTGGGATTTGGGCATACTCAGTCACCTATACATTTCCTTTGATAAATAATAGAAAACCAGAAGATTAGCTTTAACTACCTCTAATTCTACTCAAACTGATAAGATGCCTGGTTTGAATGACTTGTATTAGTTTTAGATAAAAATAATTTTGGCATAGAATTGTCCTAGCTTTCAGCTAAATTGTAGAAAGGCTTATCAGGAGAATTTTAAGTAGTTTACAAGGACTGTTTTTTCTACAGCAAATATCCTCTTCAAACCTAGACTCTGTTAAACTTTTTTTAATTTTTTTTTATCTATGAAAATGTCATGATGGAGGTCATCAAACTAGAGAAGTGTTATGTCACTTCATAAACAGTCAGGCAAGACATTGTGGCTAATTTCTTATAGATCTGATTAGTAAAGGTAGAAACTTAAACTTATTAAGGAAATACTGATTACAGGGAGATGAGTTAGTGTGAGGGAATTGGAAGAGCTGTTTTTCAAACTAGGATTTAACTAGGGCTGAAAGACATTCCACATTTTCAGCAACCAAGCTAAAAATTGCAAAATATGCAAGTAGCTCCAGGTACAGCAATTTCTAACAGTTCTCATGGTCAGAGATAGAGAACTTCTAACATAAATCCCGTTTTATCAATTTGTGATAAAGACAGAGGCAAAATATTTAAAGAACCAACATAAACAGATTTGTATCATAATCTTAAGACTTGTAGAATTCATATCAGCTTTGCAACGTTAGGCAGAATGGAATGTTGTGAATAAATTCTTCCTTAAATCTGGCCAACACAAATGTACTTTTAACAGTTGGTAGACGTGCAGCATTCTAAATTAAGGCATGTTAACATGGGCTGTCTTCCAAAATGGTTAGCTTGGGATTTAAACACTGTTCCAAATTTTTGTTCCAAACATTCCTTCTGCATATTCAAATGAAGCACTTAAAAGTGATGTAATTGTTTGCCACACAAATGTTAATCTTCTGAACTTCTGATTTTTATTCTACTATTTCTTTGTGTTACGTGGCAGTGGCATGTACCAGCACACTTGGCTTCCTAGATTTAATAGAAGAGCTTTCATATTTTCTTTTTCCTGCTGAAATTCCTGGTGTCTTTCTTGGGGAAACTGTTTTTATTAGGAAGAATAATAGTGTTGTTGGATTTTGTTAGTACAGACTTCTGAATGTAAGGAAACACTTTTTTAAATTTTTTTTTTTTTTTACACACTCTGAGGGTGAGTGAGCACCAGAACAAATTGCCCAGAGAGGCTATGGAATCTGCATCCTTGGAGATATTCAAAAGTCATTTGGAGATGGTCCTGGGCAGCCTGCTCTAAGTGACTTTGCCTGAACAGGGAGTTGGACAAGAAGACCATCCAGAGGTCACTTTTGGCCCCAGCTGTTCTGTGATTCTGTGAATTGAAATTTTGTAACTGCCTAGTAAATTCTTTAATGCTCATACCATGCCATCAGCAATGTAGATGAGTTTAGATGAGGTGTTAAAATGGTATTCTAATCAAACTTTTTGAGCACTTGGAGCTTCCGTGAACTACATCAGGCATTTTGCTCTATTATCTGCTGGAGAGGTTGGCCCTTCATTCTTAGTGGCTGCATCAGCCCATGCAGACATACATAGTATGATACAATACCAATAGTGAACAGGAAGGGTTATTTTATCTAGTGTTGAAGATTCTGTTGTTTTAAAACTCTATAAGACCTTATTTTAGACCAAAAGTGTTTAAAATGCAAATTTGTATCTGATTCCTCTGCCGGATGACAGTGTCATGTTTAACCAACATTTATCTGCATAGGCATGGCATAACTGTGAGCATCTCTCTGGTATCTGTTTGAAGAGGACACTGTTGGGGGGCCCAGGTATTTCTTTTATATTTTATAGTTATAGAGGTGTCCGGACTCTGTAATGGTCAAAGATTTCCAGTAGAAGAGGATGAGACAAGAATTAAATGCATGTGGGAGACTCTGGACCTAGGCACTTCATGCTTTTGATGCTAGCTGAGAGGGAGCTTGATAAACAGTTTTACCAACTTTTCATAGAAAAAACAGGTAAGAAACATGCATAATTGTTATGATTCACGTTAGTAGAAAGATGCTTCTCCTCCCACCCACCTAGAACTTACGCAGAAAATATATTGTTCTGTGTTTATCTTAGAACTGTGATTTCAGTCATATATATATATTCATTGACAACTATTTTTTAGGTATAAACTGGGAGTTGTGTTATTTGAAACTAAAATGTTTTTAGCCTAAACCCATACTTACTCTTTAATTTGGGTTTGAGTTTCTTCGCTCAAGAAGAAGCATCTGTTCGGAAGCATCCTTACTGTGGATGCAGGGTCCCTGGCCTAGTGCTTATGCTGACCTCTTCCTGTATAGGTGCTGTTATAAATTCAGGGCGGCACTTGGGTGGCTCTGGACCAAGGCTATGTCTTGATCAGCTCCTCTGTTGTAAAGTGGCGGCTGTAAGCAATGCTTAGTTAGGATCACCTTTATAAAAATATTACTAACTTTCATTTAAATAGCAGTCCTGTGTTCAGGATTCTCTTGAACTGAAAGTTGAATCCTTATCAACAAATTGTGAAATGAATGCTGTGAAATTCAGTTTTTATGGAAGCACTTGCGATATTCTAGACGCTGTTGATAATTGTATTGATATAAGTAGAAAATTGACTTACATCTCATTCCTCGTCAAGAAAAAGAGCGAAACTTCTTTATGATGACTTGCAGTGAGATGAGGAATCTATTAAAAAAAAAAAGTCTCCCAGGATTGCCATCCTTTGCTTTTTCTTTCCCCTTCCTAGAAAGTGTCCTAGTGAAGGTATTCTGTTAATTGTTCTGTCTCTTGCCACAGAAAAAGTGAAGTTCTCAATGTTATTGCTGCTGAAGTAGTGCAGTTAGACAAGTCACTTCTTGGATTATTGTTTGTTTTTCAACATTTTTTCCTAACGTTTTGCTACTGCCAAACACCTAATTATTGTCTAATAGCACTAGGAGGATGCATTCATTGTAGATGTTAATTTTCAATTTTCTCTGAAATTGCATGATATGATTAAACCCCTGCTAGTTATTTGTCATACAAACGAGAGAACTTTTACCATTTTGCAAAACAATCATCCAGAAGACCTGGGAACTTTTCTTGTTCATAAGATCCTCAGTAAAATTGAATCTTAACCATTAGGGATGTCTCCTATTGGTGCTAGTATGGTTAAGAGTCCTCAAATACGTCTGAAGTGTAGTCATGAGCAGGTACCCTCCTGCTTCATTTGGGAATGTTGCTGAGTTCATATTAGTTACAAATTTAGACTCAAATCTTCAGATGTTTTCCTCTTACTCAGTTCTTGAATTAGATTTTGACTCAGGATTTTCAGTTTTTCATTCTTTAAATGCCAGTACTAGACATTATATTTTTTGTGTGAAAAGAAATCTGGAAAAATCTATTCTCTGAATGTAACCACATCTCTGCTGAAACAAGATTTTTGATCTTAAATGCCATAGTTTCAAAAGAAATCTGCCACCTTGGTGTTCTACAGTCCTTCTTAGGAGGGTTTTTCAAAAGCATAAAGCCATTATTTCTTCAAGCGTTTGTCCATATGTATCTTGGTGTGTTTTTCTGGTAACACTGAAGTTCAGGCTGTTTCCATTGTCTAACTGCAGGATAAAGGAGCTACCGTAGCTAATGAATAACCAGGAGATGTTTTCTGCACATCTTACCTGGCATATTAATGCCTATGTTTGCCATTAGTGCTCAGTGGAATTATGTTGCCTTTTTCATACACTGCATCAGGATCTTAAGAGTTCTAGTTTTTGCCAGAGTGACTTTTCTAGACAGAGCAAACCCCCCACAGCAGTTTGGTTTTTGTGAGCCGCTTGCCTTAAAATCAACCTTAACTGGTGCCAATTTAAGATTAAAAAGAAGTTCTTTTTCACAGAGTCAAAATAGACAACCTCCCTTAGAAGTTTAGAAAGATGGAGCAGAAAATTAAGAACGAACTGGCTTAATGTGCTTCTCTCAAGATCAAACCTAAAAGAGCTCTTCCTCCGTTTCCATGTGACTGTCTGCACTTGCACTGAACTTGGTATGAAGTGCAATTACTGTCCTCAAACGGCAATAACAGGAGAGAACCTCAGATTGGGAAAGCGTGCTAGCTTTTGCCTTTTCATTCTTGTTTGGTTATTGATTGGAAACTTATTTGAGCATATAAGTGGGATGAATATGTGCAATTTATTATGGCATTTTGACTGAGACTAGTTTCAAGGTTAATTAATCTCTCTGGGATGACTGACCCTCTGTGCTTCTGAAGTGTTTGCATGGTGCTTGCGTATGCATGCAGATGTTCCACTTAAGGTCTTTCTCTGAGAGTAAAGTCTAGCTAGATGCATCAGTTCTTACCTAAATTACAGGCACAGAGCATGGTGTAGGGTAATCGCCAGCCTGTTCTTTTTTCACAGTTGTTCCAGTGTCATCTTAGAAATCTCTCCAAACTTATGGAATATAATAACATTGCTACTTTGAGGCATATTGGCTTTTTTATTTATTATACAAGCTCCTGTTTTAGAAACACTCCTTCCTTCTTTCCCCAGAAGCTCTTGGAAGTCTATCATAATGTTTTTCTTGTTCCTTCCTATTTATTCTTCCTGTATTCCTTACTCTGGTATGTGCCTCTGGCACTGAGGCTTTTGAGATTTTGAAACAGAAGAAATTTGGTGCAAGACTGACTTTCAGTGACACTAGTCTTCCAGTCTTGCCTAAGAACACCATTCCAACTTAAGGAGTTGAGCCGATTCTTCTTGAAAGATGCCTTTAAAAATGTCAAACTTGTATCTGCTCCATTACTGGGATACTCATTTTGGTTTCTGGCACCGTTATCTGTGGGCTCCATATTGTAGTCACTGTAATGTAGTTATGTAGGAACCGCGTAGATACTTGCTGTGGGCAAAGCTGCAGAAGCTCTGGCACGTTGCTAGTGAGAGAAAAAAGTAACACAACTTAAGCGTTTTCTGACACAAATTTCTGCCAGGTATCAAGAGGAAGAAAATTCACATGGTGTCTCATATAGGCCAGTACCTATTTCTTTTCTGTTGGCGATTGTCTTAATTTGAACTCATTGATTAAAATAAAAATAGTTTTAAAAACCCTGAATCTTCTCTGTCGTTGAATTACTCAACTCTTGTTCAAGGAGGCACAGGAAACTCCTCAAAAGTTATTGGTCAGCTTATATAGATACACACACACATATCTATATGTGTGTGTGTGTATCTATATGTGTGTGTGTGTATCTATATGTGTGTGTGTGTATCTATGTATGTATTTTGGGAACTGTTCTCTCCCACCTAAAGAAGCACTGTTGAAGTTCCCTACAAATACCTGGGCAAAGCTAGCCTAGGTGTCAGGGAAAGAAGAGAAGAGACAAGGCAATACATGATATTTGGAGGTGGAAAAAATTACTCATCAGTGGTTTAACATCTCGGAATTTCAAGCTGTAAGAATCCACATGCTTGCTATGGCACAATTCATCGTCTCTTAAATTTCCAAAGATTACAGAAAAGACTTTGGGGAAATAATTTTCCAAGGAAGGGTTGTTCCAAAAAAATATTTGCAGACAGCTCTTGAGGCTGGAAAAATATTATGGCATATGTAATACTCTTTAGCTTCAGAATTCAGGAGAAGAGATTTCTCACGCTTAAAGACTGTGTTTGCATTGCAAAATGTTTGCATTCAGAGTAGGAAAGCTGTGGTACAATCATTGTTCTTCCCATAAATAACACAATTTTCCTGATATGTGTTACTGTAATATTGCGCTAAATATCTTTAGAGAATTTAGGGCTATGCGAAGAGCCTGTCCTTTGGCAGTTCATGCTTATGAACATATGCATATATGCATATATGAGTAGTGATTTATATGGCTTTCTTTAAGGGATTTAAGTATAGCAGCCCGAAGTTGGGGTTTTGGTTTAGTGTGGATGTTTTTTTTTTTTTGTGTGTGTGGTTTTTTTTTTTTCTTTTTTTTGAGAGAGCTTTATTACCCTACCTCTAAAGAAATTATGTAACAGTTTGGTACCAAATAGTGTTGTTTTGGTTATGGCAGTATGGTTTTTTTTTTTTTTTTCGTATCTAAATTTAAGTAGCATTTGGTCAGCAAAGTAGGAGGAAACCCCTTCCTTGGACACAGATATAGTATGAGGAATGTTTGGTCTCGCCTTTTCAGGTGATGCTGTGGCTGTCTTTTTTCCAAAAGCTTAATTTTAATCATGGTGGGGTTAATTTGTGTAATTTTGGTGTGCATAAGGCACTTATTTGAAGTGCACAAAATGCTGTAGATTATCTCCAGGGTTACTCTTCACCTTCACAGAGAAGGTAAAAAGCCATCCTACTGCTAGGTGAGTAGTGTGCTGGAGTACCTTTACTCAATGAATCTTCTATAGAACTTTACAGCCTCAGCGTGCTCTGAGAAATAATAGTACGAATGACACATGAGAAGGGGCTTCTTCAGAGCGGGCTCAGTTATTTAACCAGACAGATGCTCTTATTTCTGTAACACTTGAAGTAGTGGTAAGAGCATTTCCTGGATGAGAATGGATGAACACATTTATAAAACGCTCCTTACCTTTACAGTAACAGGATGTTTGTCTCATGTACTGTCCATGTAGGTATTCCCGGTGCCGCCACCTGTGTTCACTCTCCTGAGCCCTTTGGTGTTTGCAGTCACTCTCAGACAAAATGAGTCACGGGTAGTCCTGCATGGTTAAACATAGGCCGTGATACTGCTGGTAGTAGCATGGGTACTACTAATCAGTCAGGTTCATGAGGAGCATGTGTGGCCAGAGTGGACTATAAGCAGGGTAAAATGTCTAGATAAGTAAGGCAAGTGAAAGTGTGAGCTCTATCAGAGAGATTAAATCAAAGATGAACTGTCTGATCTAGTTAATCATTGGCCACCAGAGTATATGCCATTGTGAAATACTACTAGAGTTTCATCTATGAGTAAATATTCTTTTATTGTATGTTCCAGTTATGTAATTTTTAAGATAGAAGTGGCTTACTTAGTTCAGAAAAAACTGTTAGAGGTACGAAAGTGTAATTTACAGTGTAACGTACTGTTCAATACAACAGCATAACAGGATGTCTATTTAGTGTGGGTTAGAGTACCTGAAGTGAATACATGCAGAAGTAAAATGTCAGTATATTTTACTCTACCAAAGGGTTTTTTGATTATTACCTATAATGAAGTACTAGTGAATAATCTTGTAAAAAAAAATATATATATTTATTTGTCTATGTTTGTATACCACTGCTGATAGCTTAAATGAATGTCCTTAAACTACACTTCCTCTTTCAAATGAAAACAGATATCTTGCGTATTACTTTGGCCAAACGAGGAGACGGGTAGTGTTTTCTTCTGAAAAACTCAAAATAAATGTAAAATGTCTGGAAAAACAGCAATTAGGAGGGTAAGAAAATAGTTTCAATTTTTTTGGGGGGGGGGGGAGTTGAATCATAGTGTGTTTTAAATTAATATTAAGTTCATGTTTTCTGTTACAGGCTTTCTAAAAAAAATATATATATATATTTGTGTTTACAAGGAAGCTGCTGTGGTTAATATTTGCAAAACTTAATTGCAGATTTTTTTTCATTGACTTTGTCATTCCAGTCAGAGGTTTTTTAGTCAACAATTGTAATATAGAGTGTTTTAAAGGAACAAAGAGGAAGGAACAAACATAGCTCTGTTTTAAAAACAAACCGTTTCTTTTCCCTGATAATGAATTACATTGTTCAGAGAATCTTAGTTCATGGTTTTGCAGTATTGTCTCTGTGGGTTGCTGAAATGGACAAGGAAATGAGTCAGATTAAATATCTTTATTTCATTCACAAAGTTGAACTGCTCTCTAGTACTAGTTCCTTCAGTATTAGTCTGTTCTTAGTTCACTGCCTTATACACTCTGATTTTGAGCCTGGTACATTAGAATTTGCTTTAAAAGCAGGGACTTCTTTGTTTGTTTGTTTGTTTTAAGCTTACTTTTCTAAATAATGCCGTATTTTTCTTTACCCCTGAATTTGTGGTAATCAATAGATAAAATTCTTCTCAGGCTTATTTGTGCCTTAGAATTTTTCTTGTTGATAAATAGGCAGGTTCATGTACGTAGTTTTCCTGTTCCTACTGTATGTTCAGTCTGTCTACCTACGTACATAGAAAGAAATGAAGAATTGGTCAAAATGGCAGAACTGATATTAAAAGAAAAAATCAAGACTAGGGATTGAAAAAAAAAAAACAACCACAAAACCAACAAACAAAAAAACCCACCCCAAACATCCTCCAAACTAAGTAAGGAATCCTCTGATGTCTGAATGGAATCCTTTTGTTTATCAAGGTAAACTGGAAGCCAGGGGAATGGTTTTACTGGGAGTAGTAATAGCTATTGCCCAAATCCAGGCAGTAAAATTGTTAACTGTTAAGAAGGAGAGTAGAAAATAAGTGAATATTTAAATTTTTAAGGAGTTTTTCTTGTTTATTCTACTTCTGGTGTGGGTTTTTACTTAAAAATAAATACCTTTTCCATGATAGAACATTGTTAGGTTTGCAATTATATTTAACTTAAAATTTTCAGTGTTCAAATGAATACGTTACCCATGAATATCACTTACCATTTGATTTCATCAGTCAGTAAGAATTTCAGTTTGTCAGCAAAGACAAACAAGAAAGTAATTTTTTTTTTCTTCCTTTCCTTCTTCCTCAGATTTGTGGGTCAGTACTTCTAAACAGAATTTGTACAGAGGGAGAATTCTGAATATGGCTTGATTTGCTCTTGATCTTGGCAGTGTTTCTAATGAGTATCCCATGGACTCTATCAAGTTCAGGGGGTTCTACTCTAGCACTGAGGAGCAGAACCCTGAGCAGCAACCTGGTATCAGTGAAAACATTTCTTCATCGTTCTCTGTAGAAGAGCAACAGAAAATGAGTGATTATTCTGGACTTGCAACTAATCATAGCCAGATGATTGCTGAAGATTCAGAAATTCAGACAAAGCCTGAACACTCTCATGAAGTTCTTCAGGAAGATATTGAAATGAGCAGTGGTTCCAGTGGAAATGACTTCAGTGGAAATGACACAAATGAGAATTACTCAAGTGGGCATGATTCTCATGGCCATGAATCTGATGAAAATGGGAAAGATTCAGCAATGCTCATGGAATCTTCAGACTGTCATAAAAGGTAGTTGCTAATCTTAAATAAATATCATTTTTGTCACTATAGACATTTTTCATTTGAATCCAATATGAATGATAACTACAGTATAAAGTGTATATTCAGATTGAAACTGAGTGTTCTAGTTAACTTATACACTCATGTGATGTAAATTGTGTAATATTATAATTCATAAAGAGAAGGTCTGTAGTATTCGTGGGGCCAGCTTCATTTGAATCTTTCTTCTTATCATCCTGTGTTTAATTATTTATAAATTTTCTTGTAAACCAACTTCTCTAATTGTATATCAAAATCTGTCAGTCTGTTCTTATGTGTAAGGCTGCAACTGTGCTATTTTCATCTCTTAAATATGAAAGAAAGTGAAAGAGCAAAGCTACTACAGTAAGAAGAACCTTCTTAAAGAAATGTGTAACAGCTATAGTTTCCATTTGCTGTGCCAGGCAGCAGCTTTTAAACTTGTTGAGTTTTGTTTCTAGATAGCCAATCATTAATAGGAATAGCTAAAATGAATTAAACAGTTGATTGTTAGGTTTACTAATAATTATCTCTCTGTGTCTTTCCTTATTCTAGTTCAAGCTCAAATGCGTTTAGTCTGATGATTGCAAACTCTGAACACAATCAGTCCAGCAGTGGATGCAGGTAAATTAATGTGCATATAGTTTCAGTAATTTGCATGTATCTAATGCTAAATGCAGAAAACTAAATAGTGTTGTGTTCTGTTTTTTTGTTTTGTTTTGTTTTGGCTAAACCTTGAGGAGTACACAAGAAATCCTATCTTTGATTCTCTTCCTGTCCCTAAGCGGTAGCATGTCCTATTAACCACTTAGTTGAATTAGAGCTTTTCGTTTCTGTTTCATGCGAGTTGTGTGATAACCTTTCAAGTCATCTTACTTTGTTTTGATTTAGTAGCTGGGCTCTGTAATTTTATTTTTGTGCTTCACTTTGAATATTGCTTCAACTCTAGTGGTTTTCTTGAAGCTTTTCTTTAAGTTTTCCACTCTTCAGAAGTTAGTCTGAAGTCCTTGCCTGAGGACAACCTAATAGTGTTTTAACATCAGAATTCACCTATTGAGTTGGATGTGTTCTGATGTCCAGCAGCCGTATCCTCTCCTTCTCCTGTGTTCCATTCACCAGGATTCAAGCCTCAAGTCTGTAAGGATAAACCAACATCAGCTGCAGGAATCCCTCTGTATGAACTGTGCTTCTGGCCCTGATAGCCTTGAGAAATGTGGTGGCATTGAAGGCTCAAATCTGGACACTTCAGGGTGCCCTGCTGTACTTACTGACTTTTTTAAGTCAGCTTCTGATCAGGAGACCAAAACCTGATCCCGAGTAGATCAAGGATATGTAGCTATAGTGTACTCATGTTAAGACCCTTATCTACATGTACCTATGTGAAAGTATTTCTACCTGATGCAGTTTCTAGAGAAGTGATATATTAAAATTACCCTTACGCACCTTTTGGTGCTTGATGAACTTATTTTCTGTGTCTGCCTTCCAGGCACCTGGAGATCTTGTTCCATGCTGTATTTTCAATTGGAAATTGTGTTCTGGAGTTCATGTTGCTTAGTATGAAAGAGCGAACCAAAGGCATTTATTAATCTTCCTTTCCCATTGATTTCAGTTTCTTCACTGCAAGATTTTTGGAGGGTTACTTATTACAGTTTTTCTGATACCTCTTTATTTTAAATTTCACTAATAGCTCTCTGCTCAGAAATAAATATGAATCTGGATGCCACTGTGTTTTCCCTTGCTGTCAGGTACAGTGCTAGAGGGTTACAGAGCAGAATCTGATCATCTTTTGGGAATGGGAGACTGAGGACATCTAGAGAATGATCTTTAAGGAGAAGACTAAAATAGGCTGATAAGCCACACGTTTAGCTCCTATTTTTATAGAACTTGCTTATTCTGTCCTCTGCTGCTCACACCTTCCCTGTAGTTGGCTACTGTGCCTGATACTACTGATCTTTGGAAAAACATTTTTGAGTTGTATTGTGTTTCCAAGGAGGTCCGTCTTCTATATTTGCTGCTGCTGTAGGCTGATTTGGAAAGGTTTCTTTTCTTGCAAGAGTCTGACCACTCTCATGAAGCATACTCAGAGAGCACAAAACCAGCAATATGCTCAGCATAAATCTTTTCCCTCTCTCTTTTTCCCTACTGCCAGTGTAGAGGGTTCTTCTATTAACAAGGCCCTGTTTGATTGCATCAGTCCATAACTGTCAAGCCAAGTTGTAAATGTGATTTTAATATACAGCACGAACATAATGTTTCCCAAGGGAGTACTATACTCTTTTGTCTTACTCCTTGCCATTATTTCTCAGTACAAAATGACCACTGATTAAGTGAATGCTGTGTTTCTCATAGTACATTGTGATGTAAGCAAGAACAATGTGTATTCTCTAGTACAAGCCAGCTTTGTCACTTTCCAAGCATTTTTTGTAAAATGCACCCAACACCTGTCAGATGATAGACCTATCTGAAGAACTTTTCGAACTTCCCAGAAAAATGTTCAGAAATCCTCTTGAAAATTACCTGGAAGCTAAGCTACTTTAGTGAACACTTCAGACAGGGCAGTGCAGTTGCTAAGACTATGGTTTCTACAGTGGTACTTAGGGTAGCTTCGCTTCTTAGAGACTACTAGCCATGACAATCAGGTGGTAAGAAAAGACCTTCCTTTTGATGGGAAATAACTTATTTTCAGGAAGATTTAAGAAAAGCTCTAGGAACCTCTTGATTGTTGTGACTGATTAGCTTTTAAAATCTACTCCAATGAGAAAGACAAGGTGATTTCTTTTTTTCATTTTAACTGCTTCCTACCCACCTGCCACCCATCCTTGTCATCCACCTCCTTCCTTCCCTTCCCTTCCCTCCTTTTCCTTTTTGATTTTGTCAGCACCTCTTAGTAATGGGGAGAGGTATCAGGAACTGCAAAGGCAGGCAATAATTTTCTGACGTTGACGCTGATAATCTCTCTGTAGTTTGACCTTCTGCACTGAGACAGCACTTCTGAAAATGCACCTGAGATGTGAATGCAATTTCTGTCTCCATCCTCCTCTGATTCTTTACCCTACATATTTAGTCGAGTTTCTTTATCTTATTTAATGTATTGCTATGCTTAACTGGGATACGTTGTTCCAAGGATTTCTCCATTTGTTTTGTTAACTTGATGCTCTCCCCCTGCCATTCCCTTTTCAGGGACCTTTCTTATGAGAACCTGCTCGAACAGGAGGTGAAGACTTGAATGGACCTCCTGCTTCTCTCCTTTGAAGTCCATGAACATTTCTATGAGTTTGAATTTGAAAGGAACTAAGGAAAATACCACTAAAAAGGGAGGAGGGAGACTGTGGCAAAATAAATAAAAAATTCTTTGGTGCTTGGGTATATGTACTGTTGCACTTACAGGGTACATTTTACAATAAGACTTCAGGTGGTGGTAAATATTTCATTTTAAATGATTCTCGCTAATTTAAGAATTATTGTAAGTTCTGAATGTTGATACTAAGTACTGGAAAAGTTAACATGGCTAGCTGTACAAATTCAGGTACGTGACAAGTGTCAGAGTTTATTTGGGCAATTCAAGCATTCAAGTGACATTTTATTTTTTTCTTTAATCTTACAGTAGTGAGCAGTCCACTAAAGCCAAAACACAAAAGGAATTGCTGAAAACATTACAAGAGCTGAAAGCTCACCTTCCTTCTGAAAAGAGAATTAAAGGCAAATCTAGTGTCCTAACGACGTTGAAATACGCCCTTAAAAGCATTAAACAAGTTAAAGGTAATCAAGTATGATAATGCCAATCTGAATAAAAGTAAACATTTAAAATAGGAATTAAAATGTAGTTGTCTGTGTAAAGCTAAGTTTATTATGTTTGAAAACCTCTCTAAACAGGTATTTTCATGGTGTTCCCACTTACTGGCTCTGTTAACTTGTGTTCCTTTGGGAGTTAAGACTGATGATGCTTGATATTTTACTGATATTTGTTGAGTTAGAAAAATAATTTAAAAACCATTTACAATGTCATACTATTTGAACTGTCAAACAGACCAAAATAGATGATCACACACATATGGGTATATTAAGATGGGTAAACTTATTTGGGTTACTGATGAGGAAGCTCTACCAAGGAAAAACTAATTTGGAGCAGTACCTTGATTTCCCAACTGCTCTTTCTGTGCTTATGCCAAAAAAGGTTTTGTCCATTTACCGCTTCCAGGCTGGATGTTTATTGATGAGATTTTTAATTCTTAACATAAGTTGTTTAATATTCTTATGTAGCCAATGAGGAGTATTACCAATTGTTGATGATTAATGAATCCCAGCCTGCTGGACTCAATGTGTCATCTTACACGGTGGAAGAAGTGGAGGCTATAACCTCAGAATACATCATGAAAAATGCGGTGAGTACGGTGACCCAAGTCTACAGTGTGTATTGAAAACGTTTTCTGGAACTGGAATTCTCAGGCTCACCCTCTTTTTACAAGGTAAGAGTTGGTGGCTAGGCCAGTAAGCTGAAGAAGCTGGCTTTTGCCTTCCAGTGAATGTTGAATAGAAACTCTGAGCCTTTGCAGACTTTGCCCATAGGAGCTTGATCTAAGCTTTTTTGTCAGTTAGGTGTGAAATAAATAATCTAAACTCCTTGGTCCTCTGAATTGTACTTTGTACTTAGGGATGATGGTGTGACATATCTCAACAACTGTGTGATGCAATGCACTGTGAGACATTAACTTTCATTTTAGAGCAACTGCTAAAGTTGGAGAGTAGCTCTTTCCAAATTTCAGTCAAGGTACACCTATGAATTGTTTCAGCTTATCCTTACCAGTAGGGGTTATTTGATGTTTCACCAGTTCTTTGTGTTAATGTGACTGAAAAGTGATGAAAGTGCTGGAATCACTGTTTGTTGTATTCTTTTCTGTAGCATTTGTCTAGTCTTTGCAACTGATCTTTGGCATACTGTGTGACCCAGTGATGCTATCTCTTCTTGTCTAGATAAGAATAGCTATGACAATCAGCATAGTTCTTAGCAGTAAAATGATAGTCTGATTTTTATTTTTTTTTAAAATTTATTCTCCACATTACCACTGTGTTAGGGATCTATTATGAACTCTTCAGTCTTCAAAAAATAATTGCATGTAAACTTATTAGACTACCTTCCCCTATTCCGCTTGCCCCCCGAAGCCTCTGCCTGAATGTATGAAGTTCTGAAATCAATAAAATAATGGCATGGTAGGGGATGTTCTCTAGCTTGAAGTAGGTGGGTTTTGTTGTTATCTATGGGTAGTAAAGGTTGCCCACAAGGTAAAATAAATAGGAAGTCTAGAGTACGACTGAGAACTTCAGCCAACTATCATAAACATCGTTCAGTTGATCTGAAGCATCTGAGTTTGTGAAACCGGTGTTCTGACGACAGCTCTTAAGTTTGTGTATAGTGTTAGTGGATAGAGCACTAAAGGTTATGACGCAGGAAGCTCTTCTGTGTCAAGAAGAAAAGCAATGTGAAATGATACAACTGGAATGGAACTGATACAAGTGGAATGTGTGTATGGTTGTGTGGGACTTTTTTTTTTCCACCTGTCTACTCATTATTTTACCAAGTGGTATAGAGTGCTCTTTTTCATTTTGCAGTGGATGGACAAGCTAACATAAACAGCCTTTCACAAACCAGTTGAATTTCATAACTGTAAAATAAGCCTGTAATAAGCACAAGGAAAACATGCAGTTTTATAGCTGGGAGCTCTTTAATTCTTAATTTGTAAATTCATTCTGCATCATAAAATTTTGGGGCTTGTAACCCAGTAAGATGATACTGTGTTATTATTGCATAGTTCAAAAAGTGTACTGTCTGTCTACTTCTTATGCAGATTAATTTGATTTTATTGCTCCCTAAGCAGATGCGGTTTAATATTATTTCCTTAATTTTTATTTTGAACTTATTAATGCTTTTATATTTTAAATGTTTGTGTAAGAAATACATACTGGGTTGAAGAATGTTTTAAACTGTCTAAATAATTTGAGATTTTTATTTTTAGGATATGTTTGCTGTAGCTGTTTCTTTGATTACTGGGAAAATTTTGTACATCTCCGATCAAGCTGCTTCTATTCTCCGCTGTAAGAGGGGTTATTTTAAAAATGCCAAATTTGTGGAGTTCTTGGCACCTCAGGATGTCAGTGTGTTCTATACTTCTACTACCCCGTACAGATTACCATCATGGAATATTTGCAATAGAGCTGGTGAGTGGTCTCAACAGCACATTTTTCTCTGACCTTTCAGTCATGCAAATACAAATACTTGAACTGATTTTAATATCCTTCCATCCTTTTTCCATCACTTTTTGAGGGTATTACACAGATGCATTATTAGAACATCTCTGAACAATACTAGATGTATAACACACTTCTATGAATCAGCAAGGCTTGTCTGTTCGCTTAAACTCTTCTGAATGTCATTGTTTGTTGGCTCTTGTGCCACTTTCATCCAAACGATGAATGAAAACATAAGTAGGTGTTCATGCTGAGTAGTGGGTTTGCTTTACACTTCACAGAATCACAGAATCTTAGTGGTTGGAAGGGACCTTTGAGATCATCGAGTCCAACCACATTAAAAAAAAAAAAAAAAAAAACAAAAACACACAAACAAACAAAAAAACACAACACAAAACCAAACAAACAACAACACCCCCCCCAAAAAAAAAAAAAAAAAAAAAAGCAGCATCCATCAACTAAACCCCACACACAACACCCCACCACAAACCAACAATCCCGGGCACTAGAGCATGCCCTGAAGAGCCACGTCTACACGTTTCTTAAATACCTCCAGGGATGGTGACTCCACCACCTCCCTGGGCAGGCTGTTCCAGTGCTTGACCACTCTCTCAGTAAAGTAATTCTTCCTAATATCTAATCTAAACCTCCCTTGCCGCAGCTTCATACCATTTCCTCTGGTCCTGTCGTTATTCCCTTGGGAGAAGAGGCCAACCCCCGCCTCTCTACAGTTTCCTTTCAGGTAGTTGTAGAGGGCAATGAGGTCTCCCCTCAGCCTCCTCTTCTCCAAACTAAACATGCCCAGTTCCCTCAGCCTCTCCTCATAGGACTTGTTCTCCAGACCCCTCACCAGCTTGGTGGCTCTCCTCTGGACACGCTCCAGCACTTCAATGTCTTTCCTGTAGTGAGGGGCCCAAAACTGAACACAGTACTCGAGGTGAGGCCTCAAAGTGCCGAGTACAGAGGCACGATGACTTCCCTGCTCCTGCTGGCCACGCTATTCCTGATACAGGCCAGGATGCCGTTGGCCTTCTTGGCTGCCTGGGCACACTGCTGGCTCATGTTAAGCCAGCTGTCCACTAACACTCCCAGGTCCTTTTCTGCCGGGCAGCTTTCCAGCCACTCTTCCCCAAGCCTGTAGCGTTGCTTGGGGTTGTTGTGGCCGAAATGCAGAACCCGGCACTTGGCCTTATTAAACCTCATCCCATTGGCCTTGGCCCATTGGTCCAACCTGTCCAGGTCCCTCTGTAGAGCCTGCCGACCCTCAAGCAGATCAACACTCCCACCTAGCTTGGTGTCATCCGCAAACTTACTGAGGGTGCACTCAATCCCCTTATCTAGATCATCAATGAAGATATTGAACAAGACTGGCCCCAAAACTGAGCCCTGAGGGACACCACTGATGACCGGCCGCCAACCAGATTTTGCTCCATTAATCACAACTCGCTGAGCACGGCTATCCAGCCAGTTTTTTATCCAGCGGAGGGTACACTTGTCTATGCCATGATTCTCCAGTTTCTCCAGGAGAATGCCGTGAGGGACGGTGTCAAAGGCCTTACCAAAGTCCAGGTAGACAACATCCACAGCCTTCCCCTCATCGAGAAAGCGGGTCACACGGTCATAGAAAGAGATCAAGTTGGTCAGGCAGGACTTCCCTCTCATAAACCCATGCTGGCTGGCCCTGATCCCTTGGCTGCCCTGCACGTGCCTTGAGAGCTCACTCAGGATGATCCTCTCCATGATCTTTCCCGGTACCGAGGTCAGGCTGACAGGCCTGTAGTTTGCAGGATCCTCCTTCCGGCCCTTCTTGTAGATGGGCGTCACATTGGCCACCCTCCAGTCATCTGGCACCTCTCCTGTTGACCAGGATTGTTGATAAATAATGGAGAGAGGCTTGGTGAGCTCTCTTGCCAGCTCCCTGAGAACCTTTGGGTGAATGCCATCCGGCCCCATAGACTTATGCGTGTCCAGGTGCATAAGCAAATCATTAACTACTTCCTCATGGATTACAGGGGAGTTGTTCTGTTCTCCATTCTTATCTTCCAGCCCAAGAAGCTGAACTCCCTGGGGGTAGCTGGTCTGACTATTAAAGACAGAGGTAAAGAAGGCATTAAGTATCTCAGCCTTCTCCTCATCCTTGGTTGCAAGGTTTCCCCCCGCATCCAGTAAGGGATGGACATTCTCTGTCACTCTCTTTTTGTTGATGTATTTATAGAAACTTTTTTTGTTGTCCCTTATATTAATGGCCAGGTTGAGTTCTAGCTGGGCTTTTGCCTTCCTGATTTTTTCTCTGTATGACCTAACACAATCTCTGTACTCCTCCCGAGTTGCCTGTCCCCTCTTCCAAAGGTGGTAAACCTTCCTTTTTTCCTTAAGTCCCATCAAGAGCTCTTTGTTCATCCAGGCCGGCCATTTTCCCCGCCCTTTAATTTTGCGCCTCATGGGGACAGCCTGCTCCTGGGCCTTTAGGATTTCCCTCTTGAAGAGCGTCCAGCCTTCCTGGGCTCCTTTGTCTCTCAGGACTACCTCCCACGGGACTCTCCCAACCAGGGTTCTGAACAGGTTAAAGTCTGCCCACCGGAAGTCCAAGATGGAGGTTTTGTTAATCCCCTTCCTTACCTCACTATGAATGGAAAACTTAACCATTTCATGATCACTAAGCCCAAGACTGTCTCCGACCTCCACGTCCCCAACTAGCCCTTCTTTATTTGTGAACAGTAGGTCTAGCAAGGCACCTCCCCTGGTAGGCTTACCTACCATTTGTGTCAGGAAGTTATCCTCCATACACTCGAGGAACCTCCTAGCCTGCCTGCTCTCTGCTGTGTTATATTTCCAGCAGATGTCTGGTAAGTTGAAGTCCCCAACTAGAACAAGGGCTGGCGTTTGCGAGACTGCAGCCAGCCGCTTGTAGAATACCTCATCAGCCTGCTCATCCTGGTTGGGTGGTCTATAGCAGACTCCCAGCACAAAATCACCTTTGTTAGCCTTCCCTTTCACCCTTACCCATAAACACTCCACTTCTTCATCACTGGAGTCTATCTCTATAGAGTCAAACAACTCCCTAATGTACAGAGCCACACACCCCCCCCTCCTTCCTTGCCTATTCCTTCTGAAGAGCTTATAGCCACTTATTGCAGCATTCCAGTCATGACCATCGTCCCACCACGTTTCCGTGATGGCAACTATGTCATAGTTGTCCTGCCGCACCATGGCTTCCAGCTCATCCTGTTTGTTGCCCATGCTACGTGCATTAGCGTAGATGCACTTGACCTGGGCTACTGATTTCACCCCCATCTTTGGCCCTTGACACTCAGGTTCATTACCAGCAGGCCTGGTTTTATCCCCATCCCCCTTAACTTTCGGCTTAAAGCTCTGTCCGTGAGCTTTGTTAACTCTTAGCCTAGTACCCTTTTCCCCTTCTAGGAAAGGGTTTTCCCATTGTTCTCTAGCAGTAATTTCTAAACGTCTATCACCTTTCTCTGATGAAATGTCAGAGTGTGAGTCCTCACTAATGTGGCCTCCTTCAAACCGTGGCATGCTTTCCTCAGGCTTAATCTTGATTCAGTAGTAATCAAATGACCGCAGTTTTTCTTTAAAAATCCTTTTCTTCACATATAAGGAGGATAATATTCTCCCTCCTTCCTTTTAAAATTTGAATACTGGAAACCTTGATTACAGTGCAGAAAAATGTACTTGAGCTACCATCACTGTGCATTCCTCAAGTGTAATCGTATCTCTGTTCTTTTAGCCGTAGAAGAATGATGTTAGGCATGCTAATGGTGAAGGATCAGAGGTCTTGGGGCGCTTGATATTTGTTTGTGGGAGGATTGTTTTACTAGTGTAGCTACAGCTGTTAGAAACTGAGAAATAGCTGCCAACTGTTTTAACCAAACATTTGAAATTCAGTGTCTGCTCTAAATGTTTGAATTCCAATCCATTTTATACTAAATCTATTAAGTAAGTCAGTGTGAGCCATATTTATCTGAAAAAACAATTAGCAATAAATATATACTAAGGAATGCATACATAAAACAGGTTGGAAAGGACCTTCTGAGGTCTGTAGTCCAACCTCTAGCTCAAAACAGGGTCAATGGTGAATTCTGACCATGTGATCCTAATTACTAGTATTACTCAGGCAATATTTTTTTTTCTGAAACATTTTCTGTAGTTTTATTATGTTTATGTATAGCTTTAAATTTCAAAAATGCAGTAGGTGGAACTACGCACACTATCTCATCAGCTGCCATAGAATATAATATGTAAAAGTACTGTGCAGTGAGGCCTTTAAATGACCAGAACTTGCCTTGAAAAATCAGCCTGTGGCCACTCTGGAAAAGGAGGGAAATAGGCTTAAAAGATGAGAGGAAGCTGTCATGAAAAATACTTTTTTGTGAGAGGGTAAGTGGATTTGATGATCTAGCTTTTCTAGGAAAAAGGTAAAATTCTGGGGTTCCAGATAATCAAACGTTTTTGGTCAAAGCTACAAAGTAGAATGGAAAAGCTGATAAGAGTAAACAGGTCAAACTGGAGAACTGTTTGGATATGGTTTTGACAAAAGGCTTAATTAGCAAGCAGCTGTGATTCATATGCCAGCCTCAGAATCTGAGCGGTATTCAGATTTAGTTGCTTATGAAGTACATTGTTTAGCAAATACATGTGGAGACTTCAGGGTATATAAACTTTTTAAAGAATTCAGCCTTTATCACGTAAGGAAAAAATTTTGTTTTACATATCATAATCTCATAGTGATTTGTAACTTGTTATGAAATTTGTTTAATATTTCTAGAGTCTTCCACCCAGGATTGCATGGAGGAGAAATCTTTTTTCTGTCGCATCAGGTAAGACAACAGTATTAAAAAGCTTAGTTTTATATTATGAAACCATGCATTACAAAAATGTGACTTTTATAAGAACCATACGGTATGTAAGTTTCTTACTTTTCCATAATGTGAACATGAGGCGAAACGTATGCATGTCCTCTAGTTGATTAACTCCTAGAAGCTACAGAGAAAACTGCAAAGTGATTTCAGGAAGTTGCATCTTAGAAGTTAATCCGTGTGAATATTGACCTGTGCACCATAAAGAAGCTGATACGGTATCTCCTACTGCTATGGAAAGTCTTCAGTTCATGTTAACTAAACTGTTCTGTTCAGCACCTGCTACAGAGTCTCTTTCATTGTAGAATACGAATGTCTAATCTTAAATTTATCTCAAGCGTCTCGTAGAGAAAGATGCATGAGGGTAACTTGACTTGTCTCCCTCACAGTTACTGGATGACACCTCTCCTTTTGGTTTTCCTTTACTTCCTTCTTTTCCTACCCCCGCTTCCTTTAGTTGCTTTTATTTAGGAAGTGTTGGCAACTTATTCACGTTCATTCTTGTACAATTTGATTTCTTGCTGCTTATTGCCTCTCTGGTAGCATTTCCAAAACCAAAAATTGTGAATCCTACTACTTTATTACTTCTGGAGAAAATAAATACTGATCATTAAGGGACAAATAAAGTAAAAAAAATTAGAGCCAATGCACTGCTCCGGAGCGTTGGGTTGGATCTATTGTTAACAGTACTGCTGGTGTTATTGTAGACTTTTTTTTTTTTGTCCAACTAACATTGGTTCCAAAAGCTTTAGTTTTATAAAGCTGGGCTGTTGTATTAAAAATGAATTCTTTTTTTGGTCACTGTGTAAATGGTTTTTATTTTCATTACTATACTTTGGATTCTTATTAAGTAAATAACTGGTATTATAGGTAAGAATTTCTGAGTCGTCGTTCTATGTAAATTAGTATAAATAATGACTAAAAGAAGGTCTTTATGTTAACTGAGGGAATATAGCAGTCTTCATAAAATACAACTATAAATTCATCCCTCTGAAGGGTATAGTGTCACAGATTAAGATTATTGGATCAACAAAATAGTTTATTATAGAAAGTGGGTATTTTTTTTCAACAAATTTCCATTTAAATCAATTGTGCATCTTTTTATTTCAGGCAGTAGAGAGGACAGTGGTTTTTTTCATTGCAGTTGGTATGCAAAGGATGCTATCAGAATTAGCTTCTCTTATACCAAAAAAAAAAAAAAAAAAAGAGAATTCAGAAAGTTAAGTTCTTGGGTGCTATTTTAGGAGCTATCATGCAGTCCTTGTGTCATGAGGAAATTACAAAAGATACATTAAAACTTTAACATAAGATTAATCTATTGAAGTAATTAACTCTTTTTAATTATTAGTGCGGGAAAGGAGCGTGAAAATGAGATTTGCTATCACCCGTTTCGGATGACTCCTTACCTTATCAAAGTGCAAGATCCGGAAATAGCAGAGGACCAACTTTGCTGTGTGTTGCTTGCGGAAAAAGTACATTCTGGTTATGAAGGTAATCCTTTGAATGCACAAAGACTCATTTGGTTTCCTGAAAGTAAGAACTGTTCTATGTTCTGCTACAGGAATTTCCATGCCGGGTAGCACAACAGAATTTCAGCCTAAGAGAAAGTCAACTATATGAGTTACTGTCAGTGGTCTCAGGTTTTATTAAAGTAAAAGATAGCTGGTTCTGCTCTCTGCCCTTGCTGAGAGGCTGTGAGCTAGCAACCTGCTTTCCTATATGCTCTTAGACTTTTAGACTTTGCTTAGTATTATAGTGTCACTTGAAGTATTTTATGTACGCAAAAAAACCCCACTTGTTAAGCTGCTTTTATTTTTCTCTCAGCACCCAGAATTCCTCCTGACAAAAGAATTTTTACAACTACACACACACCGACCTGTTTGTTCCAGGATGTAGATGAAAGGTAACTTTTCTTTTTCGATCTACTGATGAGCAAATGGTATCTTTACAGGTATTATTAAGATTTGGTTAAGATGTCTGTGCGGGGCTAAAAAATTATGTGACTACTGAAGAGTAGGGAACCCAAGAAAAGTACCTTCCTTAATTTTCACTAAGCATGAAAACACATTACACTGGGGTATTTAAGTGGAAAACTATTTGCCTTCTGCATTTTCCTTTCATCTGGGACAAATCCGGACAGAAATTCAATGAATCAAACCCACAGTCGGGAAAATTCCTGTGCTAAGAATCATTATCTGTAGGAGATTTTTAGGTGGTTTTGGTTTTTTTTAAAGTTTGATCCAATTATGCTGCTGTCACTTTGTGCTGGCCCAGATACAACTAGAGGTCTTTTAAATGCAACACTAGATATTATATACACAATATTCTGTGTTCTCAGTTCAAACTACAGTCTTCATAGTTCTTGCTGTTGTTGTCTGTATACAAAAACTGCTCAAATTCTACTGGCTGAAGACTTCACATTGCTTTGACAGCCATGGAAGCTGATTAGAGTAAGTATTCACATTTCAGAGTAGAACCAAATATACTGCTTGTGATCTTAAGACATACACAGAGACTCAGAGATGAAGATGTAAGCCAGGCTTTCCTTTAGTCCTCCGGACTGCTTTTGCCTGGGACCTTTCAGAGGATGTTTAGGTGATGGAAACACAAGGTCTATGAAAAGAATGGAAGATGCTCCTTCAGAGTTAGGAGTGTACTTGGCTGAGGAGGCGGCGATAATCTCAACAAGCTTTTAAGGACAGGGAAGCGCTATGGAATGTCATAGTGTTTTGAAGACTTGACTTGACAAGAGAATTCACTTGTTCCTGAGTTGAAAACACAGGGTGCCTTTTCTCTTTCTTTCTCTTCCTCTTACCATGTTTTATTTGATATTTTCTTCATGATGGTTTCTGATGTGCTGTATGTGCAATTTTATTTTGTTGGGTTTTTTTTCCTTAGTGAAAATTAAATTGGCTGCAATAGTAGCATCTCGCTTCTGAGATCTCCCCTCCTCTGTTTTTAAACATTGTAAGAATGCTCCAAGCCAACTGCAACTTTGCAGGGTGGGTTTATCTTTCCAAATTGGCTAATGGCACAATGTAAAGCTTCTCTTCCCCTGTGCACCCCTAGCTCATTTATTTCCAGTAGTCATTTAACAGAAATGGCAATACTATTGAATGGAGAGCTTTGCGCTTGTTCTTGGGCGTGGGTGCAGTGACTATGGAAGATTCCTTTTCTATGGCTACTATGGAAGCTTCTTTCCTGTTAGTCTGGTGTTATCACTTAAATACCATTTTTGAACACTCACAGTGAGATTTGATTATATCTTGGACCGATATTAGGATTTTGTTTCATTTATTTGTGTTCTTGCGATATGTTTGGTTGATTTTGCTTTTAATTATTTAACTCCCAAGAGCATCGGCAGCCAGATAAATGTTTACAGAGATATGCATATTCATTTATTACTGTTGAGCTCTACAGAGTTAGGTGTAATGCACAAAACAATAGATTTTTAGAGAAAAAGGAGTCTAATATTTAAAAATATACAACTGAACACCTGCTGTCGAGTGAGAATTATTCATAATGTAATACTGAAACCATTGCCTGACTTGCATAAAACAAAGTTAATTCTGTAATCAGTATGTGTTCATGGGTTAGAAACATGCTTATTTGTCCTAACTCTGCAAGTGGATCTCTGCAGAGAATAAGTAAAGTAAGTATTTTCCTGAAATTAAATGGATTGTTCCTGTATATATTCATCTTTGAAATATATTTGGTACTTGATGTGTATGATGGGTGTAAGGACTTCTATGTAGTTCACAGTGGAGTGATCTAAGTAGATGAGGTTAGAGCAGTTTTCTATTTCACTTGCAATAAGAGTATAAAGAGACATCTTATTCATGTTGTTTTGACACTTTAAATGTCATTCTATAAAACACAAACTAAACTTGCTGCCTCTCCTCATCAGCCGTTTTTATGCCATATGTGCATTTGCATTCATAAAATGAGTTTATTAACTTAAACTCTGAATTATTTTGAGTTATTAACTATGAGGAAGCATAATGATGCTGAGGAACTGCCTCCAGTAGATAGTAGATTAAGTATTCTCAAATACAGCATTATAAGCTTACAGAAATGCTGGTTGGAAGGGACTGTTGGAGTTTTCTGTCCAGCCTTTTGCTTGAGAGGAAACTGTTGCCCAGTTCTAGGTTAGGTCAGCTGTGACCTTGTCTCAATAAATGCCTAAAAACCTTCAAGGACTGAGATTACACAATTGGTAAGGGAAACTGTTCCTGTGTTGCACTACTCGCTTTGTTAAAAAAGTTTTCCTAACATCCAGCATAAGCTTTCTAGACTGCAATCTGGGGCCATTGCCCCTAGTTTTATTGTCTGGCACCATAAAAATGCATAGAGATTTTTTTTTTTTGCATAGAAGTGACCACACTTGCATCTTTCTTTATAACTAGGTTAATAAATAACAGCTTTAAATTTGATCCCTTTTAAGGTAGGTGTTCTGTCGCAGCACAAACAAATGTAGTTTGCCAGGCTTTCATAAAGCAGGTGGCAAAGAATAGAAACAGTGTGAACAAAACCTCGTTTTCTTCTACTTCTTACAACATTATTTGATGATGTCCTAACTGGAGTCATTCAGAGTTGATGGGTATTTTAACAGTTATGCTGCTCAAGGAGTTTATGTGCTTTGAATCTGGCATTATTTTGAAATGTCAGTGTGTCAAAATGATATGATTTGGTATGAGTTTCAGCTTTGTAAAGTTGTTTTAGATCATCCACAAGCTTTTAAGACTCATTATTGAAGCAATTAGTTAAATAATAAGGCATTAGTTGCTATCCTAGTTTTCCCCTGAATATCTCAGCCTCTTTGCGAGAATGGTGTGTTTGATGTTTTGGGGAAGTGATCTAATCCCTGTGAGTTATTGGAAGTGCAATGTTGAGGGCATTTGTCCCATAATGCTTTTGAGTTCCAGCACAACACAGATCCTGAGTCTGTGCTGCCCTGTGGCGAAGTTCTTCGTTAAAGCTATTCAGATACCCGATTATCCTTCTGCTTCTGGGCCTTTGTCAGTGAACAGGGCTAGGGGAAAGGTATACAGCGCTTTGAGTTTACCAGATGATTTGTTGGCATCTGGCAACTTTTCAAACATTACTGAGTTGTATTGACTTAATGTGTTATTTTTTTTCCAAAGCATGATTAGCTTTCAGGGTAAGGTGCAAATTGACACTTGTGAATTCTCACTCTTTCTTCTTAGTATGAATGCTCTAAGTGAGCAATGAACATTATTTCATCACATAAATTAGTCGTTTACATCATCAGAAGTGGTTATTGGTAATGTGCAGGAATTCAGTAACATTACTTTTAATTCTCTATTTTAATTAATAAGCTTGCTTCCCTGCAGCTCCTTTATGAGTTGAACTCTTAACCTGCCTGTGAGAAAGTCCTAGTCAACTACCCTGTTGCTAGTTCAGCTATAGTAATCCTATGATCCTTAGCCTTGGCTTCCAGCCCATAGATTGGGGTACTACTTACCTTCATGAGAGTTTTACAAGATTAAACTTTATTAATGCTCTTTTAAAATTAGGTAAGTGTTTATCCTCTAGAGCTGGGCAGCATAGAAAACACAGAACTGATGTAACAGACTCCTTGATTTGGTCAATAATGTTGTTTTGTCAAGTTACCGCAAAAACCAAACCACTCCACAAACAAAGAGGAACACGGTTGTTCAAAGAGTACTACTGCTCTTAGGTTGGCACTGCTATTTCCTCAAATTTAAACTTAAAATTATTCATTCTCTTTATAGGAAAAAGAGCAAAGAAAACTTAAAATGGAAACATTTTAAAGATTAAATACACATTTTTTTCCACTTGATTTTTATTTTTATTTGTTTTTCTCTTCTCAGAGCAGTACCTCTGTTGGGATACCTACCTCAGGACTTAATAGGAACACCAGTCTTGGTGCACCTTCACCCAAATGACAGACCCTTAATGCTAGCAATTCACAAAAAAAGTATGTAATCTCTTACTGTGGCATAAATATTTTTTTTTCTAAAAGTTAATAATAACAGCTACAAAGACCTCAGCAAGTGGAAATTGTGACTGTGATATTTTTTCTGAAAGTAAATACTGAATCCTTTACTCTACAACTTGATTCTTAATGCAAATAGATGAAAATGAGAGATCACTCAATTTCATGTTTGCTATGAAGCATATGTGCCTGCTGTAAACAAATTAACTGTAAATGAACGTTTTGTACATAAAGAAAATTTTCTTGGGAATGCAATAATAGAAGTTGTCACACTTTAAATGGTAATCTTTATTATTTCATAGAGAAGAAAATAAGAGCTATTCCGGCAATGTTGATTTGTTAAACTTTGAAAATGTAAAGCTGTTTCTTGAGTCATTTTTAGCTTGTGTTCTGAAGGTGATTTTCGTGACATAGTTCAGTAAATTATGAAGATCTCCTTATTCTGGTAGCCCAACATTTCTAAATGTATCAATGTGTCTGGTATTTGTTCCTTCAAATATCATCTCCCTCCTTTGCAATTCATTGTAAAATTGTGACTCATTAAGTAGAGTTGTGCAACTGTTAATCTGAATTCCTTTTTGAATCGTTCATACAGTACTTCAGTATGGAGGACAGCCTTTTGACTACTCCCCAATCAGGTTTTGCACTAGAAATGGGGATTATATAACCATGGACACTAGCTGGTCCAGTTTCATCAATCCTTGGAGTCGAAAAGTTTCATTTATTATTGGAAGACACAAAGTTAGGACGTAAGTCAATAAACTGTTGGGACTTTTAAGATATTTTTTTGAATTTATTTTTATTTTCCCTCCCCTTGGGTTTACATAGTGATCCTTAATTTCAGGGAGGGAAAAAGGTCACACATACTAATTGCTTCCTTTTTAAATTTGGGGTTTGTGATGTAGTAACTGCTTTAAAAAGAAATTTGAAGTTCTTCAAATCCTGCTAATACTGTGAAGAGTTGCTTCAGCAGAGGGAAGCCATGCTCAAAGTGACTAGGGGTATGAATTTTATCAGATTCAAAGGTTGTAGATGCAATTGAATAAGCATCAGGTTCTGCTTACTATATATAGATAGTAAATTAAAGTTGTGGTCTCGCTGTGATTGAAGTACTTGCATTTGTAATGAGCTGTGATTTTTGGCTTATGCAGGGGTCCCTTAAATGAAGACGTCTTTGCCGCTCCCAACTATACAGAGGATCGAATCCTTCATCCCAGTGTTCAGGAAATCACTGAGCAAATATATCGACTATTATTGCAGGTACAGCATGTGCTGTAATGTTACCCTTCTCATTTCCCACTGAAGAAAGGGCATTTATCTTTGTGTGATGTTTTGTTTAGCTGTCAACTAGTGTACTGGAGTTTCTGGCTACAATCCTGGAAATTACTTACACTCAAGATTACCAGACAAGACTTACTGAAGTATGTTAAAGCTCTAGTTGGTATTTTAAAGATTTCATGCAGCTATGGAGTCCTCGCTAAAAAAAAAAACCCACCCACCCGCTAAAATAAATCCTTTTTTCCTCACATAGAATTACTGGTAATGATTTCAGTTTTGTTTAAAGCTGATGTGCTGAGTAGTGTGTGTGTATGTATATATATTTTGTTGTTGTTAACAGCCTGTACACAACAGTGGATCCAGCGGCTATGGAAGTCTCGGTAGCAATGGTTCACATGAGCACTTAATGAGTGTGGCATCCTCCAGTGACAGCACAGGAAATAATAATGAAGATGCTCATAAGGATAAAGCAGTAGGTTTGGGTTTTCTTATTCAAGTATGTGACAAAAAACAAACTAGTAAAAGTGGTTTTTTTTTACTTTTGGCATAACGCTTTCAAATTAAGGATGGAAGAAAGTACAAGGAAAAAGTCATCTTTCTTTTTTGTTTAACATGGAGAAAAACCTTTCTGTCTAGGGGAATAAACTTTTCTGGTGTATGTGAAGTCTCAGTGTACTGAAGCGTAGTTATAGGCATGAAAGTCAGTGTGCGTTTAAACCTGTACAGTGTGTTAACTTATTCTAATGTCTGTTATATGTCTGGGAAAACCAGCCGGGTATTTGGAAACAGTGTTTTTGGGGAGTGGAAAGTCTGTAATTACTCTTTTCCCAAATGAAACTCAGAGGATAAAAATGCAGTAATACCTGCGTTACCAAGTGATAGCTTGACCTTGATCATTTTGTATGTTGTAAAAATACACTATATAATGTCAAATGGAATAAAATAATTTTTTTTCAGCTTAAAATTTAACTTTACTGTAGATTGGGCTATTGCTGCATCTAGTTGATAGTGATATGTAACTTTTTAAATTCCATTGGTTTGAACAAAACAGCAGCATTAAATTTATGCCTATGCTTAACAGAACTTTTCTATAGGCAAAGTAAATCAGACAGACAGTGATGTACTGAATGTTTTTGCAGTCAAAGGAACTGTACCTTTTAACATCTCTAGTCATTTTGGCTTTCCTGTTGTTCTTTCCAAATTTGTCATAGCTCCCTGAGTTGCATTTAATTCAAGAAACCAAAATTTTCCTTTACTTACATGTATTGCTTATAGGCTAATTCTTCCAAATCTTATGCCCGCTTCTGTGATCAAGCACGGCAGACTGCAGCGCTTGCCAAGGTGGTCACTTTCCTGCCTTTCGGTCCTTAAACACTAGTGGCTTAAGCAGATGAAGTCTCTGGATTTTTTTTTTTGTTTAACAGATAACTTAGTACATTTCAGAGATATGCAGAAAAGTAATGTTTAAAGAGACCTTATTTTTGAGGGAAAGAGATACCTATCTTTCCTTCACTATTTCCACAGATAGTGAAGACTGTTATAGTATAGTTCTGTAACATCCTGTCAGTGCTTGCTTAAACTTCTAGCAGGAAAAGTTCTTAGTCTTAGCAGCCATATTTTGTTTACCAAGTGATACTGTTTTGGTTTTTTTCCCCACAAAGTCATCTTTGTAATATATCTTTATATTTTCCTATCTAAGTCATTCAATCATATTAAACAAAAGAGAATCATAGAATCATAGAATTGTCTAGGTTGGAAGGGAGCTAGAGTAGTTGTGTACAGAAAAACCATGCTTTATATTTCTTCTTTCTAATTCCCAAAATTCTGCTGCTGCACAAGAAAATTACATATATTAGGATTTCTTCCGTGATCAGACTAATTGTAAGATAGAGATTCATTGAGGTTAGATTTAGTTTATGGAGGAATCACTGGGCATGATGTTTTAGTCAGAATTTTATAGTAACTCTTTTTAATGACCTGCTTTCAGGAGGTTTGTCAAGATGCCCGTAAGGTCAAAAATAAAGGACAGCGTATTTTCACAGACAAAGCAAAACTGGAATATAAGAGAGAGCCTTTTGCAGGTAAGATATTAGCAAGTTAATCTAAGTATTGCACTGGTGCCTCGTATAATATGACAGTGGGATTTTTTTTCTAGTTTAGTTCTAATCAATCATAAAGACAGCATTTTCATCAATTCAAATTATATTGTGTCCTCTGTTCGCTGTGTTCAGGAAAATATTGTGTTCGGCTATGTCTGAATTGATAATGGTATAACAACAGTTAAGGCATGTCCTAAAGGTGTTGTTTTGAAGCATCTTAATTGTGGCTTGTTTTCATACAAGTCAAACATCATCTTTTCTGTTATGTGGAGGAAAAGGTTTGGATATTTTCTTTCCTGTTTGCATTGTAACCTTAGGAATTTTTAAGTTGATAAATGAAAATCTTACTAATGACATTTAAATTCTGCATCCATTAATAGGTTATTCTTCTAATAATTTGTTATAACTTATGGACACTAGAGTTGTCCTCATACTGAGTGTGTTTCAACTCTAATGTTATTTATTCTCTTACAGCCATAATATATATTCCCTTTGGATCCATATGCATCAACGTAACTAAACTTCACACCTCCAAGAATCCATAAAGACAAGAAAATATTTACACAATGTTCATCTATTAGTGTGCAAACCGCTTACTTGCTTTACAGCAGTTAACTTGTGTCCTGTTAAGAAATATGTATAAATGAGAACTTTTACTGTTGCTTTTAGGGGAATTTGCAAGGATTTAATGCCATAATTACATAATAGCGTATCTCTTTTCACAGAAAAACAAAGTGGTCCTGGTGGGCAGGTGAAAGATGTAGCAGGAAAGGATGCTGCAGGAACAGCTGCTCCTAAAAATGTGACTACTGAAGACTTGGCTTGGAAAGAACAACCTGTATATTCTTATCAACAGATTAGCTGTTTGGACAGTGTCATCAGGTAAGCAACCAGTGTGTAAATTACTCTTGAACTCTAGACTTAAGACTTGCATATCTAATATTGTTAAATCACTGTATTTTAGGTACTTGGAGAGTTGTAATGTGCCTGGTACAGCAAAAAGAAAATGTGAAGCTTCATCAAGCGTTGCATCACTGAATTCTGGAGTTCATGAACAAAAAACAGCTGATAATGGTATACAGCCCTTGGGAGGTATCTCTACATCACAGCTTTTTCTTGATTGGTTTTTGCTAGCTGCCATTTGGATATTATTACTTTGCAGAATAATGACAAGTGTAGTTTAAGCATGACATCACAGCCATTGTCTCAGTGTTGGATGTTTGGAGATCTGAGTTTTATTGTGAAAATCTTCCCTACAATCAAAATACTGAGTGTTTGATTGACTATCTGGATTGTAGATGCGATAAGCTTATTTATACTGTACAGCAGTGTAAATACAGCAGGATTTTGGGTTTGACAACTTGAATCATTATCAAACGTAAAAACTTTGTTTCACAGTTGGGACTTGCAGGAACAACCAGCTGAAGAACCTGGCAGCTCATTAGTTGCTCCAAAAATACGCATATCGCACTTCTATTTCTTCTTTCTGGACATTAAAAGAGAAAAGGAACAGAAGACTGTAAAATGCAGCATTGGACTGCTCTTAGTGTTGTGTAAGGCACAAGAACCCATTTGAAAGGAATGTCCCACCATGAAAATAAAAGATGGGGATTGTTGAGGATAGCTATCTAAAAATTCTGCTGTAGGCAAAGACATTAACTTGATCTGCTAGGATTTAAATGTAGCATTTGATGTGCTCCCTGTCTGGATGGGGAGATAAAGTGAAGAACATAACTGTTTGGTTAGTGCAAGAATTGAGACTGGTAAAGAGCTATACATATATGAGATGCTTAGTGATTCAGCCATGTCATTATAGGAGGCTGAAGGGGAAGTGTTTAGTGGAGTTTCTTAAAAATTGGTCTTGGGAATGATCTTGTTTATATTTCTTTTTGATGAACTTCAGGAAGAAGTTCTAATGCAGCTTTTAGAATCAAATTGGAAGGTATCAGTATACATAGGAACAAAGCATCCTGTAGAAGAAACTGGAAGGCCTTGAGAACTAGAGAGGAAGAAATGGTGGAACTAGCATCATGCAATTAAGAACACAGTTTCTGCTGTCATTTGGAGTCTGTGCAGTTCTACTTGGCAGGAGATGATGTGGATTCACTAGCTTTTTGGTGCACTGATGACTGAGGATGACGAAGCCACCAGTGTACTCTAGTCAGGAAAAAAGCAAACTTTAGGTGTCAAATATGTGTTATGCCAAGTATTCCTATTAGAGAAGGAATGGTTTAATGCTGTTTTAGGAGGCACTGGTATGACCTCTGCTGGATTATTGTGTATAGCTTTCAGGTGAGAGAATCTAAATAGGCGGCTGCTCAGAGCAAAGCTGTTAGGATTGCCAGCTAATGACAGAGATTAGTGTACAACAATATGGGAGCTGGGTAGGACTTAATTTTAGGCTGCAAAAAGACTAGAAACTTTCTTCTAAAACTGTGCCATGAAAGAAAAGCGAAGAAGTGGATACCAGGAAAGAGCAAAAAGTCCTTCATCAAAAAGATTTGGTTTGGCTATATGTGAAAGTAGAGGATTGGATTTGGTTGCTGAGAAGTCGTTGTGTTCCTAAAACGTTCTTGGTGGAATGCATAAAGTTAAATATAAAGTTCATTTTGTGCTTTGTCAAGCACAGTTTAGCCTCTACTGTTTTACAACCCTAGCAACATATAACTTGTATTCGCTATTGTTTATGTTCAGTAAACTACAACTTTATTTCTTGTAATAGGTCCTGCTGTGTTGAAGGCATCTGGTAAATCAAATGGTCCCCCAGTGGTTGGTGCTCACTTGACATCTTTGGCTCTACCTGGCAAGCCTGAAAGTGTTGTCTCTCTCACAAGTCAGTGCAGCTACAGTAGCACCATTGTTCACGTTGGAGACAAAAAAACACAACCTGAATTAGGTATGAGTTTTGCTAATAAACATTCTCTAAAATGGCGAGTGCTAGGAAGTTTAAACTTCAGATGTGAACAGCTAGTACCTGCTTGTGACTTACATTTTCTTACAGCTAAAATATTCCTGTGGATATGGAATAAATAGGGACAGAATTTGTATCTTAAACTTACGTCAAACTTATTACATAATCGTAATAGCTTAATCTACAAAGCCTTTTTTACTTCATCTTCCTTTATTTTTTTCCTCCTATTTCTGCAGAAATGATAGAAGATGGTCCAAGTGGAGCAGAACTCTTAGACGGCCAACTTCTTGCCCCTCCATCTAGCTCTGCGCATATAAATCAAGAAAAGGAGCCATTTAAAAAACTGGGACTTACAAAGGAAGTCCTTGCAGTGCATACGCAAAAGGAGGAACAGAGCTTTTTGAATAAGTTTAAAGAAATCAAGAAATTTAATATTTTTCAGTCCCATTGCAATTACTACTTACAAGATAAACCGAAAGGACGGCCTGGTGAACGTGGTATGGCAATAGTTTTCATGATAAAACTTGTATTTATATAGGAAGTACATCCTGTTGAGAGGGCATTTCCATTTTTAGCTATAGTGTAGGGCCACTGTGAATAGTGACAGTTGCATGCTATTTTTAAAGTCGATAGAAAAACTCTTTCTGGTAAGTCTTGCTTGAAGATTGAGAGTAGAATATAGCTTTCAATTTAATAACTGACATTTTAGAAACTAATGTTTTGATTTTTATCTGTTCATTATAGTATAACTGTCATGCATCTGTTTTCAAGGGACAAAACCCATGCTTTAGCATGTTTGCTTTACTGTATCTATGCTTGTGTTCCCTCGCTTTTCTTTTCCTTCTGTCTTTCCATTTGTCTTTTTTTCAGGTTTGTGGTTTTGTTTTATTTTTAGCCCCTTTCTTTTACATCCAGTTTTTCCTCATTCTGCTATTGTGTAATCAGTGAAGTAATCTGATAATTGTTTGGTTGCGTTTAAGTTAATAATGTTATCAGTGGGATGGAAATGGAACAGACTAGCCGTAATAGTGAGATTTGTTTTATTTATTAGGATTAGGAACTCTGGATTGCATTTTCAGAAGTGCTTGATACTGATCTGACTTTGTTCCCATTTCAGTCCTGACTTAACATGGAACAGAAGTCAGACACCGCGAAGCATTTCTTTTTGCAGATTCTTATCTTTCATTTTTTTATTTAATAGTTATGCAGGTCCTTGATTTAGGAAACCTGTTCTGGAATCCTTTAGTCCCCTTGCATTCTTTACACTTGATAAGCTTTCAGCCTATATAAATGAGCTTTAGACAAAGAGAAAATTTGAGCAGATTTTAGTGCCAGAAGATTCATAGATTCATAGATTCATAGATTGGTCCAGGCCGGAAGGGACCTCCAAAGGTCATCTAGTCCGACCTCCCCGCAGTCAGCAGGGACACCCCCAACTAGACCAGGTTGCCCAGGGCCTCGTCGAGCTTCACCTTGAATATCTCAAGGGAAGGGGCCTCAACCACCTCCCTGGGCAACCTGTTCCAGTGTTCCACCACCCTCATGGTAAAGAATTTTTTCCTAATATCCAATCTAAATCTCCCCTTCTCCAGCTTAAAACCATTGCCCCTCGTCCTGTCGCTGCAGGCCTTTGTAAACAGACCCTCCCCAGCCTTCCTGTAGGCCCCCCTCAGGTACTGGAAGGCCGCTATGAGGTCTCCCCGGAGCCTCCTTTTCTCCAAGCTGAACAACCCCAGCTCCCTCAGTCTGTCCTCATAGGAGAGGTGCTCCAGCCCCCTGATCATTTTGGTGGCCCTCCTCTGGACCCGCTCCATCAGGTCCATGTCCTTTCTATATTGAGGGCTCCAGACCTGCACACAGTACTCCAGGTGAGGTCTCACCAGAGCAGAGTAAAGTGGCAGAATCACCTCTCTGGATCTGCTGGCAACACTTCTTTTGATGCAGCCCAGGATGTGATTGGCCTTTTGGGCTGCGAGAGATATTTTATGGATTTCCTCATGTCTCGAATTGGATGAGCTGACAGCCTTTCCCTTGGGAAGAGTCACTTGGTGCAGACTTCTAAAATAAGTTGCAAAGGTAGCATGCTTTTTTCCCCTCAGGAAATTACTTTCTTTGTGTACTTTATCTCCTTCTGCCTTCCCCCCTCTCTGGGAGCCACTGTTTTGCAGCTTTATGCTGTTTGGGTGACACGTTTGAGCCTGAATTCATCCACTGCTGCTCTCTTTTCTTCTATGGTGTGTCAGGATGGTTTTCGTTGCCCAGTTAGCTCAGCTCTTGTGCTGGAAGTAGAAGTGGGCCTGACCCCTTCCCAAATGCTTCCATTTGAGTTGGCTAAGTCCAGAACTGCAGTTTTGAGCAGCTTCTAGGGATGACAAGGTGAAAGGGATACATCAGATTGCAAGTAAGATCCTTCCTGATGTGTGTGGGGTTTTTTTGTTTGTTTGTTTGGGTTTGTTTTTTTTTTTTGCAGGTGGCCGTGGACAAAGAAATGGCACTTCTGGAATGGAACAACCTTGGAAGAAAAGTGGAAAGAACAGGAAATCAAAGCGCATTAAACCACAGGAGTCTTCAGACAGTACAACTTCTGGAACTAAATTCCCCCATCGGTTCCCTCTTCAAGGTTTAAATACTACTGCTTGGTCACCATCAGACACTTCACAAGCGAGCTATTCAGCAATGTCTTTTCCCACAGTTATGCCTGCATATCCACTTCCTGTTTTTCCTGCAGCTGGGACTGTGCCACCAGCTCCTGAGACTTCACTTTCTGGTTTTAATCAGTTGCCAGACTCTGGAAATACTTGCCCTATCCAACCGTCCCAGTTCCCTGCACCCCTCATGACACCTGTTGTAGCTCTTGTGCTCCCCAACTATGTCTACCCAGAGATGAACAATAACTTACCTCAAACACTTTACCACAGCCAACCCAACTTCCCTGCCCATTCCGCTTTCTCTTCACAGACAGTATTCCCAACACAGCCACCATTTGCTACACCCAGCCCTTTCCCACAACAGGCGTTTTTTCCAACACAGCCATTCCATTATAATCCACCAGCAGAGAGTGAAAGGGTTCCTGTCACAGAGCCACGAAACGAGCCATCCCGTTCCTGCACTCCACAGTCAGTAGGTCCTCAAGACCAGGCTTCACCACCTCTGTTCCAGTCCAGGTGCAGTTCTCCCCTAAATCTTCTACAGCTAGAAGAAACCACAAAAACTGCTGAAAGTGGACCTCCCGTGGGTTTACATGGAACTTTAAGTGAGGAGGGAGCCATAGGCAAAATCATGACAACTGATAACTGTAGTGGAAAGGGATCCCTACCGGTAAGAATGCTGATGGTTTTGGGGTGTTTTTGGTTTTTCTTTTTGAAGTGTTCACATTCTTGAACATATCTGAAGTTGTTAATATGTAGAGATGCCTAAAATGGATTCCCCCCATGCTTCTGTTTTCCTGTCTCTGCTACATCGTTTTCAATCCTCTCCACTCACGGGACCTATTTTTTAATGATAGACAGCAACAGGTCAATAAATGCCAAGGAGATGGACTCACAATTGTAGTTCGTACATTCAAACTTCAGCAGACTGAATAGAACATTAAATCCAGTCATTTAGAATAGTCTTAACCCGTAAAAATTAAACCCACCTTGTTGTTCTTCTGAAGTTACACTAGGGAGCTTGGAAATATATCCTGAAACAGTTCTACTTTTTTGTTTTTAAAAAAGAAAGAGTATGGATAAGCCCATTGGAAAGCCTTTAAATAGATTTAAAATAATATAAGCACTTAATTTTTAGCAAAAAGTTTTGGGCTAGTGAATTTGTGTGGAGGGGGAAGTAACCTATAAGTGGTCTGAAAGAAGCTGTTTTAAAATAAAATCACATCTTTGTTTCAAACAGGCAACCAAAGTAAAGGAAAAATGAATTATTAATTGCAGGCTGTAACTTTATTTTTGTTTTATTTGGTGCACTAAAACTATCCCGAGCTATTTGGTAACTTCAAGCTTTTTTATTTCCTGGCTCATTCAAATCTGATGAATCAGTTTAACAAATAACCTTAAAGAAACCTCAGGTGGAGTAATATGTCCGTAAAGGTTTCTATGACATAAATATGTAGACTAACATTAGTGTTCTGTAAAGGCGCTATAGAGTATCTTTGTGAATGCTAAGTCTCTGATGGGATGGAGTTACAACCTAAACCTTTTAGACTGGCTCCTTCCAGCTTTTCTTCTACTGTGGTTTGTAACTGGTCTCTGCATCTAATGGTGCAGTTACAAAGTAGAACTTGCGTTTGCTGCTGATAAAAGGAAAGCAGGCATTGGAAGGGGTGGTTTTTACTTTTAGGCATGTCTGAGATCTAAACTACTGTAAGTAATCATTAAAAAACATTATTAGTGTTGATTCTAGCAGCTGATTAGATGACTTTGTGCAGGGAGTCATAAGCGTGTATTATCTATGTTAGAAGTTATAAAGGAGGAAGCAGGAAAAACTTCTGAAAACGCTTGTTCCCCACACTGTGGCGAACATTAGGATCTCCATGTTAAACTTTTCTCCCTGGTTAGTTTCCGGATTATTTATTTGACCTAATATTCTTTATATAGATACTTAAGGGGGGGTGAATGGAGGGAGAACAGAGAGAAATGGATTTTGTTATCTTTGCTTTTCTGTAGCAACTTCCAAACTTAATGGATACAGTGCAAAAACTTATCACATTCTGTTATTACCTGCCTGTTATCTCATGATCTTGAGAATAAATCCATTGATTTTCATTAAAAAAAATTCTCTATCATACTAGTCATGCAAATCCCACTTACAGAGAAATTTTCAGGGATATATGCATCCAGTGCCATATTTGGACTAATGAATTCTGTGCACTACATAACATCTCTGAAATCGTACCTCTAAGGGCTTGTGGCTTGTGCTGTGGCATAACAGTGCGTCTCTGACAGCTGTAAGTTACAGCATGCTCTGAGGTGCCTCTGCTGGATTAAAAGCAGCTTGGTAACAAAACTTAATAGTAACAATTTTGCTGGCAAATTCTTTTGAATTTCTTCAAATTGTTAGTTCCTATTCTTTAGAAACCTGAAAAATGTAACTTTCTGTAATTTCCTCATCACTTGCTGGAAAATGAGGACAATACGGGTATTTGTTCAGGAATGTGTTAAGGTAAAAGCTAGTTCTTGCCATGGTTATGTATTTTGTTAAGTTCTATCAACCATTTCTAATATTTAATCTTCAAACTGACTTGCAGTGAGTTTTTCCTTATGTTCAAAATCAGTGTAGTTAATGCACTTTCCCTTAAAAGCGTACAAATACATTATCTTGCCCAGGAGACTTGCATCCGGGAACACCTTCCTTCTCATGATGCAGTGAGAGTAGGAATAGCGATGGGCTGTTGATGCAAATCTCTTTGGGGTAGATTAGAGTAGGAGAAACTGCTAGTATGCCTGAAGTGGCTTGGATAAATTCTGACTTGTTCAGGACAGTATGGGCTGTTAAGACTGAATAGCAAACACCTTCCTTAATTACTAAACTGTATATATTTTTAAAAAGAGAAATTGGTTTGAAATATCAATCTTACTGAAGGATCACTTGTCTATCAGTCCACTTCATTATTCCTCGGTTGGTCTTGGCATATGTTATTGGTGGTTGTCTGTCTTTGAATAACTGTGCAAACATATTGAAATATAAAGGGAAATGGATTAATACTAAATGTAAATGATTAGTAATGAAATAGCCTGACTTTGGGCTTTGGGTTTGATTTTTTTTTTTTTTGTTAATTTTATTTTTTTGCCCTCCCCTTCTTATCACTAGGCTGAATCTCCAATGGACGCTCAAAATAGCGATGCACTCTCCATGTCTAGTGTCCTGCTTGACATTTTACTTCAAGAAGATGCATGTTCAGGCACTGGTTCAGCCTCTTCAGGGAGTGGGGTATCTGCAGCTGCTGAGTCTCTGGGGTCTGGATCCAATGGCTGTGGCATGTCAGGGAGCAGAACAGGTAACACTGGCAGCGAGTACTCTCCTAGCATTTTAGAAGAGTTGGAATGTGAGGTATTGCAAAAACCACTTGAACATCAAGTGCTTAATGTAAAAATCTTTATTGTTTTTATTCCTCACTGCATAATTTATTCTTGTTTTCTTTTCTATTACATAACACGAAAGTTTTTCTATTGTGCTTGATTTACAGTATAGAACCTTTCTTTAAGTGTGTGTAAAATAGCTATTAAGATATCATGTAGGTATGACAGAATAATGAAGACAAAATAGAGTACTCCATGTTTCATTTCAGAGTTTTTAACTTAAGTAAGCTAATTATTCTTTTGAAATTTAATGGACGCTTAGCTTGAGAAGTTGAGTTGTAAAACTACTGATGCAGTTACTTAGGGGTGGAAGTTCCCTCTGTTTAAAAAATGAAATAAAATAGTGTAATCTTCTGTTTTCAGAAGTGTTCAGTTACTCTATGTATTTGACAATTTATAATGAAACTTTAAATTTCTTTTTAAAGGTAGTAGTGAAACTAGTCATACCAGCAAATACTTTGGGAGTATTGATTCTTCAGAAAATCATCATAAAACCAAAATGAAGGCAGAAATGGAAGAAAGCGAGCACTTCATTAAATATGTCCTTCAGGATCCTATATGGCTTTTGATGGCAAACACAGATGACACTGTTATGATGACTTACCAGATACCTTCACGGTAATTCCAATGTCGTAGTCCTTCATGAACTGTATTATATGTTGGGAGGAGCAGAAGGAAAGATACATATGAACCTCTGTCTCAATAGAAGTAAACTGGTTTTAATGTTTAGCTCAGTGTCAAGAAGAGTTCATGCTTTCTTAATGTTTTAGTATACTATACAAGAAGTTCTTAAAAACTAAAAACTATTTGATTAGGCTTACCTGTATTTTTAGATCAATTACCTGAGTTGAAATTAACTGTATGTTTTTTAAAGCTGTTTTATAGTTAGTGATTTGTAACTACTTGCCTAGAAATCCTGTAATCTGATTAATAGATCCTGGTAAGTACACTTAGATCTAATGAGGGTCTGTAGCATGAAAAATCTGTACTCCCTGGCTCTTGTCCTTGAGATGCCACATTCAATGGCAAAGAGTTAAGCTCACTGTAAGAGCGTGTTGCCTAAGAAGAGAAGTGTAAAACCAACCTGTTCTTAGGTATGCTGTAGTACTGGGTTTCTTGGAACTTCCTTTCTATTGTCATCTTTTATTAGAGGTATTACAGCTTCTAAATGTTTGGTGTGGTGCAGGGTTTTATTAAGTTTCCGAATCAAGGTGAGGTATTGGGGGGAGAGATAACTCTGGCTGCTGAAACAGAGCAGTGTATTCTACATTTCTCCCTCTCATCCTGAAGTTTAATCCATTCTAGATGACTTTCTTAAACATATCTTACTATTTCTGCTTTAGTACCTCATGTGCATCTAGTGTCTGTTTTGAGTTCTCCTCCCAGTGAAGGGGAACTTGGAACTTACTGCAGCAGCAGCAGAAGGAAACTGGAGTTCTTGGTGGTTTCATCAGTGATGCTGCCTGAATATGTCTAAGAAAACTGTTTTCACTGATGGGATTTGAAAAGACAATGAGCCAGCAGAGATGTGCTAAAGTTGTCTGCAAATGCAGAAAGCTGCTGAAATAACTGCACTTAATTTTCTTCCAATATAAGATTTGTAAGCTTAGCATTCCAGAACAAAAATAGTCTTTAAAAATGTTAGTATTTGACTGTGTAACCTTATATAGGCAAAAAGCCCAGACACAGTTGAAGCTCACTTGCTAAATACATTTTATTTTAGAGATTTGGAGACAGTTTTAAAAGAAGATAAGCAGAAATTAAAGCAAATGCAGAAACTACAGCCAAAATTCACAGAAGAACAAAAAAGAGAGCTAATTGAAGTTCATCCATGGATCCAGCAAGGTGGACTGCCAAAAACCGTTGCTAATTCTGTAAGTTTAAATGAGTTAGTTACTTTTGCATGTCTAACAGTGCTTAAATTATTAGCTACCTATGTTAGACTTTTCCTGTTGCTGTGAAAGCTTGGTCAATTATGCAGAGAAAAAAATTCAAACTTCTCTGCAGTGGTTTCTAGCTTGATTTAGTTTACCATAAGTCTTCTTTCCAATGGGAAAGTCAAAGTAGTGGTGAATGCAGTATAAGAAATTTCCTTCCTGTTTCTAATTTTCTGTGTATCTGAAATCCTTTATCAACAAACTCAGAAACTTCACTACATAAAAAAAAAAAATCTCCATTTTGTGCCCAAAAATTTATTCCCAGTGCTTTCTAGAAAGTACAAAATTAATGGGACTACACTCTTGCTTTTTTTTTTCTATCAGACTTCTCATGCAGGATCATCTCTTGCCTTGATTCTCTAAGTGGATTAAAGGCTTGTAAAGCAAAAAAAAAGAAGAAAAAAGCCAAACAACAAAACCCAAAACAAACCAAAGCATCCTTGTAGTTTTATTTGTTGTCTGTGCATTTTACTTATTCATGCACAACTACCTGATTACATTCTTTTCCCTAAGCTTTCCATCATTTGTAGATTCTTTTTTTTTGCCTGTAAGTTATCAAATGCAGAGGCTCCCTTTGCACAGGAGTATTACAAAAGTCAGTGTAACAGAATTGCAGTGGAATCCGAATCCGGATGTTAATTTTACTGCAACATTAATACTATAGTGTCCAACTTGTGTAAGTGCACAGTGGCTTCAGTCTCTTAAGTGCTGCAACTGACATGAACATATTACTGCAGCGTTAGCGATCAAATGGAGAAAAAGGTGATTGGAAGTGCATGTAAAATGTCAGCATTATAAATGATCTGTGACATAACTGCTTCCAGTAGAGTTCTCAAGTACCTGTATTGATTTACTACACGATATAAAAAGATTGTGTGGGGAAAAGTCAGGGATTGGAATATATCTGGTAGCTGCAGCACAGATGTAATGGTTGCCTTGGAATCGGGGATTGCGTGCAAATGGACTGTTTGGAAGAGGTTTTGTTGTCTTTGACTTACGAGTGTTTCTATATTTTTCTTTGTAGGAATGTATCTTTTGTGAGGACAATATTCAGAGCAATTTTTATACATCATATGATGAAGAAATCCATGAAATGGACCTTAATGAAATGATTGAAGACAGTGGGGAAAATAACTTGGTTTCCCTGAGTCAAGTCAGTGAAGAACAAACATAGCCTTTGAGTCTGTTTTCAAAGCTGCTTCAAAACTACAGTAATGACCCATAAAGGTTTTAGTCTTGTTTCCAGCAAGATGAATCTGGTTCATAAAAACAAATATGTTTTTCTTGCTCTAGAAGCGTCATTTGTGAATGAATCTCGTTTTAAATGGTGGCAATCTCTTCCCAGTAAGGACCTTGTTGAAGATGGTATAGCTTTTCTTTAAACAAGAAAGACTCATATTTTGCACTTACGCCTCAAGTATTTCTTTATAAACTTGAGAAACTTTCATTGATGCCTACTGGTTTTTGCAGAGTGGGTTAATGAGTACTGAAAATCCCCTTACGTACATACGGTTCTTCAAATCTCCTTTTGGTAATGATTCAGCGTTACAAATTGTTCTAGCAATTCTGCGTAGTGGCTCTTTAGCATTGTTCTTAATATTTGAAGTGGTCCAGCATAGTAGAAGAGGTAACCTTCAAGCAAATCAATTTGCAGTTGCCCATCTCATACCAGTTAATCCCATCCTCTTTATTTGTTTCCTATAGTTTTGAATGTAGGAACCCTTTTTGTCTAAGAGAAATGTTGAACTAATTTTGCAAGACGGTCTTGGGTAAAAATACTTACGTGAATGTCTGAGAAAGTATAGTTGAGTGCTGATGACTTTGTAGCCTTTTATTTAAATGGACGCTGCAATACTATGAACTGTTTATTACCTTGAAGCATCGTTTATGAGAATTTATACACAGGAAATCTTTATGCTCAAAGATTTGAAAAACTAAGACCACAGAGGATGACTGCGTATGCTCCAGTGACTGTTAGACGAAGCTTGGTATAACCTTAACCTTTATTTCTGATTTGTTCTGTCAGGAGGTCAGCCATCAGTTTTTCCTGTGTGGCTAAACAAACATCAAACTTGTATGTGGCAAGAGAGGATTAGATATCTCTTGTCACTTGAAGATAGTTCTTATAAAAAAAAGAAGTGATTTTGAGAATAGTGTTGACTTTCACTATATATGAATTGCATAATCAAAACCTTAGTGTGGCTGGAATCCTTTGCTGCAAAGGATTTAATTTTAATGCCTCCGAGATTGTATTGACTTGAATATGTGTACTCTGTCGTCTTGTGCTGTTTATACATGTTGGATGTGGGAAGCGAACACAAAAGAGCAGCTTTAATGTATTGGTTCGTTAAAGGACATTTAATTGCAGTATTGCTAAATGTCAGTTGCAGGTCTTGGGGTGAAAAACATATGGAGAAATTCAATTGACTTTGATATGTTTGTCTTGAAATATTTTTCATGGAAAGCATTTCCTTTTTTTATTAGGATAACGTTTCTATTCACTGAAATTTAAGGTTATTTTCATTCTATAAAAATATTTCTCTTTGCATACAAAGAGGATGTGAAGTTAGATCTGACACCAAAAACATGCAGAAGTGACTGGTATTTGCTTAGTGGAAGAAATAATTTGTGTAAAGCAATTGGTTATTAATTGGACAGTGTCATGAGGAAATTCACATTGAAGACAGGTTCCACAGGTAGCAGAGAGTGTGAACTTGTGAATCAAGTAGAATCACAATTTAAAAAAATAAGTATCTTAAATGTAGTGTGAAGCACTACTCAGCAAGATCTGATTCCTGTCTTTAATAGTTTAGCAAGGTCAAACCTAAATATATGTAAATATAAAGTGAATGAGAAATTTTAAAATGTTGGTGTTCAAGTCCGATGTATTAAATGTTTTCATCATAAATGGAGCAGTGCAGCTATACCAACATATTAAATATATTCCATTTTTACATGTAAACACAAATAGTTTTAATTGGACCAGGGTTTGGGAAAAGTAAAAGCTTTATATAAAAGGAGTGCATCATAATTATACAAATTGTTTTCAGGGACTTCTCAACCACTTTGAACTTCTTTGCTTTAGCATGCTTTTTTTTTTTGGTGTTTTTTTTATTATTATTATTTGTTCTCATTTCTTCTTTTTTTTTTAAGTGACCATCTTGTAACCATAACTTAGTGAAAGGAAGAGAAAAGTATATTTAGAGCATTTTGTGGATGTGCTTACTTAAGGACTTAATCTTGCATCCTTAAAGTGTTTGCATTTACAGGGTGGTATTAAAATATTTTCCTGTAACTTTAAATCTACATGCCTCCATTTATAGATAAGATTCTGAAGCTGTAATTTTTCCAAACTGTTGTAAGATGACTTATTTGTGATGACACTTTGTCAACATGTCAACGATGTTTTCTGTACACTGTGCAATATATTTTGGTTTTGCCACTTGTGACTAATTTTTATGACTTTGCTTTTTAGAAAACTGGTAAATAAAACAGATATATTTTTAGTTGCCTTTTTGTTCTCTACTCCATCTAAGAAGCAAAAGTATATGCGTTACTGACAGGATGTGAACTGGTATTTCAAACTGAGGAGCTTGCAAGCTATGATTTCAGTTGTGGCTGACTGTCGTGAAGTAAAATTACAGGCCAGAAAAGCTGGCAACAAGCTTAGTGGCCAAATGGAAGATTGAATCTTTATATTTACTAGTCATTCTGAAAACCGTTTACAAATTTACTACCTGGAAGAGCTATGCAGCTGGGTTCTCTGTGTTTGTTGTTCAAAACCACCAGAAGACACACGTTGTCCTTTCTACTTTGTTTAATGTCAGCTGTGGATACCTTTTCTCCTGCAGCCCTCTGTGGTTTCGTACTGGTAGCTTAGAGCTGGAGAATTACGGTTATGCCCCTTGAATTTGCTTTGTACAGTGATTGTTAGTCTTGTCGTGGTGTGAAGTGTCGTGTTTTCTGAAGATTGCTGAAACTCATCAAGGTAGTGTACCTTCTGGTGATATTCTTGTTTTATACTCTGATGAGTGGAGAAGGTGGAGAGGCTTGAAGATTTCTATTTTCTCACTATGGGCTATGCTGTAGTTTAGCGGGATGCTGCTTTGGACCACCCCTCCAGTTTAGGAGGTACTTGGGTTATGAGACCCTCGTTAAGTCTTTTTTTTCCATGACTGTGTTTTGAGAGCTGTGTGATCTTTTTAAAACAGAACAAGCTAGTGCAAACCCTAGTTTGGTCACGAGCAGCCCAGATACTTCTGTGAGCTGCAAAATCAAGGTGTTTCTGTACTGCAAAACCGATCACCCCACAGGTGGATTGCCTTCACACCAAGGGTAGAATTGCGGTGTTGTGCGCTCTGTTGCCGAGCCATGCGTTTTAAAGCATGCTTGTTCAACACACCACCCGAGTCCCTTTGAAGTCTTCTGAACGGACCCTAAATACGTGAGCCGTTCTGTCCATGTGAAGTCTGAAAACACTTTTGTCCTAATAGCACCTTGGTTCCTTGCTTAGCTAAAGGTGCAGAGGAGAGAGGTATTGATGAAGCAGTTTATAGAACTACAAACCCGAGTGTCATGCACACGTACAGGGTATCTGTGCAAGTCAGCAGAGAAGGGATTGTGCTAGCATTTGGGTGTAAGTTTTAATAATAGATATATGACATTGGGAGAACTCAAGTGCTGGTGATGCAATAAATTCCCAGGTAATGTTTCACGGTTATTTCTGCTTCTGGTAGGTTTTTGCAATTGTACATGTAATAAGAGTACAAGTTATATGTGGCTTCAGGTATTCATATGCTCCTCCTTGGTGACGTGCCTCCTGTCAGCACTCAAAGATAACGGCTTGCTGTACACTGCAACTGTTGGGAGCAGCCTTTGTCAGAGAGAGTTTCTTCCATCTCAGTAGCCCCTAGGCGTCACTGGTGTCCTGCAACTGTATTTGGCAGTTTTGCCACCCCTGTTTTTTCCTCTATTCAGCTGCTTGTGTTTTGGGGCTGTTGACTTCGCTATGACATTTTTTGATGTAAAAGGAAAGATCTGTGATTTGCATTTTAAATAAGACGATAAGAAAATTAATAATAAAGAGCTGTTGGCCCAGTGATAGTGAATGCAAATACAAACTTTCCGCTTGGAAAAGGGAAAGCATCGGATTTTAGTCCACTTAAAGCTGTCATGCATTTGGAGGGGAAAAAAAAAAGCTCTCCTTACTGAGAATTAAGATCCTTGATTGTTCTTTTGTCTCTCTAGCAAGGGTGGAAAGAACGTAATGGATTGATAAGCCTCTGACTCAAAGAACACGGTGAAATGAGTTGCATGCTTCTGGCAAAGTGACAAACAGATGACTTAAAAGGAGAATAACATTTGTGGCTGTAACTTCCAGAAATTCCAGTGTCTGCTTGTTCACAAGCGGTTAGAAGCTTGAGAAATATATTTGATCTATTGAATGAGGTAATGAACAGCTCATCAGCTCCTTTTTCTTTGGGGCTGTGCAAAAGGACAGCATTTTTAGAGATGGTACACAAGGTGTGTAATTACTTTGTGTGCTTCAGTGGTGCAGCTTGAAAAAAACAACAACAACAACAAAAACCAACCAGAAAAACCCACAAAACAACCCTAACCTCCCCACAAACACTCCCCCACAAAACCAACCCAAAAACCAACTTCTGCCAGGCTTCCAAAGTGGAAAAGTATAAGACTGGGTACAAACTGAGACAACTGAGCCCTCTTAATCATGGGTATTTCTCTTGGCATGTGCTGAAAAAATCTGAGGTGGTGGGGTTTCATTCTACAGTGTTTCTGGCTCTGGATTATATCTAGTAGTTGCAGACATAAAAAAGGTGCCGTGGCAGCACACGAATACTGCTTAACCTTAGTGGATGACATGCAAGTATGAAAACACTTGCTATTCACTAATAAAGAAAATGCTTTTTTACTGAAGAACACATTGCGACAGAGCTCCAATGTCCCGAGGCACTATGAACGAGCCGTTCAGGTGGCAGGCCCTTTGCTTCTGTTACTCACAGGACTTGTGTTTACATCTGTAATAAAACCAAAAAAAAAACCCCAACCAACAACCTCCTCCTCTCTCCCCCAAAAAAACCCACAACAACAACAAAAATCCAAAAAAAAACCCTGCAAAACAATAAAACAACCTAGTAGTGTTTTCAGCAGTGGGTTAACCAAAATGAGTAGGTGCTGTGGCACAACTGTGATGCATTTCCAGTGGCGGGTACAATGATTTCTGTGTAGTACAGGATGGGGAAATCAGTAGCGAGACAGTTCTGGAGCCCCTGCTGCAGCCAGGGGAGATTCTTGGCAAGGGAGCGATTCACCATCAGCCCTAGAGAACCATACTACTATGCATTTCATTTGGTGTTTTATCTAGACAAAAGGAGACCAATCTGGGGATGGATTGGAATTTCCTGGTACTCTAGGTAGGATTTGTTAAGGTGCGCTTCTGGATTGGAATTTCCTGGTACTCTGGGATTTGTTAAGGTGTGCTGCTCTCTAATCTGTGTATTAATACAATAAAATGAGTATAGTGAATTTATTACCTTTAAAGTGTTATAATGGTCTAAAAGCAAATTGCTTGTGTTGCTGTTGCACTGTCAATTTCAAAAACTCTACTTCTGTCCAAGAAAGTATTGGCTGTGCTTCTTTATTTTTTTTTTTCCAGTGTATTTGGCCATTTGCTTGTCTAAGGTAAGGTCTGCTGCTTTCCCTTCTGTCGTCACCAGCTGACTCCCTTTGAAATCCTGTGCCTTTTCGTGTGGGGGGAAACAAAAGAAAACCAAAGCTAGAAACCAGAAAACCCAGAAACCCAATCATACAAGAGCTGGATAAATCGAGCCAATGCATTTCTCTAGCAAGCTTTAATCTTTAATTTTCTTCATTGCAGGAAGAGGAGGAAGGGTTGGGTGCCCTGTGCTTGCCTCTGCTCTGGTTTAGGTGTGTGCTGGGACTGGTGTGGCTCAGCTCTGCTGAGCCCTGGTGAGACAGGCTCGGTTCTTTCAAATTCCCAGGTAAGAGCCACATCCGTGGTGTGAGTTTGTACGCAGGCCTTTAGACTAAGGATCTAATCTGAACCATCTGTCCCTTCTGTGTGCTGTGACTTGGGCTCCTGCTGACTGCATCGCTCCAGCTTGTGGGCGTTTACCTTTTTGTCGGGAGCGTATACAAAATTACTGGAACATATAGAGGCTGTAGCTGGTACATAAATTGGTCTTAGTGCTTCTCTTGTGCTTGTGTTAGACTTTGCCCACCTCCCTTCCAGTTTGAATTTTGAATACTGACAAATATGGCTTCCCATATTGTGAAAAACTGTTTTTTTGTGGTTTGGTTGCATTTCTATATTTGCCAAAACTGGAGGTTTATGGTGAAAATGCTTAATTAGATTGTAAACCAGCTTCTTTGTGCTTAGTAATCAGGAGTGGCAATAGCTGCAGTGTAGAAGTACTGTTGCTTCTGGAGTCCTAAAATACATAATTTGTTTCTGCAGCAATATAGAATTCTAAGAAATAAAATAACATCTTGTTATTTATCTTTTGCAGCAACAGAACACATGTAATTTACTATACCAACCAGGATAGTTTAGTATCAGATGGTATTTAAGTGAACTTTGTTGTAATAGCTATCTGTTGGAATTGTTTCTCTTCCTGTTTGGGCTAAATCAGGTTTTAATTTGCCACCAAAAAAATTTAAAAAAAAATCCAGGAAATAATGGAATTGAAGAAAAAATTATGTGTCTGCATCAGGGCATGGTTTTCCCAAGAATGACCTGAAACCACTCTGGCTGCAGGATGATCTCTGGAGCGGCGTGGAAGGCTCAGTAACTGCCCCAGCCCTCAAACCGAGCTTCGCGGGCTCTGGGTATGCTCCGCCTGGGCCTTCAGACCCTCCTACAGGAACTCGGTTACCAGCCTGGGGCCAAAAGCAGCGTCCCAATTATTGCACTTTGTGCATTTAAAAAAAGCATATGGTGTGACACAATGCAGACAGAAGTGACGATGTGAAGAATGTGGCCATCAGGAGTTATTTCCAGTGTCTGTATGCAGTTGTCTTGACAAGCCCTTCCTTTTTTGCGTGTTCTGAAGAGCTGCTGCCTGCCTGTGAATAGTGAAGACTTTGTCCCAGCTGCTGGGTGGAGGGCAGGGAAGGATGGGGAGGATCTGAGCCTTCTGTTCAGATCTGGTTGCTGGGAAGATGCATACCTCTTCCTAAGCTCCACCGCCCTGCAGGCAGCTGAAGGCTGGAAGACTTTTGTTCACTCTTGGTTGCCTTGAAGTTCTCTTTTGCCTCCCTGCCTTTCAGAGACAAACCCAAATATAAATATGTACATTTTAGAATTGTGTTGAAACTTGTTAAGTGCTGAAATCCCATGGCAACAATGAAGGATTCCCACATCATGTAAAGAACTAGGAAATTCTTCTGTTGTCTTTAGCTATGCGTATACAAAAAAGATGGTTACCATACTACTTCGAATGGAGGGTCCTAAAGCTTTGGGTGTAGTTAGGCAGTGTATTTAATATTCTTTTAATAGTAATTGCCTTGAGTTACATGAGCAGTGAATTTAAATGAGGTCAACTGTAAAGACCCGATTATGAAAGCACTTACGTACAACATTGTTATAATATTCCTACCAGTCCACATAAAATTCCTTCCCTGTGTGTGCTCTGCCATTATGAGGTGATGCTCAAGTCTTAAAGAATAGACTTTTCAGAGATTTCTGGTTTGGATTTTTGAGGAAAATCTGTTTGTTTGCTTTTTTCTTTTTTTAAAAAAAAAGGTTGTCTGATAGTTGATATTAGCTACCAGACTAGTAAAATAAAGGTGTCTGTATCCTAATCTGAGTAAACTGGTGATAGTCTTGAATCAATTTCACAGCAGAACGATTGAACCAGAGTGCATACTGTAAATGGTTTTACAATTACAATTTACAATGGTAAAAAAATGGTTTTACAGATTTCACTTAATGACAGAATTAGTTTGATGAAGTGATATATGAGTGCCTTTGTCACCTACTTTAGTGTTCATAGGCCTGTGAAGTTTATGGTGTTAACTTTTACCCATTACGCTGACAACAGTGGCTTTACAGGTAGAGGCTTTTTGAATGTATTTGGCAGGATCAAAGGGTCCAAATGCTCAGGAAGTTGTTGAACAGTGACGCTGCCCATAGTGCCTTCCGAGGGGACAAACTGCAGTAATGCAGAGGAGGGTCGGGATACCTTGGCCACCATAATGTAAATCCTCCATGTGTCTGAATGAGCCGGCGGTAAATGAGGTCCAGGAAGCGCAGCAGTGCGTTATCATGGGTTTTAAGAAGTGTCTATAAATGGAGATGGTGTTTATCACCTAGTTGATTTACATAGTCTAACTTGATTATTCAAGCATTTCCAAAGAAGACTTTTAAATCTTTCAGGTAAAAAAAATTTGTTTTTCAATTGAGAGGACAGTGTGAAAGAGAGAGAAATCTGTATTTTTTTGTTTGTTTGGTTGGTTGGTTTTTTTGTTCTGCAGGAGTGTTCCCAGGACTGTGGGTGCTAACAACCTTCCACAAACTTTGCAGACTTTATCAACGCATGTAGTAGTGACTTGAAGCCGATTGCCAAAACTTACTGTGAGTAAATTGCTGCAATTAAATGTATCCACAGCCTTCCAAGCATGGTGTGTTCTATATGTCTAAGCCCCCTAGATAAGACTAGGCTGAACTGCGGCCCTGGGCTATATATAGAAGGTGACAGTTTGCTGCTCTGGAAACATTTGGGTTGTTGCACTCTGGTTTGTGACTTTCTTGAAAGAATTGGAGGAAGAGGATAATAGCACAGTTCCAAAGGGCACTGCCTCCTCTTTGAAATAGCTTAATGCTACCTTTTTAAAAATACTTTTATCAACAGCAAAACATAATTTTATCTTTTCTTTGGGTGAGATGTAGTGGTTCCTTGTCAGAGAATTTGAGAAAGAGATGAAGGCAAATGTCTCTTGAGTCATGTTGATATTTGGACGTTTAGGAACAGTTTAGTTGAATGGAGTTGTTGTTAAAAGACAGACACAAAAGGAAGGCACAGGGTTAAAGCTGTGTGCCTCCATGAGCTATGACCATAACAAATGAGAAAATTGTCAAAATAGGGAAGGTTGGAATTGCCCTGTGTCTAGACAAAAAAAAAAAAAAAAAAAAAAAGGGGAAAAATAAGGAGGAGAGAGAAAAAGTGACATTTAGAGCTTTTAGCAAAAGAAGCTACAGCCTCAGAACCCAGCCTCATGAAGGGCTATGTTCACCCGGGTTCTCTGCTAAACTTCATTCCTAAATTGTCAGTGTCTCGGTACAGATCTGAACTCTAAGGTAACATCTAGAAACTGGGTCAAATCAAAATCATGTGTCCAGACTTTTACTTCAGATTTTGGTGTCTTTGAAAATCAAACCCCAAATAAGTAATGAGGCCACTTGAATCTGTCTTTGGCTTTATTCAGAGTAATGTATAAAATAACTTTGTCTAAACAGTATTTTAATATTAAAAGTTCTCTAAAAACAAAACCAGTAAGTACAAAACATGTAAAAAACTATACTCTTTTGTTTCAGGGGAAGGACAAGGGAAGTGGAAGCCCTTCCGCTTTTGAAGGTGTGTGGTTTATTTCTTGCTGCTCAGATGCCATGGTTACGAGCACTATGGAAAACAAACCAGTGGCACCAGGTAGGCTACTTTGCTATTTTCCAGCAATCCTGATTTCTCTGCCCGCTGGTGGGATTCTAACAGGAAATGGAGAGGAAATGATGCGTTTCAGCAACGGAAAGGATCAGATGCCAAAGTCTTCTAACTTCAGCCAGAGACCTGAATCTTCCCCATCACGCTACAGGATTCTGCTCCATTTCTAGAGGGAATGTATTGTGAGCAACAGTTTTGGTTTGGTTTCTCATCCACATGAAATGAAGTAAAGGTGAAGGCAACACACTTAGCTGGAGGCTTCCCCAGAAACTGATAGGTTTTCCCAGAAGTGGTGAAATGGGCTGGGATCCACAGCTAAATCCCTTACTTTTTGCTTGGCCACCCATCTCTGTTTTCTTGCGGCAAGGACCTGTTTGTTACAGGTGATTTAATGTGTTGAATGACCATGTAGTGACTGCCTGTATATGCTGTACTGTAAAAGTGGCTAACAGTAGGATTACCAGCCTCAAGAGTCAACCTCTTTGTATATACAGGATTTCAAAGTACCTGGTGGGGCATCTAATATATTCAAGGAGGGAGGTAATGCTTAAGAATTCCCTTGGTATTGCCGATACTACGGGGATCCATTTTCCCAAAGCAGGCAAGCAGTATGCTCGGGAGCATGCTATTTGGGAGGAAAAGGCAAAGAACAGAAAACACCACAAGCAAACCAAAAAAATGCTTGAATGCATGTTACCTTTTTTTCCTGATTTACTAATTTTACATGACACTAATTTTCTTTATGTTTGTTTGCATATTTCCTTTCCCATCTGGCCTATGTCATTTACATCTATTAACTTAACATGCGTGTGTGTGGCTGAGTCAGGGTGGTCATTGCTAGGCTGGCCAAAGAGAACTTGTCTCTGAAGTGTTCGGGGTTGGATGGGACTTACAAAACCTGTTTGGGTGACCAAATAAAGCAAGAAGATAGAGCATATACATCTGTCATTCACCCTAGATACATCAACACTTGCTATTTATGCACAACCTTAATGTTCCACTCAATATCCGAATCTCATAATGTTTTAGTCAAAGGAGACTTCAGAACATAACTTTCGAGAAGGTTTTTCTCAGCTGAATTGGCCAGTTAGGCAATAAAAAAATGTACCTTGAGAGACATGTGACCAGTTTTTCATTAATGTAATTCTGGAGTTAAATCCAGACTGCATGATTAGAGGATGGAGGGAGGAGTGTCCAGCGGCAGACGCAGTTCTAGGAAACAGACGCCTTTACTTGCTGAGTGTACTTAGTTGATCTCATGTGTAATACAAATTAAAGCACAAGAAACCACTGGCTACATTCAACAGCAGTCACTCCTGCGACTGGCAGCAAAAGCCTTGATTTCGGGGAAGATTTGACAGTTTTGAGAGATAAGGAAATGATCTGGCCTTATAGATTCATTCTCCTCATTAGTCTAAATGAGCGTTCTTCACTGTAGTCCCCTTCCCTTTTTCCTCTGGCAATGGGAAGGCTTTTTCATCAGCTCATTTGCAACGTTTCCCCTCCTGTACCTGTGCTATAAACTGTTTGATTGAAACAGCTCTAAATCGATGTATAACTGTATAAACCCACAAAAGATGTGGGCAATTTGTTGGCAGATTCTCTTTTTATTTTCTCTTCCCCCCTCAAAAAAGCCCATATAGATAATACTTCTCGTTTCCTTGTGAAGCCTTGCTAGAACTATGCAAGAGCAAAATTATTGGTTGTCATTATAACAACTGGTGCGTCAGTATAATAATATTTTCATTGCATCCTTTAAAACTTCTTAAAAATAAATGAATTCCAAGGTGTTAAAATAAGCAGGTAGGTATTACTGTTTGTCCTTCCTGGAAATCCAGCCAGTAGACCTTCTAGCAAAAAGTTGAGAGGTAATAATCTGGCTCGTGGCTTTTGGTTATTTTTTGGTGTTTTTGGTGGGTTTTTTTTAAAGAGGTTAGGGGAGTAGATTATAATTTCACAAATAGAAGAGTGGTGCTTCTGGGAAGGAACGGGGGTTGGAACAGACTCCTAAGCCCAGAGCATCAGGATCTTGGGTTTTGGCATTGTATTTTGAAGACTCCCTTTGTCACTGGAGTTTTGGAGCCTTGGGATGACACTCTAGTTCAGCATTGGCTGAAAGGATGTGAATCATTTTTCCTGCTTCCTGCAACAATTGAAAGTGCAGTCTGTGGTGCTGTTACTGAGTCACCCTGACTGTCTGTGCTCTGTGACAGCCAGCGTGGTCACTGCTAAGCAGCCAAGTGCTGCTGATAACATGCTGCAGCAGAAGAGCAGCTGTGTAGACCTGTTGGTTGGCTTGGTTGTCCCTGTTGTCCCCATGACAGTGCTGCTCTGGGCAGCTGCCTGTGCACATCCGCACAGGGCATGTGCAGTATCATGTGGGAGTAGTTGTGCCCTTTGGGTCTCATATACCTCTTTTGGAGACCAAGCACACTCAGGAGCTTTCCAAGTTGTGTGTCACTTCATATAAAGCTTTCTGGGAACTGGAGGACATCCTGGGAGCTCTGTACAGGCATCCCAAAGCTCCTGAGGAGCACGTCACTGCTCGCTTGTAGGTTGCGGTTATGGACTCCACTGAGAACCTGTCTTGGCTTACTGAGAAACTGCCGGTGCAATAGAGGGGTCAATGAGTGGGAGGCTTGCAGATGCATAGAGACTAGCAGCTACTCAGTAGAGATTTGCTCCAGAATCCTAGATTTTGGTACAAAGCTGCACAATCCCTCTGTCTGGACAAGGGGATTCAATTACGCTTGTTTTCTGACCGGTTTTCTGCTCCTGTGAAGGATAGAAAGACCCTGGACCAGGCTCAGATGTGTATAACGTAGTCTTGAACTGCTGGTACTCTGCAGGCACCTGCTGAGGGTCCGTTGAGCGGGAAAGGAATTTGTGTATATTGTTTTGGAAAGGGGCAATGTGTAGGGTAGATACCACCCATGTTGGAGGCCAGCCATGAGTAATGAAAGACACCTTTGTTTTATGAAGGCTGGTCATAAACACCAAAGAGCATTTGCAGGCCCAAAAGGAGAAAAATCGCTAGGAAGTTGTGCGATTCAGACCTTGGTGAGGCATATGGGTGTTGTGAACAACCTCTCCCAGTTGGTGGGAAAAGTTTGATGGGGCTGATAATGGAGTTGATGTGTCTCTTCTGGGCTTCCCCCCCGCCCCCTCTTCTCAATCTATGGAACACAGATTGCAAAATCTGTTGCATGGTGACAGTAGGGGTTTTACAGTGACTTTGCTTAGCTCAGGTTGATTCTGGTGTACTCAGTTTAGGGTCAGGAGGATGAAATTCTGAAGTTTTACTAATGTGCCTCAGCCATGGACAGTCCAAACTCTGAAACACAGCAAGGCTTCCGCAGGGGGCCACTGGAAGCTGCAGCCCGTTTTGAAACACGTATCTGAGTGGAAATGCAGGCTCCGGGCGATGCCCAGTAATTTCCCTTTCCTCTCAATGGGCGCATGATTTTAAGGGTACTTTAAAGTGTGCCTCTGTGGTGGTGATTTTAAATTAGGCTGCATTACTTTGTACTTAAACGGTCTTGGAGCTTTGCAGAGTTCAGCTGAGGGTGAACGAATCTGGGCGATTCCTGTCTGCAAACGTATGTTTGAAGATGCCCTAGGTCTGCACTTTCTCAGATGTAAAGAAAACTACTCAACGTGCTTTCAACCTGCATTTCAGCCTGAGATCAACGTAAAAACTAAAAAAACCACAAATTGAGGTAATTTTATACTTAAGAAATCTAAGGCCAGAAAGAATCAGCTAATATAATTGCTTGTATGTTGTCATTTTACTAAGTAGTTTTTGTTTGTAACCAAAGCAACTTGTATTTGCTCCTGGAAAAATATTCTGCCTCGCTTGACCTGATGACATTAAGAGAAAAGGAAGTTCATGGCTTCTTCCAGTGTCTAATTTCAATCTTTTTTCTTCTCATTTCAAACAGCGTGGACCCAGTATCTAGCTCTTGGCATTTAAGGCTCTACTTCACTGGCTTAAAAGACTTTTTGAACCCATGGCTTCCTCAGCTGGTAAGTGAGCAATATAACATATGTATATTATAACATAAGCAGTATAACTAATCAAATCACCCTCAATCATCATCTTGTTTAATTAAATTAAGCTTCAAGTCTCTTGCTGTAAGGTGTATTTTCATATTTGAATGTTTTCTGCACCAGCTTTGTGTTTTGTTTTGTTTTGTTTTTTTAACCTTCTTAAAATGCAGTGCAATGAATTGCACTTGCTGAAAACAATAATGAAATGCTAATGTTGCATAGGGAGTTAAAAATCCCATGGGAAGAGAGAGACTATTTTTCCCCTTTAGCTTAGCTCGTGCAGAAGCCTGAGAGGCTTAAAGGGTACAATTTAGTGACACTATCCATTTAGAGAACTGGGGACACAGGAAATCTCTATAAGAAAGAGTATAAATGCAACTTGGAACCATGCATCTCATATAAGAAAATGAAAATATGTCTTAGGAAGCAGAGGAAGGACACGCTTCTGATTAAGACAGCTGGATTAGTGGATTGTATGGATCCTCGAGTTTGCCATGTGCTTCTTGCATAACCTTGTTCAAACCATTGTGTCCATGTGTGCAGCAAAAAGATGTTCTCCTGTTCTCTTCCTGTGTCCCATCCATACTGGTTTGTGGGTTTCCATGGTCCAAGTGAGCACGGCCCAAGCCGTGGCTGGTGGGGCAAACTGTGGAGAGTTTACCATAATGCAGCAAGGCTCTGGGTGCTGGGATTAACCAACATTCATCCCAGCACACTTCCCATAAAAATAAATCCTCCTTGTTTGTGACTTGTTTCAATAGCATTCTGGACAATAAGAAATGCAGGCTGCTCTCTGTGTTACGGACAGGAGTGAACTGTCTGTTTAGCAGAAATTTCCCTCGTGATGTCTGTGTGCATCCCCTAACCCTGCTGCTGAGAGCTGGACTGGATTTTTAGTCTTCTGTTTTATTTTTTTAATTGGAATAGAGACCAAAACATTTATTTGGAGAGGAAAACTCTGTAAAGAGCTACCTGATACTTGCTAGTGGGAGACAAAGGAAGATGTGAGTTGATTTAGACAATCTGAAAGCTCGATCTTGCCTCCTGGCCAGAGGGCTCCGACAAAAGACCTGGTGCGTGTTGCCAAGAGGTTAGGAGGGGCTTTGAACCAAAGTCCTCCCAGCTGACCTGGTCTAACAAGGAGCAGTCTTCCCCTGCAACAGGTGTGAGTGACTAACATGCAAAGAGAGGGGAAAATGAGCCCTTCTATTATTCTTCAACTGCATATCAAACGAGAGTCCTCCTGTCAGTGTGCTGCTCCTCTCTCCTCTTACAGGGTGGCGCACCGTCAGATCAGATAGTCTGTTTGTATTACTTTGGAATGGGAAAGAATAAAGGCAGTTTCTGCAAAGAAGGACTTGAAAAGGCTTCACTGGTTTTTCATCAGAGCTGCTGGAAACCTTCCTTTTCCCTCATTGCCCTTTCCCCAGTCCCACCCCTGAAAGGCTCACCTCTTCCTGCCTTTGTCAGGGAAGTGTCAGATTTGACACCTTTGCAGTAAGGTACAGAAATGCAAATGGAGAAATCCAGCAGCACCTAATCAGAGGATGTAAACTTTCTGTGAACCTAATTTGTGGATTTAGAGGGGGGAAGCCATATTGCTAGCCCATTTCTAAAATGCTTTTGACACTTTTTAAAAAACTCTTAATAACACTGCTTTGACCTGGCTTTTTCTTTTCGGCTAATACAGGACAGAGAAGCGCACAGGGGAAAGATCTGTTATCCCTCTGCTGTGGTTCTTCCTAGCCATCCTGGCTTTGGGAGAACTCGCAGCCCCTCTGCCTGTTTCCTTCTGCAGTGGATGGGATGGACTGTGGCCAGGTCTCCAGGCGTGGTGGCAGATGTGCAGGGGGCTGTGCGGGCCCACCAGCTGGGGAGGGTTACCCCAGGTGTGGGAAGTGCAACCAGCAACATCCACAGGGATGGGAAAGGGAGCAGGTAAAGGGGGAAGGGCAGCTTCACCTCCCGTTCTCTAGGGCCAGTACAGGAAAAGTTAAGCAACATGTCTGCAATGCTCCTTCACAGAGGTGACTTTGCTGCTACCCACCCCCACACCCCGCCCCCCCCAGCCCTGATCCACTGCTGAACCAAAGCTGGCACTTTTATGTTGACTCTCAGCTGTGTTTCTGTCACTGAAGTGTCAGGATTTGCACTTGCTTTCACAGGAGTGTTACAGAAGAGCTCTAACCCGGGGGTCTTTCATCTCATGGAAATGAAGCCAAGCCAGGCTGCCTGCGGTGTTCCTGCAGCAGCGGAGGGGATGGAGCGGCTGCACCAGCCCAGGATCAACCCTGGATGTCACACCTGAGGACAGCCAGCTCAGGCAAGTGTCTGCAGCTAATGCTGCTGTGTGTGCGTGCTGCTGGGGGCCACAGGCTGGGCTGTGGTGGCTGCTGTTGTGTTAAGGAAACAGGCTGTGGCTTTACCTCCCTCTCCAGAGCGCCTTACAGAAAGGGGCGTTTTCTAGATGTTAAAAGCAAGGGGCTCTGTCTTAGTCTAACAGGGTAAGGTACTGATGTGTGAACCACCCTGGGTGATTACAGTGAGATATTGTTGTCTGGGCTAATTAAGCAAAATTGGAGACTGAAGTATCAAATACTTATGTGATACCTGGGGGAAATAGCTTTATAAAAATAAACCTGGCCTTGCGCTGGGGCTCAAGAGGTGCAGGCTCAGCCCGAGAGGTCATCTTGTGTGTAGGGTGTTACTTTTAGTGCAAGTGTCCCAGGTTCCTCCTTCATTTACACTTCAAAATGCTAACCTCCCTCCCTAAAGCAGAAAGGTCACTACAGAAGCTCTCACATCCCTCTGCCGAGCTGGTTTTTGCCCTTCTCCCCCCAGTTCAAAGGGAATTTAGCACAAAAGGGGAGGAGAAGAACCAAACAAATCTGATGGCCATCTTTGAATAAGAACACCAACCTCAGGTAACTTAAAGAAAACTACAAAGGAGAGGTCTTACCAATATCTTAGTTTCCACTTTTATTATTCCATAGGGTTGTTAACAAAAGAAAGTTACAAGTCTAGTCCCTTGGTAGTTCGGTTGCTTCCTTTCTCGCTTGTTCTATGTTTGGGAACTTCCACGTATTAAGCAACTTTACAATCCTTTTGGTTTTCCTCTTTACAATGACAGCTCTCTGAAAGCTGTTATCACAGCATAAATAACCTGGCATCTCCCAGAAGCAGGAACAGGGGAGGTGTCAAACCTCATGCACGAGAAAGCTGAGGGTGCCCCCACAGCCCCCTAGAAACACTTAATTGTAAAGAATACTTTCCAAATCCATTGCACACTCTATTCAACTTTGCATTCAAGAGCAAAAAAAAAAACAACAAACCACCAAAAAACCAAACCCCAAACAACAAACCACCCCCCCTACGAAGTCTTGCCCCAGGAAAGGCTGTGCCTAGCACTTGTGAAGTTAGGACTGTAGATGTATGAGCAACACCTTCAGATGGCAGATCAAGTAGAGTAGGTTTGAGACTGGCATCCAGATAAACTAGCCCAGAAATCTGTGGCCTACAATCAACCCTGCACCAGTATGACCTTGCTTGCTGCAATAACTTAAGTGTCTTCTAGTATTAAACAAAAGAAACATTTGAATTCCAGTACTTGAGCTAACAATGATTAGTACAAGAATTAAGTGCTTAATTACCGGCATTGTTTCCACACTTTTGTTAATAGTTAAGAATAAGGAACTGTACTTTTAGTTTTTTAAACTGGTTAGAAGTGCATCATACTCCACAATACATGCAATCAGTTGTGAATTCAGTATTTTTTTATTAAAGATTAAGAATAAAAAACATTTGACACCCTAATATACATAAAGTCACAATAAACTCAAATGTGCTAAAAGCAAAATGTGCATAAAAGACACTCACTTCTAAAAGGCACCCTGCCACCACTATCTCTTTCATGTTCACCTAATTCTGCCAGGTTTCTAGTTTTTCTCTCCCTTCACTGAAGGCGAGACTCTAGACTGCTACCGCCTAGGGACGTTAGCCACACCAACCAACCCCTCTCAGGGATCTTCGCTATCACTAGAACACTTAAAACTCTGCATGCAGACTCAACTCCCAGCTTCTCCTGGAGTTCACCACCACAACTTAAAATGCACAAAGGCTTTTTCTTAGAAGAAAAAGGTAGTGATATTCGGGCCACTTATAAGGGCCAAAAGAGAAAGAGGCAGGGTTTATAAAATAACTGCTGTGTACCCACTGAAGAGCTTTGCTACTAAAAAACCAACTCCCTCCTCTCCCTCCCCGCCCCCCCCCCATAACCCCCATAAAACCAACCCCTAACATTACAAACGCGCACACACACACGGATGAAATGTTAATGCGTTTAGCTATTAGCCTGTCGGGGCATGACAGCGTATGAGTGCCATGGATGCAGCCCCCGAGCCCTGGGCTGCCAGCCACCGCCAGGCAGGCCGGCCGTCCCTGCAGCTGCTGGCAGGGGAAGCTGGGGGGGGGCCCGGCCGCTCTCCCCGCTAGGTAGGTCTGCTTCCAACTCCTGCTGGCTCCTCCATTTACCAGGGTCTCCACATGGATTTGGGTAAGCTGGGCGATGGCAGGCCCCGCGTCCGGGAAGCGTCCAGTCCCTCAGTGGAGGTCTGGCCAGGCTCGGCCTCCGCCTCCTCCGAGTCGGAGCAGGTCTCTTCGCTGGGGGAAGGCGAGGGTGCCGAGGCGGGGAGAGCCAGGCTGGCAGCGGCGGCCAAGGCCTCGCTGCCGGGCCAGGGATCTGCCAAAACGTCCGCCATCAAGTCCGGGAAGCCGCCCTCGTCGAGGGGCATAGACTCCAGCAGGTGGTTGAGCAGCTCGGCGGCCGTGGTGGCGTCGATGCCGGGGCAGCCGGAGACGAAGGTGTGCACCTCGTGCATGCACTGGATGTAGCCGGCGGCGAAGCGCTCGCTGGCCTCACGCTGCAGCCGCCCGCCCTCTGCGCCGGGGGAGACAGAGAGGGGAGCGGGGTGAGGACAAGACAGGCCCGGCCCGGCCCGCCCCCCCCCCTCGCCGCCGCCCCGCCGGCACTCACCGAGGGAGCGGCGCTCCAGCACGGCCTGCACCCGCCGCACCGTCAGCTCCAGCACCTCCGCGTTCTCCAGCTTCGCCTGAAACTGACCCACCGCCGTCAGCGCTGCCCTGGGGTGGGAGGGAGCCCCCGCCGCCCGGCCCCCGCCCTCGCCCCGCCGCCTTACCTCGCTGTCGGCCAGCAGCAGCCGCAGCTCCTGCAGGCTCTCGTTGATCCGCGCCCGGCGCTTCTTCTCCACCAGCGGCTTCCTCGTCTGCGGGGACAAGCAGCGCCGTCAGCTCGACGCCCTCCCGGTTCCCCCGGTTCCCCCCGCTCCGCCCCGCTCGCCCCTCCGCCGCTCACCCTTCTGTCGGCCCGGGCCTCCGCGCAGCCATCGTTCCCCCGCGGCGGGCGGCCCTTGCCGGGCCGGAAGGAGGGCGCCATTGCGCCCGCCCGCTCCGCTCTGCTCCGGCTCCACTCCCCGCTCCGCGCCGCCTTACTTATACTCTCTCATTTGCATGTCAATGAGCCCATTGGCCGCGCCGGGCGGGCAGCCGCCGGAGCGTTGGCCGAACGGGCCAATGGCAGGCGGGCGCTTTGTCTGCGGCGGGGCGGGGCGGGGCGGGGCGGGGGGGCGAAGCTGTGGTTGCCGTCCGCCGCCGGCGTTGTTGGCCCGGTGCGGGCACCGCTCCGCCGGGGGGGGTCGGTCGTCCATTCGCTCGGCGGGGCTTGGCGCGGCGGCTGGGCAGGGCCCGGGGAGGGGACGTGCCCCCTGCACCGCGGCCTCGACGCAGTGGGACGTGTCAGTCACCTTCAGTAAACCCCCCCGAAAAGCCCCCAACGCGCCACCGTGTTGTGGGCTCAAAGCCTCGGGGAGCCTGTGGGGGGGTTGAGCGTGTCCCCGGGGCAGCCGTGGGCGTGAGGCCCACCTGAGGCCTGAGCGGGAAACCGGCGGGGCCTGGCGTGGGTCCGTGTCCGGTCCCCACCTAAATGGATGGGGAGGCTTTTCGAGTCGGGCCCTCACGCCTTGGGGGCTCTGCCCGGGGGTGACGGGCTGCTGCCGGGACATGTCGCGGTGTGGCGTCGTGCCTTGCGGCCGCTCTCCAGCAGCACGAGGCCGTGCGGCCTTTCCCCAGCCTGGGGCGGGGGCTGCTGGCCCGCCCGGTGGCCGTGGGGCTCTGGGCCCCGAGGGTGGGTGGCTGGGTGCTGTCCCCGGGCGCGTCGCGGCCCTGGGGCTGCCGTGGCTGAAAGAGGCGGGCAGCCCGGCTTTGTGCGGGTAACTTGATGCTGATGACAGTTGGCAGCTGCAGTTCCCCGGGCCGGCCGAGGCAAATAAAAGCGTCAGGGCTCGTCCCCGAGGGGAGCGACAGGTGTTCGCTCCCGCTCCTTTGTTTCCTTCCTTTTATTCTCCTCGCTAATGCATGTCATATTTTTACCGCCCGAGGAAACGGGAGACGCGTCCCCCGCTTGAATCGGTGGAGCCGCGCGCTTGCCTCCCCGTACGTGTCTGGCATAGCTCCCCTCCCTCCTTCATTTCACCCTGCAAAATTTGCCCAGGGAAAACCCTCGGGTTTTGGTGGTACTGAGTTTTTCTTTGCTGAGAGGTCCGGCGTGAGCTGGTGTGCCCACGGCTGCTCAGAGAACCCCGGGACCCCCGGCGCTATTGCTTTTTACTGATCCACGTCTGCAGGTTGGTGTCTGACCTATCCCCTGTGGTCCAGCGGGTGATGGCACGTGCTCTGAGAGAGACTGGGCTAGCTCTTAGTTGGTCCCGCTATTACTTAATGCTGCTTTTCATCTTCAAAGTGCCATATAAACAGTATGCTAATCCACGTCCGATCAAAGAGCACACCCGGCTAGAGATGTTCAGCACCATCTTCTCGCAGCCATCACAGAGGAGCTCATCAGAGATAAAGCTGGCACATGGGACATCTTGGCTGGAGACCTAAGCTCAGAACACTCTGAGCTTTTTGTATCGCCACAGACAGGAGATTTTATTTTTGGAAAGGTGGTTCTGTTTACTTTCTTCCTTTTATTTTAAAGCAACGATGCTTAGATATTGGCAAAGAGTTTGCTCTGTAGGTGACACGTTTCCTTGCACCAGGCAGGAGCATCCTGAGGTGGGTAATGGAATCTGTCCTTCTGCTTCCGATGCGCCCAACACGCTGTGTAACGCAATGTGGAAACTGGCTCATCCCTTTCATTGATACCGTTAGGCCAGGCCAGGTATGTAACATTTTGGTCTTTAAGCAAGTCAAGACACCTGTGACTGCATTTTGTGTATAGTTTATTCATTGGTAGCCTAAACAGGAGGGGAAAAAAGACAATTGTATGGGTGCAAACTACAGCAGACTAATGGGTGTCATGGTGTTGAAGGTGCCATCTTTGTTCTGAACCAAAGATGAACCACGCAAATACACACACACGCATTTATAAAATGTGCATTAGCGCACTGAATGTATGTAATCATGTGGAAAAAGATGAACCCCGATAGCTTCTGAGCTTGTTTTCTCTTCAGAGAAAGCTTAGCTTTTCCCAGCATATGCAAGCAGAGATGCTCAAACCCTGGGTTTTACACAAGAAACATTGCACCGCTGTGGCTGCCGACACAGCCTCCACATCTGTTAGGCCTCTCTACTGCAGCTGTTTGTTTCAGTTGTGTTTCAGAGCTAACTTAGGTTAGAGGTGCTGCAGTGTTATTCTAGGAAAATGGCGAAGTGAAGGAGCTCCTGAATTCACCCGGGTCGTAGTTCAGATGTGTCAGGACTTGGGTGACGAAACGCTGGTGGCCGCTCAACAGCCATGATTTCTCACAAGCTTCAGATCTGCAAGTTTTTGAACGGTGAGGAGCCACAGGCACAGGGTGAGGACTTCTGGATGCACGAGAAGAGGAGACTCCGGCAGTGGGCTGCCAAATGTTGTCCAAGAATGGCCAGAGGGAGTTGGCCGTGGCTATAACATCCTATTTCTGTCCTGACTTGGTGGGTGTTGATGGCGAGGTATTATATACATTGCCAGCTCTTGCTCTGCAGCCTGTCCTTCTGTGTTTTCTTTGAAAAGCTGCAGGTCAAATGAGTTGACAAATGGTGGAGCCGTTTGTGCTGGGCATTAAAAATGTATGTGCCATAAATATCAGGGCTTTACTAGAGCTGCCGTTCTGGAGGAGGAAGCCACTGCAGCCTATCTGCTGTAGCCTACAGGGATAATGTGACATTTTTGTGCCACTTTAAACAAGTTCCGTCACATCAGGTGAAGCAATTCATGATAACCTCATGCATTTTAATGGAAATGTCAACTGCAATCTAATAAAAGAAAATGTTCCTTAGATGCCTTGTCTTGTACCTCAGTGCTTGCCCATGCACGGCGGTTCCTGAAGAATTCAGCAAACCCATCGACTTACCCATGTCGTTCTTTCCAGGTTGAACCCATCCTGCTGCCTGCTGATGAGGAGGTGTGTGGGCACCGCTTTCTCCTCAAGGGAGGGTGGGAGTTTAACCTTTGCTAGAGCAGGGGGCTCCGTCCTCCCACACGTGATATAAATTACAGTTTAGCCAAGGAGGAGCATAGTTTGAGTAGAGATGCGGGATCAGTGCCTTGTTGCGTGTGTTTTCCTGCAAGTCCACGCGTAGAGCAGTATAATGCAGCATATAATACCAGGTTTTAATTCCTTGTAGATCATGTATGATTGCTGACACAGCTGCGGTGACAGTGGCAAAGGCAACTGTGGGAGGCAATACTGCAGCCTCAGCTACTTGCCATGTGTTCTGGAGGCAAACGCTCATGAGATGGGGGCGTCTGGCACGTAATGCCTAACGCGCTTCTGTTGGAGATATCAGGTGCATTTGAAAGCTTTCCAGCTCCCAGAAGAAGCGCCACAGAGACATAATGCAACTCTGGAAAGTTTTCAGGACTCTACAGGCAAGTGTGCTGCCATCCCTGTTCTTGGGCTTGAGTCAGTAGGTCACCCAGGCTCTCCGTGGATAATATAATCAGAGCGCGGAATAAAGACATGATGAGCATGGACAAGGTCCATTGGAAATGCTTGAGTAGTTTCTTTCATAAATGGTATAACATCTGTTGTCGTCGGAGGCACAAGTTCCTGTCAAAGAGACACGTCATCCTTATAAATATTAATGGTGCATATAAATGGTGGTGGGTGTGAACTGTGGCGGATGTTAGGTTAATGGGTGAATTGCTCTGTAGGCATCAGTTTGCTGTCATCGTACTTATTTCTACACTAACAAATACAAACTGTTTAGGTGGCAGAGCAAGCAAAGCGCTATCTTCCCCCTCCTCCTCTCCCTGGGGTCCCTACACAAATGAAATGTGTACTGTAATTAGTCTTCTGCCTTGTCTCTGATGAAAATTAGTCCCGCTCACAGAACCGAGGTAGAGGGGAGCACGCCTGGTGCTGGAAGAGCTGAGGGCTGTAGGTGATAAATGAAGGGAATGACGAAGGCTGTTAAAGAAGTTTGCAGCCTTCCCAATCAGCTGTATCCTAGTCGCCTTTAGTGCTATCGATTTCTCTGCTGTTAAAAGCAGATGTTTAAGAGGAAAATCGGGTTGAATATCACCGCTGAGCTGCTCTTGGACTTGAATCTGTTTGTTACTGCAAATTGCATTTGCTGCCTTGAGTGCTGAGTTTCTGTTGCCCCTTTCAAAAACCATAAGGCTTTTCCTACCCTTGGTTTTTTTATTTATTTATCAGCAGACTTGGCAGCAGTGGTCGTGTTCATCGGTTGGGGCACAGAAGAACAGCTCACGCCAGCCACAACGCTAATGAGAAGCGTTCAAAAGGGTCTTATGTCCGTTCACAGAAGAGCCCCACGACTGAGGTTGCTGCCTGCGGAGGCTCGGGTTCCCCTTTGTCTGAGAGGATGGGCCCTGCTTTCTGCCATTTCAAAGGTACTCCTCGTGATACTCACATGCAACACACGGTGAGGGGCTGTGCTGAGCAAGCAGTGAGGAAAGCGGAGCCTCTCCCCGCGGGGGAGTGATGGATGGGTGTTGTGCACTGAGGGGGTCTCCCCAGCAAAACCCTGTGTGCCACTTCTATTACATTGTCATTCCTTCCCCTCAACCTGTTGGGCTCTGCTAGAGAGATGTCTGAACTCACACATCATTACAAACTGCTTCAACTCCTGCCACGTAGCCTGCGGTCCGTTACCTGGTGACCGTGGCAGGGTCCTGTGTCCTGTGAGGTTAGAGGGTCCGTCGCTTGGTCACACTGTGTTGGTGGAACTTATTTCAGGGAGGTGGGAATAACTATCTGAAGCAAGTACAGAGTTTTTGTCAGTTGGATTAAAAAAACAATAATCTGCCTGTGATTCTTCAGGGAGAAGTTTCATGGTGTTTCCAGGGAAGCCTCTATTTGATTTCTCTAATATTTTTGGTATTTGAAGGTTATCCTCATTATGGGGCTGACTTCATTATTGGCTTTATCCTATCTTTGTAACAGTGATGCGTATATCACTGGTCCTCCTCTGCAAGATATTGTTGTTAGTTCCTAAATGACTGCCAGGCATCCTTGTTAAAGTACATTTTTTTTATGAGAAGGTGCTGAATCCCTTAAACGCGACCCTGACTGAGGCTGAAAGGTGCTTTAGGTGTGTGCCCTTCAGAGCATATTTCTCCTGACGTGCAGTGTATGGCCAGGGTAACTCCCAGTCTGTACCTCTGGCAATGACACTCCAAGTTTGTTGACAGGACACAGGTTTTATTTTTATCAGATTAACATGTACATAATCAGGCTCTGAACTTTGCTCCCCTGCGTTTTGTGAAATGCTGTAGAAAATGCCTGCTTTCATAGTCTCTCAGGGGTTTGCATTCACATTGCAAATGATATATCTGCAAGGGGGGGGGAAAGCCTTATGCTCTCAGGAGGATGTTTGCGAGATCCTTTTTATCAATGGCAGAATACATTCTGTGGTCAGTTGTGATAAACACTGATCTTTTCTAAACCAAAATAAGAAATGTTTTATAACAAGAGGCCAATCCCCTTTACTTGAGAGTCCTGATACCCATTTTTGGTACTTTGTAAAAATACTGGGTTTGACCCTATTGCAAGAGATACCTCAAATTGCACAGATACATTTCCTGGAGGTATCCATGGACAACCTGGGACGTGACCGCAGTAACAGATATTTGTGGATCTTGTCTTAACCGTGCCGTGCTCCTGCTCTGGCCTGTTTGTTTCTCCTAGGAGGTGACACTTTATAGCCCAGAATCCATTTAATGGTATGGAAAAGGACTGTTTTGAGGACTTGGTCTATTGAGCACTGTGGAAGAGGATGTCTTTTAACTACACTAAGTTTAGAGTGGATTTTAGCCTTGCTGTCCTGCACAGCTCATTTACTTGGCATATTGCTCAGCTGATTTATGTTGGTGGTTGAGCCCCTTAATCCACTGCAGAAGCTCCTTATGTCCATTTTGGTGAGGAGCCATCGTTTAGAGTCATGCATTGATGGGAGGTTGCATGAAGGAAGCTTAGCAAGCAGATTTGAAAGAGGTGATGAGTGCCATCATTCCTTCTTCTCCATATGTGTTTGCCCTTCTTTCTGGAGAAGCTTAGCACAGTTTAAGAGGAGTATAATGTTTTCGAATACTTGGACTGAGAAATAGCTCTGAAACTTCAGCACAGAGAAACATAACCCCTACAAGGTGCTTTCTGATGCAGGCAATGCGTGGTTGAACCCAATCAGCTACAGAGCAAGGAGCTGCTGCTGGCTCGAAACCTGCTGCCTCCAGTTCAACTGGGAGACCAACGTGGAGCTGGCAGGTTGGTCCCAGTAAATGTCCTTTGGGCTACTTGTGGGTGTCATTAATGGGGTGGAAACAAAAGCGTTCAAGACATTGCAAACTTCGGGTAGGCATATTTCTCTGTGGATGGGGCCAGTGACTGTTACCTGCTTGGCTCTCCCATTCCCAAGGCTCATGAATGTGGTGCAGGATTACAACTTGCAGAGGAGAATGTAATTCCTCTGCTTGGATAGTCATTTTTCTTCATGTCTTTTTCCAATGGGACATAAGTGTTGCAGGAAAATGCAAAATGTCTTTCTGCTGTTTTCCGTGCACTGACTTTCCATCATGTGGGGCTGCTCAGTACTTCCACTTGCCTCTCGGCAGTCATGCGGGGCTGATGGAAGGGACCTTCAGAGGGCTGAAGTGAAGGTGCTGTGCCTCCAAAATCTGTAAGAAATGATTATGCCTGTGTCAATAGCTCATGTGATTAGACACAAATCACATAAACAAAAAAGCTCAGGAAGGAGCAATGGAATCTCGAGAAGTCAGGAACATCATGCAGGCTCTTATTTGTGCTGTGCAGGGTGACTTAAAAGAGAAAAAAATGCTAGTTCATATAAGACAATATTATTTTTTCTAGAGAATTAAAAATGCTTTATTCTATATTGGTGGTTGGTTTGTTTTTTTAAGCTCTGGAGAAAGGGCAAGGACTATCCTCTGCAGCGTGCCTTGTTTTGTGGAGCACGTTAGGAAGGGGTTCATTTACTTGATGAATTCAGGATCCAGTTTAACTGGTCTCTGAAATGGCTATTTTTTGGGGGAAGCCATTTTATTGGCTTCTGGGGTTTACTTGATGTTCTCCGAACTCTAGTAAAAATTTCTTAGCACAGCTGTAGCTTCTGTGTCCTTGCAATTAATAGACAAAGCAAACACCAAGTTTGCACACATGCACAAACAGGGACTTCTGAGCAAAGTGGTAGGACTAGATCCACTAGAGGCTGGTGCATGTTGCTGTGTCAAATAAAACTCCCAATGATATACAGCCTAAAACTGTAATTAGAGGGCAGCTCTGAAAAACAACATAGAAACTGAAAATGCAGGCAACTTTGGTACACCGTCTCAGTTACTCTTCTTGGTTTCCTTCCCTCCAACCCCTTTCAGAGGTGTGGTATGTGGTCTGCCAGGGCTGCCTGGGAGCAGGGGTGGCTTGTCCCCAGAGCTGCTGGGCTGTCTGGATTCCGGCAGGCTCATTTGAAAAATGTATCATCTAAACTGTCTACAGATAAAAGTAGGACAATGAAAGGTAGGGGACCAGGTATTTGAAGAGCTGCTTGTCCTTGATTAAGTGTTTGGTGAGTAAAAGGAATTCAAAGAGCAAGACAGTGGGGAGCAAGGTCTCTGGGGTTGTCGGCTGGTGGCTTCCTGAGCGCATTTGTGTCACAAGAGGCACGTGCTGGCGAAGTCGCAGAAGGTGGCCCTTGCTCCAGGTGGTCTATAAAATGCCCCTGGCTTATAGGGATATATAGCACAAAGTATGTTAGGGATGTGGTTTCAGGCCATAGCAGGGAAATTGCTAAAGCTTGGCTTTAGAGACACCTCCAGCCCCTGCTCTGCTGGCCATCTACTCTTGATGCCTCCCTTAGCTTTGTTCTTGGAGGCTTTCCGGCACAGCTTTGCTAGACTTCAGGATGTGAGGAGAAATCACCTTGTCAGTCCCACGCCTCTGTGCTTTGTGCCTGGGATCAAACCATTCACCTGCAAGATGCAAGAGCAAGCAGTTGGCCAACACCAAACCCACGGCTGCCTGGTTTTCAGCAGAGCCCACTTCCTGTCTCTAACACCTGTAATTAGAGGCAAGCCCAGAAGGAGAAACAAGACTGATTCCTTGAAGAGCTCATCTGGAGGATCAGGAAGGACAGAGCGGATGGCTTCGGTGCAAGCTCTGAGGTAGGCATAAACTGGGTGGAGTCAACCCTCAGGCTTGACCCTAGATGTCAATGTAAACAGATCCTCTGGGGACTTTCATTATGGAAAGCAAGGGCAAACTGCAAGTCCCTACCTGTCAAACAGCCCAAGTTGGGCAGGTAGGGTTGAGCTGCCTCCTCCAGCTGCCTGGGCCTCACCGCAACAAGAACGGAGAGCTCGCTTAGCCCTGGGCATGGCAGGGACCTGCAGCGTGGTGGTTGGACAGTGACAGTACTGAAGAGTGAGGGCACCAGTGACCGTGGGTGACAGACCAGCAAGGATAGACCAAGGCAGTGCAGGATTGAATGTGCCTCTGCTGGGCAGAGGAACAACAGGTCACAGCATCCTCTGGGAGAGAGTCCTCAGAGATGCTGATGCTGTTCCTCATGGAGCAAGAAGGCAGGCCCTTTGGGTCTGGCACTAGACTCCATAAGACGAGGGCCCTTCTGTTTGGGCGGGATGTAAGCGTGCCCTGCTGCCTGCCAGCTCTTCCTTGTGAAGAGCAATAAGCCCAGGAGGACTGTTTTGACTATTGAACATGTTTCTGCCTGGTGCTGTGATGACAGCCTCTGTTCTGGTCAAGTCACATGTTGTGGCATCCTGAACTCCTTCCGTTTCTCATCTTTCTTCCTCCCATCTCTCCTGGACAGCTTTGCACCCTCCTTTTTTCCTTCAGTGTCTCCCTGCAGCTTTGCTGACACAGTCATCTCTCCAAAAACCCTTCCTGTTTTCTAGGGTTTTCTTTCCAGGAAAAGTTCCTTTATTATGATGGCTATTTTGGTTTTACGTATTCATTTATTTCTTATGGCTTTATATAGAAGAAAAGAGTTGCAAAGAGAAGAGTTGAGCTCCAAGAAGGAACTTAAACATCTACCATTCAAACATAGTGTCTGAGAGTTAAGTCTCTTGAAAGGGAGGTCTAACAAATCCATGCACTTAGCAAGAAGTTGTCTGGAAATTATCAGTATGACATTGGATGGGTGTATTTGAAACCCTCCCGATCCCTGGAGCTGATTTAAGGCTTCAGCCAGGTTCTCATCCATTCTGGATCTAGATCCATGTCATAAGGGCAGGCACGCACAGCGCTCCTGAGCAGCACTGCTTCTGCCAGAATAGGCACTGCCTTTGCTTCGTCGTCTCTTGGCAAGCCCAGGTCCTGCATCGAGTAGGAGACTTGCTTTCAATTTTTCCTTTCAGGCCAGGCAAACGAACCTCTCGGGACTGTGAAAGCAAGGAGCGAAGGGGAACATGGACTGTGGGCTAGGGGTTGAGAGAGGGGAACTGTTGTTTCATGTCCTGACTCCAAGGCCTGCTTTTATTCTTTTTGTGTCACGTTTCCTAGGAAGCGCCTTTATGATGTTTGTGTTCAGGCCCATGTAGGGAGGGCAATTGACTGATTTACTCTAGTGCCGTCTGTCTCTTTGTTGTATCAATAATGTTATTTGCACAGAATTCATCTGAAGGAGGAAGTGACCTTGAAAGCCTCTGGTCTAAATCAGAGTTTCCTGCTCCTTTTCCAAACTGAGCCACTACCTGAGGCTTCCCAAGGCTAGAGGGGCCCCCTCATGGTGTGCGGAGGGCAGAAGAAACATCAATCAGTACTTGTAGCAGATTGCCGTCCTGGTGCAGCAGCATGAGCAGGGCTGACATCATGGACCCATACGCTATGCATTTGAGCGTCTCCTCACTAGAGGATGGAGCAATGCTCAGGGATCATATTTTTCTTTTTCGCAAATTATTAAAAGTTCTCTTTTCACCCTATATGGCCCAGTATTTCACTGCAATGCCTCTTCCGTGGTCCTGCTGGATAGAAATTGCCTGTGTAGGACTACCCAGCATCAAGCTGCTTCTGAGCTCCAGAAATGCTGAGTGCTGGACTGGATTTGTGCCAATGGCAAGTGCAGTAATGTCCAATTCTGGGACCCCGGGGTGAGAAGGGTTGTGAGAATGTGGAGGGGGTCTGGTAGGGAGCTACCAACATGGTCAGGACCTGGGGAAGGTGGGCTTGTTTAGTCTGGTCAAGAGGAGGCTGAAGGGAATCTAGCAACATCCCACAGCTACTGGGAGAGCACTAACAGAGTTGGTGGAGTCAGGCTTTTCTCATCAGTGGCAGATAATAAACCAAGAGGCAGTGGCCACACAATGCATCTTGCAAGGTTCAGATCAGATACTGGGAAACCCTCTCTGCCATAGGGGTAGTGTAGCACTGGGACAGATTGCCCAGAGAAGTCAGGGAATCTCCCTCCCGAGTGGCTTTTGAGGCTCAGTTAGACGAAGTCAGCCTGATCTAGGGTTGGTGATGGTCATGCTTCAAGGAGGTTTGGACTAGAGACCTCCGCAGGTCCCTTCCAACAAGCATTTCAGTCACTCTGTTCATGCTGCTAAGACTGCTGGAGTTTTCAAGGAGAATTTCTGGACCTAAATATCTGGCAGTTTTTGTTTGACACAGTAACCCAGATCTAGATGGAAGCTGTCTGCTCCAGCTTACTAGGGTAGCATGATCTCAATATGAAGAATATTGATTCAGGAAGTAGGGTAGATGTGGAAAGGAATCACCTTTGCCCCCTGGGCAGGTGGTGGGTGTGAGGGGAGGGAGCTGTTCTAGCAGCCTGAAATGGCTGGAATTTCATTTGAATCCACTCTGAATTTTGGAATAGAAGCAAGGCAAAGTTTGCTGTGGCAGCAGAAAGCTTCTTGTTGTGTGTGCAGCGCTGTGTGCAGGATACCCTGGAGCGGTAACAAGCTGTCCCTTTGTTATGGTTTCAGCTCTTTAGCACTTGTGCAATACCAGTAGCCAGTGAAAGAGAGGAGGGGTGATGGGGAGCTATCTTTAATATCTTTTGTGATGTACTGTGAGCCTCCAGGAGGAAGTGTCCTTCCACACTTGCCATCTAGCAAGCTTTTCTGGGAGCAATGAAGTATGATTCCCCATGGCTTTGTGGTGTCTGTTGGACCTTCTCTCCTTTGTGTCCTCACTTTATTCCTTTGCATCCCAGCCAAAGGTGATCTCCTGTTACAGGACCTCTCACCTTGGCCCAGATTTTTTCTTCCTTGGTTCTTTGTTAAATTTAGCTAGAGAAGCTGAATGTTACTGGGGGAGGACTGACAGACTGAGGAAGAGGCTGAGGCCTTCAGTGGGATCATTTCCTTAGGGGAGGAGAGGAGAGGCAAAAACAGAGTCTGGGGAACCCAGCAGTTTACCCATGTCCTCTTATCTGCAGATCTTGAACATAATCATCACAAATATGTCATCATTGCTGAAGTCATAATTAAGTTCAGCATTTTTACTGTCAGCATAATTGCATGAACCATCTTCCTTTCTTGCTATGTCTTGAAATACAGTCTGTTTTATAGACTCTCTGCCAAGTTATTCAATTTTAATGCAGTTGGAATCAGGTTTTTAAAATGCACCTCAAACACAGTAAATACACTGAGTTCCCAGGGCCTGCCGTGTTTTTGTATATGAATGAGATCAACCGAACAAGCCAAGCGTGAAGATGTCGTGCGGTTGAGCCCTACTGAGCGGCTGTGTACTCGGTGGCACCGAGTCGGCTCGGTGTCCCCTGGCTGTTCTGCAAACAGCTGGTGACACTCCAGCTTTTCCAGGAAGACCTGTGAAGTTTTCACCTTTCTTTCTTAAAATCCAGGTTGCCAGAAGAGGCTTCTCCTCTAGTAAATTGCATTTCTTCAGCTTAGATATGTTTTCTCAGCACAGCCTTGTCTTTGGGGGGTTAGAAATGGACCTGGCCCTGCAGGGTGCCACTGAGGGTGTCTCGGGGGGGCGGCGAGGGTCACCCCCAGGAGAGCTGTCTTGCCCCTCGGCTGCTGGTGAGCTGTTTGGGGATGCGATTTGTCTGGACAGACAGACAACTCCCTCTGCCAGGGTAAGCTGTATCTCAGCAGGGGGCTTTTCTGGCAAATGCTGTACAGCTCTAATTAGCCTTTGGCTGGCCTCCAGCGTTTGTTTGTTTGTTTGTTTGTTTGTTTTTCTTGCACTGAATCATCTTAACTCCCAAGACACAAGCAACATGTCCAGCCAACGTCCTGAGCTGCCTGTTTCAGACATTACCCGTGTTGTTGCTGATACAACAATCCCAGAAGGAAAAGTGGGATAATTCTCATCTTCGCCATTAATGCCTATCCCCTTCCGAAATCCTTAAGGAAAAAGCTGGGTTTGTAACACAGCTCCCTGCTTTATTTCAGACAGCCACATTGGTGTATGAAACACACGGAGGAGCTGAGGCGCAGAGGGAAAATTGCCTGGTCTGCATTCCCTCCTGTGTGCTGGGATTGTGAAGAGTAGGGATGGGCTGCTCTTTTGTCTGCTGGACCTGGGACACATGAGGAATGATGGTGACCAGAGAGCTGAGGGAAGTGAGGGTGTCTGGACGGGAGCGGTGCCCACTGGCAGGTCCTTGGGGTGAGGGCAAGAGTGATCTCTTCCCAGTTACACCCTCTAGAGACTCGGGGGCTCCTGTGCATGCTGTTTCCAAAAGGAGTGATAGTGTAAGAGAGGTGAGGCTCCAAGGAGCACACAGCACTGCCCTTGTTTGCTCTAGTCAGTCCTCCAACACTCTGGCTCACTAGGGGTGACACAGGACCAGGAGGAGTTGCCTTGTCTGCCCACGAGTGCTCGAAAATTGCATCTGTTGTTGCAGGAGACCCTGAGGAAAAGCAAAGCAGCGGTAACCTGCCCCTTCCAGAGATATGCAGCAGATGGTAAGATCAGACTACATCCCCACTTGTGAGCCACGTGTTTCTATCAGCCACATCCTGCATCTTTTGGAAACTCTCTGGTGATCACACCAAGTAGGTGAACTTTAGATGTGTGATGTGGATTCATTGCTCCCGTTATGATCTAATTGAGTGACCCTTGGCTTGCAAGTGTACCAATGATACTTGTGAAGCCGTATCCTCTATCAGGGCTTCCTGACTCTGGATTGTTTTGTTAGAGCACTAAAATTGGATGTCTCGTCTTCTGTCTCACGGCAGCCGTCTCTTTTGTTGGATGATTTGTCAGCTGCTGTCTGACGTCCATCCTGCCATTCCTTCCCCTCTTCCAAGAGAGCCATTGCATTACAGCGGCAGTCACACCTCTGTGTGTACGATGCCATTGATAAATTCCAGTCTGGCTCGAGCAGGAGGCATGGTCCTGAGACAGCCCTTTTGAAGGTCAGCCGTGATCTCTCCCTGCCGGCTGGCTTGGGGGTATGTTCCGTATTAATGCTCCTTGATCTTTCTGCTGGTTTTGACACCGTCGACCAGGATGTCCTTGTGGAATGCTCTGAGCAGATGGTGCATCTGGCTGGGGCTGCTACAGGTTGATTCAGATCATATCTTGGGGAGAGCTGCTCGTTTGCACATTCCATTCCTTCCAGAGGGTTTCTGTCTGCTGCCTGGATGGCTCTCTGAGGGAACCCTCCCATTTTAGTGCCTATTGATCTATTTTGGCTAAACTCATTAAGCATACGCTCACTTCTGGCTGCCTTCAGGCACTCTTCACACTCCCTGCTCCTTTCCCCAGCCTGTCACCCCGGCAAAGCAGGGGCATATTTGCACCTTTTCTGAGGGTACGTCAATGCAAGTAGTGCTGGTCTCGGTGGATCGGTGCCCTGAGAGGTCCATGCAATGCCCAGTTTGTCTTAGGAAGAGAAGGGTTTGAATGTCTTCCCTGCGTATGTTGCTCCAGATGTGCACACCTGGCTACTAATATCTCTGCCACTGTCTCTGCCACAGTGCCAAATTGGAGTGGTGTTGCCAAGTCAGTGAGAGATTTGTTATGCCAGGCCCAGCCTCTGCTGTTGAAAATCCTCAAGGGATGCTAGTCCCCAGGGTCACTGTCTGATAGAGACGTGCAACTGTCCCAAATAGTCAGGTTGTACAGTTACTTATCACCTACTTGTTAGTATAGCGTGGGGGGACTTTTGGCTCTCCATAGTGTTTGGATGCTGTTCTCTGCTTTGCTGTACACTTTAGTGGTGTAACATTACAAGGACTGACAGACTGGTGTACACCTTTGGGCTTTAGATGTGTGTAAGAGCTGTGGCCAAAGAAAACAGCCCTTTGCTGAACACAGCAAACAGAAGTTACTTGGGCTTGAGTAGGCCTATTTTATTTATAGGACTTCTTTCTTTAGTTTGCAAATGCTGTCATCTAAATACTTCCATAGGCTGGAAAAGTGGGGTGGAGAAATGGCATAACTTCCCCCAAAGTCACACAGCAGACAGCTGGCAGATGTGGTAATGACCCAGCCCTTCCCACTGGAGTGCATTGCTGCTGTACTTTTCCTTCTTGAGACACAGCCCATGATATTCCTTTGTGTATATCCCCTTGCCTTGTTCTTTCTTTCTTCCTTCCAGCCTGTGGGATGAGATGGAGGGGGGATGGATTTGCAAAGGCTGGGTTGCTGGGCTCCATCTGGAAGAAGCAGCTCCATTACTCACTCTACTTACAACCAGCACCCCGCTCGAGGATTTCAGCAGATAAGCCAGCCATTGACAGGAATAAACTTGGTTGGTATATTCTTACCATCTCCAGTACTGCGCTAAAAACCAACCTTCTCCCCAAAGGTGACAAACGCTCCCAGTCGTCACACCTTGTGTCCACACTACTCAAACCCTTGGGTCTCAGAGCAGTGATTTCAGGCTGAAACTCCAGAGGTTTCTTCTTTACAGGCTACGCATTGCACCTGAACTTTATCATGAGTGAGGCCATCCTGGCCCGTCTGTCGTTACACTCCCCACCTGGAATTCACCATGTGAGCAATAGCGGCATAATAAAAGCCAACAGACAAGCCGGTTGCTGGGCTTAGCTTTGAAGTGGGAGCATTTGGCACCTTGCCCTGCTCTTGTTGAGGCTCTGCTGGGTGTCTGCCTGGGCCATGGGGTGAGCAATGCCCACCTAGCCTTGGGTGCTGCACGGCCCCTGCTCCTCAGGACTGGAGAAGTAGGTGGCCAGGTAGAAATAAAGAGACCCTGTTTGTGTACTTGTTGCTGGACATGCTGCAGTGGAAGCTCAGGCAGCAGGGAACCCCGCATCCTCGTGACACCGGTCCATGGATGCTTAATAGTTTCACCCTTCGTGGAACCACTTCGTTAACTTTTTTTCTTCCAGTTCATTCCATTTTTTCTTGGTGAAATCTGTCTCCTGAAACCACACTAAAGGTGCATACTGGAATCAGCGGGTCCTCCTGAAATCTTCATGCGTCAGCTCTGGCTTTAAATTCACTGTTGTCCCAAGGAAATCTGGGCAGTATCTGTCACGCCTCCCAGGGGGTTATATTTTGGCAGGTTTACTTGTGAATCTTCTTTTATCTGGCATTTCACTGAGTCCAGCTGCACTAAATTTAGCAGGACTTTATGTGGACGAAGTGCTCTGCACTGTAATTTAGCAGAATCCAGACTGCTCAGAGCAAACCCGGGCCATTTCTCTCTACTGCTTTTCATTTGCTTAAGTACGACTCCACTGCATAAAAACCAGTCCCATGATGGCCCGGGCAGGGTCTGGAGCTTGGCACGACTGCCTTTCACACCTGATGCAGAGTGCCAAGGAGGACAGGGGAGAAACCGATCATTCAAACAGCAATTAAAAATACCCAGGGGAAAGTTTGTGAGCTTTTGTTTGGAGTTACATGAGATAACGTCTCGCTTGCGCTTTCAAGGAGAATAGGGCAAAGTACTCCCTCCCTGCCTCACGTAGGAACAGGGACGAGGGGCAGTGCCAGCCCAGCGGCACCAGGGAGGTGGCAAAAGGGCTGCAAATACGGGGAAGTGAGTGACTCCAGCAGCATCGCGGAGGAAACCAGCAGTGGAGCTGAGGGCAGGGCCCGGTGGTCCTGCGTGGGGGTGCGGGACCGCGTGTTCTCCCTCAGGCATCTGCGCACAATCCCTCCACCCAGCCCACTGCCGCCAGCTCCTGCTCTGCGCAGAGACGCCAGCCAGGGCCATGTACGCCCGCACTGCCTCACAGCAGCTCACCTGGGCTGAAATTTGGCTTTGCTCAGCTTTTAGAGGCCAAGCAAAGCCTCAGTTGCTTTTGTGATTGGTGCTTGCAGCCAAACTGTCAGCTGGAGTTTTATTTCCTAGAGCTTGTTCAAGTGTGATTTCAGGGTGTCACTAGACTTTTACAAATAACGCACTGACTTGAAGGGAAGAAGGAAGAGATGCAGCTTTCAGAGAAGAAATTACCCGTGGGCATCAGTGTTTCAGTAGCTGCCTCCCAGAGAACCTGCTCTGCACTAGTGAAAATCCCTCTTCCTTTTCAGAGCTCAGCAATTGCAATGTGTTTGCCCGAGCTGCCAAGCAATTTTGGGTTACCCTATACGCGATACATTTACCTTGGGAGCAGTCTGGGATGCAGGGGGCATGCAGCAGCTGTTGTACCGCCGTGTTGTACAAACACAAGGCAGGTGTTAGCTGGCATCCCGTCTCTCGTATGTCAAGTGCAATTGCAGGAGCTGCCACGTTTCCACCAGCTGGGCGAGTCCCCCGTGTATTTTTGTGCATATTGTATTCCTGTAAATACAGATTGTCATACTGCACCAAAACACTCTCCCCCTCAGGACGTTCCCCACGGGTTCCCGCTGTGGATGAGCCCCTCGCTGCACTCTGATACCAGCAGGGAGGTGTTGCAAACCTTGCCCACTCCGAGGCTTTCCAGCGGGCCATCCGCGCAGGCACAGGGAGCTGGACTGTGGGCTTCGCAGACTGGTTGACTCCTCTGATCCCCGTTTGGAAAGGGCTGCCCGTGGTCTGAGATTTCTGACGCCCATGCTCTGGGGTTGGGATGTGGGGTTGCTGAGAGCAGGTTGTTCTGAAGTGGAGCCCAACCCCTGTGGGGAAGTCTTTGTCAATGGCAGTCATTCCCATGCTTGTTTTTCTCACAGGTGTGATGCACATGTGTGATTTTTGGCCTCCTGAAGCAGGTTTGGGGGTCAGCCATGCCAAAATCACATGCAAAAGGAGATCTTTCAAAGAGGCCAACACGGAATTTTTCTTCCCCTCTCCTGCCTGTGCTGCATCTCCTCCAGAAGACACTTCACCTCCTTTTTTGCACGCCCGTGTTCCTGTAACACAAATGAAGAAACCACCCAGAAAGCAGGTGAGGGCTCCCCATGGGCTGAATTGTTGTAGGCAGCTGGGGAATTGTGGATCTGGTAAAGGGGTTTGTTGTGCAGACTTTGGACCAGGTCAGAATCCTGAATTCCCCTGAACTGGGGAATGGGTGGGGTGCCAAAACTCGACTCTTGAAAAACGGCTTTTCCCCTATGAATAGCCACTGGTGATGTGAGCTGAGTAGAGCTTGCAGTCCCTGGGCAGACGAGGTGAGATACGCTCCTGTCTGGGGGCAAATCTGTGAAGGCGGATAACATGGTGGGAGCACAAGGTGTGGCAAAATTGCTGGAGAAAATGGTCCCTGGGAGTCAAAATGGGAGTTCCTGTGTGCTGCAGGCATCAAAGCAGCCCCCGAGCGCAGGTGGGAGCCTGAGCAAGCCCCCGTGCTGCGGCCAGACTCCACATGCCTCTGGTTTTCTTACTCATGCCTTAATCTTTTTATTCCCTTGGGGGAACTCATAAAAGTAATTGTAAAAGCTTTGGCAAGGCAACAGGAGGAGAGGGGAAGCACGGGGAAGATCTCTGCCCTGGCTGCTCTGTCGGTGTTGCAGCTGCCCCAGGCAGAGCTCCCCCTTCCCTGGGACATCCAGCGGGGACCTGGTGTCTGTACTCACCCACCTCCTCCCTCTTAGCTGTGTTGGCTGGTCAGGGAACCTCCCATGAAGAGAGCGGGGACCATAGAACCAAAATACAGGCCCTCACCACATCAGGCATCCTCACCGGTGGGCAGAGACCAGTGCTGTGGCTGCGTCACCCTGGGATGGTGATGCACCCCAGAGGCAAGCTCTTCTGGAGAACATCTCCTTCACTTTGAGGCTGCAGAATCACTGGAAAATTAGATTAGGGCAAATATTTTTTTTTTTATATCCCCCAGACAAGGGCGGTGAGCTGCTGGGTCGTTGATCTGTTGGAGTGATTGCTCTGTGCCTGCCACAGCAATGGGCAGCTAAGCCAGGGTGCTTAGCATCAGGAAATGCCTCATAGCACAGCAGTCTTTGAAGGCAAATGTGACCCTTTGACTGGCAGCCCTAAATCTGACCGGACTTAAAATAGGAACTTCAGCATTAGCTCTCTGAAATTCAAGTCTCCGTAATCTTAATTTTTTTTGGCCCTGCTTAATTCTGATTTCAATATACAGGGATTATAATTAGGCAATCTGCAAATGGAAACCAGAAAAAGAATTAAAATAAGGGTGGTGGTGATGTGCTTTAATAACAGCTCTATGCTCCTCTGCTTTGCTCTTTCCCTGGGCCATGAGGCGGGATGCAGTGTTAGGGGGGCTCCTGCTCTCATCTAATGTGATTCTTATGCTTTGGTGTCATAACAGGTATTTCAAGCAATGGTGCAAACAGGGGAAATTCCTGTCTCTAACTGGCTGTTAGAGACCAAACATCCCTGCACCCGTACATCCCACAACTTGGAATGTCTCTAGCCAGTGGCCAGATACATCGGTCCCAGAGTAACGGAGGGCAAAGCCTCATGCTAAGAGCTCTCCTCTGCTTCTCGCTTTTCCTCCATTTCCAGCTGCCTATGGTATTTTTGATCACTTACCTCAGCCAAAGTGCCTTTTGCATCTGTATTTCACCCCAGAGATGGGAGTTTTTCCCTGGCCACTGAAATAGTCCTTTGTACCTCTTTGCAGAGGACCCCGGGTCGAACAGCATCACACTGTCAGTGCAGGACGTTGGTGGCAAAGGTTTGTTTATTGGTTTGATTTTAATTGGGCTGCTTCACTGCAAAATCCCTACCAGTTATACCAGCATAGAAACGCTGGCTAAATAAAGCTGATTCTGCTTGTCTGATGTGTTGATTCCCCAGGTGGATTTTGCTGTGGTGGGGAGTTTTGCCAGTGTAGCTGCACCAGCAGGACTGGTTAAGTGCAGGTGAGAGGAGGTGGATGCATATCAATAGATTGGCAGCCAATGCACTGCATCTCCCCGTTCAGTCGCTGCTGGCTCAGGGATATGAGGAGCGAGGGCGTTTGCTTCCTAAGCCAGCATTCAATGCGTCGTGGGCAAGGCATGACCAATCCCTGCTCATGTCTGGAAGCAGGAATGCGCGGTGGGCTTCCCGTCACTGGGAGCAGAGTATTCTTCAGGGAACACACCGTATGGACGTGTGTGGACCCATGCTCACGTGCCCACACCCCATCGTACCTTGAGGTTGAGGGTTTCCCTTGAGAGTGCCCCAGAGCCAGACATTTCAGCACCCAACGCCTGAGCTGAGCTCTCTGTAAAACCCAGGTCCTTAAGCATGCAAAGAGCCCTCAGACAGCGTTGTGCTGTGGTCTCTCACCATGTCCCGGAGGTCTGCAAGGCTTTTGGGCTGATCGTTTTTGCCACCTTGACTTGCATTCAAGCCCTTTGAGAGTCATCTGCTGGGGAGCCGCCAGTCGCATCCTGCTGCTTCTGTTTGGGTCTGGGTCGTGCACAGACACGCAGGGGAAAGCATTCCTCCCCTCCACCTCCTTATCTCCCCTGGAGGAATGCAGCGTCTCCTCCATTTAATGTATACACACCGTGCTCTATCGCTAGGAATGGCCAGGGCAAAGCAACCTTTTGAAATTACTTTTTCTTTTTTTTTTTGAGTTGGGGAGAGGGGGAGCGCTAAAGAGGAGCTGATGGTTTAGAGGGTGCTGGAGAAGGAGGGGAGCATGGAAATAATTAGCATTTTTGTTCTTCTTGTTCCTGAAAATGGTGGTCCTTCTGCTCACACACTGGTGAAATGCTCCTTCAAAAAAGGCAAGGCCCCTTCTCCACAGCAAACAAGCTGCATAATCTCAAAGCCATTTCATCCTGCCTGTGAGTGCCGTAAATCTTCGAAAGCACGAAATGAAGTCTGTCCTGTCTTCCCACCCGTGCCAGGTTTGCTGTCTCTGTGCTGGGCTGAGGGGCACACCAGGAGCTGAACTCTGACTCCTTCGGAATACCTGAGAAGCCAGGACACACCAAAAAACACCATGGTAGGGCTCGGCAGCATGTATGGGGTGATTTGCTGCTCGCCTTATGCTCCATTTATTTCTCTGTCTGTGGTTGGTTGTCTCTGCTCTACTGCCGCAGGTTTCGCCACTGCTTTGGGCTGGTTCTTCTGCCCTCAGTCTTGTTGACTTTATTGTGGAAAAACATAGGGAGGCTCTTGGAGAAGCAATTATTTTGTGTAGTGACTTTAGTCTCCTCATGTTTTGCTGCCTCCTGGTCTTTCTGTTTCCCAGGTATTCTGACAGCTGTTTCTTTATGTGTATGTATATGGGTATGTACAAACATGCATGCACTTAAACCTATATATATACACGTACACACAGAGACATGCACACATATGGATATATATGGTGGGCCAAAGGAGCTATGTTAGTTGCTGAGTTACTGCAGCCTGTATTGCCTTCACACAGTTATTGAGAGGTGCTTTTCACATCTTTTAATAATTTTAATAGGTGGCAGCAGCATACCTGTGGCGAGCACAGAGCCCTGGCATGGCCACCCACCACCAGCTCAGCCCTGCACCACAGGGCAGTGCAGACCCCCGGGGACTTGATTTGGCCACAGATATTTCATGGCTTTAAGGCAGCCAGAGCCCGCTCCTCCTCAGACCTTTGCCTCTCTGTGAAGAGGGTTCAAGGCTGAAAAGGGTATTGATGGAAGCTATGAAAGCACAGCTGGGACAAGGACATCTCACCTTTCAGGAGACAGATATTGTCTACCTGACTGTGGTTCACGTCCCAGCTATGGAAAGACTTGGGACCTGTGGCTGGGGATGGCAGAGACACGTGGGCACTGGAGTGAGCCTGCTCTTGTGTACCTGCCCTCCTGGTTGTTCATTTTTCTCTCTACATTTCCTCTTTGACCAATGAAAGCCACTAAAAATGGTATTTCCCATTTCTGACAGAATGCCCTATAAATGGAGAATTCTATCCTCTCAATCTGGCAGCAGTTGGTCCATCTGAGGGGGACCTCGCAGCCCACGTTTGGTCCTCTGCCATGGGACTTTCCTGATGCCTACCTCAAACTCTCTGCTCTCTCTCAGGATCCACCCCAACCACATGAGTGGTTGAGGAGGTACATGGTGTGAAGCAGAAATCCCTGCTCATGATGGGACCCCGTCTGGCTGAGGACAGGCAGGCACTACCCAAAAGCATCTTGAGACTGTTGGCCCAGTGGCCCTTTGGGTGGAGGGGTGTGCCCTTGACAGGTATATCCCTTCCTGCTCAGACTTGCTTCCCGATCCCAGGAGTACTGGGAGCTGGCTTTCTACAGGCAGCTGGAGCAGCGCCTGCCCCATGTTTAGGGCAGGAAAGCTGTCTGCATGCTGGGCGAGGCCTCTCTGATCTGTGTGCCAGGAGCTGGATATAGACACAGACAGCTGGATGAAAGGTGAAAGGTGTGTAAAATCCCCCCCGAGGGGCTAGGATTAAAGCTGTGGAACCAAACATTTATGGAAGCACTTTAGGCTCCACCTGGGGTAGCCATATTTCCCTCCAAAACCAGTGGGAGTTGAGAGATCATAGGCTCCGACTCTACTGGTGTTTCATTTTGGAGCAGTTGTGTGGTTTTGAATTTCCTAATTGTCCTCACTCTCTGTGCACTGTATCAGTTGGCAGTGCAGTTTTTGTACACATAAGCTAGGTTCCTTTTGGTGGAAACTAGATCAGAAGTTCTGCTCTGAGCTTGCACCAGGTGTTCTCCAGCTGCGGAGGAGGATGTGGCAGTCGGAAGCATCTGGTTCTCTGGGCAGCTGTGAACCTCATGCATGTCCAGGGGTTTGGTCCAGTTGCTTAAGTCTAGCTGGAAGTAACATCCTTGAGCAGCATAGGAGCCTCCAAGACCAACAGCTTCAGCCAACTGATCTCCTCTATCACACACGATCATTTGCTGATGTAGACGCTGCCCTTGAGCTTATGTGACCTTGAGCCCTTGGTGAGTAGTGGCCTCAAGTGGGTGTTGAAGTTTAGCTCTCCAGGGACCATAGGTCGTCAAACTTGTGTCCCACACCTACAACTGCAGCATGGCCTGCGCTGAAGTGTTTGCAGGCTCCACTCTGCCAGGGCAAGGGCTAAGTATTCCCCCCTTGGAATAGGGTCAGCACAGGCCATCAGGAAGAACACAGGCTGCTGTTTTATACATTAGGTGTTTCAGGGAAAAGCCAAAGTGGTTTTCTTCCTCCACCTCTGTCTGTTGGGACCTCCATCGGGACAGATGCTGGGGTTTCCCTGGGGTTGCTGTGGTCTGGAAAGTAATTGTTGTCATCCTGAGATCCCTTGGGAAGGCCCTGCTACCTTCTCCTGTTGTAAAAGCACCTCTACTGGAGAAGATCTGGGTGTGGGAGGCAATGGGTTGTTTGTTGGAAGCGTTTTGTTGGGCAGTGAGGTGTGCCAGCCTGCCTCACTGCCGGCAGCACTGCCGGCTGGTGTGCTCAGCCGCCGGGCACTGTGCTCCGGCTGTGCCGAAGCCCGGCTGAGCAACCTGACCAGGAGCTGCGCTGTGCCGAGGAATACCCCCGGGGAGCATCTGCAAGTTCAGCGCCTTTGGGCTCTGTCCTTCAGCTGCCACTGACCTGGGTATGGCGATGCCACCGGCTGACACAGCGCTCAGAGCAGAGCCAGTTTCCCTGCAGCTGGCAGAGGAACAGCTGGGACAGACAACGGCTCTTTTCAGGCTTAACGCCAAGGCTTCCCTGCTCCTTCTTGCCCATCTGCAGGTATCACCTCAACTCACACACTTCCCGAATGAATCACTAGTGCCTGGAGTGACCAGGCACCACCTCCAGCAGGAAGGGCCAGAGATGCTGAGCAGAGCCCGCTGCTCTGATACGGACATCGCCTCCCAGACTGTTGATAAGGAGCCAGGGCTGGAAAAAAATCCTCACAAAAGAAACGAAGGGTCACTCTGTAAAAACAAGGCATCTTGCATCCACAAGCTAATCTTCCCAAGCACAGCTTCATGCTTTCCTCTTGCCTTTAAGTGAGCTGCAGGAGGACCAGCATTGCCTGGTCTGGCGGGTGACATGCATTTCAGCCGGTGGGGTGACTTCAGACAGGACTGATGCTGTGCATCCTGCGAGCTGGGCAGTTTTGATCAGGCAGCAAGACCTGGGTTGACCCTACCATTGCCAAGACAAGGGCAGAATGGTAGGAGGGCAGTTAGGTGACGCCAGTCTGGTGGGGAGTGTGGATCAGACGAGGCTGAGAGCAGCGGGAAGGCCGGGCCAGTGTCGAGAAGGCTCCAGAAGTAGCAAGGGTGTGTTTGTATGGAGGGACTTTGAAGAGGCAAGTGCTGGAGTTGGGAAGACAGTGGAGAAGTGATTCATATGACAGTTGGTTGGAGAGGTGCTTTTCAAGTCCTGCCTCATCTCTTTAATCTGTGCAATCCCTGGCATCTTGCTAGTGCTTTTTATCTAGAGATCTCTGAGATGAAGACAATCATCTCTCCCTCTCCTCCCCCAGGTAGGAGACTGGAAAAAATCAGGTGTGGAGCAAGTGGAGGTGAGAGTTGGGCTTAGAACAAGATAAGTTGTCTCGTGGGACCACGCTTAGCTGCTGCCCCACTCTAGGCTGCTGTAACTGTGTCTGCTCTGAAAAACCACGGAGAAATTGACACTGAGTCCAAAGCTGCGGGTGAGATAAGCTGCACTGGTAGGCTCAGGGCTTTCCACTCGGGTCCACTTTGGAAAGTGCTCTCTGCTCATGGGTTCTTACGGACAAGGAAGGGCAAAGCCTTGGACAGCCGCAGAGGTCTTCTAATAGGTGTGTGCTCATGTGCTCAGTGTCAAACCATGGGAAACACCGGGAGGCATTGGTCTCCTTTTCCCCAGAGGATTTTGACAGCAATGTGTCTGGTTTGGAGAACCTGTCTGTCCAGGTATTGCTTTTGTTGTGTTCAATGGTCTGGACGGTTCTTCCATCACACCTATCAAAATAATATCTCAGCACTTTTCAGGAGGGCATGAGATGATGTGATTGCTATCCCATGTGGATTGCTTGTTCTCACAGCCTCTCCAGTGGGAAGAGTACATATCTGAAAGTGCTTGGCTTTGTACCTTGATACTCACGTAGGCTAGCTTGGGTAGGGCAGGGGAAGGGCAGGGGGCAGAGAGGTTTGAGGTTTTGTGGTTGCTCCTGAGCAGTTCTTCCCACAGGCCCGGTGGAACCCAGGGAAGTCCCAGCTCCTGCACAGGGGTGCTCTGCTCTTGCTGTGGGAGCTCCTCTGTCCCAAGAAGCTCAGCCATGGCTCTCCTGGCTGACTTCACCATCCGATCTTCTGAACTGTGTGGAAATGGTTATTTTTCTCTTTCTCCCTTCTCAGTCCATAGGAGGTAGATAGAAACAGCTTGAACAGTAGGAGATGCCATGACCATGTGGAGAGGTTGCTGGGGGAAAGCTAAGCTCTTTGCTAAGCTCAGTTTTGCTTGTGGGTTGTGCTGCAGAAGGTTACCTGCTCCCTGGCAGGATCCACACTCCATCTGGCTGTCTGGGGCAAAAAGGAGTGGCTTCCAGAGCTGCTCTGAGGTATTTCTCACCTTGTAGTTTTGTGGTTGTATAGGGCTTGCTTCTGGCTTTACAGTTTTTTAACTGAAAAACATTTTTACTGTAGCAGCCTGAGTGAAGGGTGAGGGACGAACAGGGGCAGGAAGGTGATTGCAGCAGTTTGCTTCATTCCCTTCGGCAGCCACCAAAAATGATGCTCCTGGCCCAGAATGGTATGAACCCCACCTCCCAATGGGAATCCATCTCCTGGCGAGCACTGGGGCATTGGAAAACACCAACATCTCAGCTAAATGTGGGGAGAGTGGCAGTGTGCTGTCTTGGTGGTGCGGGGCTGTGACAGATGGCTCTTCAGGGGCTGGCCGGGTCCCCAGATAATCCCGTTGGGGTGCTGTGCAAAGCCCAGCTGCTGGTGGCCGGGCTGTGAGAGTGAGCGGGGTCCCAACGGAGCCTGTGCAGGAGGGGGAAGTGGACACACCGCTCCAGGACTGTGGACATGCCTGTGTGGTTTATGTAAAGCCCTGTTTCATACAGTGCCTAAGCCCCGTGCTTTTAAATACCCATGGTGTGCCAGGAGCCTGTGAGAGCTGTCGTGAATGTCCGTATCAACAGAGGATAAAAGTGAAGAGGTGAGCGCTTCGTTAGATAGCTGTGAAAGGCAGTAAACTGGCTCCTTATGGGACAGGACAGCCTTTCTGATGGGGTAGCAAGACCAGCCACTGGGTTTCTCCTCCCTGCAAACAAATTTACAGCTGAACTATGTAGGCCTGTTATGCGGAGAACGTTTCAGGGCTGTGGGTTTAAAACCAGGTTGCATCATTATGCCAATTTAAGTGAGAAGTCGTCCTTCAGGAGACTTTGCTGCGTGAATGTGCTCCAGGACAAGGGGTGCTGTGCAGGGGCAGATGGAGAGAGAGGAGACGATTTTAGGAAGCTCCTAGTGAAGGAAGGGATAGCTCAGCAGTGGTTTCTCCATTCTTCCTCTTACCCCACTCTCTGCTGAGTGGCTTCCCTACAGTCACAAAGTTTCTGCCCTGCTGTTTCCCCTGGCCTCCTCGGGAAGGAGACCCTGGAGAGGAGGCATCATTCCCAGCTTCCCTCGAGGGCATTTGCTGTTTGGCAGAGCAGCAGGGACAGTCCTCCAGCCCCAAAGAGGAGCCCCTTTGAGCTTTTGCTAGAGGACCAGATCTCTCTGTGGCAGCAGATGCGGGATCGATTAAAGAACTCCATTTGCTTGGTGGTGTTAACCATAGAAAACTTGATGAAAATGCTCTAATGTGCTTTTCAACTCCAAACGCGCAGTAGGATTTGTGTCACCTAATGCGGAGACCATAGGAGAGTCTCAGAAGCAGAGCGAGTTCCCAGGCTCTGGTAGGTCTGTGGTGATGCCCCGGGCAGCAAGCCACGTTCTCACCAGGGCTGCAATTTATAAATGAAACATCTCAGCAGTGCAGATTAGATCCAGGGCTGGCTGCAGCTTCTGCTGCGTTATTCATGAGTATGTGAAAGCTCTGAAAAATGTGACAGACTCTGGGTTAGGTTCTCAACACAACATTACTTCTCATGAGATGAAATATGAGTGTGTCCCTGTTAAGACAGAAATGTATACACTGAAAGCTGTGGGATAATGGCATATATAAAGAGAAAGTGAAGTCTGTGGTGTTCTGCTGTGGGTGGGTTTGTTTTCGCTCTCCTCCCAAAAGGAGCACTTTGCTAGCGAGCTACAAGCACCCACAGCCGCAGCAGGGTGGTTCAAATCAGCTTGAAAACGTTTTGCCCCAGAATTGCTTTTGCATGGGGTTTTGCAAGGTGGCTTGCTTGCGAGCGTGGAGGACCAGGAGCCCCTCCACAGCTCCTGCAGACGTCAGCCCGGAGTCTTCTTTTTGCCAAAGGGAGCACTCAACGAAGAGGTCAGCTGGAAATTTGGCTCTTGTTCCCTTTTTAAGCAGCCCTCTCGGGTAGTGATCCGCAGGGGCTTAGCACCTCTCCTAAAGCCCTAAAGCATTTTGGCCTGCTTGGTCTGGGTGACTGGGACTGTGTGGGTCAGAAAGAGGTTGCTCTGGTGCCCTCGGGGTGGGAGGAGGAGTAAGGGAAAAGGCAGGGATGCTTGGAGGCCCCGAGGGTTGTGTGTGTCTGGGAGAAGACAACATGGCAGGGCCGTAAGCTCTCTTACATACTCATGAGCCTCTGTGCTATCCTAATGGGAAAGGATTTGGTCCTGTTTTCTGAGAAATAAGTGGGAGTTCTGTTGGTTTTCATGAGAGCTGGTCTGGGAGTGCGTTTACATAAAGGGAGCTGCTATGCACGTGGGTATTTTGTCCACCTGGGCTTTCATTACTATATAAATCTATAATTGCTTTGTGTTTAAGGCACGTGGGGGTCCTGAGCCTCGGGTCCAGCCTTCCCTACATCCCCGTGTACATAGCAACCGGCCTCTGCTTTTTAATGCTCTGTTCACAGCTATGTGCCTGGAACAGCACTTTGGCAGGGGACGAAGCCCAGGTCTGCAGCAGGCTGTCCCAGCGCGGCGTGTGCTGGGTGAGATGTGATGTGTCTTGTGACCGCTTCTAGCAAACAGGTCTGTCTGGCCATGCCCAAGCCGAGGAATCCGGTCTGGATGCTTGTCTTGGCCGTTTCCAGCCTGCGTATCAGGTGAAGACCTGAGTGTGCAGCATCCCCGCCGTCTGCGCCTCCAAACCCCGGTGCCTTGGGCATGGGGTCCCAGGTGGGAACAGTGAAGCAGTCTTGAAGGTGCTGGGGGATCGAGCCCTGGGTTGCGCTGTGGCACCCCCGGCAGCCAAGAGAGGCAGCTGCTGGCACAGGCTGCAGATGTGAAAATAGCATCCATATGGATCCTGCTGCTGTGTCCAGAGCGCGTGTGACGGTGCAGCTTCAAACACCGATTCATGAGGACAGTGCTGTCTGCTCTGCGTTAGCCAGCTGGCTGGGGGAGCTTCTCTACGCCTCCTTTTTCCTGGGGAGAAGATGGCCATAGCTGGCAATGCGTTTTTTGGTTTTCAGGGGGGAGGTGCCTATATTGAAGAGCAATGTACTATTGCTCTTGTACAGTCCTGGTTTTGGTAAAACCGGGTGGTTTTGAAGTAAATACAGAGTTCCTTTGTCAAACACACGTAATAGCTGCAATTCGTGTATATGAAGTGCTATGAGTAACCTTCTGCCTTTCTGAAGAAATGTTTTCTTTACTGAAAACTAGTGACTCGCAACGGATTCCTGCAGCATTAGTTGGATATGTGACAGGGAGATCATATAAAAGGTCACTATCGGTTTGAAGCGAAGGCAGTGAAAAATGAGTGTCTTGTACTAAAACTGTTCCTGGAGATTGTTGGCCAAGTATTGCAGTCTCACTTTTCTATTTTTAAAACTCTCTCACCAGCTGCGATGTGACCCTCCCCTCCACACCCACAACAGAAAAAAACCTTACTGATCAGAAACAGGAAATAATAAAACTCACTAACCACAAAGTGTTTTCAAACGCACAAAGTAAACAAGCAGAAATGGTGAGAAATACATATTTCCCACTGATCTCTTTTCAGCACGGTAACCATAGCTGATAATTATAGTCACTGGGGATTTACAGCTCTTAGGGGGAAAGTATGTTTTTAAGTTGATGCTGTCAAACCATAGCAAAATATTTTCATTGCAGCCTCTCCCAGCATAACAATAGGGTGGCCACAAGTGCCATGAGATGCCTTACTGACACCATCTAGAAGTAAAGGAAAACTTGAGGCTCCGTCTGCTCCTCTTGCTTGCCCTGCTGGTGTGCCGACTGGTGGGTGCAGCCATGCGGGCTTGTGTGGCACAGGGGCTTTATCTAAACGCAGCAATATCCGTGATGATAAACTGGGAATGTCTTCAATGCCTTTCCTCTTCCAGGATTTTGCGTTTTGCTTTGCCTGAATGCTTTTCCTGCCTGTGAGTATTCTGTGTGCTCGGGCTGGCCCCAGCTCCCACCCTCATCTGGATTTTTGTGATGGGATGATTTGGATGTGTCTTCTGTGTTGGTGGTCACTCCAGAGGTTCCCGTCAGTGAAGGGGGATGTCCTAATTTTCAGGCAGAGGGTGGAAATGGAGATTGTGGTAAGATCTGTAGAATTCTGTGTCTTTACCTGGCTTCTGACCCCAGGTCTGAAGAAACCTGCCATGCCTCCGTGCAGCCATGTGTAGGCCAGTTGTTTCTCCTACCACCCTTATGCCTCTGCTCCTAATGGCTTTTCAAGAGGGCTGGATAAAAGGGAGAGCTTCACAGAAAAAGATGCTAAACCCAGAGGTGATGGTTTTCACTCCTTCGGCACATCATCAAATAGATCTCGCTGCATAATGAGCCCCTCTGAACTGCGGGTCTATTAATTATTATGCACGGTGTTTGTTTAAGAGCTCCTTGCTCTTTTATTTTAACTGTGAAGAACTTTTAACTGCCTTTGAGATGAAAAACTGGGACCAAATGTTGTCAACAAGCTGAGCAGGTTTGTCCCAGTCTCCCTGGTCCAATTTGCAGGGAGTTTTACCTTCTGCCCTTTAGATTCTCTCTGCAATTCCTTTATAAGTAAAAGCTAAAGCATTGATCCAAGCTGATAAACCCAGCTCCTGATTTCTGTCATAACTTTTAAAGTGTTACTGTGATCTACGTGATCCTGTGTGTGTGTGTGTGTGTGTGTGTGGTGCATGCTGCTTTTTCTACAAAGCATCAGGGGCAAAACCCAAACCATCGCTTTCAACCGTGTTTAGGAAAAAATATTTGTGAAAGAAGAAAACAGAAGCACATCCCCAGTTCCTGTTTATTGAGAGCAGACAGGACAAGGCTGGGAGAAATATCAGTCATTATCCTTCCAAAAGTTTATTTAGAACTTTCAGTTACAAGCAAACAAACAAACAAAAAAAATCCCTAAATATAACTATATGTAACATACATATATACAGGTAGCTCACTAGTTTAAGAGTCATGTCAGGATGTCCAGGTGGCTGGAGCAGCACAGCCAGAGCGAGCAATCCAGAGAGCATTTCTAAACAGCCTAAAAAGTCCAAAACAAGTCTCTTTTTCTTTTTTTTTTTTTTTTTTTTTTTTCTAACCACTGCAGCATTTTTACAGGAATGAGAACCAGAATCTCCTACAGCTGCACAGGGATAATAATAAAAATAAAAAGCAGAAGAGATCGGCCGTTTAGCCCTTTATCCAAAGAAGTGATCTCAGTGACTTACGTGAGATCTGAGATGTAAGCTTGATGCCAGGGAAGGTCGTTGCTTGTTGTCTTGTATTTTTATTAATAGGAAGTTAATTATTTTAAGACTGTAAAACAAGAAAGCTATATAGTTAATATACACTAAAGGGCATGAGAGGAGTCTATACAATAATTTAGATGTATTAAATAAATAAAAAATAATAGCAGCCTTCTACAATGCAGGCTACACATAGGTTTACTTCGGCCTGAAGTACCCTGGTCTTTAGTACACCTACAGGAGCAGACTTGCTCCACAAGTGTTTTAAAGAAACATATCTATAAGATACATACATAAGAGTGTCTAAGGTTAGGGTAAACATTTTAAAACACAGGTTACCATGGTCTCCACATATCTAATGACCCCATTCTAGGGCTGTTATGGGAAAAATTTGGCTGCAGGACCTGTCTGGGAGGCGCAGCATCGACCTGGCTGAAAACCGACAGCGACGGCAGCTGGAAGGAATTTTTTGAAACCTGCTTGTTCTCCGCAGGGTGGAAGCGCTCTTGTGAAGGGTTTGTGCCCCGAGTGCTCCCCTTCTGGCTAAGGGGGCTTTTTGGTGTCAAGAGAGGTTGCTGAGATGGGCTCGAAGACCTGAGTGCCGCTTTGCAGGTGTCTTCGCCAGACCTGGGTAAGGATTTGAGCAGGTGGTTTAGCAGGCGCGCCCCGAGGGTCTTGTCCATCCACTCGCAGGTGAGGAGGAGGTTGTGCACCTCGTGCATGCACTGGATGTACCCGGTGCTGTACCTCTGCTGGGCTTCCAGACCCACTTTGGAGTCAGCTGCGTTGGAGAGGAGACAAGGGGTGTTGGTGAGCGGGTAAAAGCTGCCGGGCGTGTTCCTGCTTTTCACATTCACCAGACTCCCCTGTGCGTGGGCTCCCGGGGGGCTCGTTGATTGTGGGCTGACTGGGGTTTACTATACCATGAGTCCAACCAGGGAAGTGGTTGAATCACCATCCCTGGAGGTATTTAAAAGACAGGTAGATGTAGTGCTGAGGGACTTGGTTTAGTGGTGGTTTTGGCAGTGTTAGGTTAACGGTTGGACTCGATGATCTTAAAGGTCTTTTCCAACCTAGACAATTCTATGATTCTATGAATCTCCTGCAGGGCACAGGGGGAAGGCATGAGCCACCCAGGCAGGCAGCCCCTGCCTCCTGCTGCCCACTGCCAAGGGCAAAACTAGACTGAAAAGCAGAAAGCGGCTCTGGAAGGAAAAAAAAAAACAATCTTCCGCGGGTTCAGCAGTGCCCAGCTCCATCTCCCCATCTAGTGGAGAAAGCCAGACCCGAGCAGCAACCCGGGCCTCCACAGGTTTGAAAGATACCTTTGCCAAGCTGCCAGCGGATTAAACATGCTGGCACCCTCCTGCCCCGACCAGGCACTCACCCATGAGCTTGCTGCTCTGGATGTTCTGGAGGTGCTTCACCGTCATTTCGAGGATATCTGCTTTTTCCAGTTTAGACTGCTGATAAGGAGAGAGTGCAGAGGTTAGAGGCAATGGGTTTGTACCCTGTTTCTCAACAGAGACACACATCTGCAAAAAACCAGTGCCCCACTAGCAAAAGGACAGAAAGCAGCATAAAAATTAGCACTTACATCCAGATGAAATGCACCCACAACAGTCTCCTTCAGCTGGTCCAAGCAGTTATTAATCCTTTCCCTTCGCTTCCGCTCAATGAGGGGTTTCCTTAACTGGCAGAGAAAAGAAAAAGAGGAGGAAAAATTGCCGTTGATATTTTTTCTTCCTCTCCCTGCTGCAATTCAGCGAGGGCAGAGAGCCCCATCCCCTGTGTGAAGCTAGCGCCGGGTGACGGGATGCTCAGCAGGGACAAGATTCGGATGGAGAGTGCGCTGTCTCCAGCTCTGGTCACGGCCTGTCCCTTAGATGGTATCAGCTCCCAGTTCTCTCACTTCCACTCATTTCAAGCAGAGCTTACCCAAACGAAACAGAGAGAAGCCTTTCTAAGGCAGAGAAAGGAAGCAGAAAAAACACCCACCTGGCTAAAATTCGAAGAAAGCATCTTTATAATAAGAGCAAAAAAGTAATTGTGCCCTTTCTCTATCCTCGCAGCAGTGCCCGTAGCCCCAGCACTCACGGTTCACGTGCCACGCGTGGGGCTGCCGTCGGGCACGTGTGGGTGCAGCAACACGGAGGGGACCTACCTTCCTCTCCTCCTTGGTGCTGGTGAGCTTGTGGGTGGCTGCGGCGGTCATTGTAATCCAGGCTGCCCGCCCCGGGCACCGGGAGGATGGGATGGGAAGGATGCACTCGGGCAGTGGGTCGCTCCCGTTCCCCACGGGCTCTTTGCTGCTCCTCTGCTCCTCTGCTGTATTTATAACCCTGAATTAGCATGTGAAAGGGGACTTGCCTTGGCGGGACTTCTTTTCCCACACGAGGGGTCGAGCCCGGAGGTTTGTGGCCATCAATCAAAGCTGACAGGTCACTGCTTCTTTTCAATGACCACGCCGGCCCCCCCAAACGGCGACAGATGTCCAGCCTCCGACGCCGGGCTTTGGAGGGATCTTTTGTTAGGGAAGAAGGGAAGGAAAATGGGCGCGCTCTGAGCAGCTTGCACGGCTCCTCGCTCAATTTGCACAGATTCCCAGGGAGGGAAACAATAGCCGGGAAGTGCTTGAGTTACACCTGGAAAATGCCTTCTGCCCATCTTTTTTTCCCCTCTATCTCCTCTGCTAACCCAAGCCCCAGCCATTTTACATCTTTGGAGCAGCCCCTTCATTTAATAATAGCGTACTTGCGCTAGGAGTTCCTGCTCCAAGGAATTATTATTACAAGGTGATAATGATTGATTAAAAACTGTTGACAGCAGACGCCTGTAGGAACATTGTTTCCATCGCAGAAATCCTCTAGGGAAAACATGGGAACTTTATTTACCTCCTGGGAACCCAAATTCTCTGTTGTACACAAATGGATATAGGAAATATGCAACTCTTCTAGTTTTTTGGCTGATATGTAGAATTTAATATTAAACTTACAGGCCATTGCAGATGTAAACGAACCTAGAGGTGAGTTAGTTCTGTGGGATTTTTACTACTTTGATTTTTTTTTTTCCCCGTGCTGCGAGGAGGGTTGGGTGGCTTTGGGGGGAAGGGTGTTTTTCTGTGGGCTCCTCTGAAATGCTAGTGCAGGAGCAGCCGGGCCTTTGGAGGAGACTTGGCACAGGATGAGAATGCACTTTTATGCTTCCTCACTTCTGCCTGGTCTTGGGGGGAGTATGAAGGCGTTTTTCATGACCGTGCTTTTGCTTTCTGACGGTCGCTTTGCTAATGAGCAGGATTTGGCAGTGTCCTGTTGAGTCCCCCAGGTGAAGCCCTTTGGGCTGGTGTCGAATGTGTCACCTTATTGAAATGGAGAGGAAGGGGCCGCGGCGGTTCAGAAGCACCGCGAGCCGTCCCGATCTGCCGGTGGGATTTCCCAGCACCGCAGCCGCAGAGCCCTCTCTCCCCCCCTCCAGCCGTGGGTGGGGATGTACCCCAGAGATAAAAGCCAGGACATTACGTCCCTTGCTTAAACGCCGCGTGGGTGGGTGTTTGCCTGTGTGTAAATGCAAACATACTTGCAGCATGTCTCTACGCCCTGCTGCCTGGGCTCACCATGAAATGGTGTCCCCAGACATGGTATCTTGCAGGCGGAGGTGGTTTTGTCACTCAAATGCAGAGCTGGGGTGCAGTTACCCAGTTTTATAAGCGCCCTACTTGGCACGGGCCCAAGATGGGCTGGTGTGGTTCTTGCTCTGGGAAAGGAGGGTTTGGGAGGGGAAGGTTAACAACTTGATCTTTGTGCCAGGAAAAAGGAGCAGGGATGGGCTCCTCATCTCAGGTGCGTCCCCTGCCCAGGCAGCAAAAGGAGGTCCCACCACTCCATGCAGGAGCTCCTCACATCAGCCAGCCCTTGCTGCGCACAAGTGAAGGCTCCTTTGGTTTTTCAAGCTTTTTCCAGCCCACCCGGGGAAGAGGAGCGTTGCCAGTATTTATAGAAGGCATAGCTGAGGCATCCATATCACTGCACAACTCCAACAGCTCGGCATGGAGGAGGCAGTGGGTGTGCTGGGTCAGGGGTAGGGGGGCATGGAGTGGGCGCACCCCTGGCTCTGGGCAGTTTGCTGGTGCTGGAGGCTGGAAGTGCCTGCCCATCACCTGGGCACACGGCTTCTAGTGGCTGTGGAAGAGGAGAAGTCCACTGTCATGCCCCCCAAACACCCCTCCACCAGCACCTTGTGCAGGAAGAGGCACCTTCCCAAGGCAGGCAGGGCATCAGGGGGAAGCCTGAGACCACCTTGGCTCCCGGTCCAACGGAGCACGGCAGAGGTGTCAGAAAATGCAGAATTGCCTAAAAGCTCTGAAAAACACCTCCTGTGCCTGTTGGCATCCCTCCCTGGCCGGGCACGGCTGCAGGGTGCTGTGTGTGCCCCCCATGTTAGTGGCCCAGGGGCTGCCCAGCCCCAGCCCCACCAGGAAAGGTCTCTCTGGCCTCTGTAGTGGTGGCACCTCCTCCCTCGCCTTCCCTTCTCTCCTTGGCCTGGACTTGCTGCTCCTGCTGTACCCTCCCTCCTGCTTTCCTTGCCCTGCGAGATGCTGCTGAGCTCTGGGGACAGGGGGATGCTCTTGCAAGAGGGTCACACACAGGCTTTCCCAGCAAAGTGGCTTCCATGGGGCAAGCAGGCAGGGAGGTGCTGGTGGGGAGGCGGTGGGTTCCGAGGACAGCCAGGTGTGATGGGGGACCAAGAACAGTGCGGTGGCCCCCGGTTCCCAGCCAGGGCCCATGCCCAGTCCATGCAGGGCAGCTGAGCCCCCAGCCTCGGGGGGGCGAGACCCTTGGCTGGCGTCTGCTCTGGGTGAGCTCATTTCAAGGTTCATTTGTAAGACAGCACCGCCGTGAAAAAGAAGAGCAGCTTTTGCTGTAAACAGTTATTTTACACTTCTCAGTCAGGGCAAAGGCCTTTATTTTGGAGGCGGGGGGGGTTGTTGGCGGGAGAGCTGCCTGGGCTTTGGGGGAAGGCTGACATCTGTGCCGGGGATTGTAAGGACCCAACAGGCCAATGCAAATGAGCATTAAAGGGAGCTTTCTGCAAATTCCCGCTTTCCTTTTGCATCGCCCACTGCCAGGTTTCACTGAAAAGGGGATTCTCATTCATAAACAAAGCCTCCCTTTTTTCCTGGGCTTTCAAAAAAAAAAAAATGGAAAGAGAAAGGGGTCAGCGCTGCTTGGAGTTTTCTTTTTTGCTATTTGTCTACATTTCACACCCCGGAGAAAGAAAACAACTTTTAACATCTGTTCCTGCACTTTTTAAGAGGGAAAGAAAGGCTCTTGAAAAGGAGGAAAGTGTGGCAGATGTTGGCAGGTTCCCTCTGACGCAGATGTCTTGCTCCGAAGAAAACTTTCTTTGGGGGTTGGCGGCCAGGGCTCCTCTTTGACTTGGGACACGCGACTGCCTAGCAAACGAAGGGACGTGGGAAAGCGCCGGCGAACAAAAGGGCTTATTCAAACAAACCTGAGAGCCGTGAACAATCTAATAACCAGCAGAGAAATGGTCAGCGGCCCCCAGCCCCGCCAGGGAGGGGTTAGGGGCAGCCGGGGGCCACGGGACCAGGGAACTTTGCTGTGTCCCCAGGGCTGTGAGCAGGGGTGTCCCCTCCTTGCCCTCCACCTGCTTCCTCTGAGGCATCCAACACGGGGCTTTGGCCAAGGACTGTCCTTCTGGAGGTCCTAAAAGGTCTCAGCTGGCCTGCAGCACCAGCTGCCTGGGAGGTGGCTGCCCCATGGCGGCAGGAGAGGAGATGGAGGGCAGGTACTGGCCAGGCTGGGCTGTCCCACACCCACCGGTCAAGGCACCAGTGAGCCCCCTGCCAGCCAAGGCAGTGGGAGAGGAGCAGCTACGGCTTGGCAGGGATGTCTTTAATTAAGCCTTTAAATAAGAGGTTCTGCCAAGATAATGATAAAACCCCCCACCAACCCTACCGATTAGGATCAGTTGAAAGATCCTTGTTAAACTGATATTGAGGAAAGGAGACATTTTTAATGGAGAGCGAAAATAATGAGAGAAAAAAGTATTTTCTGCGAACCTTTCATTCATGCTTTGCCCTTTTCTCTGGCTGGTAAAATAAAATGATTCAAAATAAGTTTTTGCCATGAAAGCTGGTAATATTTCTGCTTAGGCACTTCATAGGAAAAAAGTGAGAAGCTTAGAAAAAAGGGAGCAGAGCTAAGAAAATTCCCATAAGAAAATGACTAATTCTGGTTAGTCGTTAAAGCTGAGGAGCTCTGTGATTATTCCTCTAATTCTTCTAAGCTTTGTTCTGCCTTATCTCCGTCACAGTCCATTTTGTCTGGGCTGTGGGCAGGGCAGAGCTGCTCCTGCCAGCGAGGCCAGCGTTGTACTGGAGGGGACAGCCCAATGAGGTGGAGCTGTGTTGCCTCTTTGGAGGTCAAGGGCCGGGGCGAGCAGCTGTGGGTGTCCCCCGTGTTTATCCTATCAGCAGAGCACTCCTTGGATGCTGGCTGGGAAGCAGGAGCCATCTTGGCCAGGCTGAGGAGCCCCACGCTGCAGGAAGGATGCTGTGTGTCACCAGAGACCCGTGACCCTGCCCAGGCTAGTCCCTCCTGCCTCCTGCAACTCAGAGTGATGCTGTGAACACCAGCTCACAACCTGGCAGGACTCACCAGGAGGGCTGTGCAGCGCTGAGGTGGCCTCTAAGTCCAACTCAGGTCCCTGGCTGGTTAATGAAACAGCCTTGTTAACTTGGCCTAGCCTTTTGCAGGGATGGATTTGCCATGGGAGACGGGGAGGAGAGGTGCTGCCCACTCTCCTGCACAGGCAATTCACAGCAGGACCACTCCATCCCGCCTCCTTTCCAGGCTGAGGATGCAACTGGACTGGATTGTCCCCAGTTAAGTGACCGCTTGCCCCTCTTCTGAGGCGTGTCTGCTGGCTGGGCATGGGAATGTGGGTCCCCGGCCAGCAGGAGGTGCTGGTGGGCAGAAGTGCTTGAGGTGTCCTGCCCCATCCAGCAGTCCCAAGCCATGTGTGGGTTTGCTGGGTCTGCTTTTATTATAGCAGCTTCGCTTTCAGCACATGCAGTAACGTGGGGTTTTTGTGGCCAGGAGCAAAGTGCGGGCTGGGGAGCCGCAGGAGAGGGCAGGGTAAAGTGGAAGCATGGGCACGGGGAGCGGGTCAGACCCAATGTGCAACCTCAGCGCACCCTCCCTCCATCGGGGATGGGCTCCAGACCCGCCTTGCCATAAGCAAACACTCACCAAGGAGAGGCTGTTTTTACAGGGGCTTTAGTCATTATGAATAAAGAGGGGTTTGTCTGGGTTTTTCAGAAGGTCGGTCTGGTTCAAGGTTGAGGTTTAAAAATGAGGGGTAAAGCTCTCATTTAGAAGGTTTAAAACTGGAGGGTTCTCAATAGCTGTAAATCCCAAGCAGCCCGTCCCGAAGCCCCGTGTCACCCAGGGGTGGTTTTCTCCCAAAATGTTACAGCAAGAGAGGAATGTGAGGAGCAGCAGGACGTGCCAGCGCAGTGACTGGATGTTCTGGGTCCGGAGGGTGCAGGCGGTGCCTGGGCAGGCAGGCTGGCTCCCGGCACGCAGGCACATAAACCGCAGCCGCTCGGAGATTACTCACGGTTGGATTGCCCTGGGGGGGACCAGGTCTACGCCTCCAGACTGGCCTCAGTTTGGGATGTTGTACCAGCCATGTCCCATCTCAGGCTGGTGCAGCAAGGGCCACAGGGGGACCACGTGTCCCACAGCCCAGCCAGGACTGGAGAACACTGGAGATAAGCTGGGGCAGAGAAGCAAAGGATGTTTTATCTGTGCATGGGGCGTGGAGAAGAGTGTCTGCAGTCATGTGCTATTATAAGGAGAGTCGGTTGAGAGCACAGCCCCGATGCAGCAGATGCCATCCATGGTGGGACATGGGATTGAAGGCACCATCAGAGCTTGCAGCGAGGGGAGATGCGGCTGTGCTGGGAAGGCTGCTCCAGACACCCTTTGTGTTGCAAGGCCGTATCAGTTGAATCCTGGGGGCTGGGACAACACTGTATCTACCAGGAAACGGTTCTTGGCAGAGCGTTGGGAGGTGATGGGGCTTGTGGCTGGGTGAGAGTTGTGTGGCAAGCGGGGAAGAGGCAGAGGAGATCTGGGAGATGAGTCTTGATGTATATGGTCAAGTGGTGGCCTGTCAAGGTGATATCCTATGGAATTCACCATGGTGTAGATGGGGTTAGGAGCACAGCTTGAGGTTCACCTGCTCCAAACAGAGGTGGAGAGAGAGAGGACATATATGGCACTGGACAGTGCTACATGCAGTATTTTCATCATAGGGTTAGTCCAGCTCCAGAAATAGCATTGGACATCTGGAAGCTCCTTTATTGAGTGCACCAAACCTCACTAGCCCCAGCTTAACTTCCTCGGTACCAGCTGGCTCTACCATCTTAGGGAGTGGACTCCTAGGATGGGCAATAATTACAAGGCTGGTACCAGCTGAGTAATTCTCGGCTTTTCTTTTGCACACCCCCATCCAGCCTTCCTGTTAAGAATCAGCTGATGCTCCTGCCATTGCTCAAGACGTCTCCTGTCTGGCTGGTTAGCAGTGCTCCTGGCCCTGGGAGGAAGTCTTATCTGCTGTCTCACAGCCAGAATGCTGCTGCTTGCAACACAGCTCCTAGGCCAAGAGTGCCCTATAGGAAGAAGAAAATCTGATAAGCCATGTGGGTGGTGACAGGCTGATAAGGGTTAGCCCCTTGCCTGGGCCGAAGTGGTGGTATGAGGGGGTGGAAAGGTCCAGGCTTGGTGGAGAGGGTGTAGGGGGCTTTGAGAGAGTGTTCAAGGGGGTTCTTGAACTTTCCTCATGGGGCACCCCAGGAGCTGTTTCATTCAGGAGGACAGCTCTGGCTTTCTCACACTTGTGTGTGTAATGTTACCAGTTGTTCCCTGATAACAAGCCTCATTTATAATGCAGCGAGTTGACAGGCTGAGAGAGTTGGGATTGTTCAGTCTGGAGAAGAGAAGGCTCCGGGGAGACCTTATAGTGGCCTTTCAGTACCTAAAGGGGGGCCTACAGGAAAAGTGGAGAGGGACTCTTTATGAGGGAGTGTAGCGATAGGACGAGGGGTAATGGTTTTAAACTGAAAGAGGGGAAATTTAGATTAGATATCGGGAAGAAATTCTTTACTGTGAGGAAGCTGAGGCACTGGAACAGGTTGCCCAGAGAAGCTGTGAATTCCCCATTCCTGGAGACATTCAAGACCAGGCTGGATGGGGCTTTGAGAAACCTGGTCTAGTGGGAGGTGTCCCTGCCCATGGCAGGGGGTGGGAACTAGATGATCTTTAAGGTCCCTTCCAATCCAAACCATTCTATGGTTCTATAAGTGCTTGGTTTAGTCAATAAGCTTTACTTTCAGAGTAGCGTGAGTGCCTGGCTCCCCCAGACATCGGAACCCAGGGCTCGGCACCCCGTGTCTCATCCTCTGCACATCCCATATCCCATCCCCTGCCCATCCTGTGTCCCAGCCCTTGCACATCCCACACAGCCTGTTTCTTTTTAGCTTCTCGGTTCCTGAAGCCACAGAAAGATCCGGGTTAAGTTTCACCTTTGTGAGACAAATATCTCTTCTGTGACTGTGAGCAAATGCAGCTTTCGTCACGGCTTGGCCACATGCCAGGAGCAGCTTTCTTTTTATAGTACGTGTGCATACGTGTGCTGCCACCACATCCTGACCCCCTGACACAAAATACCGTGTCAGCACGAAGGCGGCTGATCGTTGCTAACGCTGTGCAGGGAGAGCGACAGGCAGCCCCCCTGCCAGCACCTTGGCCTAGGCTGTGGGCACATTGGCTACCGTTGGGGACAGCAGGATGGCTGTGAGGGCACCGGGCTTGTCAGCAGCGTTTCCTCCGTGCTGCTGGTTTCTGGTGCTGCAGGGCTGGGATTGCAGCACCCGAGGAAGTGGGGAAACACTCGCTTGGGTGTTTTTTTGCACTTGCTGGTTGGGTCTCGGTGCAGCCAGGCTGCTGCCGGGACAGCGGAGAACATGAGGGTTTAGGATGGGAGGGCGTGAGCTGCAGGGTCTCTGGTCCTTGTGAGCCAAGTCCAGCCTGGATTGTACATAAAGTCACGTCATGGTCTCCAAGCTAATATTTTTTTTTTTTTTGTATCCGTATTGTTATATCAAAATTCTTTAACAATTAAAGCAAAAAGTTTTATACTGCTTTTTGTTTTATAAATACTGCCTGGTTTTAACCGTGTCTCTCCCCTCTTTAATTTATTCATTTTTTTCCTTGCCAAATATATCCAGGAGACTGTCCTTTCTACAGGGATGAGGATTTCTTATTCCTTTGGAGGGTGTAGGAAGTCCTGTTTGCTCTCGGGTCACAGTCGCTGAGTGGAGGGATGCCCACAGCCCCTGCGGGGTGAGGAGCAACCAGGAGGTGGGTGATGATCCACAAGCCAGTCTGGGATGGGGAAAAGCGGAGCTTGCACTTGTTTCAGGTTCTCCATAACGAAGCATTTAAAAATAATAACAAACCCCTGCTGTCACAACCCTCTTTTTCTTTCTTGTCTATTTTTAACATTAGGAATTGTGCCCTGGGTTTGCTCTTTTGAAAAGCAAAAGAGGCCACGACACACATGAGCTCTCCAAGGAGTTTTCCAGATGGATACTTGCGGTCAGCTGGGTGTTTTGGTGTGTTTTAAAGGTGATGTTTCCTCCTGTCTCCCCGTTCCTGGTGAGTACATACACACACGTGCAGACAGCGACTCACTTGTACACCTGCATACATAAGATTTTCAGAAGATAGAAATTTCACTGTAGAACTGAGTAGATGACATCACTTTAGAAGGTGCCCAGGTGAATCCCACTGATCTGGGGGAAAGGGGCTCAGCTCTTCCCCAAACCAGCACCTGACTTTGAAGGTGGGGACAGGCAGAGCTCTGGAGTGCTCCCCTCCTCGGGAGCCAGGATTCCCATTGGGAGGAGGAGGAAGAGAAGGAGAGGCACAGAAAACCTTTGGAAAGTCTCAGGGAAGGTATTTGCTGGAGTTGCTCAACATAGATTCAAGTGTCAAGTGACATTGGGATGGCTCCTGTGTTAATGCAGCCCTGCAGCAGCTGGGACGGCATCCAGCTGAAGAGCAGCACCAAGTCTGTGCCATCCACTGCAGCAGTTTTCTTGCTGTAGGAGCTAATATTTTAGATTTTGCAAGTCCTTTGAAAGGGTAATGTGCTGAATAATTGCATAGCAGTGTTATCCAGAGGGTCCGGACTTCAAAGCTCAACAGGTGCTACTTACATATGAACTGAGTTAGTAAACTTGGTTCATAATTTCTTTAAAACATAAAAGAACAGGGAAAGCATCTGAAAAAAACCCTTCACCAGTTGTTTTGGTAATGCTGCAGCTGAGGAAGAGTCACTGAAGGAATCCAGGTCCCCAGATGATGAGCAATTGGCTTCCAGTTCCCCTTCCCGGGCTTTCAACCTTAACCTACCAGCATAATCAGGAAGCACCTTTCTCCCTCAACAATTTTCTATTTTAGAATTGATTCAGTAAAAGCAGGGGAATAAAAGTGCTGAGAAACCATAGTAGAAAAGCAGTCCTTTCTGAAAGATTGGTGGGTAAATTCAGGGTGGTAGAGAAAGCTCTTCTTCAGCCTCTCTTCTCCCAAAGCCTCAGGAATTTTTTTTTTTGTGGCAGCTAGCTCTTGTGTGGACATGTGGAGCGAGGCTGGCTGGCATGGTCATCATTGGCCAGTCGGACGTGTTGGGTGACCAGTGCAGCAAACCTTCACCCATGCGGGCTGCCCACCTGAGGAGCACATGCACAGGTTCCTGGAGCTTGGCTGTCTTCTGCCATTGCTTGCAGCACACGTGGTAAAAGGGTGAAAACTAACGGCTCCTGCCAATAAATGGAATATCTTTTTTAATCCTTGTGCCAGTATTCACAGCCTTGTGTCTTTCCTGCACGATTTAGGATTTGTAGATGTATTCACTGCCAGTTTTATTGAATTAATGGATGTATTTAACAGCCTTTTTTTTTTAACTCAGGAAATACATTCTTTTACAGCGCTGTTTTTGAGGGTGACTTCTGTTATTTCCTTTGATGTTTGCCATTCTGATGGAAATCTAGTTTTGGCTTTAGTAGTAGATACTGGCTGGAATGGTTGCTGCACTTTATAGATAACTTTCAATTGTTCCATGCTAATAAAAAGCTTATTAAAAGGACATGGTTCTGCAGAATGACACACTGCTCTTCTTGCTGTCCAGGAAAGGAATTTGCAACAGATTTTTTTTCCTATGATTCTTCTGGCAATTGTTTTTCTTTTTTGACAATCTTTGCATGCTACCCTTACTTCTTCTGATTTGCAATAGTATTTTTTAAATGTGTTTCAATTCTGAAATGGCTCCTTGAATTGAGGGTAAATCATAGCATCCCTGTGAGGAAAAAAAACAACCAGCAAACCAGAACTGATACGAATGACGACTGCATTTACTTGTGCTTTCTACTGTAGATAGGATTTGGGGGCTGGGACTCTGAGTCTGTTCATTACATATTAACTGAATGAACTGAAAGACAAAAAAATGCTCACAGGGAGAAGTTTCTTTGAGGAAAGCTTCCAAAGCCTGCAATGCACACCCCCAGCTAGTAACGGCTGAAATACAGTGTCAGGAGTAGTCACAGGCACTTGCAAAACCCGGGTGATTAAATTCAGCCACTTCAGCTTGGTCCAAAGTCCGTGGAAAGACTCAGGATTCTGGTTCTTGCAAACTTTAAGCAGAAGATATTTGGCTTAACTTAGTAGTTACTAGTCCTAATAATTCCTCCCCAAAGCTTTTTCCCTGCAACACTTTCTCAGGGACCAGGAACCCGGGCTCTGGGCTCTGAATCACACCAATGCACTGCCCATGCCCAATTTAAACATAAGCTGGATGTTGATTATGTTCTTTCCTCTTTGCGTATTTGTAAAGGCCACTGACAAGAAGACCCAGATTATTTTTTCAGACGGTCTGTGTCATGCCGATTGAGCTGGCCATGCAGTTGGCAGGAACACCTCCATCCCATTGCATGGCCAGGTGGTGACATGCCCAAGGTCTGGGCAGTTATTTCTGCCTCTCAGCTCCCTTCACACTTTCCTATGATGGTTCAGGCTTTCTGTGAAAATTGGGGTTGTGCTGGGGAGGTTTCACGTGCATCACTGCCAGGAAAACACAGCGTGGGGCTTTTTGTAGGAGGGACATTTGCCTTGCATGGGATTGTGCCTGTATGAGCTGCGACTTCCAAACACGTGTCAGGCTGCAGAACCTGGGGGGAATGTGTGTGGGACATGACAAGGGTACCAGGACCTGCCCCCACAGTAAGGTAGTGGGAGAGAGGAGGAGATATCCTCCAAAGGGAAAGGGCAGGTGTATCCTGCTGCATTGCAGCTCTGGAAAAAGAGAAAAGATAAAGCCAGGTGATGAGTTACTTCCCCTACGTGAAGTACTGAGGAAGAGGAGGGTGCAGCAGAGGGATTTAAGAAATCAGCCTCGATCCCTGGGGATGGGGTGGGACAGAGGCCCCCAGGGTTGTTGGGGATCTACTTTGAAATCGTATTTGAGAGGCAGTTGTATTGCCAAGCTCTGAAGGAAACCAGACCGGTGTGAATGACATCCTGCAGGTGTGATGCTGTTACAGGGACGTATTGGCCCAGCCTGGATTTTGGCTGAACCACAGGAGCCTGTGGTGCTCTCGGCAGCCTCCATCAGCTCTTGGCCTCGAGGACTGCTGAGGGAGGCTGGCCTGGGAAAGACAGCCGCTGCCGTGCAGCAGCTGGCATCCTGCACGGGGCACAGGGATTCTGCGTGGGGAATGGGCAAAGGAAGAAAAGGGTGGACAAAAAAGGGCTGCTCGAAGGAGGATTAATTTCTCAGGATGGCATATTATTTTTCCCCACCATTTGTTGGTGCAGGATGGTGGTTAGAGGAGCTGAACCCAAGTTGCGGAGCTCACAGGGAGCTCAAACCAGCAGCAAAAAGCCCTAGGATCCCATTCAGTTGGCTGTACCTTCTGAGCAAAGCACCCAAGGACTTGTCTTCCTAACAACCTTATTTTTTTCCGGTGAAGTAACTTGGGTTTTTTAATCATTTTTATTCACTTCCTAATTTGCAAGAATTAATTAATTCACAATGGGTGTCTCAGTCATGGCTGCGAATTAGTGAATTGCTAGTGTACTAAGAGCTCTCTCACATGTTGAATTTAATTCTTGCTTCTAAGAGCTTAGAAAAATCATGCTCTCTCTGCTCATGGATTTCCCTGCAGTATACTACACAGGGATGGGATCTGCACTGAACTTGCATGACTTTTTTTTCCCAATGGTCATTTGTGAAGCAGTAGTGTCTATTTTCCAGGAGCTGGTGTTGAATCCCTGTATACCAGTGCTTGCCTTTAATTCTTTCTTCTCTCTAGTCGGTACCCTGAATATTATCTGTTTAAACTTGAATGTTTTTAGCATAATTACCAGTTAACAATTTGAACTCAGACATACACACCCTTTCCATGTTGGCTTTGGAAACAATTATTCTCAGCTGACAAGTGAGATATACGAACTGCCAAGGTTTCACTGACCGCATGCCACGGGCCCAGGCAAGCTTGGCAAGCCATTCCCCTGTGTCACCTTGCACAGGCAGCATGTCCCCCTGCGTGCTCTGGGTCCGGAGCTGCTTCGTCTCCTATATCTTGATATAAGAGCAAGTATATATTTGGGGGATATAAGCAAGGATATGTAAATATATATATATAAAACACTTATATCTATGCCGTCTCTGTGTAAAGATATAAGAGGAAGAGTGTATATGTATATAAATAAATATATATAACTTTCTGCTTATATCCCTGCTCTCTCTAGATAAAGATATAAGAGGAAGAGTGTGTGTGTGTATATATATATATTTATATTTGCTTATACCCCTCACGTTCTGTCCGGTGAGGTGCTGAGCGCAGCAGGGCTGGCTGGGGTAGCCTCCAGTGGCACCCACACGCTGCCGGGCTGGACCCAGGGCCCACGGGAGATCCCAGGGTGGAAACTGGAGGAGAACAAGGGGACATTGAGCAGGGAAGCCAACGGGGTGTTGCGGGCCATGAGGGGCAAAGGGTCCAGGAATGAAAATCCTTCTCAGGAGGGTGAGAAGATGGACTGTGAAATACTGGAGGTTGCTGTCAGGCTGCTAAAAGGCACAGCTAGCATGGAGTATGGGGGATATACATTAAAAATGCAATGCACGGGGCAGTGTGATGGCCCAGCACACTGCTTGGGCACACCAGCCCCTGTGTTTTCTGGGGTGGCTGGAGATGGCATTTATTGTCTGTATATGAGGCTATTTTTGCTTATCTTTGAGTTTGTTTGGTTTTTATTTTTAATCTGGTGACTTTCCAGCTCGGGAGAAGGGAACGCCTGCCAGGCTTGGGGGAAGAGGGGGGACCCTGCAGTCCCCAGGGGGGTGCGTAGGTCCAGCTCCCTGCACAAACCCCTCTGCACCAACTCAGGCGTCGCTACAGAAATTGCTTTTGTTTTCCACCCGGCCAGTCGCCTCAATGGGGCTAGAGTAAATTCTCCCTATCACAGGAGCTCGCTTCGCTGTGAGCACAGCCTAGGAGGTGAGAGGAGCTTCAGCCCATCCATGCCCGCTCAGCTCCCCACGCTAAGAGGTGCCGTCCCCATGGCTTTCTGGGGCTGGCTTTCTGTAGGGCAGAGAAGGTGACTGCGCCTGGACGTGGAGTCCAGACCAGCCACATGCAGCTGCTGTGGGGAAAAACAACGATGTGGAGAAGCCTGACCCAAACCCTGCCCAGCGACGTGATGGGGAAGGGCAGGAAAGGGACATCGGGACACATCTTTAGGGAGCTGAAGACAGGAGCCATTGGCTGGAGCCATACAGTGCAGCAGAGCATGAGGAGCTTGAACACGTTTTGGGAAACCAGGCCAGCAAGTCCCACGCTGCTGCATGGCAGTGGCACGTCAGACGCGCAGGGGCAAGCTTTCACCTCGTGGCTTGTAAGAAATTCCCGACTTGTTCCATAAAAATATTTGTTTTTCCTCTTTAAAATCACACTGCGCATTATACTGCACGGATGGACAATATCAGCTTGATCTGTGCTGGGAGAGAGAGGTGTGGGGTTTTTTTTGCGATTCAGGCTACTCTGCATTTGCCATGGCGAGAATAATATATAAATACGACCTGCCAGGGACACAGAAACAGCCCGACGCCCTTCCATGCCAGGATGGGAACTAGCAGAAAACCTTTGGACTGCAATTCACCCGCAACCCAACGCGTGGGGATGGCTGAAGTCCGAGTCCAAGGCAGGAGGCTGCATCACAACCCCACAGCCGAGCCCTCGGTGGCGTCACCGCGGGGGAGAAGGGGCTTTTCTGACAGTGTGGAGGGTGCAAAGGGTTTGCAGGAGGTCAGGGAAAAGGAGGGGGGGATAATAATACGAAAAAAATATATAAGTATAAAATAATAAATACAAATAATCAATAATAAAAGTTGAATAATAAAGAAAACGGAATAAAAATGAATTAATGATAAATGATAAAGAATAAAAATAACGAACAAAAGACTAATAAGTGATGTAAATTAAATAATAATAAAAGGAATAATAAAGAGTGTTAAATATCAGCAGCACTGACAGCTTCCCCCCCCGCCCCGCCCCGCCCGGGTCACGCCTGGGCGCAGCCCTGGGTCCTCCGCGCCGGCAGGGGGCGCTGTCGTGCGGCGGCGGGCGGAAGCGTTTCCGCGCTCCGCCGCCCGCTACCGCCGCCGCGCTCCTCCGCCGCCGCCGGGCTGAGGGAAGGGCCGCTGCGCCGCCGCCGAGCGCGGGGCGGGGGGGGGGAGGGGGCCGGGCCAGCCGGGGCAGCGCCGCAGCCTCTGCCTGCAGCCGCCGGAGCCGGGGCGGTTGGGCCGCCCGCCGGGACACGCCGCCGAGGAGGCGCCAGGCCGCGGTCCGTACCGAGGTACTGTGGCGGGGGAAGGGGAAAGGGGGAGGCCGGCGGCGGGTCGGACTGAGGTGAGGTGAGAGGGGGGGCCGAAGGCCGCCGGGCTCGACGCGCATTGTCCGCCGCTGCCCCCGGCGCGGGGCCGGGAGGCGGCGCCGCCGCGGCCGCTCGGGGCAGGGCCGGGCCGTGGAGGCCGCTGGGCCCCGGCCGGTGCCCGCCGCGTTCCGGCCCCGTCTCGGCGGCGCTGGGAGGCCCGGCCAGATGGGCCGCCGGGGTGGCGCTGCCTCTCTGGCGGCCTGGGGAGGGGGGCAGCTCCCGGACGGAGCCGGCTTCCCCGGGGTCTGTGTGTAAAAGCCGTCGGCAGCCCGGCAGGGAAGGGCGCGGAGCGGTGCTCCGCTGGTGCGGCAGCGCCTTTTATCCCAAAGTTCCTCAGATTGCCGTACCCGGGTAACGAACTAACGCGCAAAACTGCGCGGGGTTCACTTCAGCCTGCCGGAGCGGGGCCGGGGCCGGGGCCGGGGCGGGAGGGGCCGCGGCTGCACGGCAGCCCCGGGGCGGGCGGCAGGGGAGCAGGGTGTCCCGGGGGAAGGGGAGGTGGAGGTGGGAGAAGCCCTCGCCTTCTGCCGTAAAACCTCTTCTTTGTTGTGTCCTTCATGTGTGGGTCGGCCGGAGGTGCGGAGCAGGCACTACCTTACGCAGTCCTCTCGGTGCCCAGGTCTAAGGCCTCTTCATACAATTGTTATCATTCGTGTTCTTAATCCTAACAGGCCTCTGTGCGGGATTAACCGCATGTGGGGGCTCTTAAGAGCGCTTTTTTTTTTTTTCTTTTTTCTTTCTTTTTTTTTTTTTTTTTTTTGTGAACTGCCCCACGGAAAGCTAGCACAGCTCAGTGTTCCATAAAAGACAAAAGTTTTTTTCGTTGCTTTTTCCTACAATTCTGTGAAATACCACAAGTATTGAAACTGGGATGTATTAAGTATTTTGCATTTTTTTTTTTCATAATTTTCTTCTTAAGGAAAATTTAATTGTTGGTAGGTGATCGTGTAGGTGCATAGGATTTATTTAAAACCTATATGCTCCCTTATGAGAATGGTGTGATTTAATTTGCATGATGAGTCAAAGATTAAATTACATGACCTAGGTTCTTTAGTTTCAGGGAGGGAAGTAGTAAAGCTTGGAAGAACAGCTTAAAAGTAGATCAGAAATGAAATTTGGTTAGCATCAAAATATTGTAAAGTTTTGTGTGTGTGTGGCTTTTTAAGCTTACCTGTCAGAAACTCTGATTCAAGGCCCTGTGTTTTCTTTCAGTAGCATAGTTCGTCATCAGGAAACGTGTCTTCCTTTTTAATGCAAAGAGCTCATGAAACTATATACTGTCAGAGGAAATTTAGCATTCCGAACTTGTGCCTTGGCATCTAGGCTTTTAAATAATAGATTTTTACTATTTAAAACACTGTGTACCTTTGGTTAATACCTATTAGCTAATACCTGTCGATGTGGCACATACCTTTAAAAAAAAACGACCAAGAAATATTGTGAATTGGAGTAAGCATGGTACCTGTTTCGGGGGTCAGAAATAACTTGATTTTTTTCTTTCAGTTGTCCTGTATGAATTGGCAGCTTACCTGATCTGTAAGAGTGGCATGATGCCCCATAACACTGTGTCTTGGTAGGATTTTGTCTGTCATTGACTAGCTGTTGTTAAGAATATTGTATTTTACAACTAGCTTCGTGGTTGTCTGGTGACGTGAGAAACTATTGAGTCAGCCAGCTAGTATACGCTTGGCTTACTCGTATTTAAACTGTAATCTCGATGGTAGTGTGATATACGTGTCGTTGGGGACTTTCCTCGGTCAGACAGAAAAAACAGTTTACTACTGTTGGAGGAGGACAAAACTGGAGGAGGTTTTGTCTTGTGGTGTTGGGAGTGAGCAGAATAAAGGTCTTGTCATGTGAGTTTGTATGTCGGGACCAACAGGCTGCTGAATATTTCTAAATGTTGATAGCATTGATTTTTTTCGAGTTAAGTGCGGTCTCAGTCATGTTGACGTGGAGTTCTGAAACTTTGATGCATTTTGTAGGCACTTAGTGCATGACTGTAGATGGAGAGCTATAAAACATTTTTTTTTTTTAAGATATATGTATTTATACAAATAAAGGAGACTAAATAAAAGCGCTGGTTAAGTAATACTTTGTGACAATATGTCTTTGAGAGATAATTATGCTCTTTGGGTATTATCAAGTGCAGACAAATGTGTATTCCCAGTGGGGTGTGATAATATTAAGAAAACTCCACCTCTTGGAATTCCTTGATTGCTTTTATGAAACTTTTATTCAGGAGGGAATGGTATCTCTTTCGCATGCTATCGTGAAAGCCAGGGCATTAGTCTCTTATTAATTAATGGATGGTAGTCGGATGAGACCTTCCTGTTGCGCTGTACATGCTGCTCTTTCTAGGTTTTTATGGTGGTTTTGTGAATGCTAGAATTCCTGACCAGTGTCACTGCTGAATCAGTTCTCTGTGGAGTTTTTGCAGACGTTTTTAATGAGATGTTTGCAGCCTTAATTTTTGTGTAAAACCTTTCTGAAAGCTTTGATAAACTCTGCAATGCACTTAGAGTCTAAAGACTCTAAGTCTTGCTAAAATTAGAGTCTTGCTAAAATTATGTCTTTCTTTGTACTGAATGTAGAGTTTTGGAATGGCACGCTAATAGTTGGAGCCGGTTTGAAGCAGGGGGCAGGAAGAAGCTTAGATGACCTTTTGAATTCCCTTCTGGCCCTGCTTTTCTGTACTTCTGACACTTTATAATATGCTTTAATTGTAAGAGCGGCTATTAAAGTATGATTACTTTTGCCTAATTGGAGGAATCTTGCAGCTTCTTATCAAAAATAAGATTTGACTCATCTGCTCCTTACTAGTACCACAACAGCCTGCAGCTATTTCATGTGAATAATATGCAAAGCAAAAATACGAGTTGAAGTTAGAATATTGTATTTGCTACATTGTGCAGTTGAAATCTTGTAAATGTAGCAATTTCTGGTAAGGAGATAGTGGGCCCTGTGCATTTCTACCACTTCTTAGCTGCAAGTTGAAGCCAAATATTAATCCCATTGGACAAAAACCTTTTAAGTTGTTCAGTGATCTTAAGTCATGGTGTTCACTGTAACTCTGTGCTTTTGTAGCTGTAGATACACCTCAAGCAATATGAAAAATTCCTTTTGCTATTAGTGCTCAAGACTGCACTGTTCTACCAGGAGGAGAACTTTTAAAATGTTACTTCCCCAATTTATTGTCTAATTTAGGATGTTTGTTAGTCTGAATTGTTTGGCAGTTCGGCTTCTGTCTGGGCTCTCTCTTTCCCCATGTTTTCTCTCAATATTGTGCTACTTGCACCTCAAGATGTAGAGGTGTGAGCCAGAAGGAAACAGAATGTCTTCAGTTAGAAGGTGAAACTTTATGCTGAGATCCACCTCCCCACCCCCCCACCCCGCCAAGTGCAAACACAAAGGCTAAATTAGAAGATGATGCTGTCTTGAATTATTTTAACGGACTTGAGCTAGGCTTTTAAATGCATGCTTCAGGAGTACCTAAGGCTTAAAGTGGTGTCATGTGAGTTTAGTCTTTCTTTAGCCTGAGCAGATTTATACGCTTTTGTTATTCCACCTGATGATAAAACAACATGTTCATTTGCCCCTATTTAAATACTCTTTATAAAGGATTGAATTCAGGACTGATCCAAACTGGAAGCAGCCAAAATGCTGTGTGTTTACAGTAATAACTGTGGTCATTCCTCAGCAGCCTTCACGGCCTGGCTTTTTTCAGAGAACATTAATTTAGAAAATGAATTGCTTAGGTTTATTTAAACAATTGCAACTTGCTTTCTAACTCCCTTGTTTTGAGTATTCTAGCTAATACTTCATGTAGTCAAAAGACAGGATAAGAAGTTTCTGACTGTGGGACTTCAAATATGCTAAAAGGAAGCAAATTTTAAGCCTCTCCACAAGAGCATAAAATTATGGGCAAAACTGCTGAATATTGTAGCTAATCATAGAGTCATGGTATGGTTTGGGTTGGAAGGGACCTTAAAGATCTAGTTCCAACTGCCCTGCCATGGGCAGGGACACCTCCCACTAGACCAGGGTGCTCAAAGCCCCATCCAGCCTGGTCTTGAACACTTTCAGGGATGGGGCATCAACAACTTCCCTGGGCAACCTGTTCCAGTGTCTCACCACCCTTTCTGTGTATTGGAAATCTGCTGCTTCCAATAAAAATACCTAGTTCCATTCTAAAGATCCGTTTGCTCTCTAATTCTTACCTCTCCTTCAAACACTCAGATATCACTAAAAGGTTAAAAATAGCAAGACAGTTCAAAAATTGAGAAGTTATAATTAGTGTAGAACTGTCTTATTAGCGCAAGGTGTTTTTTCTAAGTTCAGAAACATCTTTGGATGAAGTTATTTAGGAGCTACTACTTGACAGTATACCTGAATATTTTCAAGAACTTCAAGTGCCTCACAGTCAAATGGCTGCATCAGTGATAATTGGTGTGTGCTGCTTTTGATCCTTACCCTCTTGTGTGTTTTTTAAAAAAATCTATTTGTTATCAATAACAAATTCATTTTTCTCACTAAAAGAATGTAACTGAAAGTTTAGCTGGAAACGCTGCAAGATTTGAAATGTGACGCTTAAAAATAGCCAAGATAGAACTTGGCTATAAATTAAATTGAATTAATATGTCAGCATTTCAGGGAGTTGAATATGCATGGTTGTGAGAGAAGTTCTTACGTTCAGTCATTCGTGTGTGCAAAATGCCTTGTCTTCTTTGAAGTTATCTATGCTAAAACAGATAATGAAAAAAATTGAGAAGTGTTCCCAGAAATGTGGAAGGTGTAATCTTCTTCTGGCTGCCAGAGGTGCCCAGGCAGACCGCCAACATCTGAAGAAATACCTTTCTGAAAAGTTTTTATTTTATTTACTGACTTTTAAGTAAAACATGCTAGTGCATAGAGATATGAAGAAAGCCTTTTGAAGAGGCAGTTTTGGAGGGCCCCTTGATCTCTCCGGACAGCTCTCGTGTCTGGTGCCGCTTTGGGTTTTGCCAGGCGGGACCATCTGTGCCGCTGATGCTTTTCTCTTTACTCCCCTGGCCAGGAGCTCACCTGGGAAGGCTCACCATGGATCCATGGATGGATATCTTTGGGGTTTTTTTTGTTTTTGTTTCCCCCCGCCCCCCCCGCAAGTGTTCATTCAGAGCCATGCCAGCTCATCTGCTGAGGAAGTTGCTTTAAAAAATATCTGTAGACACTGAATTATCAGTAACATCTCATATGGTGTGGTAGATGTGTGTGCTGATAGCACATGTTCAGAGCATCCTGCTGCAATGGAGTCTCTGATCTCTTCCTCTGGATAAGGAACTTCCTCTGGCAGTTTCAAGAGTTTTTGCTACAGTTGGAGATATGAGGCGAAATATACTTGTGTCATTATATTTTACTTTGACTGTTACATGTAAAGTATGCACTTCACTGCTTTGGCAGATCATACTCCTTTTAATATATGTCAAAAGGTATTTTTGCCTAATGTATTGTAGCGGTTCATAAAATTAACCAGCATATAACATTTTGACTTTATTGAACATTGTGCCTGGACAAAGCAAAAGAAAAGTTTGTTCACATAGAAGTAATATTTTAGAAAAGAAAATGTAAGGGATTTTATTCTATCTAAATGAGACCTCAGTGATACAGACATGCAGAAGTGTAGTGCAGGTGAGGACTGAGAGGTCTCTCCCACACAGCTTATGAAGGCATGGTTCTTCTAACCTGTTACACCTGCTATTCAAGTCCTAAGTTTCTTCTGACTGGAGGTTGGTAGTGATGGAGAAACTTTATGGGGAAATTTAAAGAGATACTGTGTAGCGGAAAGAGTTAATTCACAGTTCTTGATAAAGGCTTTGTATATGCTCGGTACTATATTAGAAAAATGTTGAGAAAGCCAAGTTAATATCTCAAAAGTTCACAAATATTCAAAACCTCACTTTGCTTATACTGTTTTTGTACAAAAAGTTGGATTACGTGATTGTTTTCAGTTTTTTTTTCAACAGGACCTTTTGTTCAGTCGGTGCACAAAAGAAGGCTCAGTGAAGGGGCATCCTTTGCATTTTCTTCTTTAGTCACAATGTAGCATTTGGTCTCCTGCTTTATTGCATAGAACTCAGTTTCCTGAAGACAGGAGGATTCAGGTCATTGTGGGTTTTTCATTGGTTTACAGATACTGATGAACGTAGCATTTCACAGTGTTCTTCAGCAGCATGATGGTTCTCCCCGCTTTTTTTCAAGTAACAATACTTAAGCATAGAGAAACACTCCTGTGTTTGAGTGCGTGATGTTGTATGTGTTGTCTGGTGGAGCACTTGAGAGCTTACACTTGCAAAGCTTTTCTTGCAGTCGCTTCCATTTGTGATATGAGATTCAGTTGCCTAAACATAGGTATCTAGTATTAATTTTACATGCTCCAAGGCATCTGCCCAAGCCAGGTAGGAGGTTTGTGATTTTCTGAAGGGGCAGCTGGAGACCAGCTGTGCTGTTCTAGTGCATTTGCAGTTGCATTTGTCATTTAGGCACCTGAATTGCTGCCATGGTATTAGTTGTTAGCCTCAGAATCTCATTTTGGGCTCCCAGAAGGGAAAAGATACTTAATAGTAACCACTTGGTAGGCACTTGGGTTATGTGTTGCCTAATGAGAAAGAAAGATTCGGGGTAGAATTCTGCTGTCTGGGGCAGTACTTGAGAGTCTTGACTGAGGGACCTGATTTTGCATCCTCAGCCTTGTTGCATGCTTTTCAACTTCAAAATCAAGTAAGGAAAGGTTCTTATGGAAAATTAATCTTTTTCGAGTCTGGTATAGTTTGTCAGTGGAATGAATGAAGGCTTCTCTTAAAAAGAGTATAATTGAGGAAAACTAAAATAATCAAGATAATTAGAAAACTGTAAATCTCGAAGTGTTGGATGTTGGACTTGAGGGCCTTGCAACTTTAACATGAGAAATTCAGCTTGTCTTAAAATATGGTCTGAAAGCAAACACAAGCTCCAGCGACCAGGTGAAATAGTCTTTTTCGATGGAATTCATGGATAATGATCAACAATGCAGGAAGCATTCTGGATGTTATTATTTAGATTTTTAATCTCTAAGAAATGCAGTATATTGACTCAGCAGTATTGACTAACAGTTCCGTTTTACATCTATAATTGACATTGAGCAATATTTAAACTCTGTAATAGGGTGGAGCTGGAGTAAACAGTTTTTCTGTGAGGAACTGCATCCATTCACCGAGAATTTGGGCAGTCCTGGCATAGCTGTACAGTCTGACTGGTGTTACTCTTAACCTGTGTGTTGTGGTGAGGGGATTAACAGCCTTAGATCCAAAAGAGATTCTTTATTTCAGGGTTATGGAATATTTTCCAAAATGAAGTCGCAAAAACTTCAGGGTGTTTTGCGTGCTCACAAACTTAGGAATGTATTGAAGTTTTAAATTCTGTGGAAGAATTGCATGTCAGTTCTCTTCATTACTTTAACTTGAGAAAAAACCCACATTGTGGTTATTCCTTCCTAACTGTATATATACAAGTTTATCTGTCTTAAAGAGAAATGATCTCTGTTTAGTGAGCTTTCATTCTTATTTGGGAACTTACACATATATATGGGCGTATGCATACGTATAAATAAAAATTGTTAGCAGCCATATAAGCATGGATTTGCAGTGTACATCCAACACAAGATGGATTACATTTTTTCCTTTGAGACTGACCATGCAAGGCTTTTTGAACTTCCCTTAGGAGTTGCACTGAATAAGGTCTCAGCATTGCTGGAGTGGAGTCTGAAGAGTAGTTCTGCTCTCCCTCTGGCATTGGCAGTCACCCTCATGTATTTACACAGCTTGAGGACTTAACAGTATCAAATCTAGGAAGAAATGTTAAATCTGTGTTTCAGAATTAGCTGTTCTTGAGCTCCTTAGCGAACAAGGAGAAGGATTGTTGGCCAGAAATACAGAATCTTTCCTCTCTAAATGGGTTATTTTAAACTTTCAGAATTACTTACAAGCATTGAAAAGTCTTGGTAAGTACAGCACAAGTTTCTACATCTTGTCACTTCTGCTTATTGTGGTACTTTAACTTTCAGTGGTGAGGATTCATACCTCTGAGATTTATAACAAAACTGAGAAAATCTGGCCTTTCATCAAGTCCCTAAATTAGGTAACCAAGCTAAACTAATTTTAAAATTATGTTGAATGGGAAAATTAAACTCTATATTTTAGGAGCTAAAAGGGAAATCTGGATAGTTTGGAAAGCAATGAAGTATAGTGTCTTTCACATTGTTTATTTAAGTCTTGTTTGACTTAGTAGTGGAAAAAAAAAATTAACAGATATCTGAATTCTGTGAAGTCCTCTGATTTACTTCTGTATCTAACGGATGGTTGGTCAGATTGAAAAATTGTGACTGCATGCAATTTATTTTTCATATTTTCAGAAATTTTAAAGATACCGTTACAGATTATCTTACGGAATTTATGACCAGTAGTACATCTCAGCTGCAGTCAAACTTTAGGTTAAAGTTTTAAACCAGGTTCTTGAAAGCATAACCTTACCTGCTTCTTGTTAAATTTAGTATTTTCTTAGTATGTTGATTACTTTTGTTGTTGAAAATGGAATAACAGTATAGAAAATGGTTTTGAAAATTATGATTTCTTTTGGCTTGCCTTCGTAATTGGAGCAAGCCTTTTAGCAGAGAAGAGATTTTCTTTTGAAATAATTAAAGCTTTCAAATAACTTCAGAGTTTACCAAGGCTGTGAATTTTGATAGTTGCAAATTTTTATTTCTAGAGTATTTGATTGTTTGATTTAAGGGCTCTTGTTTGATTGAAGCCTCTTGGTGATGTAGAAAGCAATGACATTATACTGTTGTAAACTCCTATCAAAGTAATTTTTATAATCCCTTATTTAAATAAAATTAGTGTTAAATTGGTGCATCAATAATAGTTTTAAAGGTTGGGTTTGGTGGATTATTTTTTTTCCACATAGCCCTAAAGAAGAGAAGGGGTTGACAGGATACTGACGTAGATGAAATATTACACAATGTAGGAGTGTAAGTACTGGCTATAATGCAAGCATTTCCGCCTTAGCTTGGTGTCGCCCTTTTGGAAGATCTGCTGTCCTTCAAAATTGTTTTTTTCAGTAGTTACAGAGATGGTGTGTGATCTTGTAGAGGTGATAACTTCTGGTAGTGTTCAAGTTTCTTTTGGTAGTCTTAGACAGTAATTGCATTAGAGGAAAGTTGGGAGCTCTTATTTTAGTATTACAAAACAATTTGATAGTTCCTTTTTCCAGTCCAACTCTTCTTAGCAGATCAGATAAGGGAACTCTTGTCTCTCAGAGATGCTTCAGTTCTTCCACTGTTAGTTGGCCTAATATTATCCACTTCTTGTTCCAAGCTTTGTTTTTTACTTGCTGTCTCTAGACAGGTAGCTCTGAAACATTTTGGGTTTGTAGACCTTTAGATGTGTTGCAGGAGAGATGCTGACTCCTATATAGACAGTATCAACAATGCTGGTTTTAGTTACGTTTTGTGAACCCTCTGGACTGTTCTGCCGTGGAGAATCACATCTACAGCAGCTATTGCTAGCTGCTTTGAAGTAAAATCAGTTGGAAGGTCTTCCTTTTGGAAAGGTACCTTCTGCTGTGGTATTCCCCCTCCCACCCCCTATGTCCCCCCCCCTCCCCTTTTTTTTTAAATGCAAAAATGCTTTTTGAAACTTCAGGGCAACTTGTCTTAGTTCTAGCAAGCAGGAAATGTAAGGTATTTTGCTCTGAGTTTTGGCTGGAATAAATTTAAATGTTAAACTTTTTATGAGGACCTTCTACCTGTCTGCCCCAAGGTTATTTTCTTGTATTTGTTATTCTGATTGAAGCAGAGAAGTTCACTTGCCATGGTGTGGTCTACCTGGAAAGATAGCTCAAGTGTCCCAAAAAGGGAAAGCCAGGTGAAATGTAGCGTGTATGTCCATCTGATGGGTCACCGTGGGCATCTGGCACATTGTTTATACTCTATTTCTGTTTAATGTACAAGTAACTGTCAGTAACTGGAACTCTCAGCTCTTGCCAGGAGGGAAAAGAACTTTCACGTGGGTTTTTCAGGAATATCTGGCTTTTCAGAGTGTGTATGCTGACACATCCTGCTGTATCTTAGATCTTTGGACTGATGTCTTGTGAGTCATCAGAATGACTCTTAGTTAGGTTGGCATAGCAAGACGTTGGACACATTTTGGGGAGCAACCTACATCATTCCCCCTTTTTGATTCCTATGCTGCAGAGCATTTCATAGTGTGAAGTGGAGCTCAGGGTTGGGTTGGAACTTCTTTCCTGCTGCCTCAAAAGAAAATACAATGGCATGGTGTTAAAAGTTCTGGCTCTCACCTCATCTCTCTTGAAGGTTTGTGCCATGGATAGTTCTCCTAACCCTGGTATGCATCATCTCTGCCTTTAAATACATCTTTCTGTGTTCTGTGATCTGCCTTGCCCCAAAGGAACACACCTGTCTTGGCAGTTGAGATGCGATGTGGTTTATGTATCAGAAATCGAATCCATTAGGGACTTTGAAGATTTAGACCAAACACGTGAATTGGCAGGAGAAACAGAGCTGGTTTGAGGGAACTGTGTAAACTGTCTTTATAGCCGCTTTAGGTATATTGTGATCTTGAAATTATTTATGCGGAATTTTCTATCACAGTGGCTGGTTCTTTTCTTGGGAGAACGGAGCGAATTATCCTTTAAGGTTTGGTTTTGTTTGCTTGTTTGTTTTTTATTGTCATGGCACACAGTTTGATCATCAATTTGATCATCAATGAATTCTAGATTTAGTTGAAAACAGAGATAATATTATCAATATATTTTCTCTTCCCTGAACCCATGGCTGTTCTGTTCAGGCTAAACTTCAGCCAACTGCTTCTCGTAAAGTTCATTTCTTACAAACACACTGACATCTTGGTAGTAATGAAATGTACACCTGATTATCACAGATGTGTTCTAGCCTATAATGTGTCTTGATTATTCTGCTGTTTCAAGTGATGCCCATGAACCTAATGCTTGATCCTGAGTATTTAGGGAAAAAGAGCAGTTCCTCTTGGCTACCCTCTGATTTTGCCGATCTTGATGCTGTTTTCCCATCTGCCACATTGTCCTTGGTACAGCGTGCCCAAGAGGAAGCAGGGATTTTCATCTGAGGATAAAGCTGGGTGAAAGTTCCATACTGAAAGATACCTCCACACAGCTGGCTTGGGAAAATCAGCCACGTGATTTATGGTGGTACCGATGCTGATTAGCAGTATGAAGGAAAGAACACTGTTCATAAAGGTACCTAACCAGGAAAGCCCTAGCACAGTTGCAGTTACCGTGGTCAGGGATTGTGGTTTTTACTAATCTAAGCTATATCTGCACTGGTAGGATTTACCAACAGAGCTGTGTCAGTAAACCCTTTGTATTGTCATCCAAACTGTGTTTTAAGTGCTAGGGACCATGGCAGAAAAAATAGTTCTACAGAAAGCAAATTCGTCAAATGGATAATGACCTTATGGATCTGCTCAGATATTGCCCGTACATCAGCTCCTGGTACCAGGAAAGAGATAATTTAAGAAAAAAAAAAAAAAAACTAGCAACTGAACAATGTTTTCCCTTTACTGAATGAGGACGTAATGAGCTAGAAGGAAGGGTTCACAGTAATGTTAGGGTCATGATTCTGAGTCGTTTATTGATTGCCCTCTCCTGATTTCTCTGTGACTCAGTCCATAACTCCCATAGGTTATTTGTCAGGAACTCCCTTTTGCAGAGGAGATATGTAATCATTGAATAACGTGCCAAGTTCTCTCGGTTTCATGTAGCAAGAATCAGCTTGGATTCATGAGAATTGATCTCAGAGTAATCTACATTTTAATCTTTGTGTCACGCCAATGAGATCTCTCAATAGAGGTAAAAATGGCAGAACTGAAGCGTCATGCATGGTCTCAGAGTCACCTCTCGGGACTTTGACCAATTGACTCGACATCTTTTTGCAGCACAGCTTGCTGTGCCAGTTGTTTTTGGGTTTCTGCCCTAGTTATGTCAAACTAATGCACAAAAGTAAACCCAGAGACGCTAAGCTGTGCTTGAATGCGTGTCATCTCAGCTAGTTTCCAAAGGGCTGTTGAGACTGAGGTGAATTGGACGGTAGTCTAACATAAATAGTCTTTAATTGTGAAGTCCCAAATTGATTATTTTCGAAGGGAAGTCTTGACAGATGTAATGTGTCAAAGCAGAGACTGATGTAGTTTATTATATTCTGTCTATGGCAGGGCCACTAGTAATCAGTTAGGGAGGATGGATACTCCTTGATACATCTTTCGGTTCGTAAGTCACTGTTTTTAGGGTGTTCCTGAGCTACGTCAGGATCATTGTTTAACAGCCCATTAGCTTCATGCTTTAATGTTGTCATTTCTTAAATGATCTTGTTCTTTTGTATGTTATGTTTATTAAAGATCAGCTGTTCTTTGGATAAATTAGATGAAGAGCTATGATGTGTTGAACTTCGATAAACTTAGGTTGAACATTAGAAGTTTCTACCAGGCCACAGAGTTTAGACTCCAAAGAAAGAAAAGGAACCATGGGAAAACTGCTGGTTTTCTTAAACATTATTTAATAATAATTAATGCTTCAGCAGGGGAGTTGGACTAGATGATCTATATGGTCCCTTCCAACTCTAAAAAAAAAAAATTCAGTGAAATTCAGTGAAAAGTAATACTATGACATGGTTCTTACTGAAACTACATTTGGGTAAATGTCCATTTTTATTTTTTTTCCGAGCTTTGTTACTTGTGCTTCCAGAGAATAGCTTTAGTGAGTGTAGTTTTTTTTGTTTCTTGAGAGAATACTCTGTAAAGAAAATTGTACCTTGGAGGATTGCACCTGGAGCAATCCCAGGACCATTCTCGCAGTTTAATTGTTCTCAACTTTGCTTCAAAACAAACGCCCAAAAAGCGCACATGCATTTCCCTTCCTATCTTGTGCTAGTAATTATGGCTCTCATCCTCCTTCGTTACATAACTAATTCATGTTTTAGATAATCTATTTTTCCTCTGTCCATTACATTGGCTTTCTGGTTAAAACTAAATGCTGATGTTGTGGTGCTAATGAGGTTTCCTGTCTTTTGTCTGTGCGGTTTCTGATATTCATACGGCTGTGTTTAGTTATTGGGACATGTTAACTGTAGACCATATTACACTATGCGAAATGAAGTCAGAGATTAAACTGCAGTGTACTTTCTGCCTCCCCTTTTGCCACTTCTTCACTCTCAAAATTAACCCTTAGTCGTGTATCAGAAATCTAATGCAAAGAGAAAACCTGTGGAAAGGAATGGGTATAATATATAACAAGGAATAGAAATAGTTACAAAGGGGACTCTTTTGCTTTGCATATTTGCTTCCAAGGGTGGGTAGAATGGCAGGTACGTAATTGCAATGTTTTTTGTCATGTAACAAATATTCTGGGTTTTGTGATGATGCGGTAAAGGCATCTGAGCCAAGAGGGAATTGACTGTAATGCCAGGTTATGAGAAAATTATTTGAGCTTCAACCTGGCCAGAAGTGGGCATATTGTCAGACAACTTTTCTTGAAGCAAGTTATTTTTCGTGCGCAGTGTGTTAGAGATAGTATTTACTTTTTGTGGTGAAACTTGTGGTTATTGTTTTTCAAAAATATACATCTACCAAGGAATGGGTGAGGCATTTACATGCTTTTCTGTATACCATATTGCAATATAGCAGTAAGGTTTGTGGGGAAATGACCGGGTGGGGTAACTCTGAACAGTACACCAGGGAAAGGAGCTGAGTCATAAGATTTCCTTGAATATGGAGGAGGAGGTTGGATTTCAGATACTAAGCATTAGTGTTAACAAGCTTTTGTGCTTATGCTGGATTTCTGAAGCCCCTTAAAAGCAGCAGCCTTGTTTAAAATGAGTTTCTGCTTAAGTTCTGCAAAAGCTCTGTAGCTGTGTGTTAAACTGTGATGAATATAATAATGTACAAGTCACAAAATATAACGTAGTGTTAGGAGGCTGCAGTGAGCTAGTCAAGCCTAATGGCAGTAGCTGCCCTTCTCTTCCCCCAGCCTGGTGCAGGTGTCTGCTGGAGAAGGAGGCTCTTGAAGAGGCAGAAGGCTCAGTCAAGTAATTAAATGGCAAGACAGAAGCCCACTTAATGAAAGGAATCAGCTGGCATTTGGTACTAAAGGAATAAGCAGGGCTGTAAACTGCTGGGGACTTGATTGCTTTGAAATTTTCAGAAAGCGAGAAGCTATCTCATATTGTGTATTTCATTTTCACATAGGAATTTATTTTCCAATTTTCTCTTTTTTCTGAATCCATTGAATTGATTTTTTTTTTTGTTCACTTGCTCATCTGTGTTACAGCAGAGAATTTTCTTCATGATTTTGATTTTTCTCTGAATTAAGTTACCATTCTTAGGGGATTTTTTTTTTCCATTTTAATCTTGATGTGGGTCACACCACAAATAATTCTGTGATGCAGAGTTGTGAAACTCCTTTTGAATCAGATTAAAGCTTTTGTGTGCTGCAGACTTGACAGAGTAAGCTAATAGTGAATTTTAAGGAAGATGCGAGTGGTCAGTGGTGGGTGGGACATGCCAGGTATGAGGTGGACATGCCAGTCTTGCAAGGAGACTTACATGTATAAGTTATGTTCCTCACAAAGTATCGCAGCAGATCCAAACAGATCATTGATTGCTTTAGCCGTTTAGTATGTCAAAAGTTTTACTTCTTACATATAACACAGTTGATGCAGTCCCTCTATCCACATTTTAAAGTTATCTGGAAAGAGATGCTGAAAAGATGTGCAGAAGTATTGAGAGGATAGCAAAAATGCCTTAGAGCTGGAGTATACTTTTATATTTTGCTAGCTGGTAGTGCCAGTAATTACCATTTACAACCATAGCTGTTCTGCTAATGGCATGCATATGTGGGTAAATCCATGGTTATATTAAATAGTTCATACTGGAGCCCTGAAACAGATTGAGGTGTGGCTTCTGCTCTTTATCAGCCTCATTTTCTCCTTGATAGGAAGGTTTTGCACGTGAGGTTGTATTAATAAGCTATGCTATTTAGACATGTATTTTGGATGAGAGACTGCCATGCTTCAATTTGTTTAGCATATCAAAAAGAAAATGGAAAAATTATTTTCGTACAGTGATGAGGCTCTAGAAAATTGTTTAATCTAGTGGGAAACCACATATCCAGAACCAGTATATTGAACGAAGTAGTAGACAACAGCACTTGAAAAATGTGGAAGAATATTTCAATGATGAATGTGAGTACTCAAATAATACACAGAAGGAAATGATGGATGCTGCCTTTGGTCAACTATACTTTTGCAATTAGGAGTGGTGAGGCCTTTGAGGAAGACATGCTGTAGCCTGCAATTTGCAGTGACGAGCTGGCAGTGGTATTTCGGATGCTTCAGGGTGGCCCCTGGCCACCTGTCCTGCCGTGCCAGCTGCCACACGTGCTCCCCTGCTGCGCAGGGCACTGGCTGCTCTTCTCCCTCATGGCACTCACAGAAAGTATACTCAGAAACTCAAGTACGGCTAAATACTCGGGATAACCAGCAAAATTCTATAATCTTGTACAAGAGGGCTGAATAGCTAATACGATGTCTACTTTTGTCTTTGAAGTACTTGAATATTCTTTTCCCAAGGAGCATGGTAGCTTGCATAAAAAATGGTTCTTGGATCAAAGGCCTGGCTGTCAGTCTTCCTTCCGGATGCTGGGCGTGTTAGAGAGTAAGGCAGTGCTTTTAAAAATGCATAATTCCTTGATCTATTTCGGGTTTTATCACTCCAGCCTCCCTTCGCAGCGGTGAATTCTGGCTGAACTAACAGCCGCTTGTAACAATAAGGCCTGATGAAAACTGATTTACATTACTGTCTTCAATATTGGCTTAATGATCCTTGTTAATCCAAGAGGCAAAGAGCAGGTTCTGAGGGGAAATCAGTTCTATCAGGACAAACACACGCTCACTGCGTTATATTTTTAATACAATCATGCCTCTCTAGCAACATGCAGCATGTTTTTTTCAGTAATAGACTGATAATATTGTCAATTAAAAATCCGTATACAGAGCAGACCCAACTGTTTGTTGCGAATCTAGGTAGATTTTGTAGTCTCATTAACTTATTTAATTGTATTTGCTTAAGTCAGTCTCCCATGTGTTAATTAACACTGTTGAATGTAATTGACACATGGTAAGGGTTTCGGGACAGGGGCTGGCAGCCTCCCTCTGCCTGGCAGAGGCGGTGCGGTGTCCTTCCCTCCTCCTGCCCCAGCCGCCTCCGCTTCTCCTTCCTCTCTTGGGCCGAGACTGCCTGGTACTGCTTTGTCTTTAGAACCTTTCAAAAATATATTATTTCCTCCCCCCCCCCCACTTTTATTGGGTTTGTCTTCTGCCCTTTTGGTGAGCTCAGCATGCTGGGCATTCAGACCAATATCAGACCACTCAAAATAACTGATGGTGTGTGACCTTCCCCCTTCAGTCCTGCCGTTGATTCAGCTCCAGCCTTACCGTGAACTACCCCTATGGTGAGATGACGAGATGAGGAAACTGATTCACAACTACTTCCTGGTCAAAGGGATCTTTTTTCTACATTTTCTACACTACTTTTTTGCTTACTTTCCTAGCATGTGTTAGTTTTCTGATAGCTTAGGGACTTGAATCAGCACATGGAGGGGTCAGCTGGCCCTGGCATAGAAGCACAGGAAGGATTGCAGTGCTGGGAGCAGAATGGGACCTCCTCGTCAGCAGCCGACAGCTGTTGGCTCTTGGGGAACCTTACCGTTAATTATTTGGCCTTGTTAAAATTATGTTGATTTTGTTTGATTTTCAGCACTTTTCTTCTTACGTGCACATTAACTGGATGTTACATGTGGCTAGGCTTGGATTTTTTTAACGACTGTAGTCAGGAAGTGGCTGACTACACTACTTTTTTTTTTTTTTCTCCTCTTTTAGGAGCTTACTAAAAGCAGTTACCTTAAACTCTTGGTGTGTAAAACTAGGAACAGGATCTAGCTGAAGACTTAATATAGTGCAATTAAACTGTGAGACCTACAATAGAATAAGAAATTGAGTTTATTGTACCTGGTTATTTTACAAAATTGGGAACTTAGGGGGTTTTGTACATTATTTAAGTAGTATTTTGCATGGAGGAAAGGCAGACTTCTGCTCTCCTGAGCTGGAATAGCGTGAATACTTTAATTCATTTGATGCTTTATTTATGGATTATACTTCTTTGCAGAGAAAAAAACCTTACAACTTCTTTATGTCGTGGTAGTTCATGGTATGTCATAAGCAGAAAGGCTGAGTTTGCTTTTCTGTCTTTGCTTGTACAGCTAGTAATTCTTTACAACCTTTACAGCTTTGAAAGCCTGCATTGCTGAGACTTCAGTGCCGGGAATTCATTTGTCTGTGGAGTAACTCTTTACCCATGTCACTGCAGTCATGAGTGTTATTGTGCCATTTCTTGTACCAGTATTTTTCTTGAAAATAGTCACAAAGGCATCTTATAATGTGCTTTATTTAAAAATCAAAACAAAACACACTGCCTACAACAAAAAAGAAACCCCTTCTGTTGTTAAGTAATCAGGTTTTAAACTGTAGCACACGTTTCTATTATATAGATAGTGCATTTTCTTACCCTTCAAATAAGAAAAAGTTAACCATTAAAAGAGAGAGCGTACTCCAGGCTAGTGAATCTATTCTTTAGAGAATTAAAATTTATTAAAACAGAGGGAGCTGTTTGTCATACTTTCGTATTTGTTCTTGTAGCATTTTTTTGCTCACAGAGAAATGCTTTTAAGTGCTGTCTGCTTAGTTAAAAAAACAATCTTGCATATGGAATGCATTAATTTTAAATTGGACATTAACTGATTGTGTGGTCAATGCAGTGAATGAAAAATATAAAGCCTTATACATAAAGTACACTGTGCATGGATGCATGCTGCATTGGCAGAGCTGGAAATTATATACTATCTGAAACAGTGGGACTACTATCTGTTGTTATCACAAAAGCCCAAATGTCCCAGTGTGCCTGAGTGTGTGTCAGTTGCCCTATGTCAGTTGTGCTTAAATCTCTGGGTATTTGGCCATGTGCCATATTGTTGTTTGATGGTCCATTTGGATTTATAATGTCTTTTAAGATTTCTAAAAGTAGCCGTGACACCAGTACTTTGAGGACCTTAAATTTTGGTAGGTTTGGCATGCTTAAATATCGGTGAAAGAAAATGCATGCCTAAGAAAGCCCGAGTTCTGTGTAATAACATTCAGGGTCTCTTTTAACAAATGGATAAAAGCAGTGAGGTTTCTGGGACAGTAAGATAAAGCAAAGCAGAGCACAGAGCTGTCCGTGTACTTGTTGCAGTTTAACTCTTGAAAAGAGTCCTGTGATCCCTTCCTTAAACCACAATCAAAACCTTATCGTGAACTTGCAAGGCAGCCTGGTGCTAGTAATGTGAAACAGTTATCATTTGACGTGATGTAAAGTCCGTTCTTATTTACAGAGAATGTCATTTGATGTTGTTTCCTTTTTTTCTCGGGTTGCAGATGTGGGTGGTTGCAGTTCTTTCCGATCTCACACAGATGTTGTCATTGTCTATTGTGCAGAGAGCGCTGCTTGGGGTAGTTTTGCTGGGCTGAGAAGGGAACAGCCTGCCTGTGTTCTCCTCGCTGCACAAAGTACAGCGCGGAGAGACAAAAGAATGTTCCTGTGTTTTTTGGTTTTTGGTTTGTTTGGTTTTTTTTTTTTTTTTTTTTTTTTTGACAGGATGTGGCACAGGTTACTCAGTATTAGTTTTGCTTCAGGGTTGGTGGGGTCTTCAGTCTTGAGGGTCCAGATGATGTTCCTGGCAGTGCCACTGCATTCCTTCCAGTAGTAAAATTGAAATAGCAGAAACAATGCCTTTATTCCATTTTATATAATAAATGAAATACCTTGAAGCAAAATGTCACCTTCAGTAATCAAGGATGTGGATTTCCTTCTTGTTGGTGCTGGCAGTCTTTCCTGATTTTTCTAAATTGCTTATGAGAAATTAATACAGGAACTTACCTGAATTGGGAAAAAATGTTTAGTATAAATATATGCTAGTGAACTGTTACTAATTTATTATTTTCTATTAGATATGCTAGTACATACAATAAAACTTGTGTGTGACTTCGTATGCATGTAGGTATATCTGATTTAGGTAGAACCTGGAAGGTTTTATGAGTATGTCGAAGTGGTAGACTATTTTTAATTTAAAGAAGAAATTGAGCACTATCTGGAGGGAAATCAAGTTTTGCAAGCCTAGACATTGGGCACAGCATGAGGACAGTTTGTCATTAGTCTATATTTCTTGGTTATATGTGTTATCCATATAGTCTTCTAGTTTAGAAGTAACATAGTTGTGGTTCAGAAAATGAGACATCCTCTTGGTTTTGATTTCTTTTCTTTGTATATCACTGTAATACCAAATTTTGTGATACCATATAATATTTTTATTCTCTCAAAGAAATCTTTTGATTCCTACTGAATTTTACTCTGTTTTAACACATAATCCAAGGAATTAAGACTAGCAATTTTTGGAGCCAACCCTGCTTTGTTACATGGACATAGCCATCTTCCAGAATGAATAAGCTGCGTGGTTCTTAAATACTGTTATTATCAGTGATGATATGCAAGCATGAAAGAATCCAGCTTTGTTTTCAGGGCTCATTTTAATTTGGCAGGAGTAGTAATCAAAGGGAGAAACAAAGGGAACATTTCAAATACTGCTGTGATGCTCAAGGTATGTCATCTATGTTGTCAGGAAATTGTACTTATTTTCACACCTGTCTCTTTCTAGAAAAAAAATCCTGGGTGAAAATACTGTAATTTTCATTAAATGTTGTTATAAATGCCATCACATTTTCATTAAATAACGAGTAGACATGTTTTTCTTAAAGGTAGGTTTCTGTTCCACTACATATGACAAAGTTGAGGCATAAAATTCTCTTATCTAAGGAATGACCTGTGGGTACGTTTTTATCTCTTAGGGTATAAGTCTTGTGTTTGCAATTTCAGTGTTACAGACCCTTTCTTTGTGCAGATTAAGAACAGGAGATTACTATAATGAGATAATTATTATACTAGAAAATAACAGAAAGTCCTTGTTAAAGACAGGAACAACAGAAAGTGATCTGTTAAAGAGTGGAAAGGGCTGCTGTTAGGTCTTGTTTGAACCTTCATGCCAGTACTTTTACCTGAAAGTAATCCGATTAAAAACTCTCTACCTTACACTTTTTGTTGGTTGTAGGCATGGAACAGTGAAGGCGTGATCCCTGTAGCTGGTTACTTGAAATACCTATTTATGGAAATTTTCTTGGCTAAAGATCTGAGTGCCTCTGTTCTTCACCGTTAAATTGTTGCCCTTGGGACAGCCCAACTTGGTGTTAAAATGAAAATAACTCAAAAATAGCCTCAAATTGGTAGTTTTAATCTTTGATCAAAAGATGATTGAATAAGATCAGGATTAACATTTTGGAGTTCATGGTGAATGAGCTGGTATTTTAATCAAGGATCAAAGTGCATGCTATTAGATTAGAAACTATAACATGCTGGTTATAGTTGACTGGTTACTAACTTCATGGACATTGTATGGAGATAGAAATTACTGACTTTCAGGGTAGTATCCCTTCTTTGTAATGCCAGTGTAATCTCTGCTCTGTCAGCTTCGGCTGTCTTTTGTGTCTAGCAGAAGTAGCACTGTCAGCATTTTTAATGCAGGATTTCCTGTTCTTTTCTGTCTAGATTAGAGTTCTAGAAGTATGCTTTATGGAATTCACTTATAAGAAGTTTTTATTATTTAAATGGGGGTGTATGTGTTTAGTAATAAAAGCTTTTGTATACTCATTTATACTAGTAATACTTTTCTGTTTTGTACACAGAAGTGAATGTATTTGTGTGTAAAAGCAGATATATGTAAATATACAGAGGAGTGAACGTATTTGTATTCAAGAGCCACAAACTTTTAGGGAAGGAAAATTGCTCCTGCAGGAGAAGTGTTAACATTTTTGGAAAAGATATGTATCAGGTGTTTGGTTTTAATCTTTTCAAGTGCCTTATTCACGTTTGTTATTGGTGACAAATTTTGTTTCCCATAAAATGAGTGGGGGTGAGGCTGTATTTCAGTATGACATTAGAGTAATACTGATGTGAAAAAGCCAGGACATACCAGGTGTTTTGATACAGAAATAAGCTGCTGTCTGTAGCCTTGTCTGCGTCCTGCTCAGCTCCCACAGAGGTGCGGGCTTTGCCGTCTGCTTTGCATTTGTTATGGAATGAATACGGGTAAAAGCATGTACCTGGGTAGTCATTGCAGCGCCGTGACTGAGACATGATGACTTGTGTGTCAAAAGTCCTAATACAAGAAGGCATTTTGCCTGACAACATTAATTGAAATAACATATCCTTGTTAATCTTGACCATATGTGGTATTCATGCAGTATATGGCTTTGGATATATGTGTTGTATTCCTTTAATTTGTTCCTGTATGGGTATGTTCCCATACAGGGTATGTTCCTGTAGCATAAGATAACGATCTTAATGTGAGTTCTTAGATTCTGTATCTTGTGTTTTAAAAGAATTACAAACAAAAACATTTAACTTGGTCATGACAGGCTCTTGTTAAACTGTCAAGGATGGTTATTCCACATAGGTATACCTTTGCTACTCTCTCTGTCTTCATGTGTGTTGTTATACTGACCTTATGTTTCTATTTTTGACATGCTTTTTTTTTCTCCTCCTTTACCAGGTGAAGCAGGAGCTGTAGAAGGAAGACCTTGTGGCTCGCAATCATGCCATTCCCTTTTGGCAAGTCCCACAAGTCTCCTGCAGACATAGTGAAGAACCTGAAGGAAAGTATGGCAGTTCTAGAAAAGCAAGACATCTCTGACAAGAAGGCAGAAAAGGTACGGTTGGGACTTTCCAATTGCTAAACAGTAATTGAAAGGGGAAACAAAGAAGATACTTACAGCTATTGAAACTGAATCGATTAGGAATGATTTTTGGGTTTTATACTCTGATAAAGGGTAAGTTACTATGTACCTTTGAACAAGTTTGTTTCATGTTGGTTGGATTTGCATTTTTATGCCACTGACAGATGATATGATACTTAAAATAATTTGGTTTGGAACTGTAGGCCATTGCATTCTTTAATGAGCAGCTCACAGCCACGCAGTGTTCTGGTGCTTGTGTCCACCGTGATGGCTTTACTGCTGTACAGTAGTTTCTGTCTGTGCTTGTCCATGCAAATGTTCACAGAGCAGAGTGTCTCTGTTACTGAATCTGAGGAACTTTGTGTCTCCATGGATGTCAGCAGAGGATATACTTTCACCTTTCCTTGCCTTTTCTTCAGCACACAGGAAGATGTGGTGAAAAGTTTCTATGCTGGTGCGGTTTCCTTTAGATAGGATGCTTTGCTGCTTCAGGGTCTGTACCTGTCCACAATCATTTACTTCTCAACTGGTAGTCTTGATGGCTTTACTAAAAGTTCAGCCTGAGTGCAGCTGCGTCCCATCTAGTGACTTGTATTGCAGGGTTATTTACTTTTTAGATGAAGCTTTTCATAATAAACTCAGCACAAGGGCATAGATTTCAATACTTCCAAAAAAAACCCCCAAAGCTAAATCAAAAAAACAACTAAACAAAACATCTCCCCCTCCAATCTATGAGCTTTTGAAGCAGGCTATGATACCCTCCTTGGATCCTCTCCCAGCATTATTTAGCTGTTCTGTGCCATTCTTGGCATCCTGACAGAGTCACGTGCAGGAGATAGTCAGGATCTTTTCCATGTTCACCAGTATTTTTAAGCAGAGTGTGACCAGCTTCTCTGCATCCAGTTTCACCTAGGTTTGGCACTACTGCTTTTAAGTGCAGGAGAATTTGTATCTTAACTGAATTGCAGTCTTTTTCCTGATATTCTTTAGAGTCAGCATCTTCTACCCCAGTGCCAGCATGTGGTACGTTCCAGGTCTCTTGCAGCGTACCATAATATTTTACCCTGATGTTTTTTCTCTCTTGCTGGAGAGAAAAATGTTATAGCCTGTTATGCAGGCCTGTGTGGAGGCTGGGAGGATTTTCACTGCTGCTGCTTCTTTTCTTCTTTCTCTAATAAAAGACATCTGTCAGGAGAGGAGGGGTAGGTGCATTCTGAAGAGTCTGTGATGAGACATGGCACTGCCTCCTTCATCTCAGCCTCATTATTAATAACTGGAGATGTGGCTTGATCTTAAAATCCGTGCTCTTTTGTGTCATCTTTTTCTTTTTGCTTAGACCTCTAATGGGGAACAGACCAGCTTCATTCCATTGTGCATAGCTGAGCACTGTATCACGTGCCTGTGTTCTTGATGCTGTAGCTGAAGATTATTATGTACCATTTGCTTCTAGCTGGCCTTTAATCCCATACCTCCATCTTCTTTAAAGACCTCGTTTAGAAGCTCGGTATGGTAGTGCTGGCCTCTGTCATCCTTGTTATTCAGAGGAAACCGGTTGGTGAATCTGAACATTCACACCATCCAGGGCCACATCTCCATACAGAGATTCTTCAGGAAATAGTTGTTTGCTGGCAAGCCAAGACTTCCATGAAGGTGACTGTGATTCTGGTGGTTTTTCTCAGATTCTCAGATTGTTTGCTGGTTTGAGAGAGAGAGTTCTTTGATATCCTACAGGCCAGTCATCACATCTTTGAGGGTACAGGTCTGATAAAACACCCTGAATTCATGCCCTCTTCCTATCCAGTCTATCAAAATGACTTGGGGTAACTTTGGAGTTAAAAGACAGCAAGGGTCTGAGCAGTAGCCATTATTAATGCAGAAGAAAAATTTCTGCATGCCCATGTCGAAATATTTAGGCATCTTTTTATCTTTCACTACCCCTTTTATCATTATGATCCTTTCTGCAATGCAACTTTCCAGCCTCCTTTGGAGAAGAATTCTGTACTGATGAAAGGGTGAGTTCTGTGGGTAGTAGTGGAACAAAAATAGAAAACTCACTGCACATAAAGCACAAAAATCATTGCCCTTTAGGAAAAGGGTAGAAGAATGGCAGAGTTTTTCTTTTTTTATAACTCTGTTTTATCGGTGATTAGACTTGTATAAAATTCTCTCTCTCCTCTCTGCTTCATTGTTGCTGTTTCATCCAGGGATGTGCTTTTGTAGCCTGCCAAGTAGCAACAATGAACTTTCATGGCTAAGCAGCATATTCAGCGTTGATTACCCTTTGTGGTAAAGGCAACCTTCTGGGTGCAGGGGATACTTACTTTTCCTGCACTACTCTGTTTCTTAAAATTAAGGACACGCAGTTGCATATTTTCTCTACTCTTGAACATATGGAATTTGAAATGTGTATGTAGATTAGACTAAAAAAATATCAGCACATGTTGAAGTGAATTGAATGTTTCAAAATTTAATCATAGTTTTGAATATTTCTTCCACAAAATGAAATTAATTGTAAGTGCCCTTTTGTTTTATACCTTATGGCTGGCTGAGGTTCCAAAGACAAACTAGGACTTTTTTACTGCAGTGTTTTTAATATGTAGTTCACTGTAGTTCCTACCATGCAGCGCAGTGCTGTTAGGACAGTATTTAGTTTGCGATGTAGAGGATGCTCTTTGACAGTTTCCTAATACACTTGGAAATATAGATTTGTAAGAAAATTAGACAAATAATTTTCCCTAGAAACTAAAAGTATGATTAGTTGTGTTTGAACAGAATACCTCAGTCTTTTTCAGTGCTTAGACTTTAATGTTTTGTGAGAGGAAGAAAAAGCAAAGTAAGTAATATTTTTAAAGCTTGGACAGTGTGTGTTCTTGTATGTTCTTTATAATCCAGATGGATTAAAAAGTGAATTCTAGTTGCATGTTAATCTACCTTTTTTTAAGTTCTGTGAATACTGGAGAAAAATTAACCAGTTAATTCTCCAGGTCATTTTGAAATGCTGTTTAATTTCATGGTGGGAGCAGAGGTCTGAAGCAGCTGGGCTGTGTCTCACTGCTGACAGCCTGCCTCGTGTACCGCGGCTCCGGGTGCTTGGTGGCTGCAGTCTTGGACTTGGGATAGAGGCAATAGCTTGCTGTCTGTTAGTATTTTGGAAGGCAAACTTGAAATAACAAGTGCTTTATAACTGAAAATGTGTTCATCACATATGCTGTTAGTTTTCCATTACTTAGTTTTTTTCAGAAAGGGGGGGCTAAGAGGAAGGGGAAAGAAAACTCCTTTCATATAAATGGAATCTACCCTAGATCTAGCTCATTAGTTAGTCTTTTATTCACATCTCTTCCTCCTCTTTGGTTGACATCAACATTTATTTTTATACCACCAGTTCATTTGGTTTGTGGCACACATTTACTGTCGTGAAGGTAAATATTTACTCATGTAATAAACTTGTTCTTCCCTACCCTCTGACCTTGGGTTAACCTGCTCGTAGCAGGTCCGGTTTTGGTTTTGGGATAATTGTTTCAGCCATGTTGTTAACCCCTGCGGGTTGACTATTGCAGGCATGGTTGGTCTGTATTTTAAGTTACCGGTTCTATATGATGGAGTATACTCTCCATCTGTATGTATGTATGTATGTATCATACTGTATGTATGGGATAATGCGGTGTTTTGATTCAGCTGTCCAAATGTAGTATTGTGTCATGTTGCCATAGGCATAGGTCAAAATTTAATTCAGTGAGTTAACGCTGTCATTTACAAAGCAGTAAAATTTTAAATTTGTTATTTACGTGTGTACAATTAATTCTTGGTTGAAAGAAGGCAAAAGTTAAGTGATGTGCCTTGCCCACTGCAGGGGCTATTACTCAAAGGGTAAAAAGATGGGGCTGATTCTGTAAGGAATGGGTGAGAATACACGCTTCTCTTCTAATTGAACTTAACTCTTTAATGATTTCTTCATGCTAGATATCTGCTAAAAAATAATGTAATAATTCTTGACTTACTTTAAAATAAACTGGTGGCACTGATGTAGATAATCGTATATTTACAGAATTGTATGTTTTGGTGTTTTGAAATCCAATAAATTTAAATAGAATTATTAAAATGGTGGTGTTACTTACGATAGATACTGCTCTAGACTAGTAAAAGTATTCACCAAGGCAGGCTAAAAACTATAGCACGTTTACCTATTTGATAGATGTTTTCATTGACAGTGCGATTTATATAACTGCATTTTCAGTGTGGATAGAACACTTAGCCATAGACCCGGAGCCAGCTGAGCTCATCTTAAATACTGCAGGGCTGACTATGTGTTCTTATCTTTTTCTAGTGTTTCTCTAAGTAAAGGCAAGTATTGCTTTGTAAAACTCAAATGCTCCAGCTGTACAAATCTAAAAGGAAGTATTTGCTTAGCATTTAAGGAAATAGTAAATTTTGGAAATATCAGTGAAATACCCTAGAGACTGGAATAAACCATAATGGTTCATTGCTATAAAGAAATGCAGCTGATTCTGGTGTGACAATCACACCTGTGACTTCATGGTGTCTGTTTATATTTTAAATAATATCTTCCTGTCTTTGATACAAATAGAGAAGTAAATACTTTCTTTGTTTTCCTTACTTTACATCTAACTTTTATAGTTTGACTTGTCCTCAAATGGTATTGATTGTCTGACACCACTCAATTTCAAATGTCGCTTGTCACAGAAATTTTTCTCTAAAATTGTTTAGATCTCAGCATCTTAGGAAATCTTGCAAGTAGTGCCAGCTGGCCTTCTCTTGTCTTTCTCAAATTTTTTTACTAGTTTTTCACTTAGGTCTTAACATTGATATTTACTGTAGCATTATATTTTTCAGTGTAGCTGTCTAATTTCCATTCTGCATCTGAAATGGCAAAATTAGCTCTGCACATCATGTATTTAGGATATGTTTGAGAGTTCATGGAACTCTCAAACTCTCATGGAACTCATGGAGAGTAGTAGGGTTCTAGAACAAGTTTGTAAAAGTTTATTTCTAGTCCTTTTGGTGTTGAGTTTTAGAGTAGAAGAGGAAAGAATATAGAAATGTCATATTTTATGGAAGTGTAGTGTATAAAAAGACCTTGGTTATTGATACAATACTTTCAGAAAACCTCATATTTGCAGTATGTATCTGGAAGTGATAGTTTGGACTAAGTTGAAGTGATAGAAGCAAGTCTCTTTCCATGATGAAGGTGGTCAGACATGGGTACAGGTTGCCTGGAGGGGCTGTGGAGTGTCCCTTCGTGGAGCTGTGCAGAGCATGGCTGGCCGTGAGCCTCATCAGTCTGATAGGACTTTGAGGCTGGCCCTGCCTTGAGCAGGTGGTTGGACCCTGATGACTTCCTGAGGTACCTCCAAACCTAAGCTGTTCTATGTTTCTGTGTCTCTAACCGTTACTTCCCATTAAGTCATTCCAAGTTCAAGTGAAGCACATTCAGATGATCGAGACAGATGTAGAAGAGCATAAGAAATAAATCTGAGTCCTGGTGTCTCTTCTTGAAGTTACTGAGTTGTATGTTCATGTTAGGCCAGAAGGCTTTTTTTGCACTTGGTGTTTGGAAATGCTATTTTTTTCTGTTTGGTTTGAAGCATTTCCATTACTAGCATCTTTCTTTGAGTGGTGGTAAGGGAGAACCTTTAAACGTAATTATTAAAGTTTTGGGAGGGTTGTTCTATTTTCTGGGGGTTTGGTATGAAAAATTCTCCACTGGCATTCTTAATTTCAGGCATGCCCTCAATATTGCCACCATCTTACTTAAAATAGGTAGTTCCTTGAGCCTCTGCCTTTCTTCCTCTTTCATCTTGCTTTCTAAATTAGTGTGCAGGGACAAAAAGCGAGAGAATTTTTATTGCTGCTTCCTCTTTTCTTGGTAGCCGTGCATCAGAGGCATCTCTTCACATCTCCACATTTGACAGATGTTCCTGTTCTTTTCCTAGTAAATAGATATTTCTTCTGAATTTTAAAGAAATAGAGCAGTCGTGTGGCGTAATACTACCACAATACGGTGAGCTGGCTTTCTCATTTTACGTCTTCAGGAGCTGTCATGAATCTAAGCAGTCATACCAAGCACCTGCTTATTGCTGTCTTACTAACAGTGTACAGAAAATCCTTTGGAATTTCAATTAAGGAGGAGCCAACTGGGACTAGGAACTGCAATTAGTAAGAAGAGGGAGGCAGCGGGGAGTGGAAAGTTGAGGAGGAGCTAAAAATTATATGGAGCCTCCTTAAAGGTCATGGAATCCTTACTTGCATACCTAGCAAAGCTGGAATGGCTTTGGCTTGAATAGTGCATGGGTCACGCTGATCTTAAGCCTCTCTAGATATAACGCACAAATGAGAAGTCTTTTCACATACCCCTTATAAGAAAAAAATATCCAGAAGTGATAATTTTTTCTCTTCATTAGTTTCCCATGTGCTACCAATCATAAATACCTTACATTAAAGTGTATGCATACCTTGTTGGCAGGTTCATCTAATTACTAAAAGTTAGTGCACTTTATGAACCATTCATACTTTTTAGGCACATTAAGAACTAATACAATATAATTAAACCAGCTATTTATGATGATCATTCTCAGCATTTTGCCCCCAAGCTATGTAAACATATATATTGAAAGGAGTAGTTGTTCTTTTTTTCTCCAAGATAACTTGTGTTTTATGATTCAGAAGTGTGTCTTCAGAAGTGTTTTTGTTGACTTTATTAGTTTTACTCATGGGAGAACTCTGCTTCCACTGCTAAATTTAAATGCTGCTCCAGCCCATTGGGCTTCCCTAAGTGAGACATCAGACCTCTCTGTCTTCTGTAAAATGGACTTCAAATGGGAAGCATCTTAGACTTTTGTCTCCTGTATTGCTGTGTTCTTTTGAGCGCATCTCTTTCTGGGTCTGTTTGCCAATTTGTTCTTGTATATTGAGGTAACCTGAAAAATACAGGAGGTACTCTGAGGTTTTATTAGTTGGAGAGCAAAAATTTCATCCCCACTGCCTGGAATGGGAGCCTATTACTTGACGAAATCTGATGAATGCAAAATCTGTAGGAGGGGCACATCTGCAGTTCAGTAGGACAGGCATGTGCCCCCGTGTCATGTTTTCCAACCTGATCCTGCTTACCTCTGTTTTACAGAATGGAAATTTTGTTGGGTTCTTTTCATCCCACTACTGTTCTTCAGGGGATTTTTGAATGGGAAGTTTAAAGGCAGTAAAAAGGAAGAGATTTTTACTTTTGGTAACTTGTCAAATAAATTGCATATGTCTTGCCTCTGCCCTTCTTTTTTTTTTTTTTTTTCAGTAACATGTAACAGTCCTACTTGCAGAAAGATTATCTATTGTTTTTTTTAACAGGTTGTCATTTCCTGATTATTATTTTTTTTTTCCCTTAATGGAAGCTTGCAGATTCTAAGAATAATAGGGTGTGCAGTTACAAAGACAAATTACATTGTGCTCTAACTGTATTTTTTTCCCCATTTTCTTTAGGCCACTGAGGAGGTCTCAAAAAACCTTGTTGCCATGAAAGAAATCTTGTATGGCACAAATGAAAAAGAACCACAGACAGAAGCTGTGGCACAGCTTGCTCAAGAGCTGTACAACAGTGGTCTTCTTAGTACCCTAGTAGCCGACTTGCAGCTAATTGATTTTGAGGTAAGAAAAGAAGTTTGACATTTCTTCATTCATTTCTTCTTTTCATTGCATATGTTAAAATAAACATATCTGAATTCCTGCCACTTTAATTGGTTAAGACATCTTTTGATTTTCAGCTTTTTTTTTTTTTCTGTCTAGAACAAAACCATTAGAAAGAGAACTCATTGTTCCAAACTACCTGGAAAGTTAAGCAAATATAGAATATGAAATCTGTGAATTTAGGCACATAAACCACACAAAATTGAAGTAGATAAACCTCTAATCCTGATGATACACTTCTGTTGAAATTATGGAATAATTCTTAATTGTTGTGTACACAGGAGGGTAAATCTCTTAGTAATATCATACACAAGATGTGTCTATGTTCTCATCTTATTAAATTAAATTACTTGGAAAAGTAAGAGCATTATTGCAATATCTATGAAGAACTTTATATCTTTAAGGTAAAGCTGTTATTTTTAATAACAGTCCAGTATTTCTCTCTCTCTTTAGAAACAAGTGATGCAAGCTTTTTTATGTTTTCCTCATGTTTTTTTCTGTTTATTAAAAAAACAACAAACTTCAAAATAGCAACACTTACTTGTTTTTAAATGTATCTCTATACAAACCTCCACCTGGCACTTGTCACCACATCACATCGAATAATTTAGCTTCGCAGTACCATAGTGGAAAATCACCCTATTTAGTTATAAGAAGTTGCAGTACAGTGGGATTTTCCTATTTTTTCTGAGGTCCCGCAAGAAGCATGTGGTTGTCTAGGAAAGGAGCCAAAACCCATGTATCTCACTCCACAGCCTTGACCATAAAGACCATCCCACTTAAGGTTGCTTAAAAATGGTATTGTTCATAAACAAGTTGTTCACAATGCAAACACAACAGTTTAAAGTCCTATTGTAGTATGACATTCCAAAAACAATGGCTTTCTTCCCTGTTCTTTCTTCTCTCCCCTCCGCCCAGAACTCCCTCTGATTTGTGTTTAATTATAATACAGTGGTATTTTTTCCCTACCCACACAACTGTTTATACCAAACATAAAACATTCAGGTTGTTAAATAAGCAAGGAGACCTGGGAAAGCTGAGAGGGAATGCTGAAATGTGATGGCCTTTAATTGCTGAAGAAAGGAAATCATGAACCGTCATCTGGATTCTGCTGACCTCTAGATTCTTATCAGCTTGGTGTTTACTCAGTCCGGTTATTAGCAAAGGAAGCCTTCATTATCTCCTGGTAATGAAGAATGATAACAATTTGTACAGGCTTGCTCTCATTAAGGAGAACTATTCATTTTATTCTAAGGGGACTTGAAAAGATTGCAAATAGTTTCCTGCTTGTGGACTTTCTGCTGCTTTGTTACACGAGGATGTGACGGTTCCCCCTTGAGAGAGACCAAGTCATTCACACTGCTTTCTAGGCTGGACTATGTCTGCTTTTTAAAGTTGGGATCTGGCAGACTGTCCAGCTATTGTTGTTACCTAGAACTGATATCAACACACCTGTGCTCCAAACCTATACTGGCTTCCCAGCTGTTACAAAGTCAATCAGATGTTGGCTTTGATATCCCAGGTCCCTGTGCTTGGGGGTTACTGCATTGGAAAGGATTTCTCCATTACTTGTGGAGATAGGAGCCTGATTTCCTGTTGGTTCTTAAACTTGAAGAGTAGGTATAGCATTTATTCCTTCTGGTGCTCCACCACAGCTTGAGGTCATTCAGTGATGAAGTAACCATCATCTTTTTTTTGTCAAGAACTTCACTCTCATTCCTGAAGAGGGTTTCCTTGTAGAACAGGAATAGACAACTAATTAATACATAGGACTGTTCACTCCGACTCTTGAACTGTCTCAAATGTCCTTGAATGTGAATAGTATGGTTAAAAAAAAAGCCCAGAAAAGTAAGAAATTTAATGTTTTCATTGAGAAACTGCCTGACTGTCCAGACCTTGCTGTATGTAAAGTCCTGTTGAAAATGGAAGCTTTCTTTATCTGGAAGCTTTCCTTTCAAGTAAAGCAGTCAATGCAACCATCTACCTGCCGGTCTTATAAACTTACCAGTTCTCTCAGTTGATTTTTGCTGGCATGTCTGTAGGAGAGATGGTATCCCTTGTGGAACTGTGTTGGGTTTTTTTTTGTTGTTCTTGTTTTTTTTAAATTAATTAAAAAAAACCCACACCAAAAAACAAAAAAGCCTTTTGCATAAGGGAGCCTGCATCCTTCTGCTGGGAAGACAATACCAGTACAGTCTCCCTCTCACCTCTCGCAGTCGTGCCTATTGGCACAGGGTTCGGTGTCTGTTTGCCCTTGTTAGGCCATGAGATCACTTAGTAAATACATCCTTCTGACAATAACTAGCCTTGGTATTACTGTGTACCACTATCAGTTCAATCATGTGCATAATAAGGAAATGCTGTTCTTGCTGGTGAATCCAAAGCAAATTGTGAGATCCAGCGCAAAATTGGCAATGTTACTGAATGAGAGTTGATGACTATATTATGTGGAGTTTGAGTAAAGCAATTTCTGGAAACACTGCTCTACTCATTTCAGAACAAAGAGTTCTGGTGTTGCTTTGGGCTGGCTTTCAATGGAATTGTAATTGAGAAAACAAGCGTTTACAAACAAACTCTTATATGCTGAAAACAGCACTAACAAAACTGTCCATGGTAATTCACAAACATGCCATTTGTAAAACTACAGTCCTCCTACATTTTTATAAACATTTGGGTTTTTTTTCTTATGCAATCTTCTTGATGTTGATTAGAAAACGGAAATAATTTTGTTTTTAAAATTATTTTAAAATTCTTCCTACTTAAATATGCCTCGCATTTTACTCAAAATCTTGTTGATGTTACTGAGGGCATGTATACTACAGCTAGAGATTGTCAAAAAACATTATCTACATACGGTTTTTGTGTATAACATTCAGGGAACCTTGAGGTGGAGTTGCTTAACAGGCCTTTAATTGCCAGTCTAGGCTTAGTATAAGTTTTCCTAGGCTTTTTCTGGATTAGATCTGATAACACATGGTCCTGAAGTTGTCTTTATGGCAATCCAAAGCAGAAAGTTAATTGCAGAAATCTGGGTTTTAAATGGTGCATGTGAATGACAGTGAAAAGTGCTTAGATCTATAATCAGCTTTTTGTTAGATGTCTGTACCATTTTGTCATCTTTAGCTATGGTCTGACAGAAGAAATAAATAGGAAATGTATATATATTCAACAAAGAGAACATTCCCAGCTGCTTTTATACTGCCTGGTGCTATCCTTATGCATTTTCTTATGTATAATCTGTGCTGAATTCCAGCATCCTGGTCCGTCTTGTACTTCTTTTGTCCGTTGAAAAATGTGAGACTTGCATTTTAGTTTGGTGGATGATTTCTCTTTGAAGTTTTTATTTATTTGTTTAGCTTCCATAAGTTATAGTTTTAAGTTGGATGTTAACAGTGCAATCAGAAATGCTCTGCCCACTCTTAATGGTGGCATTATGTGTTCCTAGGCTGGGGAGGGGACAGTGGAATATTGAAGAAACACTTTTAGGCTAGAGGGGAGTTAAAAACTGGTATATTTTTAGCAAAAAGAAGTATAAAACAAGCCCAGCAGATTGATGCTACATAGAAGTATCTAATGAAACATAGCTGGCTTTACTTCTTAATGTAAATTATTCATGATCTGGCTGCAAAGTGATGTAATGTTTTGAATGCTTTGGCATATTTGAAATGGGTATAAAGAAACAGAATATTTGATCTGTTTAAGATTAGAGTATAGAGGCTGACTGCACTGCAGAACTCTCACAGTATGAATGCATGAGATGATGATAACGTTTAATTGTTACTTGCCTTAGTGGACTTGAATATTATGTGTTTAACTGCTCATGTTTTTGACAGGGCAAAAAAGATGTTGCGCAAATTTTCAACAACATTCTCAGAAGGCAAATTGGTACAAGAACTCCCACAGTTGAATACATCTGCACTCAACAGAATATATTGTTCATGCTATTAAAAGGGTATGTACACTGTGAAGTGTAAATATGCTTTTACATGAAGTAAGAATTTTTTAAATTCATAGAGAAACAGTGAATTCTGAAGTGTTCTTTCTTCCTTTGCAGTATGCTTTTATTTTGTCTTAGGGCCTGTAATTCCCCTAAGTAAAGGAAAACTTGAGTAATAGAACACCAAAAATAACACTTTTGCATGAAATATGACTGAAAATTGAGAACAGTTAGTAACCTAAAATGTCATTACTGGGGTAAGGCAGACATTTTCCTTTCAGAATACTATTTGATCTTATTTAAACTATTTCCTTGTGAACTTACTCCTTCATCAGGAGTTAAAGCCTCGGTTTTTTTTCCTTTAACCATTGTGATTTCCATTTTTCAGTCCTATCTCCTGGTCTTAGTTTGCTCTTAGACTTTTTATTCATAGTGATTTTATGTTCCTGTAGTGACACAAAGGCACCAACTCAAACTTGACCAAACAAAGAATGATTTGGGGCATATGGTGCATGCCAGATGGCTGTCTCTTCCTCTATTCTTGTATTATTGTGCTGGATGTTGGAGAATCATGCCGTACTGAATATGTGGTTGCATATGTAGAGCTGTGGATCTCAAACATGAAAGCAGAAAGGTTTTACTAACATTTTCATGTTAAAATGAGATTTAAAAAAAAAAAACAAACAAAAAACCAAGAATGTGCTCTCTCCAGTTAAAGAGAATTGCTTACCTTTCTAATAACATTAATTAAAGTTCTGAAAGTTGCAATTCCAATGTGTTCATTTGAGATAGAAAGGTTCATTAAATACTAATAAACCATTTAAAAAAAATGCAGCCATTTCAAGTACTAGTTTTATAATTTGTGTTAAAGCTGCTGGGTAGGCTTACTGTAGTTGATGAGTACTTATTCCACCAACTGGGATAGCTAGAGGATGTATGAGAAGGCCATGCTTCTCAGTGACATACTTGCCTGTGTTATGCTGGTAGCACTGAGATGTGGGAATAATCAAGTATAATTTTAATGTTTTAACAGGAAGCTTTATTGTGTTTTTCCTTTTCCCTCCTCCTAGTTCATAGTAGTAATCAGCGATGCTGACTAACCTGCCACATACATGACGTATTAGGCTATTTTGTTTTAACATCTCTACATTTACCTAGTCTTGGCCATTTATGTAAGCTACTGGAAAATGGATTGTACAAGAAACTTTCTCTGGGGAGAAAGTGGAGTTTTACATCTTTTAGTTTCATGCTGGCTCCAAAGGTTTCTCACCAGAAGCGGTATGGAATATTTGCTTCAGTTCATACGAATGTAAGATGTACACTCGTCTGCCAGAAGAGCTTTTTTGTGTGTTGGTTTTTTTTTTTCCCTGCATTACAGCCCTGATTTTGGGGGGAATCAATATTTGAATATTAGAGGGACAAAAGGATTATTAATTGTGCTGTAACACAAAAGAAAATACTGTTTCAGTACTTCAAAATAATTTACAAAAGAGGGCAGAGGCGTTTGAGGTGCAGAGAGATGAAACTACGTTCTCAACATGCTCTCATTGATGTGTGACTGAATGGGGGCTGTAACACATCTGTCCCAATTTTTAGTCCGTGTTGTCACTCTTCAGAGAGCATTATTCTGACAGGGATTGTTGAAACACATATTCATAAGTGAGGATGTTTGAAATGGGCATTTAGTTAGCTTTAATGACTTAAATGTTATATCTGGTATCCAGCTGAGGCAGACTTATGTAAATTTAATCTGTGGGGTGAACTGCAAAAAGTTCGGTAGATTTCAAATCTCAATGACAGGTTAAATGGGAAAGTACTGCAGGATTTAACATGAAAATTAATTCGTAAGCAAATGGTTTTTGTATGGCAATATAGTTAGTGCTTAGTATGCACAATGATACTTTGCTCCTGAATTATTCTGGTGAATTTGAATGAGCTTCCAATGGCATTGGACAAAAGATTCTTTAGGTGGGAGGCAGGAAGGTGTATAAGAAGCTTTGACTGCTCTAGAACCAGGTAGGAGCAACGACATAACTTTTCTGTGGACTGGGATAGCTTATATTGCAACATGCTGAGATGAGTTCTTGGTTTGGAATGGCAGTCCCATCATCTTCGGCGTTCTACAACTAGCTTGCCTGGGAAAGAAGTACGAAGGTGTATTTCTATCAAATGTGTCTTAAACACACTGTTGTGAGATTTTTGACAGCTGCTGTTGGCATATCCTAAAATCATCTCAGAGAACCCTGTAGTATTTGAGCAAGAAAGTCTGCCAAGGAAGCGTAGGGACAATTTGTAAGTGAAGGCACCAGGAATGGCTTCATCACTTCCATCGAATTGGTGATGGACGTCTTCCAGAGGTTTCTTGTGAGGAGGTGTGGATGCTTTGCTAGAGGCAATAACGACTCGGGCACAGAGAAGGCATTTGATATTGTCCTTACAATCAGAGGACGCTGTTGCCAGCAGTTCAAGCTTGAAGCCTGTGATGTGTAAAGTAGCCAGTGATGCTGAAAAAGGGTTTGATGAAAGAGAAGACGTGAATTTATGTTCAGTATTATTAATCCTTCATGCTCATATTATGGATAGTTTTATGTAAATTGAGGTCATGTTTAAGGAAACAACTTTCAAGACAGAAATTATTTACTGCTTTTCCAGATGTCTGCATTCCCACTGATATGAAAAAAGAAAACTGATTTTGAGGATGAAGAAAATATTTTTATTTAGTCTTGTTTCTGGGTTTATGAAAGTCATTTGTATTGGCTATAATTTGGCATTTAACTGGCAATGATTTCAGTAATGTTTCATAGAAGTATTTAGAAGTGGAGTTTAATGCAGAAATAAGTACCTCTAACTTCTGAATTTTTGGTTACTTGATAGCACTGAAAACTGTAATTGGCGGTGTGGTGCTGCAATGCTAACTTGTGAAAGTATTTATGAAGAATCTTTGGTTTTGTTTTTTAAATAGGTACGAATCTCCAGAAATTGCTCTAAATTGTGGAATAATGCTTAGAGAATGCATCAGGCATGAACCACTTGCTAAAATAATCTTGTGGTCAGAACAATTCTATGATTTCTTCAGATACGTGGAAATGTCAACGTTTGACATCGCTTCAGATGCATTTGCCACATTCAAGGTAATTTGCATAACAGCAAATAATTATTATTTCTGTAGTTCTCTTCTATGTGAACCCAGATGTTGTATGTTACGTTCTTGGGCAAAACAAGCCTAGGGAGAAGGAGAGAAAAAAAAAAAGGTGTGATGCAAATGGATAAGCTGGAGACTGTTTTTCTTTATTTCTCAGAATGCAAGACATTCCTTTAAATATATGTACTATGTTCTCAATAACTTTTATTCCAGAAAGCAAGATTTAAACTATTATGTGTTAGCTGAATATATGTGCACTTCCATGGCAGGGGCTTTTAAATCTGTGTCTCCAACTCCTCAAGTGAACAAACTCCTTTTCATTCCGTTATGAACCTTAGTATGTTTTATGCTGGTGCTTTGTCTGGGGAATTTTTTTTTGTCCTAAAACAATCAGTTATGGACTATAAGAAAATATTTGGTCAGCATTAAATAGTGGGTCTTAACTTGGTTGTGTATAGCTCTCTGTGGAGTGTAGCCTTGATCCATAAATGGCATTCTTCAGTGATAATTCCACAGGCTATTTACCTATGTGAATTAACATAACAATCATAGCAGACCTTTCCTAAGTGATGCCAAGATCCTTACCAATATCCACATAAATGCATTCATGTCCTAAATCCCTTTAATTAAATAGCAAATTTTTCTCTTGGATGTCTTATGTATACTGACTGTTAAATGAGAACATATATGTACTGTTGAAATATTTTAGTGAAAATACTGGGTTTGTGCTCTTTTACAGGATTTGCTTACAAGACACAAGTTGCTAAGTGCAGAATTTTTGGAACAACATTATGATAGGGTGAGCAGATACGTTTTAATATTCAGAATTTTCTAGTGCTATGTATCTTATTTGAAGAAATCAGTATTTTCATTCCTTGTTTAGATCTGGTTTTGAAAAATTTCATACAATATTAAACCAATTGAACTTACAGTAATTTCTGCCAAGGAGTAAAATTAAGATCAAAACCTTATGGTTGAATGCAGAAAGGTGTAAAACCAAGAGGAGGTGGCAGAAATCTAGTTCTGTGAAAACCACATCTGATTTTTCCACTAGAGGGAACCCTTTCCTTGTCTTTTTCTTTTGTCTCTATTAACCCATGGCAGCCAAAGAATACAAGATAGCCCTCCTCCGCCTGCTGGAGACTCCTGGAATGAATTAACAGCGTTCAGTACTGGGAACTGTTATACTTCAAGAAATAATGAGATAACTAGTTTACACACGTTGCCATCTAAATATTAAAGGTTCCTGGAAGAGTAAATTAATTTTTTTTAAAGCAGATACAATGTTTAGACAGTAGTGACTTACAGGAACCAGCTGAGATTTCAGATTTTGTTTACTTTTTTGTTACGCATTTGCATCTCCTCCAGTTTATTGTAAACATTTGGAATAAGAGTGCGTATGACACTTGGAATGGTCCTAACCTTCTCTATATTCTGTGTTTAGTTCTTCAGTGAATATGAGAAGTTACTTCATTCGGAAAATTATGTGACAAAGAGACAGTCACTTAAGGTAAGGCAATTTTATTTTCTTCTTAAATGCAAAGTTAAAGAATTCCTTCAATTTCAAGGTGGGTTGACTTTAGTTGAAATGGTTTCAGTAGCTACAGTGTTTATTTTAATTTTTCATGTTTTAGTTCTTGGGATCAGCTAGTTTTCTTTAGTCCAGTCATTCCTTTATTTAGTGTCCAGCACATACCAAGTAATTTCTCTTCCTATGCAGAAATGGTTTTATGCAGGTATGTTTATTCTTGTTGAGGTTTTTCCTTCAACAAATCTGGACACATTTAAATAATTTAAGAAAGATTCACTTGGTGCGACTAGAGCAATACTAGTCTTAAGTTCACTATTTCTAACCTACTTGAATATAAATGTAATACATAACTTGTAGCAAGGGTGGTACTTGTGGGGAATATCTTTTTACTCCTTTCTGGACAAAGATGGTAGCAAAAGAAGCGTAAATATTTCTTATTTGAGGTTCTAACTCTTTTTTTGCTGTTGTTGTTTTTTGGGTGTGTTTTGTTTTTTAAAACCACATTCTTACTGGTGATGTATATCTTCTGTATAAATGAGGACAAAAAACAAAATCACGGGGGAAAAAAAGAATAAAAATTATTTTTCTTTCAATTCCAGTTCATAACAAGGGGGGGAAGAAAAGATGATTTTGTCACTTATTGAGAAAAAGGAGAAATCACATCATAGAAATAAGAGGAAAATGGACCCTGCACTTAGAACTCAAATGTCCTGAATTTCTTTTGTTACTATATTTACAGACCGGTGTCTTTCAACTACTCTACTCAGTGTATTTGAAGGCACTTCTGAAGGAGATGTTTCTTATGTCTAATATCAGTCATTTTTTCATTTGGGCTTGTTTTCCACTTTTAGCTTCTTGGTGAATTGTTATTGGACAGACACAACTTCACAATTATGACGAAGTACATCAGTAAACCTGAAAATCTCAAACTAATGATGAACCTTCTACGAGACAAGAGTCGTAACATTCAGTTTGAGGCCTTTCATGTGTTTAAGGTATGTTTAAAAAAACACACAATAAATTAAACAACAAAAGAACCCCCACAGAAGTTGTTTGGCTGAGTAAAGTAATTAACTGAGCCTAAATGAAGCTTATCTTAATGTCTGCTAAGTGGTTAAATAGAGAGCTAATGTTTGTCTTTTATTATGATCGGTATTTCCAAATAGCTATCTTTGTATCTTTTGAAAATCGCTTAGAAACCACTTAGGGACTTTCATATGATTGTCAGTGTAATCTCTCTTAGAAAATTCTAGAATTAAGAAAGATTAAGTGCAGTAAGATAAGGAGGAATGTATGATATCATGTGAGATCATGAAGCATCCTGGAGTTCAAAAGTGTTTCCATCATACTGCATGATCTATGAAGGTTAGCAGGTCATCACGTAAATTTCAAAGCCTAAATTGTAGTTTGCACATTGTAACAGATACCTTCTGACTTTGCAGCAGACAAGCAAATAGCTAAGGGCTTGGAGATATAATTTGAGGTGTAAAAGTTTCCAGTGAACCTTAAGATACCCACCTGATGCAGTATATAATATGAAACCATGCATTTGCTGCAGAATTTACCCATGAGGTGTCTTCAGAGGTTTCGGCAGAAGGTGGTGTGGCTGATCACCTCCCGCAAACTGAATTTACTTTGGTACTGGTGTTCAGCTTCTATTCTAATAAAAAAAGTGGAGTGATTTTATTTTAAAACTTGCATTTATTCTGTTATTTTTTCTGTAGAGATACTGGAGTACAGAATAATTAAAACATCATTTTAAGTTACTGTCACCACTGTCTTGTTGGCTAGGTTTGTTTTTTAACTTAGCCTTCCGTTTCCTACTATTATTCTAAATGCCTTTTGTTTTTTTGCAGGTGTTTGTAGCCAATCCTAACAAGACACAGCCTATATTAGACATCCTCCTAAAGAACCAGACCAAACTTATTGAGTTCCTCAGCAAGTTTCAGAATGACAGGACCGAGGATGAACAATTTAATGATGAGAAGACCTATTTAGTTAAACAGATCAGGGATTTGAAGAGACCAGCACAGCAAGAAGCTTAATCTCCAATAAACCCTTAAAATATTAAACCCAAATTCAGCATTTGCTGTTAGATATTCAGCATCAGGCACTCTTATCGATTCATGAGGAACATTACTGCTAATCTGCTGTTCAGTGAACGGTTTTTGTTTTTCTCTTTTCTTTTTTAGTCCAAGTTGAAAACATAGCTGCTGCTTTCTTGCACAATGTGGACTTTCTTGATATTTGTGTCATTTCAGAATTCAAAGACACTGCTTGTTTTAGGAGTCCTGAAAAGAAAGATTCTAGGTTCGTGAAAGCAAACATATAGATACTAGTCTGGTTTAGGAGAGAAGGTATTAATGTAGTTAAGTAACAGGTTGCATGCTTGCAAATCTGAATAAATCTGTATGTTTGCACTTACCTTGTTTGAGATATGAGCACAATGTGACCTGTGCATACCTGGCACCATACTATAAGATTATATGCCTTGATTTAAAAAAAAAAAAGTGCAGTGCTTTATTTGTAATCAAAGGGGAAATGTATCTAAGATGTGAGCTTATTGGGATAAACAGTTGTCTTGCAAATAAACTGATATTGAAACTTAGCAACTTTTAAAAGAGTGAAATCTCAAGGTTCATAAGGAAAATGTATATATGCCTTTCACTGCTTTATAGAATTTTTTTTTTGACATGATTTGATTTTTCTGAGAATTGACTTGTAAACTTGGAAATATGTTCTAAGGGGTTTTGTTAATTTTACTTTAAAAGTATTTCAGACAGTAGACCTAGCAGTGACATTTTGCATTTCATTTCAACAATGCTTGCTGGTTTCTTTTGTATATAACTCCTAGGCTGCTCATTTCTTTAAAATATGATTTAATTTGTACAGCAGAGGAATGTTATTGTATTAGTCTGTAACTATTACCTAATATTGAGTTTTGCAAAATGAATGCTCATATGTAATGGAATACTTCAGATCACATGGAAATGCTGATTTAACAATCTTAAGTACTGCAGCATTAAAAGGAAAAAAAAAACCCATGCAAATTCTTTGTATTCACTTATCTAATGGGGTGCCATCAATTAGGGTAGGCTGAAGTAGAGAACTGGAACCCTTTATTATACTACATTCTTACTGGATAATATTGGCCTTATTCAATTAAACTAGCATTGTGCTCACCAGCTCTGCAAATGGCAAAGATCATGCTAAATTAATATCGATTCCTCTTACTCCTGGAGAGCCTGCAGTGCATCATTTCCTTCTTACAGTAAATAACTCAGTACAGTAGTTGTGAAAGTGAATGATTTAATTCCCTCCAACTTCAAGAAACAATTTCATAGATGTCCTAGGGTAACAAAATGATTTAATTTTGTTGATTTTGTTCTTTAATGCTGCAAACTATCAGTATTTATAAAAACAAAAAACCCAACTGATTTTGCACCATGTTTTTGTTACTGTGACCATACAAAAGGAATCTACTAAGTATAGCTAAATGATGTTATTAAAATTGTATCTATCCATCATATAGTAATGCTAAGATCAACCAAGCAAACTTAACGGATTGGAGTCTGAAAGTTCAAATTCTGCATGGCTGAATCTGATTGAGAATTCTATAGAAAATGTTTGTTGCTTCCTGTCCTCTTCCTAATTAAAATACTGCGCAATCAGCAAATGAAACTCCTAAGTGGTGTTTAAGCTGATTTGAAAGCCTTCACGAGGGAAGTCAGATAGCTCCAGAAAATTGGGTGTTTTCACTCAGTTGTTTAAAGTTGCTCTTAATATTATAATTGGTCTTTTAAAGGTTCTTAACGTGTCCTTTGCAAAGCGTTTCATTTTGCGTACAGGAAAGAAAATAGCTTACTCTTACCGAATATCACTCACAGGCAGGTGGACGTGGCCATGAGGTGGTATTATAGTTCAGTACTAACAGTCTATTATATTTTGGTTTATCATAGCTGAGTGGAGGAAAACATTATTCGCCAAGTTACTCACCATAACATATAAGGCTTCCTCTTTAGAAAAATGTAGACGTGCTAAAGATTTATATATGTAAAGAAGTGAAAACATTTGGACTGGGATAGAGGTTACTATATATTAGGCCTTGGAAACAATGACTATGGTGACTTTTTTAATATGTGGAAACATTTGAATGTTGGCTTTCGAAAAGAAGTTGTATTTAAATTAAAGCTCATTTGACGTGTTCTTCGTATTAAAAATCTATTGTTCTGGAAGTGGTTTCTTATCTGCTTGAAGGCTTAAGGGTATTACTAAAAGTTATTTAAATGTGAGCTTTTTTTTTTTTTTTTTTTTTTTTTTAAATAAGAGATGTATACAATTGTAATTCTACTTCCGTGGTAGCATTTCATTTCTCCTGAGGAAAATGCGTTTCTTATCCAAAAAATCTGGCTGGCCCCATAATTTAAATTGCAATAAAATTTTGAAGAAAAACGTGTGTTCTTTACTGTGTTACTGAAAAGGATGGGTTTCTTGTGGATGTGTATTTGATCTCTACTGCTTTAGAGGGGTTCAACTTTCTCCCTTTTAAATGTGAAATAATTTTAAATCATGAAAAACTCTGGCTTGCAAAAACATTTTTAAAGAATTAAAACAAAGTGCTCTATTAGAGGTATAATCAATTTTAATTAATTGTTGGTAGCCTCTCTTGCCTATTTGTAGCATTATTTTCTGATTCTGTTCCTTTTTTGCATGACCAAGGGCAAAGAGAGGAGATGCTGTTTCCTGCGTCACGGCTGGAGACAGGACCTGTTAGGATTAGTGGAAGTGGATTCTTGATAATTTCTGTCCCTTCCATTCCCTTTAAATTTCAGGAGCTGAAAGCGTGTGCAATTGGTAGCTCTTTCCTTAGGAAACCTCATGGCTTCTTTGCCTTTGAAGGTGTCTGCCTCTGTTTTTCACAGGTAACACCCCAAGTTATGCAGGGTGGCAAATGTCAAGTGCGTTACATTTAACGAAAACCCAACAAAACATTCAGGAGCTTTTGATGCAGATTCTTCAGATGGTTTTGTTTAGCAAAATTGCTGAAAAATCTGGTTTCCGGCCAGCAACATGCTTGCCTTGCAGACAAAAATATTTGATCTTTTATAGCCCTTGCTAGAGGCTACACCTGTTTGAGCCTTTATATAAAATGTTAGTATTTTTCTCCCTCACTGACAGTAGGATCGCAGGTTACAAGGGGAAGGAGTAATTTATAGTCAAACAAATTGCACGTTTTAAGTAAAAGAATGGTCAAGTTAGGTACTTGACTGGGTATTTGGATTAAATGGCCGCGGCGGGAGGAGGCATGGGAAAAGCAAGGAGATGTTGCACTGACTTCTTAAAATTTGTTTTCCCCACAGAGTGGATCATCAGGACCTGCCTTTTGAGCTGCCATCTCCAGGAACCGGAGGGAAAGTTGCTCTCGGAGCCCATGGGAGCAGGACATGGAGAAAAGCTGCTTTCCGTAAGTTTGCTTCTGTTTGTGGCCTTGCTAAGTCATTCCTAGCAGGCAACTCCGTGGGTTTTCCTTTTGCTGCTGCCCTTCCCCTCCCCTCCCCAACCCCTGGCTTTATTTGAGACCTTTGCTGACTGCTTTGTTGAATAATTTTCCTGTCTGTATTGCTTTCCCTTACATGGCCATTCACTTGAGCTGGTGCCATCTCCTTGGGTGCGGTACCATTATTTTCTGTCATCGTTTTGGTTATTTCTCATGATTTATCTGTGTTCCTTTCTCCAAAGGCTTTGGCCATTGTAAGGCTGGTTTTAGTGCTGTTTCTTACAGCTTTTCAGCGTATTGTAGTTCAAATTGATGGTTAGTATCATAACGAGGAAAAAATAACCCTGTTCTTTTGCATGTTATGTCTTTAAATGAACGTTCAGCTTAATCTGAGCACACTGAACTTCTGAAGAGTTGTTTCCAGTGTACGTAATCTGTATTTAACAGTGTACCTGGGTAGATTCAGTTTAAATCCCATGTGACTGGAGGCAGGTCAAAATATTAAAAAAATATAGAAAGACACTTCAGTATATTGGATCCTTTGAAGGAAATGGGCTGTTTCATGAGAAGAGACCTGTTCTGCTTCCCACTTAAAGATATCTGCTGACTCATCTCTATTTAAAAAAAAGTCACCACAAAACTCTGAGTTACACAACCAAGAGAGAATTAGATTTTTGTGTGTTGAGTTCACAATAAAATATAAAGACAAGGTCTTTTTTAGAGGGCTCATACTGGTGATTCTCATACAATAAAACTATGGATATTTTATTTTCTTGCTCAGAAATGTCCTGACAAGAACTGGGTTTCTGTCAGTTGCCATAAATGGGCCCTTTATGCTAAAGGTTTCCTCCGCATCTATCACAGGAGAGTTTTCCAGCTGTGTTGTGGGGGGGGCTGAGCGTAACCGCGGTATGCAGGAGTACATCTGCCAAGGGACAGCATCACACATCTGGAGGTAACACTACCCAAATTGCCTTATGTGTTCCTAATACAAGTAATACGTGTTCCTAATAAGGGATTGATTGAGAGGGTGTGTACAGAGGGAAGGAAGATAAAGAATATGCTGTAATATAAAGATACAGGTTTTGGGGATATCTGTTTGGAAAAAACAAGTGATAAATACATATGCCACTTTTTACATCTATTGGAACAGCTATGTATGGACTATTTAAGGTAAATAATAATGACTGGAGTTGTCTGCTCTCCTCTCCTAAAATGAAGTCAACACTAAGTGTTTTTCCATTTCTTCCCCAGCAAGTGCCTTGTACTGAGCTGTTGTGGAGGATGCCTTTACAGTTCTTGTTTCTTCCTCTTGTGGCAGCCTTTGGGAATGCCTCACGTCCTACCATCAAGAAACTCGGGGTGGTAAAAATGTGAGTGTTGCTTAATGGGGGTTCTGCTGGTAAAACAGATGTTGAACTGAATTTAACATTGCTTAGTGTTATTTAGAGACCTGCAGGAGAGGATTAGGTATGCATTTAATTTGAGAAAAAAAACCAAGAATAGAATCTGTATAGATTTTTAGGGCTGTTTCAGCAAGTTTAAGAATTCTGTATATTCTAACATTAATAAATAAGCCTTTGTAACTATAATTTGGGGCATTTAAATAAGGCATGCAGTACATGTACTGCAGAGTTAAAACAACTGAGGTGTGAGCAACCAAGTTTTTAGGTTGCTCAGGCCTCAGCTTTTTAACAGCCTCTACAGATTGTATGGAATTAAAAGAAATGTGTCACTGAGAGAAATCAGACTGTATTGCAGGCTTCTAGGCATCTAGACAGGTTGAGAAATACAGTCTGGAGGGACTAAAAGGTGCAAAGGTTCACCTGGCTGTAAAACTTAGCTCGCAGCAGCTCAATTTCTTCATCTTGTTTCCTCTGGAATTACAGGGTGCTGGGCCATGCCAGCTAATATCCAAATACAAGAAAACAATATTTAAAGATTTACAATAATACTACATTTTTGCATACTTATTTTTTGCATAAAACATTTTTGCCTTAGCATATAGTTTCCTGAAGAAGTAGGAGAACACTCTCACAAACAAACCCAGTATATTGGTAGGGCAAGATTTTTGTAATGTTTCCTCAGGGTATTAAAACAGCAGGGAAATCCTTGAGGCTGAACTTCGCATTACTGCGCATGCTTAATGTTTGAGGGGCTCTTATAAAACGCAGACATTAGGGCTGAATCTCAGTTGGAAGTCATATCAGAGCAATGTTCTGGGAATGAAAAAAGCACAGATAAAGCTAAGGTAGGAGGAGCAGTCCCAAACCTACAGTGAGCGTAAGATGAGTTCATTGGAGGTTGTGAATAGCTTGTCAATATCTGTTACTTAATTTAAAAGACGAAATGGTTTGCCATAATAGGTTGTAGGCCATCAGGGTGCAATATATGTAAAATTGTACACACTATACAGACAGGATTGGAATTTTGGCTTCAGTTTATCTAATGTAAGAAACAGATATTTTATAAAGAACAAAGAGCAGAAGAGCTACGATGGACAGTGGCTGAGAGTATTCTTGCTTCTTGATGTTATTTGGGAAGCTGGAGCCTAGCTCTCAATTTTCTAATGCCAGTCTTCCCTTCTGGGATTTTACCCAATTTGGGTAAAACTTGCAGGTGGAAGAGGGGAGAGGGCTGCTGACAAAATGGAAGTTACTAAAATATCAGGGAAAAAGCACGTCTCTCTCCTTACTGCTACTTTACAGTCTCACAGTGTTTCCCCTTTATATCTTTGATACAAAAATAAACTGAAAGCTACCATAGGGTAATCTAAACTTTTGTACAGAACCTTTTAAAAGAATATTAGGTTGTGAGTTAAATTCTGTTAGCTGAATGCTTTCTGTGAGCTTTTTTTTTTTTCTTTTAGCCTTGACTGGTGTAAATTAAATTTCCCTTGGCTGCACATTGCACTTTTGGTAATTGGTGACACTGACAGCTATGCACAGGTAGTTTTATAGTTCGTAGTGTGCTCTGAACCTTATACGTTCATATGCGAAAAAATGAAGTAGGTTAAATTCATGGGGACAGTGAGTTATTGACAGTTCTAGACATTCCACTTCCAAGAAGAAAATCCTTCTTATTGTGCTAATAAAGATGTACAAAACCTAGGAATTGTTAATAATTGTCTTGATATTTATGTTGGCTGATGGCTCTCCAGAACGAGCGCTAAACTGCAATCTAGTTTTGAAAAACATCTGCTGGGAAGGTGACACCCAGGGTGAAATATTACTGTGTGGCTTGTGGTTTCAGCTTGTTTCCACCAGCTGTGGAGGCTCTGCTGCCAGCTCCTGGACAGGAGAGAGCTGGCAGTGCTGCTGGTACAGCTGCCCCTTGCTGTGGAGTCAGCTTTCTGCAGTCTCCTGGCTGACCTGGCTGTGCCTCGTCCCACAGATTTCTTCCATGTTTCATAAAAACCTCCAGGAAAAAGAACCTGGAGTTAAGATAAGGCGGTGAAGCAAAGAGTCAGAAAAGACCCAGTTTTGCAGCCAAGCTGTCAGCATTCTGGTAACACGGCACTGCAGTGTGAACAGCAGTTTTGTGTTACCCAGCTTCGATTCCGATAACTGTGTTTAGTCAGCCACACGAGCTGAACTGTTTCCGGTCCAGGGATATGATGGTTTGTAAATCTTTATCTCTCTGGAGCTCCCCCTCCTTGTCTCTGAACTTCCAAGTCCAGGAAGGATATTTTCTAAAGCTCTGTTTTCTGTTAGTTAATCCCTCTCTTGCCAAGTTTGATTCCTCACTTAGAAAATCCCAATCATCTTGGCAAATAATTTCTTTCCACTCTTGGCCTTCCCTTCCAATTTCTGCTGTTTGTCTTTTCAGTCCTTTTTCCACGGGGTTCTCTTGGATATTTTGGGAAATGTTCTGTCATTGCTGAATCTCTTGTAAGAAGTGCAGTTATTTATGTCTAATCATTTTTCCTCCAGTTGTAAAGAGTTTATTGTCCAGTATCATTGCTGCAGGCAACATGTGGCTTCCTACAGGCCACTATTTGTATATCTTTAGAAGGTAGCGAATAGCTAAAGCGAGAGTAGATTGAGTACAGCACACGTGGGGTCACAGCACTGTGCCAGGCACACGAGAATTTTGATGGTGATGTGGAGAAGGGGAGCAGCACTAGCGGAGTTTGGCCAGGGTGAACATTACTGATAGTTGAGGTGCCACAGGTTTGGTGTGGGGGTTGGCTGACCAGATAATGTTAGGAAGCCACCCACACACTGCTGTGTGAGGCACTAAATACCTGGCGCTGATTTATAAAGCAGCCTGTGTTTTACCTCTGCTTTCAAAATGCTGCCCTATTTGTATAAATCCTTATATTTGGGTTTCTGGTGTCAATGCAATGATGGGCTCTCGGTGAGTGAGCTTGTGCAGTCTTTCCTGTCACTTCTGTGCTGTAGGTAGGTGGCTGGGACAGTTTCCTTCTGATCTCGAGCAAGCTAGCAGGGTGTTATTACAGGTGAACCAAACAGTCAAATGGTATCTGTGTCATCCTGCGACTAGACAGCAGCCTGCACTGAATCTTCTGAACTCAGCAGAGGGGATTGGATCTTAGATTTCCTATTCACTTCGTCCATTAGTCCTAAAAAGACTGTTTCTGCTGCAGCAGTTTGATTTGCTGTGCTGCCACCAGAAGTGACAGGTTTAAGGACTAATCTCTGCCCCCAGTGCCCAGGTTCCGACTGACCCTTGCAATTTGCCTGCAGCATCAATACCTCAACCAGACCCTGTTTCCCTCCACTGCTGTCTGTCTTACTCATTAGCACTTTTGGGATAAGAAAAGGCAATTGCAAATCAAACAGCATTTAAATTGGTCCACCAAAGGGACAGATGAGCTTGAAACATTGCCCAGAGAACAGCTTCATGGCCTGACATGAAGGTTGTTCTCAGGACTGTCCTGCAGCCTCTCCTGGCGAGCTCTGGGTGATGATACCCGTGTCGCTGTTAGCTGGTGCTTGAGTGAAACTGCTTTTTGTGCTGAATTTTCCACACCTCTCCAGCCTTATCCTCTGGCACAGTTTAGAGCTTTTTTAAGGCTGCTGGAAATAACGCTGTCTGGAGCAATCTGCTGGAGTGAGGTTCTTCGGCCTGCAGCTGCTGAACTTCTGGACATATGTGGACTGCTTCTGAGAGGTCTGCAGGTTTACATTTACTGTACAGGGAGGTTTTGTGTTATTTGGAAGGGGGGAAAAAAAGAAGTCCACAGATCAAGAGTCAAAAGTCCTGTTGCAGCCAGGAGATGGTTTTAATTTGATTGTCCTTATCTTATAGTGTGGCATTTTATTTCAGGAGGCAGAAGGTAAGTGAGAAGGTATCTCTGCCTAGACCAAGTACTGGTAGTTCTTATCTGAGGTTCTCCACACCTCAAAGAAAACTCCTGTGCCAAAGTGGGTAGTTTTTGGTTCCTTTCTGCCTCCACAGCAGCGGAGGGCACAGAAGCAGATCCTGGCCAGATACTGGTTGTTCATGGTAACATTAGTTTCAGGTTTTGGATCTGGCTTCCTTAATGTTTCTCTGCATATTGTGGCCTGATCTTGAGCCCACTGAAACATGAAAGATTGTTACTGGTGGCTTGGAGGGCTTTAGAGCTGGCCTCTAGGACAGTCCAGGTCTCAAGGCATTCCTGATCAGTGGGCAGAGGAGGGCCTCCTTTTAGCCAAGTACAAGAGGTGAGGCGTTTTTTGTTTATAATGCAAAATAAAAGCATGAAAACTAAGCCTTGGGAGCATTCCCAGCTGTAGGAGAAACTATTGCTCTGTGAACTGGAGGGAATCTGCTTTGCAATGGGTCTGTCTCCCGTTCGTGTTCCCTGTGACAGGCCTGCAGGCGGGAGGCAGCATGGAGGTGGCCACCGTGGCTCTACGTGCGTGCATTGCCCAGTTCGCTGGTGCCGGACAGAGCATGTGCCTCTGTGGGGTGAAGGCTGCCAGCAAAGGAAGTGGGATGGGGAGGAGGAGACAATGTGGAGCTGCTGAGTGGCAGCAGCCAGCAGGTACGTTCTTCTGGAGTGGGAGTCGTGGTACAAGGCGTGAGGGAACAGGGATGGGAGCCGAGAGAGGAAGGGGATGGGAGAGATGAGGATGTTCTCCTGCAGGATGGCTCGCGGCTGAAGGGAGCTGGGGAGGAGGAGGTGGTTCCAGCAGGGAGGAAAGAACATGGAGGTGGAAATGCTAGTTCAGAAGGCATCTGGGAATTACTGGCAATCTCCCTCACTGGGAAGCTTGTGTCTGGGCTTGTGTCTTGCAGGTGGTGAAATTGTAGTCGCAGCCCTCGCTTTGTCTGAGGCTGGGCTCTGGCTGGACTGTCTCCATCTGAAAGTACCCAAAATTGATGTGGATCCTCTGGAGCATTGCGCAGTTCGGTTAGTCCAAGTCCATTCAAAATGAAATATTGTGTTTCGATCCTTTTTACAAACCAACCTTTTAAATTTTTTTTTGGCAGAAACAACCTTTTTCCCCTCATGGAAAATTTCTGTTTTCTCAGAAACAGAATTCTCTTTCAGAATATCTCCCCTATGGAAAATTCCCAACCAGCTCCGATTCTAAAACTTGATGCCAGAAAACATGTAGCAGGTACTAGCAGAGGATGACTCGGGTTGTAATGTATCATTTGATCTTAACTAGGGCAACATAGCCACATGAATTTGAGAACACAAGCAGGCGCTCAGCATCCCTAACTCAACATGCAGTAGGCAATCCACCAAAGCCACACATGCAGAACAGGGAAAAAGTGTTATAATCATTTTTCAGTTTTGAAAGCTCAGTACCACCATGAGAAAGAAAATGGCAAAATGTTATCAGATGCACCACATTTGCTTCCTCTTACTGACTTCCAAAACCAAAGTGTTCACTTTACAAATAAGAAGATGGTTGGGGTTTTTTTTTTTAAGTTGTTTTTTTTTTTTTAAGCAGATTGTTTCATCATCAACCACTCTGAGAGAGAGTAAGGTTTCCTCCTCCTGTAAGAAGTATGCAGGGGAGAAAATTATCTGGCATGTTTGCAGGCACAACAGACTTAAATGTTGAAGTTGGTTCTTTTGGTGGCAGAAGAAATAATAGTCTTTAGTCCTCCCACAGCTCTGCTGCTGCTTTTCTATTCAGAAAAGAGACCAGCCAACTGAGAAAGTGACATTCCCTTCATTTGGGATTCAAGCCTGTCTCAAAAGGTAACTTAAAGCCTATCCATGGAAGCATTGTCCAATTTAGCACACATCCTGGGGAAAAAAGCAGGCTTCTGGGTAGGAAATGTGGCTTGGCAGTGCAAGAGAATATCATGTTGGGAAGGGCAAAGGAGGGAGAACGGCAGGTGAAGTGCTTCAAGATGTGGTAGTCCTGATAGCACGGGAGCTCTGACTGGGTGAACAAATTGATTACTCCTTTTCCTTAAGAGGGACTCCTTCCAGATGCACCTTGAGAGACCGTCTACAGACCAAATTGCAATAAATATCCAGTCACAGACATTTCAATATAAATTATTGTCAAAGGAAATGAAAAGGCGTTTTATTTATCACTAATTTCACTCCAGGTATCAAGGACAAGTTTCCCCTGTGCGAGGATAGCTGTGAATTTTTGGAGGGCTTTTTGCTTTTTTTTATTTAAACCTAAGCCATTAGCAATTTAAAAATGTTAATTTTTTGCCCTTTTAAAAATATTTGTTGCAGCTGAACTAGATTTGGTTTAGTTTGGTCTTCAAATTCTCAGCTTTGTTCGCATCCATCTGTAGCCTTGAGAACACATTGCAAGATGGGCACTAACCAAATGTCCTTACCAATGTGCTTGATCCTGACTTGTCCATGTCTTTGATCAGAGCCTTCAGTTCTAGGCAAGTCTTCAATTTTTAATGTAAAAGAGATCAGGAGCAAAAAATTCTTTTTAGAATAAGAAAGAACTACTGAAAAAACCCTTTCATGTTCTCTATGCATTATAAAAGGGGAAAAAAAGTAGTCTAAAGGTTCTGTGCTCCCTTCCTTTGTAGGTCTCCTCTGATGATTTTGTTCAAGCACTTGTATCCTATTTTTTGGGTTTTCTCTAGTGTGAGTCTTCCCCACAAAGAAACATGAATAAAGTTTCTCGTTTGTCGTTATATAAAATATGAAGCTCTACACTATGGCCTTTCAGGTGCCATCATGAGCTGCTCTTGCACTTTGAAACAACAGATGAATTCTTACTGGCTTTTCCTGTTGTTGCAGTGTGTTTTTGAGAGTGACAAAAATGAAAGTCAAAATGGGATGAGAGCCTTTAGGACCTGTTTTGTTTCTCATGGTTAGGGAGTTAGAAGCACTCAGCATTTCACTGCTCCTGCAGCAAACACCAACCAAACGCCTAATGAAGGAAGTCTTGTTTCTGAAGAGCCGAGCACGGTTGCCATCTCATAATGGCAATGTTTCTACCTGAGCAGCTGTTGGCAGTTTTGAAATGTTCAGTTAGCCTGTTATCTCTTCTAAGTATATAAATATGTATTTTAAAAGAAAAAGTTAGAAAGTAATAGGAAGTCAAGTCATGCAGCGTGATATGCAAACCCCAGACGTTCCTTGTTTATCTTGTATATTTGCACTCAGTGCAGTATTGCGTAATGTCACAAGTGCTGAATATTTTCTCTAGTGAAGTGATGCATTTTAATTAAATTCACTGTTTAAAGTTCAGTTATTCATTAAAGGTACATACTTGTCCAAAAAGACATGCTGACCTTGGATGTACAATCCTCTGAAGAGAACTGTTAGGGTTTTGAATTAGAAAAACATTATTTCATATAATTCACGCGCAAAAAAAACATTGAGAGTTTCTTGGCCAGTTAACTACATAGATTTATACCATTCACCTCGACTAGTTCATCTGAAAATTTCAAAGTGACAGTGCTGACTGTCTGATATCAGCAAATCGGGCGTGCGTGTCCTTTGGTTTCTCTCTCATAGAATGTGGACTTTGCTGCTGTTGGTTGGCTCTCACATCCGGGGCTGAACCTCAGCCCCTCAGGCAGCTCCAGCCTCTCCTTTCACCAGGGTGGGAGCCCTTGAGTGTTCCTCGTTAGTGGTTCACCTGTGAAGGGTCTTTTTCGTGATGGAAGCAAGCACATACAAAAGCTTTGCAAAATTCAAGCAGCATTTATTCACAACAAAGAGTATACAGTTCTCAGCAAACAATAAAACATTTATTCATTTTCATGCTCTTATTTTTTGTTTTCCACTGCTCAAGTGTTCTCTGTGTTGAGGTTGAATCTCTCAGGGGCCCAGTAGCAGATGCCGTCTTTCCTGAAACAGAGAGGCCCTGTTTTCTCCTAGCATCTTTTGCCCTTGTCTAGCCTCAGTGTAAAATATCCTTTGTTGTAGAAACATGTTTCTTATTTCTCTCATCTCCCTAAGGTGGCTTTCTCTCTGAATTTTGTCTTTTATCTTCTCAGATCCAGGACCAGTTTGATCTTGTTTTCCTCTGCTGGTCTTACCCCATCGTCAGCCAGTGAGAGAGATGGACAAGAAAACTGGCTTTATCAGGAGCAGAGTTATTCTTTTGTTCTCCAGAATTGTGAAGGGCTTGGCTTCTAATAGTCTTTGCTCAACCTATGCATGGATAAACAGGTAAAAGACACCATAGTCTTGACTTGGCATAGGAACATGGGGCGATAGGCAGTGAAAGGTGGTGAAAAGATAAGGAAGCAAACACCTACGTTTCAAACAAATAAATTTGATTCAAGAGGTTTCCCTACCTACCTGTCAGTGTCAGTGAAGCTGTAACAACTCACTCTACTTTAGAGTGCAGGACAAAATCCAAGTGTGCTTCAGTAAGGGTAAAGGCCTGAAAAGGTATAGCACATTCTGTTGGTTTTGTCAAGAAAATGTAATCTACTATCTAGGAAAGTGTGATCAAAGAAACACTGTCTTTGAGGGTTGCAAGTATCTGCTGGGCAAGTGAAGTAAGTGATGTTTAAAGGTCAGAGCGCTCTGTTGATAAGAGAGATGTATTGAAAGGGCAAAAGAACCACAGAGGACTTCCTGTGTCATTACAGCAGGTGCTGTACGACGATGAGAGAATAGCTGAACAAAGCAAACCACAATGATGACAGTATATTTAAAGCAAAATGGGGAAATAATGAGTCATTCCCATTTGTTAAAGTGGACAGAAAGAGATTTCTGCCTCAGTTAATTTGTCTATGGGACATAAAGGCAGCCTTTAACAAAAGGGGGGGAAAAAAAAAATACCAATTCCATTTCATTCCCTTTAACTCAACCAACGAAAATCCCTTTAGACTATGGAAGTTACCAATTATGTAATGATGGTACCAAAAAATCAGTATTTTTCAGGAATCTTGGGTTTAATCTTTCTTTGTAAGCAAAGGGAGATGTTGCTTGGCTGTAAACAAACACGTCTGTACTCCTGAGTGTTTCTCGTATACTCAGAGTTAAACAGCATGAGGGAAACCACGTAGCTGAGGGCATGTCCTCAACCGTATGCAGTGCTGTCTGGGGACACCCAGGCGGTCTCTGAGTTACCTCTCCCGGTGCAGCTCTGCTGCTCTGTCGCTCAGTGGGTGGTTCAGGGCAAGCTCACGAGCTGCTCTGCTGTGTTGTGCTGTGAAGACTTGCTTGCAAGACCTTAAACAGATAGAAAGCACAGATTCATTTGGAATAGATCATCCCCATATAATAGATAATGTATTTACTTGGGAATTAATTTTATTGGATTTGGTGTTGCTTAGTGAAAGTTTGACTTCCCAAAAACAATACTTTATTTGGGGGAAGACCTTGTCAGTGCATTTTCCAAGAGATTCCTGCTGTTTTATGGAGGTTTATCCTTCAGACCCTCTAGTACGTTGTGACCTCTTTGTCCATCAGAAGCTTTTCCTAATAGCTTCTTATGCAAGTTCTATTACTACTTATTACTCTGGTAGTAAATCAGGTTGCACATGTTGGATTCCTGTGGTGCCCAGCTCTTACACAGGTGATGCCCTCCCAAAGAGTCCTCCTTAATGAGGCAGGCTGACGCTGTAGGGAAAGCTCACTCCTCACCGAGGCTGTCCATATGGTCTGTTACTATCCGTCTGTTGGTATGAAGATAAACATCTTGCAAGAAATGAAAGTCTGGTCATGTGCACAGTGTGAGCGTGTGTGTGTGGCTAGATTAACGTTGACAATATTAGTGCTTGGTCACCTAGGTGATGGATCTTGCTGCTATAGTAACCTGGAGGCTGTATTACTCATCAAATATGAATTTTAACAAACAGGAATGTTTTAAGGTGTTTGTATTTTGTGTCCCCTGGGACTGTTTGCTGCCCTTTTAAAATATTTACAGGAATTGTGAAATGAGACTCTTAAGTAAAGGTTTTATTCCCCATTTTTTTCTTGGAACTGTGTCCTGGGAAAGACCTGATACTTACGCCCAAGCATTGAACTTAGGGTAGAGATTTTTGAAGAAGTGTAATGCTATTGCTTATTGCCTTCTGAACTCTTGCCTCTTAGGACTGTCCCTCACTAGGGAAGCTGTTATTTTGACTTGTATCCAGAGGAATTTGAGCCAACTCAGTATACATCTTCAGGCAGCCACATGGATTTTTCATATACTTGTGCCATCATGCCAGCTGCAGCCCTGTGCTGTTCCAGGGTCATATCTGGAACATGGATATTCTGTGTATGGCTTGTGGTAGATTGTGGGATGCTGTAAGTTCTCTTTATTGACCTAGAAAAGAAGTGATTGTAATACATGAGGTGCTTTTAACTCATTAACAGTGTAGTACATTCATTCAGGGATGCAACCTTATATGCTGCTGGATAAGAGATTTTCTTGGATTCAGACACGAGCATGTTTTGGTGTGTCTCACTGAGACCTGTGAGAGATGATTCAGAAGTCACAAGAGCACAGAGTAGCACATCAGCTCATCAGCCCACTGATTTTATTTTTTGATGACTGTATAACAGTTGGATGTGTGTTTTTAAGGAGTCTCACAGTATGTGCCCTCCATTACCCAGTGTGCCATGTTTTTCACTTGGATAATAAAGATGGGAGGACATTTTTTTAATTCCTATACCATGGTACTTAGTGCAAGAGAGATTTTTAGGTTCCTCTTGGCAGAGCAGGATGGGACAAAGGGAATATGTCCTGATGACTCGTGAAGGGACAAACTGGTGTATCCTCCACAATCTGACCTGTCTGACTAGGCTTTCTGTTTTTTGGAAAATTTTACAGGGGATGAATACAAATCTGGAAAAAACACCAATGAAATTAAAACCACCAGTGATTAAAAATGAGACTGCCAGCTTCCTGTCCCACTTACGCAGAGCACTCTAGGCTTACCATGAAGATGGAGCAGGACCAGCATGTGCACCCAAGGACTTCATCAAGATAAATTTCCCCAAGGTAAATGGGGAACCATAGAATAGGGTAGCCCATTAATCAGAAGGAACTCTGTGGAAATACCCCAGAGGGTAGCCCCAGTCATGCTTGAAATGTCCAAGAGAGTGCTCTGATGTCCCACCCTACAGTACTGAAGTTTTGCCTGCTCCTGGCACAGCCAACTGCGTGGTCGTTGATGCAGCTGTGTTAAATGGTTTGAAAAAAACCTGAAAAGAATATTTGTTCATGGCACTCCAGCTGTAATACAAATCTGAAAATATTGCCTCTGGGCATAAACAAGACTCTTTAAATGCTCCACTGACCAGCATCTTCACTGGCAGAACAGGGACTAGCTGTGTCCACATGATCTGCTAGCTGATGGTTTCTTAGATGTAGGATTAAAGCACAATGCACATTCTTGGGAATAGTGATAATGGGTGGGGAGGGATACAATTTAGTAGGCCTTGGAGATAAACACAGGGAAGTGGAGGCTGCCATTAGAGGATGCGCTGTACTTAAAGTCATCTGGATTTGCTATCACTGCAACAAAGAGAGGGTGGGTAGAGAAAGATTGCAGCGTAGTTTGGGCATCTACTTGACATTTGGGTTGCCCTTGCTCCTGAGCAGAAAGGTGTGAAGTAGTGAAGGGGGACAGGAAGAGTATGTCTAGAGAGCTGTCTTTAGCCGCATGACTATCGTGCCCATGTAAGTAGCTAGATTAGGGCTAATCTAATTACATTTTTATTGCTTGTCCATTGGCACTATTGTCTTCTTTTCATGGTTGACCCCATGAAGCAGTCTCTTCTAATCAATGAGCAGCTGCTCTCTGTGTCATGTGAGATTAGGCCAGTTCTCAAAGAAACAACAAGCAGCAGTGAAGTGTGTGTGTTTGAGAAAGAAGAACAAGCTTCTATGAAACCTAAGTACTTCACCGTTAAATATTATTTCTCCCTCAGTCCCTTAGGAGGCAGAATCTGGCAGAAAGCATTTGGCTATGGCTGGCAAGCTGGGTGAAGATGAAAGCCCTGGAAAAACACCCTTCATGACTGAATCCTGCAAGGGGCCCTGATCTCAATCCCTGGTCTGTGAGATCACCAGGCTAAAGTGCTGCTGCCATGCTTGTGAAGCTGGAGCCCTGTCATGTGAGTGTACCAGGCACAGTCAGTAGGAGAGAGTAGTTACAACCCTTTTTTTACCAAAGGAAAGCCAGCCGCTTTTCCTCAGTCCCTTGGAAGGTAAACCGAATTGCCGTGTCATCTTCTGAATTTGTTTATCCTTTTGTAGGGCTGAAGCAAAGAAAAGCGGAAGGCTGATAGACCAGGTGTTCCCCTTCAGCTTCTTTAATGCTTGAACATGTTTCAGCTGGTGAGTGCAAGGGGAAGTGGACAAATCATTCCTGTCACTTAAGACTAAGAATAAATTTTGGTACCTTTTTCCTTCTCAATGATTTTCTTCTCTCAGAGTTGAGGAGTAGTGGCTCGTGGGCAGATCTGCCTACAAAGCAGTTTAATTTGTTCACCAGAAAAGCTGGTGGGTGGGTGAGTGGGCCAAGCCAGCCGAATTGGTGGGAGCTGTTGAGGGTGAAGGTGGAGCTGACTGGGCCACACTCAGTGCTGTGTAAAGGTAGCTGGCCTCAGTAAAAGAGGCTCCTGAGGCTAGAGAAGTCAGCTATCATAGATACAGATGCCTATGCTCAGCGTTCGAACAAAAACTATTTTTAGTGAAGGTCTTCGTGGATGTCATCTTCGTTCCCTGGGACCTTCTGAACAGGAGCGTGGTAATTACTAGATGTGGTTGAATTTGCTTGCTTTGGCTTTTTTTTTTCATTTGGGCTGCAAAGCAGAGGATACTTACATAGCAAAGGCTTCATCGATTCCTGCCAATTGCTGACTCCGAGCTTGCCTGAATTTGTATAATATGTGCTGATACTATAAATAAAAGCAGTTCTGTCTCTTGCACTGAAAACTCTTTGTCAGCCATGCAATACTGAGATTTTGTTAGGTATTAATTAAGTTACGGGTATGTATAGGATGCCATGTGTTGCCAGGAGGGATGGCAGATTCTTTCCATGTGACCCAATTTGCAGTAGGTTTGGGTATGATGAACAAGGTGTCTTAACAGAAGGGTTGTTTACTGAGTCACCCTCCCAAAAAGAAGGTGAAACTGAGGATGTCCAGGTAGTTGTTTGGCTTGGGTTCTCAGTGACACATTTTTTCTGCATGTCTGTCTAACACGCTGGCCATGGTTTTGTTGTTCTTGTTTTTTCCCATCTTTTTGGTGTGTTTTCACTATTGCGTTCAAAGGCAAGGCAGTACCTGAATAAAAGAAGAAGTAGTACCAAATCTAAGGAACCAGGGCAAGAGGGAGGATGCCTGCTGCGCAAATATTTTGGGCAACAACCAGGCACCAGGCAAAAATTTCAATAAAGGCAGAATTCTGAGATGAAAAGGGGGGAGAAGAGATTCAGACTTTCTTGCTCAGTCCTACAGCCACTTAACATTGAAATCTCCCATCTCCTAAGGATTATTAGTATTATTACAGTGTCCTGTGATATGCTTCCTCCCGCTTGGATTCAAGGTAATGGTAGTTTTCTAAGTGTGTAACATAAAACCCTGAGATGTTCATCAAGGTCTGGTAACCGAAGAGCCAGAGAAGACTCATTTCTGAGGATGTGGCTGTCATGAAACACCACAGCAATTGTCTCTGAGCTTTGAAAACCAGTTCTTCAACAGTCAAACTCCTGGAAAGAGACCGCATTTTCTTTCCTCCTTCCCTGCATAAAATCTGCTGGAGAACTGGTGCCTGGTATTCAGTGTCACGCTCCTTTCTCCTCTTCATTGTGTTCTGCTCTTGCCAGACAGTGTTTTACTCAGGCTGATCATACTCACTCGCTCTTAGCAAGCCCTGAAGAAGAGGAAAACTGAGAGATAAGAAAAAGGTGGGGCGCTCACAGTATGTTACTTGCATGATGGATGGGCATGAGCTGGTGAAAACTGGGGGCTGCTGGTGTAAGCTAATACACACCTCTTGAAAATACCCAGTTTTTCTGTAGCTGTCTAAAATATTCATTGCGCTCGAAACTGTAATTGCAGGCACATTTTTTCGGAGCCAGGCACCTGACACCATAGAAACCGGACTCAATGGTGCTTCACTGCCCACATCTAAGGCTGATACTTACTATGCTGCATCTGCACTAACTTCTTCATGTGATGAGCCTCTTGGTTTAAACACTGCTTTGGCTGAGCTCATGATGAGGGAACAGTTGCCTGCACCTGTCAGAAGATGTTTTTTTGCCAGGCCTCATGACTTCATATTAGTTCTTATGGCAAGGGGGGTATCAAGCAACCTCCCAAAATCCCTTCCCACTCTTTTGGTTTGCAGGTCCCTGGCAGGAAGGAGGTGGCTTTGGTTCAGTTTGCTGCTTCCAGAGAAGATGCGTGGCCTGGGCTTTTCCACATCAACTGGCCTCTTTCAACATCAGACAAGCGGAATATTAACAAGGTTGGGGCAAGTAGAGCAAAAAGTCTGGTTCTTGAATACAGAACTAGAAATAAGGTGACAGAAGGGAAAGGGAAAGCAAGAGCTCAGATTACATCTTCTATTGTACTTGGGGGTTCCTTTTTGGGAACTGGGGAAGGATGCAGCTGAACTCTGTGGGGCTGAGACCTCCCACCTGCCTTCTCAGACAGCAACTTAAATCTAGTCCTATGCCTTTTATCTTCTTAAACCAGCACCTCCCCTACATTCCCTTTCTCCTGCTCTTGTTCCTAATCTGTATTTTAACACTTGCATTCAGATGTAAAAGTGAGGAATAGGGCCCATCCCACTTCCTGGGCTTTCTTGGCTTTTAGGTTTTGTATCCTGTTCTTTTCACTAGTGCTTTCCCACCAACTCAAATGCCCTCCCTGCTGGTCACTGCCTTTCCAGAAGTGATACAAAGGTAATATGTATGGAGTTTTCCAAAGTATTTTGATTTGTGGAACCCTAACATATTTCCAGTTAAATTGTGGATACCTCTATAGAAAAATTCCCTCCGAATCATAAAAAGTATAAACTGTGCAACAGTTCTGGTAATTTTGTTGGCTCTGGTATTCTCCCTTCTTATCCTATGACATAAAAGTACAAACTGGGTATTTAGGGTGCTGTCTCCAAGCCACCTTTTTCCTTCCCTTTCTCACCATCCCTCCCCACTTTTTCACACATCCCTGGTAGGGGTTTTGGTGCCACAGCAGGCAGCCAGGTGTTAACAAGTGTCACGCGAGTCCTGCCACCACTGGTTAACTGAATGTAGTGGTACAGGTCAAATCCACTGTACATCTGGTCTGTGCATACTTTTTGAAATGTGGTTACTTTTTTTTTTTTTATTTTTAATACTGACCAAAGGATGCTAAATGCTAGCCTTTTTCAGGCTAGAGTTTATAAAAGAGATAACTGAGATACCTGGAGCTCGCTAGTTTCCAGGAGGGAGGCTAATCCAGGATAATTCTTACTACTAGGAGAAAATTACTCACTTGTTATTTTTGAAGTACATAATGATAATAGATTTCCATTTACCCTCCTAGGTGGTCCAGGGTTTCCTGCTGCTGCCTAACCATCAGTTTTGTTTCAAAGAAGGAACAAAAGACTTGATCTATGATAGCTGTAGGTAGGGATCGATGCGTTACCCCGGCTGGTACGGCATGCACACCCCGGAGTGACAAGAAATTCAGCTCAGTTCAGCTGCAGGTGAATGCTGTAACTTTCCATGGAAGCTACTGGATTGATCTCTCTCTTTGGCTACATGTAATTGCTTTGCCTCCTGCAATTATATGGAGTAATTAGAAGTAGATTATATAAGAAATAGCAAAAGCCATCAGAGCATCTTCTGCATTTGGGGTCTGTTCCTTTAAGAGCTTTTATGATTTTTTTCACTTTTTAGCCCAGACTTTCTTGCTTTCTACCCAGCTGATCAGTATGGCATAGGAAGGGAAAATAAAAGTATACTTTCAGCACATTACTGAGTTCTGCTCATTTTTACAGCATGCTATCTAGTACAAGCCCTTATTGGAACTGCAGTGGAAAAGCAGGATGATTTAAGGACTCTTAAAATTCACATTTTCTTCCAGCCTGATATAGTGAGGGACTATTAATACACCAGGCAGACCTCTGAAATGGATGCAGCTCAGTAAATGACAAACACATTTTGGTTGGCTTAGAATATATTAAGGCAGTTGTCTTGTGTTCTCTCTTTAATTTTTTTTTTCTACATAAAGTGATACCTTTTTTGAAAGGTGAAAAGTGTCAAGGGTAGGGGACCGCTTCTCTAATAAAGTTTTATATAGTTCCCCCTAATCCATTGCTTGAGAAGTGCTATCGTGCTGCTGTGCTTAATGAAAGATCAGTCAAGTAAACTGTTCCTCGGATGCAACTTAATTACATGCAAGGGGTGGAAACTTTGTTATCAAGGGCTAATAAAATATCAGGTGCCTTTAATTAAGTCAGTAAGGTGGCAGTTTTAAACTGAAACCTGCTCGCTTAATAATAGAAAAGATAGATTTGAGCAAGATGCTTTATAAGCAGCGTGTCACTTCACCACTGCAAGGCAAGAGACACATTTTTTAAGCTGCATTAGCAAGAAACGTTAAGTTCATTGTCAGTGTTTATCCTCTAAGCCTCAGACTACAAGGCCTGTAGCTGGAGGAGATTTCTTATTGAAAAATTCTTTTAGTTTGAAACTCAGCATATAATGACTAGGGTGATTTTTCTTAATGCTTGCAAAGCCCGTTATCCAGATATGTAATTGAAATTGGGAGATGCCTCAGAATGACATGGCTGTGACTGATACTCCATTTTGAAATGTTAAATAAGTAAATATGCTTAAAGTTTTAGACCATTAATGTTGACCAATTTTATAATCTTTTGGATGTTTTCCTATAAATTTTTAAAAGACCTATTATGCTGAGGATAACTTGCCTTCCCCACCAGTCCTGCCACTTTTATTTTGTGGTACAGTTAAATGAATACAAGTATTCCGGTTGTAATCACAAATACCGCAAACTGGCAGATTGAGGCGCTTGTGCATATTTCCATGAACAGAATTGCAAAAAAAAAAAACCCCCCAAAAAAAGAAAAAATAATTAAAAAAAAATTTTTTTTAAAAAGTGCATGTCAACATCAACAGCATCCTGCAGGACTCCTGACCTCATGGGGGACGGTCTTTGCTCCCTGGGTGCTTTTGGGCGCCAGGTGGTGTTTTACAGGGTGGTGCTGTTTAAGCCGTGCCTGGGCAGGAGTTGCAGAACCAGTGGCCGGGGAGAGCAGTGGGCTGCCAGGAGGGGCTTCCTGATGGAGAACAGCCAGGCTGGTCCAAGGAAGCTGCTTCTGAGCTGCAAACAGGGGGACTCCCCTGGCATACACACTCTGATGGTTGTCTCGCCTATTTGATCAATACTACTTTCCACTTAAAACAGGAAATTAATTGTTGTACTCCAGAGAAGACCCAGGTTGATGCAGTAGTTGACAGGCCAGTACCTGCCTTGCATAGCAAGGGCAGAGCCCCTGTCATTGCTGGCTGGTGCTCTGCTGCTGGCTTGGCGTGGTGTGATGCTGCCTTTCCGGCTGTTTGCCTCTGTGAAAATCAATAGACAGTTCTGTCGGGAGCTCTGATGAACATCAGGAGCCTCGTGCTTATTTCTCTCAGTATCTTTCACAAATGACCGAAATATTAGAAGAGGATCCTTTGCTCTCCTGACTGCGGGCTTGTCCCACCGGACTGACTGACTGGGGATGTGAGGTGGAGGCATATTTGCCACAAATGGAAAGAACAAACCCAAATTTTTTTACAACTTCTGACTTTAAACTAAGGCTTTTTCTGCCGTTTATCAGATGTATTGAGAGATTTCGCATCATTTTTCCCCAGCTGGCGTCCCGGCTTTAGATTTCTTCTCTGTGACAAGAGCTGCTCAGTGGACCATTGCACTGGAGACAAAGGAGGTAACATAGCGTTTCTCGTACAGAAGGCTGTATGCCATGAAGAGTGTAGCCAAACAACCTTTAAAAAAGAAAGAAAGGAAAAAAAAAAAAAGTAGGCCCAAATCTATGCCCAAGAACGACGAGGATGAGCGCGGTAGAAAGCAGGATAACCTTGTGGATTGAGTAGACTAGGGTATAGGGATTTCTGACCCTCTGCTCCTGTTCTGGTCATTTCCATGCTCATTTGACCAGTCCATGGTCAGTTCCATGTCATTTAGGATCGATTTTATTAGAGTAGTTAGTGATTGCCTTATAGCTTTTGTCATGGAAGATCCTGATGGTGGCTCTTGGTTTGCGTGCTGGGTGTGAGATGTTTGGATCTGGCTGTAAGTGCTCCTCATGTCAGGAACTCAGGACCATCTTGTCTCAGTTTGAGCTCCTAAAATTAGGGGCCGTTTTGGAAATGCTGCCCCTTATCTCTGAGGATGATAAAACTTGCAATTCTGGACACAGTGGGATGCCGGGAGGACTAAGCCTTCTAAATACTGAACAATGGCAAGTCAGCGCTATGAGCAATTGTTGTGAGTCAATGCTGAATCCCTGCCAAAGATGACTTTTGCAAATAAAATTTAGCACTAATTTATCAATGGGTTAGTTCATAACATGATGTAAAGCACTCAGTACATAATGAATCCTTCTGGATTGAAAGAAAATGCTCTAACGACTTTATGATAACTAAATACTATGTTTAAGTGGACCAAATCAATGTAAGGGTATTGGAGGGTTTCTCCACTGACAGGTTGCTGCTTTCCTTACTACCCATGTCTGGCAGAGACGGTTTTGTTAATGGGTTTTTTTTTTTTCCATTATCTTTCCTTAACAAAACTGTCAGCCTGTGTTCTTTATCCCTGGCTGTGCAAGTGCTTCAGTCGATCCTGCGTCCAGCCAGGTGGTGCCCCGCTGTCCCTGCCATTCTGAGCACCTCTGCTCCCTGCTGCTCCCAGCCACCATCCGGTGGCACAAGAACAGAATCCGTGGCTCAAGAGCAACCCCCACCCAAGTTCTTTTCTGCATGCCACACTCTGCTTTTGTCAGGAAGGGCTTTTTACAGATTTTGTCATTGTTGCCATGATGAAGGTAATCCATCTGTTCTGCTGCCCAGAGCTGATCCTGGGGTGGTGACCACCTGAACACTGGGCTCCTTCACGGATTCTGGTCTCAGGCATTGAAACGAATGGCAGCTGGGTTATTCCCCGAGTAACCTCTGCTTGCTGTGTGCATCTGCTCCAGGCTGATGCCTCCTCAGGCTTGGCGGGCTGTCGAGTTTTATTTTGGGTTTTTTTTTTCCTGTTTGCTGTGACCTGATTTCAGTAGTGCCCCTTCCAGGACTAAAAAATTTAGGCAATGCAACCGGCCGTGGTTTCCTGGGGCTGCTGCTGCACCCTCCCTGTCCTAAACCCGCTGGGGAGCTGGTGAAGCTGAAAGCTGCTGGAGCAGGACCCGACGGTGGCCCGGGGGGGGGAGCAGACAGCTTTCGGCCGGGGTCGGGAAGCCGCCGTGGGTCACCCCTAAGGACAGGTCCGTCGCCCGAGACTCGGGCGGTGCAGTCGGATCCCCCGCCCCGAACCCCGCCGGTGCCCCGGGCGCAGCCCTAGTGGTTGCAAACCCCCGTTTGCCTCCTTGGGGGAGGACCTCCGCCCCGGTCCCGCCGGCGGGGGCAGCGGGGCGCCCCGGGGCTCCGCTGGGGGCGGGGGCGGCGGCGGCCCCTCCCCGGGGCGGTGCCGGTGCCGGCGGCGGCTCGGGCAGCGGCGGCGGCGGCGGCTCGGGGCCATGGTGAAGATCGGCGTCCAGCAGCCGCCGGCGGTGCTGAAGCCGGAGAAGGAGAAGGCGGCGGCGGGGAGCGATGGGGCGGCGGGCGCCGTGCTGCTGCCCCCGGGCGCCGTGAGTGCGGGGCGGGGGCGGGCGGGCGCGGGGCCCGGGCTCTGCCAGAGGGTCCCCGCCGGTGATGGCACTCGTTGCGCTGGATTTTTTTCCCCGTTTCTGCTAAGTTAGAGGTAGAAGGTGCGTGAGTGGGGCCGGGTGTCTGCTCGGAGCTGGCTCCTGTTGGGAGAGGCACCCCGGGAAAGAAAAAAACAGGCGGTTTTATGGCTGTTAGGTCAGGTCCTGGAGGGTGCATAGGCGTCTGAAGTTTGGAGAAGTAGAGAGGGAATGAGGCAGGGCAGTTGTGCCGTTACAGGGGGTGGCATCCATGGGCACTGAAGTAAATGGCCAGCGTGGACATGTGGCATCAGAATTCGTCCATCTGGTCTGGGTGGTTTTGCTTGGGGGAGTATAATCTGGGAGTTATTGGGGGTGGATTTCAAATTGGAACATCTCTGAATGCTTAGGGTTGGCATGGAGAAGAGGCAAGAGGAACAAAACGGCTGGTGCTGGAGCAAGATGAGAAGCAAGGGGTTAAGAGCATGAGCAGCTCTGTAGGTGTTTTGCAGTCTTCAAGATGGGAGTTGATGTGCTGAAGTCGAATTGCTCTTCAGGTGATGGGTATCGGAGGGGAGCGAGTGCTCATGCCAGTGGAGGTTGGGACCTTGCCAGGTGCAAGGCGAACGAAGGTGTTGGGGCATCCCTGATGGGTGCAGAGCATGGCTGGGGCCCTCGAGTAGAGTTGTGTCAAGTCCTGTCCATACTGTGTGAGCCAGGGCAGGCGCTGGCGGGCAGTGCTGGGCACGTACCAGTGGTGGTGTTGCTGGTGGCCCTCTTGAGGAGGGGAAGGTAAAATGGGTACTGTTGTGTTTGGCCAGGAGTTGAGTGTTTCTGAGGTCTCCTGTGCTAGAGAACTCCCAGCTTGCAAGGTCTTCTGCAAGGATGGGCCTGCTGGGGTAAATATCATACTGTGTAGTGGGAGAATGTTGTCCAGACAGGTGGGCCCAACCCACGGCATCAGTCCACCTTACAGTGCTTCTGTATCAGAGCAGGAAACTTAAATGACATTTTTGTATTCCTCATAAATGACTCAGACTGTGTGTGCAGTTTGATCATTTATCGAAATCTCTTATCTCCCTGACTCAAAAAGCTATGGGGGAGCTGTGGTTTTTCTCCATTCCTGCAGCAGTGCGGAGCGTTCCTCCTCACATGCCTTATGGAGCGAGAGGGAATTACCTGCCCCGGAGACTTGCTCTGCATTAGGGTCTTCAGGAGATTGCTCTGTTCTGCAGAGGGTTTGGGGAATCGCTATATCATAATGATCTCTCACATCACGCAGGGATGTGCTTGCAGCTCTCAGCTGTGCTGTCAGTGTCTGAATGTGCTCCATCTGTCGTGATTGCATCTATTAATCTAACGCCTGGGAGCTGTATAGAAACCTGTAATGGGGGAACGTGGCCAACTGTGATCTCTCGGTGATTTCCAGACTTCAGCTTTCCTAATTATGAGCAAAAGAAGGTGGTAGGTTTCTTCTTCCCACCTTTCATGTCCAGCCCAGTTGACTATCACACTGGATTTCCAGCTCATCCTGCCATTAAACCAACTTTCTGCAGCTGGTAAATGGGTTGTTCTGTTGATCCTGCTCAAGCAAAGGCAGTCTCCAGCTCCTTCTCAAGAGCACTGTGAGAAAAAGTTTAATAAATGAAAAATAAAAGTAACAGAAGCTTATTTCCATCATTAGTGCTGCCAGATCCCAGCAATCAAAATTATTCTGATTCAGGTCCTGCCAGATGGAGGAAATTGGCTTAGGTAGCAAATAATAAATTTTGGGTTCTTTATGTTGCCTTGGGCCTTTCTCTGACTCCTGGGGGGGTGCGATATTGTTCTTTTAAGCCCACATTGAGCTACAAAGGAACTTAAAAACCTGAATTTAGAACAAAGACTCTTCAACAGTCTCCTAATTCCAGCAGACAGGCATGTAAGAAATTCAGCAGAAGACCCATGCGTGACAGAAGGGCAGGAGCAGGTTGCGGTGAGTCAGTGCAGCATGAGGGTGTCCAGGGAGCAGCTCATCCACTGACAAGAAGGTGGCCTTTTCCTGGTGCTGTTTTCCAGGGTATCTGTGACACTGGCTTCTTTGGCATAGTTCGTACTTGGCTGGACCGAGGGGAGGTGCTGCTTTGTGAAACACCCAGCCTGTGGGGTTGGTCTTTCCGTAGCCAGGCTGTCTTGCCATGCTCTCTTTCTCCTGCTGCCAATAGTTCCTGTCTGTGTGTGTCTTTCTCTAGCTGCCTTGCAGCAAAATGGCATTGGTGACATGCAAACAAGATGCTCTGCATTCCTTTCCTCTTTGATCTCACAACTTCAATCCCAATGATAGGAGCCAGAGCTGGGAAATGATTCAGCGGCGGCTTCCGCAGCCTGTGAATTTTGGCAGGTGCTCCGTGAATGCAAAGATGTGGCAGGCAGGAAGATGTCTGTGATGCTAATGTGTCCTGAAAAGTAGTAGGTGCGGAGTCCTGACAGCATGTGCTGAGCCTTGTTTCTTCCCTGTGCAGCTCACTTTGAATTGGGAAAGAATATGCAATTTGAACTCTGTCAGAAAAATCCACATAATTTTGAGGCAATTGCAACATTTTAAAGGCTTATAAAAGAAACAATCTTCTTGTCGTTAGTAGGAACCGGGAGGATGTAGCAGCCTCAAGCAGAAGGCAGTTTGAGGTTATGCAGTCAGTAAAATAATTTGTTGTGTTCATTGGAAAATATTTTCTCAGATGCAAAATAGTATTCAGTGAGTTTTAATTGAACTCCAGATTTACATTCTGAAATGGAAATAAATACATACGCTGTGTCTTTAACTGCTCTGGGAAATGTGCTTCTTGGGTTTGTGATGGCTGTTGAAATCCATAGGAACTGAGTAAAACTGATGGCTGGAGCTCTCCGGTCAAAATTTGGCTTGGGGTTTTTCTTTGGTTGATTCCTTGTAAACCGCTGTAGTGCTTGCAGCTGGTTATTCTGCAAAGATAGCTCAAAAGCCAGAGGAGAAGGGCTTTCATTAAAATCTTCTGCTTCACTAGGGGTAAACGATAAGTATTGGAGGGAAGAGGTGCCTCTCATCCCCCTCGCTCCGTCCACAGCAGAGACCGGCTGCTCAGCTGCCCTGGCCAAGGGCTCTGCCGAACACTCCTTCCTGCTGGCCCGTGTTGCATGGTGCCTTACAGCAAACGATGCAGTGCAGATGGCGTGTCCGCGGGGACCGGGACAGTTTGCAGAGGATGGGAAAGTGTCTGTGTGCATCGAGGGATGCTGTCACAGAAACCTTTGGGGAGAGGAAGCAGAAAGCAAACCCCATTGTTGTATGTTGAGGGGAGGCTGGCGTTTGCTCAGGCCGTGGCTGGTAGGTCAGGCTGGTGGGAGAGAAGGGAGTTATGGATGAAGCAGGAGAACTGGGAGAGCTCTCCCCGTACCCGCTGGCGCTGGCAAGCCCGCTGGAAACACCTCGGCGGTGGGTCATAGGCCCATGGGCTGCAAGGGGCTCTCCAGGGGGGATGCAATGGTGTCCTGTGGTTGCGACTGGTGTTTTGCTGTTGGTTGCAGTAATACCGGGCTTTGGTTTCATGCCTTTCATCTCATCCGCATTCCCTGAGACTCAACACGACTCTTCCATTTGGTGGGCTTTGGATTGCACCCTTCCTGGTCATCTAGAAATGCTTTCTGCAAGGAGTTGTTTGCTGTATGGTGCTGGAACATCCAACCCTTTGTCTCTCTATGTGGTCTCTGTGGGCAGCACCTCAGCATGACCCTCTGGTGGGGTGCCGCAGCCTCCTGGCTGCAGGGCCACTGCTCCCTGGATGCCTGATGGCTGAGCTGCCCCAGCCTCCTTGCTGCCAGTCTGGGGCAGCTGGTGGCAGCTCCCGCACCGAGCATGGTTGCCCGGTTCGTACAGAAATAGCAGAGGAAAGCCCTGGAATCCTTGGGGAGCATGTTTCCTGGGGGGGATGGCTGCCCCTCTGGTGCCAGGGAAGCTCCCTTCCCCATGAATGCCACTGTAAAACTCCGCAGTGAGGAGCAGGTCCTCTTAGCAGCCAGAGTGTCTCGCCGCTGGGGCTGGTGCTGGTGCTGTGCCCCTGCTCCCCAGCCTTTTCTTGTGCTCAGGCGGGGACGGTGAGCTGTGACTGCTTTGCATCTGCCTCAGCCAGCCTGAGAGGAGTGTGCTTCATGGGAGATGGGAGCAGGACAGGGAGCAGTGCCACTCCTGGAGGTACTGGTTCCTCATGAGCAGTGATGTTCCAGAGCTGGACTCCAACGCATGGGGCAGGTGGAGGAGCAGTGGCTCTTTGCTAGCTGTGGAGGCATCTCTGCTGGCCCTGTACAGCAGAATCACGCCAGCTGGGTGGAGAATGCTGTGCCAATGCAGTGATGGGTTTTGTGAGCAAATTTCCTGCAGGATGCTGTGAGGTGGAAGACAGATGGCTGGGGAAGGGGATGTGAGGAAAAGTCCTTTAAATGGGCTTTTTCACAAAGCAAGCTTTAAATCCAGAGAGAGGGAGAAAAACTATCTGACAGCGATGTGGATTGATTACGCTCCTTGACATGTTTGCAGGCATGAGTCCAGGCTTGATGTTCCTGAGCTGTGGGTGTTTTCACCACATTAAAGTCTTGATTTAGGGATCTGAACATGGTAGATATTAATTTGAAGAAGCTACCTTCTGTAACAGAAGGTTATTCCTGGCCTTTGCCCAACCCTCCCATATCCACGTGGGCTGAAGTGATGACTTCTTTTTGTGTCCTCTATGGAGTCATCAGCTTAAAAAGAAGCGTTGTTACTGGTTCTCAGTTCTACACGGTTTGGGGATGCCTTGGAAGCGGAGGGAAAGGGCTGAACTGGAAAAAACGTTTCCAGACCCATACAGGATCTGCTTCTCCTCCTCTCCGTGAAATACGAGACCTGAGTATTTTACCGGACTCTGGACATGAATATTTGATATTCCAGCTGAGTATGACAAAGGATCTGGCTAAAACTGGTGGGGGGGGTTAGGAGAGAGAATGACTATTTCTAGCAGAAGTGTTATAAATGCAACCGTATTTGGAAACACGGCGCTCTCTTTGACCAAAGAGATGTAGACTGAAGAGCTGCAGACGGAGAAACTTGAAATGTCTGTCTAGAGGTGTGCGTTCTCCCACAGCTGGAGGAGAGATGAAGCCAACGCAGCTTTGCACGTAAGTGCTCTTTACATGGGAAGAAGCTGTTGCATTTACCTGCTTTGGGCGCAGCAATTTCTTTGGCAAAACACAGAAAACCAAGAAATATCTTTAAAAAGAAGGAGTTTTAAAGGGTACAAATGAACCAAATGTAAGTATGAGGCAGAAGCTTTGCTGCATACGCTGCATGTATTAATACCGCATCACTATAGGTCCCGTCTGTAGGACAGGAGCTCCCCTTGCTCTGCTGGGAGAAGCCCTGCGCCATGCAGTGATAAGCAGAATGCAGGTTTTCACCCTGTTATTGCACCGTGCTGCTCGGCTGGCTGTTTGGGGAGAGGTGGCCTGCCAGGTGTTGTGTATGGAGGGGGCTCCCGTGCAGCAGAGCACAGCTTCCAGGCCTGGAGAGATGGAGCGTCTAGGGAGGATGAGTTCTGGTACACAGTTTTGTAATTCCAGCTTTTGCACCGCCAAATCTTTGCTCATTAATGACTTTACAGGAGATGGAAAAGGCATTTTCACTTCTAGATGGGTATTTTCTTCCCAAGTGATATGTGGGAACCTAGGCATCTTTTGTTATTTTTTTAATCCCACTGTTACTGTTTGAGGGACGGCAGTGTGAGGGGTTTTGGTTTTTTTAATTCATCCCTCTGCACTTGCTTTGCAGAGTTATCTTCCTTCTTGCCATGCCCTACTGTTGAAGTCAGTTTGAACAATAAGGCTAGAGAAGGGGGAATTTGCCTCCTGTCTCTTGCTGTTGTTAAACTACACGCTGTTTCTTTGTGGTGAATATTTGAGCGTAGGCCTGACTGTCAGGGTTTTCCTACGCTGCAGCTGGGAGAAGAGATAATCGCTGTCTGTTCTGAAAAGGAGAAATGACTTCATTTTATGGTGTGACACTGTGTAAGTCCTGATTTTCAGGGAAGAGGCAGATGTTGTAGCCCGAAGTCTGGTTCCTTGTTAAGATGCTTCAGCTTGACCCCTGGGAAGCGCTGGATTCTGACCCCTCTGCTCGGAGTGAACGGTACAGGTTTACAGCCTTGATGCCCCCTCTCCTCTGCAGAGCTGGCAGAAGGCCATACTTTGGCTGCTCCAGCTCATAAGTGTCTTGGGCAGGGCTGCGTCCTCCTTTCTACCAGCCCTTTGGGAATCACTAGCCTCTAGTGGAAGAGTGAGGTGGGACAGCGATGGCTTAATTTCCCACAACCAGATCAGCAGTGTTTGGCTGGCCCTTGGCAACATCCAAAATGGCTAATTTGCTCTTGACTGTCTGCGCTTGCTTGACTAGAGAAGCTCAGAGGTGGGTGCTGTAGTTTTAGACTGCACATTTGTTTGGACCCCCAAACTATCTGGACATGGAGCTCTCTGGGGGAAGCAGTGCTAAAGCCCAGTGGTGGTGTTCAAGTGAGTGCCCAACTCTCTTGCTTTGCTCTCGTGCCTTATCAGGATCCATAGCCATCACTGGTAGTGAATAACTGCAGATGAAATCGTGTAAAACCTTTTGATGTGTGTGAACGTCTTTTCCCTGTCACGTTTTCTGCTTTGAAATGTGCTGAGACAGCACCAAATCCTTTGCACCTTTTGCAAAATCAGTTGCTGGCTCTCTGGGCTTGTGCCCAGGACTCCCTGGGCCTCTGGCACAGCTGGGTAGGTGTGTTTGGTTTATATTGGAGCAATTGTACAATTTTAGTCTGTGAAAGGTGAGTGTGTGGTTGTCAGAAGGGAATTTTCTCCAGCTGCTTCCCAAGCATGTGGTCCCACTGTCCTACCACGGGACAGCTCGTCACTTTGGTGAGCAGTCAGGCTTGTGGCTTGCTTCTTCCCAAGCTGCACGTGAGGGTGGAAGCAAGGAGGCTGGTGTTGTGGGCAGCTGGTAGCAGCTTCTCTTCACTTCACCTGGGAGGAGAAGGAAGACTCAGCTACACCAAGAACAAGCTGAAAGCCGTTGGCATTTCCTTGCCTCAGTTTCTCAGTGTTCCGGAATATTTTTGGCATTGGTCAAAGGTCTTTTAAGGAGTCAGGTGTTGGCCCACCTGCATATGTCTTTACCTTTGAACCAAGTCTCTCTCTTTAACTTTGCCAACCCCTCGATTTAAGAGCTTCCCCTATTCCCAGAGCAGCCACTCAGCTTCACTCTTTCTTGAGCTGCCTTTTGTCTTTAATTGCTCTAGATAGGTTTTGAGACCCAATGCCAAAGCTTAACCTTCATTCTTCTCCTGGGGAAAATTCCCATTCTTTTAATGCCACCTCCCACTTCAGGGTTGCAAAAAAAACCCCTGGCCTTCACTTGGCTGTGCTTGCTCCTTCCCTCTCCCAGGTGAGGTCTGCCCAGGTGCTCCAGAGCCTTTTAGCTGTGGTGGTGGAGCTGCCCTGGGGCAGGGACTGATTTCCCCATCGTTTCAGTGAGTGGCTGCAGCTCCTGTTGGTTTCTGGAAATGTGTTTATCAGGCTCCATATTTCGGCAGTCAAGCTGTTAAACAGCCAGGTTGGGACATTTTTTGCCTCTTTATCACAGCTGTTTATTTTTTCTCTGCCTGCCTGTCTGTTCAGTGTGATGCTCGGGGCTATAGCTATGTGCCTGGTAAGAATAGCCTTATTTTTACAAGGGGCTTTGTTGGCTCTGCTAATGCTCTGGATGGTTTTACTCCTGGGAAAGAGGAGAGGGAGGCTGGAAAAACTCCAGCTGCAAGTTGTTGTGCCTCTGCCAAAAAAATAAAATAAAAAAATATATGGAAATTAATTCCTCACCCCTGTGCAAAGAGGGAGGAGAAATAGCCCCTTAGTTCCAGAAAGGGATAGAAAAAGGAGAAAAGAAGGGGGTTTATATCTCTCTTGCTGACGAGGGAGAAGGAAAATATGATCATTGAGCGCTTAGGAGCTCCCACATGCTAGGCTGTGTTTTTAACATCCTGCTGTCTTTGTCGTCTATCAACAAAGCTGGGGCTTTTAATTAGCCAGTGGTTGTTTTTGATATTCTAATTTCCAGCGCTGTGAAGTAACTCCTGAGGCAGGTGGCTTTGTTGCTAGTCACGTGCCGTGGTGTCATTTAAAGATGTGATTAGATTCATTTATTGCAACCTTTTTGCCTTCGGCTGTGATAGTCTCTTAATTACAGGCTTCTTTTTTTTTTTTTGGCTTCCAGGCATCTTTGAGTCCGAAAGCCATCAGTTGTGTTCTCTGTGGAACTGCTGCTGCGTGCCCTGCACAAGCGCTGCTCAAGTACTGCGTGCAGGGAGTTCGGTTGTCTTGGAAACTGTGTGCCATATATATATGTGTGTGTATATATATATCTCTCTCCATGCATGCACACATTATTTTCTTTTCTGACCTAAAGCATTAGAAACGCTCTTCAGGCTGGAAGGACTCTCCTGCCAGGTAACGGACTCGTTCAGGGGCCTCTCGTTGCTAGTACTGAGCACTGACCCCTGTGACTCTCTGCCAGGGCGATGGCCCAGGCACTGTTTCCCCCTTGGTATCACCTGGTATTTCTCCTCATTTCCCTCCCTCTCCTCCCTCCAAGCGTAACTGCTCTTGAGGACAGGACTCATTTTTTGTTCATTTGGCAGAGGAGCCTTTTTTTGGCGCGTGGGAGATGCTTTGGTGGATGCAAGGATGAACTGCCTTTGCTGCGATGGTTTATCTCTCTGCGTTCCTCTCCCCCTTCTTGTCTTCCTTCATCTGCCTTTTCCCTGTGCGTAGTCTCTCACTTTCCTTCTCCAGAGCTCTACCTTGGCAAGTGGTCCAGTCTCGAACCCTGGCTGGCCACCCCTGCTGACTCTGGCCGTCCCTGTGGGCTCCTCACCACCGAGCTCCCTTGGGTCTGAACACCTAAATAGGGGAGAGGTGGTCTCTGGGAGGCAGGTCTGGATCTCCTCACCCTGTAGTTTATCCCACAAACTCTCCAGTGCTTTTTATCATCCAGAGCAGGGTCAGTAAGCGCTGGCATGTAGTAGGGATGCTGTCTGTGGGGTGGGTGGATGAGAGGGCTTTGCTTCGCGTGCAGGAAGAGCAGGCTGCATCGGTGCAGACGTGGGGGTCGCTTTGCTGAGAGGTGACACTCAAAGCCAAGCCCGGCACATCAGAGGAGCGGTCAGTCCCTACCAGCTTACACCCACTGCAGCAGCACTGCAATTTTCCAGCAGTCAGCTGTGGGGGTTTTCCATCTGAAGTCAATGGAGGTACTGGAGCTAGAGACCTTAAACTGATTTTTAGCTTTTCCTGTAGCCCATATTAGCCTTTGGTTACCAGAAAAGACTAAACAGTGAGATCAGTTAGATTTTTTGTTTCGATTTTCTTAGGTTTCGAACCTGCATCCCTTGAGGAAGCCGTGGCTCCCTGTGGCCGTGTCTGTAGTTACGTCAGTACATCGTCTACGTCAAGAGCTCAGGCTGCTGCTCCCTTGGAACAAGCAACCTCCCAGAGAGGGATGACATATTTTGCTGCCTTTCAGATAGCACTTCTCTCCAAACTGCGTCCCTTGGAGTATTTACTCTGCATAGCATTTCTCTTCTCACTTGTCAGTTATCAAAATCACATTTGCTATGATGAGTTGCCCAAACTTCTTTGCCTGTTGATGTGTATATTTTGGTGCTTTCTGAGCTGTGTCCCCTGTTTGTCAGGCCCTGCTACACCTAAAATGAAAGATTTCAAACCTGGGTGTTTCAGAAATGCAGGAAAAACAGTTTGTGGAAAACTCAGAGCTGTTTCCAAAGCTGAAGAAGCAGGAAAAGCATGTGACCTAAGCCCATCTCTGCCAAGAAGGTGTGCAACTCAGGAGGGAACAAGCCATGACGTGACACCTTTAATTTCCTCATTTCTGTCATCTTCAGCAAGACATTGGTGACGAAGGAGCAATAGAATCAAATATCTGTTTTTCATAACCCTGTACTATATTAATGAGAAATATCAAAGGCAACACCTCACTGGGTATGGTTCTTGCTAGCAGCTCCTGGTGGTGTTACGTGTCCAGAGGCTCAGCCCCATGAAGCCAGGAGGGTTTGCTCAGCAGTAGGCGCCTTCAGCAGTGCCTGGCAGGTGCTGTTGGTTTCCCTGTTCTGTCTTACTCCAGCCTTTGGACTTGGTTTCCATGGTATGGACCAGACATTGTGCCCGTAAAGCATAACTAGGCTTCTGTCCTTGACACCCTTGTAGGAGAGGTGTTCCTCAGCCATTCAGTAACAAATAGGGATAACAGGACACCAGCGGTTTTCATCATGTCCCCAGCAAGACCTGAAATTAGGAAGAAAATCCTCAAAGACTGAATTAGGACTTATTTTCCTGTCTCAGGCTGATTTCAAGCCTCCTTTACCAAATGGTCTGTATTATAACTTCATCCTCTCCCATTTGGGTGTCTGCTGCCTGCACTCCGTTACTGCACCAGCCCCGTGAGCAGGCAGGGAGCTGGAGTGTAGTGAAGAGCCTGTTTTATCTAAGGAAAGGAATTCCTTTTCATATTCCAGTATCCTGTCTGCTGCCAGGCAGTGGGTTGAGTATCTGCGAAGCAATCACGCCTGCGAGCTGGAGCGGAGTCAGCATGTCTGGTTATTGAGGCTTGCGTGCTGGAGCTGCCTCTCTCTCTCACCCGGTGGGATGAAGTGTCAGCAGGACGATGTCTGGCAGAAAACCGAGATATGCAGATGCTCTCCTGGAGAGATGGATGCTTTCCCCTGTTGCCCGTGGTGGGGAAGAGTGAGCTGTGCCTTCCCCTTGGGTTGCTCAGGGGAAGGAGCTCTGCCCGCAGCCTCTTCCAGGTTTCCCACTGGAAAGGGAGCCGGCCCGGGCCTTTCTGTCGGGTCAGCAAAGAGGCAGCTTCTGTTACCTGCGCCAGCGCTGGAGCATGTGGTGGTGCCAAGAAATATGAAGCAAAGAAAGTATAGTTGCATGGAATGGCAGGGTTTTCCTGCCCTGGAATCCAGTGAGTTACTCTGCAGAGCTGTGGATCTGTCTGTGCATCCTCCTCGTGAGCACATCCATAGCATCTGGACCGTGGACATCGTGCTCTTCTGCTGCTGCTGTCGCTTTTCCATCCATTCGTTCATGGAGAAGTAAATGAATGTTTGTCCTCTGCACAGCCTAGAGAGGGGAGGAAGGACCTTATGTTGATTTTTGTGTAAAACAAGCCCATCTGTTGGAATATCGTGTTTAAAATGATGAAAAAAGAAAAGGAAAGCCCATTTGCTGAACTGAAATACCTGTCCCTGCCTCTGCCCGCGGATGGTTTTGACCCCAACCTTTCCTATTTCTCTTGGCCAAAACATCTCATAGTTTTTTGAGGCAGAAAATTAGTAGTATGGCTTGTTGCAAGAATAGTGTCTGGTTAATGAATTCTTACAGAATATTGTTAAACATCTGGTGAACGTACAGCATTTTTGCATGTTAATATTTTGATTTTTGTCTTCAGTGGGAATCCGCATCTCAAAGGCGTGATCTGCTCTTCAGGAGAACCCCACTGCCAAGTCTTTTCCCCACTACTGAGATTCATGGAGATCGGGAATGCTGCCAGACCTGCAAAGTCTGTCGTGCGGCCTGAGCACGGTGCATGGTTTGGTTTGCCGGTTGGTCCCAGGGGTCTTTCTGGTGGGGGTGGCTTTCCTGCAGATTGCTGCTGGGACCACCGGGTTCTCTTTACGGTAAGGTTAGCTTAGGGGAAAACTGCTCCCTTGCTGGGGAGCCAGGCGTTCCTACAGCAGGAACAGCTGGAAATCAGCTGTGATGGATTTCCCGTTTTTTTAAACACCCGTGTTTCTGCTGCAGGGAGTGACAGGCCTGTGGGAAGGAGATAGGTTGCGGCATGAGCGGAGCCTGTGGAAGAAGCTGCCTGGATTTTTCCATCCTGGTGAAGATTTGTTGTCCTGGGTGAAATGCTGTTAAAGCAGGTTGTGCACTGCTCAGTCCCCAGGCTGTCAGCGCTGAGAACGCCTCTGGCCCAAAGCTTGGGTGCCAACTAACGTGTAGTTGCTTTTAAATTGTAATTCATTCATCGTGACAAAGGCTGGTGGCCTTTTAATCTGCTGGACTGGGGAAGGAGATGCATGTTGCAGTGAGGGTTTGTGCAGGTGATTTCTATGCAATATTTTACAGGGCTGTGGTTAATTGTTCCCCTTGGCCTGCCTGGCAGCATTTTTAACTTTGCTGCCTTTATCTCCTCTCTATCAGAACAGTTGCTGTTAAGTTTTTCGGTCCTCCCTCAGAATTTGAGGTGGTTTTTTTTTTTTTTCATTTTTCCTGGTCTTCCTTAACTTTTCCCAGGACAAAGCTTTGCTTTGCTTCCCACACCTTCTCCTGGAATGCAAAACTCAGGCATTTTTCCTGAAGCCAGGAATGCTTTGTAGGGAGCTGAATTCATCTGCTTTGGTGGCGAGGAGTGGGATGTCTTGCTGTGTGCAAGGAGCACAGACCTGCTCCAGCAAATAGCAAACCAGTGAGGGCTTATTTGCCCCTCCCTACTATTCTTCCAACATATTTTTTCTTTTTAGTGGGAGTAATTTTTTTTCTCTTTGAGCTGCTGTGTCCTTCTGAACCCTCTCCCCAGGCACTCTGTGGAGTTAGCACTTGCAGCTCACCGAGCAAGCAAGGAGTGCATTATCCATCACGGGAACCTGGCACCTTTCAGATGTGATTCAGTGGCAGAGCGTTAAACATTTTCTCAACCATGCTTCAGTGTCAGTAGCTGGAGAGCTTTTCATTCCTCTTCACCCCTACTGTCTGCACTCTGATGACAAGTATCTGGGGAAATCTGTTTTTGTGAAACACTTGACATATAGTGTGACTTTCGTGTCCTAGCAGTTCATGTCAGAGGGCCTTTAAACTTCCACTAGTAATGTGATTACATTTTTTTCTTCGTTCTTTTCTTTGTGGCTTGTCCCAGTTGCTGCCTCTTGTCTGCAGAAGGAGAGGAAGGGAAAGATTGGAAGTGAACTTAAAATGTGGTGTTTTTCAGTTTGCTCATCCCTTTATTTGCTGGCGGAACAGTGGCAAACTGATTACACTGATCCTTCAGTGCAGGGAGCTGGCAGTGAATAGAGGTGCTGCAGGTCTTTCAACAGCTGGGATCAAGGAGAAATAAATATAGATTAATTTCTCCTGGAGGCGTGCTGGCATTGTAGCTCTCCCACAGCAATTTGGTCTTTGCAGTTACCAGTCTGAACGTGGCTAGAAAAGAAAAAGTCAATAGCTGGAGCAGTCCGGGATTGGAGCAGGTTGCAGAGGGGTTGCAGGATCCCAGCTCTGCCCCTGTTCTGCACCTCGATGAAGCTCAGGTGCCAGGGATGTGGGGGGATCCTCGCCTGGCGGGCTCCCCATGGGTGCCCCAGGGATGCTCTAGTCCTGGGGCAGGAGCAACCAGATGCCTTCAAGCCTAGGACTCAACTGCTACTTTCGTAAGGGCTGCTCCATGGCAGGGAAAGGGAACAGAGGTGTTTGCTGCCAGCTTGGCTGTGCAGAGCAGTCTCACTCCACCAGAGGGTGGCAGGGACTGAGAGGCATCTCCCCTTGGGGCTTCAGCACCTGCACCCTGTGGGTTTTGGCCAGGTTACCCTAGAGAAACGTCTCTTTCTTTAAAAAGCAATGCATCTTAGAAATGAGAGGCTGTTGTTTGCTTTTTGCTTTTAAATCTGTTCCTCCAGCTCGTACTGGTCTCTGGCTAGCCGTGGAGAGTGTCTTTCTAATCAAACACATCAGATCACGTACTGCAGAGAAGGAGTTAATCTGCAGGAGCCCTCCCTGGCACCTCTCTCCCCTGTCTGCTTGCTCAGCTGAGGGCAGCTTGCAGCTCTTCTGTGTGGAAACTGGGGCATCTCTGAACCGGCTTCTTTCATCTGCTTCTGAAAGGCCTTACATCCTCCTGCTTTGCATTTCGGATGGTTATTTTGGTAGTGAAAACAAGAGCATGGTAGGCTGGGATGAGTGGTCCCCAGGAGGTAACCCTGCCTTTGCACTGCCCTCCTTTTCGAGGGCTGTAATGCGGTGGGCTGGCTGCTGTCTATACAGATGGGGCAGCACTGTAAAAGCAGGCAGATATGTTTTCTTTTGATGCTCTGACCATATTCCTGGAAGGTGTGCAGGAATCTGTGTGAAAATGAAGTTGAGATCAACACAGCTGTTTGGGAAGGCTCACCCCAGCAGGGCCAGGAGGCACCTCTCTGGCACCAGAAATTTCCACCTCAAAAATTCCCCCTGAAAAATTCTGCAAGAGTGGCAGCACTTGAACAGAAATTTTTGAGTATAAATACATAAATGCTGTTAGATTTAGTAGTTAGGAACTGTTAGTTCCTGATTTGCCTTTTTTCAGTTGATCCTTATCCCCTACTGAAAGAAAGCTTGACTTTGTTCTGAGCAGTTGGTGGGAAGCAGAGTATACATATGTGTGTGTATGTTCACACATGCATTTTTTTTTAAATATATGTGTATATGAGGAGATGGGAGAGCAAAATGCACAAGAAGTATTTTACTCTTGCCAGAATGCTGTTAGATGGGAGGTTGCTTTGCAGGACAGTGCCTGCTGCCTTCAAATCGCACATCACAAACCTGTGCACAACTTTTGCATAAAATACAGTTGATTTTCTGATCCCTTGCAGCAGTGGCTGACCGATGCTCTCGTTTCTTCTCACAGGAGGAGCCGGCTCCCACGGTGCAGGGCCGGAGGACATCGCTCAGCGGGGTGTGCTACCTGACCATGGGCCTTCTTGTACTGCTCCTGGGCTTGGTCTTTGCATCGATGTATGTGTACAGATACTTCTTCATCACCCAGGTAGGGGTGAGTCGGGAAGGACTGCTGGCTCTTCAGCCGGAGCAGCCAGACAAGCTGCTTCACGGTTGAAAGAGTTGGTGCTGTTATTTATTGCTTTGCACTGCGGTAACTCAGGAGCCAGTCCTTCGGGCACTGCATATGAGGCACATCTTTTGAGTATAAATACATAAATGCTGTTACATTCAGTAGCTGGGAACTGTTAGTTCCTGATTTCCTCGTGGTAGGCTAAGACTCACCTCCATCCCGACTGCCAGGCCTTCCAGAAGCCCTCCTCCTTCCCTCCCTTGTGGCTTTGTTTTGCCTTTTTATTTTTACTTTTCTTTAACTCCATAAAAGTGTCCTGCCAATTCTACCTTTTAAACCTAACATCATCGCTGCCAGGGGCAAGGCAGTCTGAAAGCATGGCTTGTGAGGGGAGAGCAAGCCCTGGAGAGATCAGGGAGGTATGGGCAAGGGAACAGCTTTTTGCAGTAGGTTTTTTAGGCCCTAGCACAGCAAAACTCTGTAGGTGTAACAAAAGTAGGTGCTGCTATTAATAAAGCAAGCGGAGAAGTGATAAGTAAGTGGGAGACGGTATGGAAGGTGAGCCTCTGACCTCCATTGAATTCAGCACCTTCTCTTCCATGTAGTCTTTGCAAAGCCTGGCCCAGTGGAGGCGCTGGGCTGGCAGCATTGTGGTGGGTCGGAGCACAGGGAATGAGACAGGGCAGAGCTGCTTTTTAAGGAGGAAACTGCTGAGCTCTGTGGCTTGCTGAGTGTTTAGCCAAGAAACCCCAGAGCATCAATTTGCACGGAAACCCTCTTTCTGCTGCGGAGCAGCTATTAGTGAATGAGTTCTCCCAGGACCACCGGCGGCCTTCGTCTCTGCAGCCGGCGCTTATCCACTCAGTAGTATAGTCTTTTTATACACTCTCTTGCTCCATAAATTTTCTTGCTGTCAAATTAATTTGCAATCTTTGTTTTAAGATACATCAGAACTTTATTGCCTGTGGTCATCTATACCTGATCTGGAAACCCTGTGACAACCGCAGGGCTGCCCGTCCCTCCCACGCACGGCTGTGTCAATGTGATGGCAACCTGTTGCGGGGCTTTTGGTGTAGACAGTTCCTTACGAGAAGAAGCCCCCAGCACCGAGGGGAGGTTATTGACCAGGTTATGGACAGCGTTCAGTCCGTTACCCAGTCAATAACCTACCCTTGGTGCATGCTGAACGGCACTGGGAAATGCCCACCGGTCCATTTGGGACCACCCATTGTCAGTCCCACTGCCTGCCTGCAATACCAGATGACAGCTTATATCCAATTACACTGCAGAGCCCGTTCAACATAGTTAGAGGTGCTCTCGGGACCAAGGCAAGGGGGACTTTATGTCTCAGTCTTCAGTGGCTGCAGTTTGTCCCTGTGATCCTCGTGCTCAGACTTTACTGCTCACCCTGCATTAGCTTCTTTCCCATGGCTCGTGCTTCTGGAGCCCTGGAGAGCAGCAGCTCCTGCTTTGCAGTGAGGCAAAGCTGCCTTGTTTTGTTGCGTTTGCCATATCCAAGCCACAAGTGCCTTTAGAAACGATGCTCTGCTTGCCCCAAGCGTATATGCCTTCTGTAGAAAAATGCAGTTGCTGGAAGCCTTGTCTATGGAGGGGTGTGAACAGCCTAGTTATGAAACTAAAGAGCACTATAGGCAGTCAGTTTGCCTTTCTGAATTACTACTCGTGAAATCCCTCAGGAAATCCTTTATTCCCTTTGGACCTGGCTAGCAGGAAGGGAGACGTGGTCATTTCACAGGGCTGAAATTCATTTCACAGGCACTATCTTCACCAAGAACATTTTCTGGTAAAAAAGTTGATCTTGAAATATCTTAATGCATCTGTTTGAAAAGAGTGTTTTTTACCCAGTATGAGTACATTTCTTCCCGTGTTTGCTGTAGCTGTGAATGGGGTGTGGGGTGTATGTGTTGTACCTCCATCTGCATCTTGTCCCCACAGCTGCCCCGCGAGAGCGTGTTTCACTGCGGCGTCCTTTACGAAGACTCACTGTATTCGCCGTTCAAAGGGCAGCTGGAGTTGCACGAAGATGTAAAGATTTACATTGAGGAGAACTATGAGCAAATCAATGTCCCAGTGCCCCAGTTTGGAGGCAGTGACCCTGCGGATATCATCCATGATTTCCAGCGAGTAAGGAGCTCTTGGGGCCTTTGGGGGTGTAGCACGGGGGTTAGCTGGGGTGCACCAAGCACAGTGTTCATGGTCTAGTGCTATTGCTGCTGTCACATATGTCTATGATCATCTTGTTACTGAGCCGTCCTCCTTCCAAAGGCCCTCTCCAAGATTTTCCAACCTGCTTATCTTGCTTGGTAGGAAGGTTCTTGGACAAGTTTGTTGTTTAAGGCAGTTTCCTGTCTTCCCTGAATTCCCTCTTTTCACCCATTTTCACAGCCACATTTCATTGCGAAGGGCTCAATTCGTTAATTTCTGTGCTTGGAACACAGGGTCTGACAGCTTATCATGACATAACGCTGGATAAATGCTACGTCATTGAGCTGAACACCACTATTGTGATGCCTCCTCGCAACCTGTGGGAGCTGCTGGTTAATGTGAAGGTACAGCTGCAACCCTGCTTATTTTGCATGCTTTTCTTGAGTTGGCTGGTGGGTGCCAGCTGGAAGCTCGTGGGAAATCAAGACTGCTGTGTCTGGGGAAGGAAGCCTTGGCTCTGACAGAGCTGAGCCTTCACACAGAGCAAAGGCTTCAGTGGGTTTAGCTGAAATATTCATTTTGCAGGCAGCACGGTAACACTGGCATGACAGATCGACCTGACAAGGGTGACACAGAGAAGCAGCAGATTCCTTCCCTCTGGGGTTTACTGATTGTAGGAATCAAGGAAAAAAAAAAAAAGAACATTTTCCCTCCTTTCACTCTTCTTGTGGTTACCGCTGCGGTTTGCTATTTGCAGAGCTATACGTCCCTTGGGGAGTACCATGGCTTCAGCTTTCTGCCTTTTGGGGAGGAATCTGTGCTGCCGTCCCTGCTGTGCAGTGGGCTGCAACACCGGACTCAGGCTCATGCAGTTTTGCTCACAGCCGGCATTAATTGGTTTTAGTAGCAGCAGTTTTGTTCAGTTCAGAAGCCCGTGCTGCTATTGCAGTGACTGAAATGAGTCATCTTAAAATAGAGTACTATTTAATCTTAACAGCAGAAAAAAAAACCAGGATTTTTAAGACTGCAGAAAGTGCATATCTATTTCAGTCTTTTGCAGGTAAAGCAAAACACTGAGCCTAGGTCTTTTACTCCCTTCTGTGAGGGTCTATTTAAAAGAAAAGCAAAAAATCCAAACCGATCTAACTTTTACTTTTTATTCCCTTTGCTCACTTGCTGCTGCATGCAGTGTGGTGAACTTTGTTAGGGGTTAAGCTCAGAGGCAAAAGGTTGGGCTTTGAGAGATGCCTGATGCCCACTCTTTGTCGAACTCCCAGTTTGTTTCTTAGCAGTCCTCGCAATTTCATGCACTGTGACCATCTGGCAAATGTACTGGGAACCCTGCTGGGGTACAACACACATTTGCTTTCGGCTCGCTCCAAACCAGCCACAGCTTCTGACCATGGCAGGTGACCAGTCCCTGGGGCAGAAGGAAATGGAAAAGGCAGAATTGCACAAGCTGACAAGCAGAGCCCCAGAAAAAAACACAGATTTGGAATGCTGGACACATCCTAAAATAACAGATAGAAACTCACAGTCAATGAAAATGATGCTTTGTCTTTATCAGAAATTGAATTTAAAAAGGGGGATAAAATACAATTAAAATGGTCTCGTGTTTGATTCTTTAAAGAGAGTACAAAGCGGAGATGGGTTTAAATAACTTTCTGATGGATGGGTAAGTGCCAAATCTGCCTGTGGAGGTTTTAACATGCACCTTACAGACATTGTTTTAAAGTGCTTAGCTTGGTCTTGAGCTCAGAAATGTTTTTCACCATGAGGACAGTGAAGCAGTGGAACTGGTTTCCCAGGGAGGTTGTGCTGCCTCCTTGAAATCCTTGAAGGTTTCAAGACCAGGCTGCATAAAGTCCTGAGGACCCTCCCCAGCTGGATTATGCTGTGAGCCTGTGATCTTCATGTCCACAGGTGGGGCCTTGCTGCTGGCCTGTGTCAGGTAGAGAGGGCAAATTTCTTCCTGCTGCCTTCATCACCTGATGACTTACGCCCCTGCTCAGAAGTGCTCCTGTTTGGATGCCGGATGAGCTGCATTGGTCCTTGGACTCAGAGACTTTTGCCTTCTCTGCATCTCTGAATCAGTCAAGTCCCTAATGAATGAGACTAATTTCCAGCTGCAAGTTTAGTTTTGAAGATGTTCAGTGGCTTCAGTGCTGTTTCGGACTAAAGCTCAGTCCAGCAAATAACACTAGCGGTTTGCTCCGGCAGACTGTGGCAGCACAGGGAGTCAGTGAACCTCCTTTGCCCTTTCCTCCCTGGCCAGCCTGGTACCAGGGTGTCCCTTTGCCGTGTGGCTGCCACGTGCCTTGTGCCTGCTCTGCGATCCCTGCTGTGTGTGGGCATGGCTGTGCCAGAACCTTGCTCAGGTCTTGGCCCTGCTGTCCCCATGTATGCATTACCCGAGCTCTTGTGTCTGATTTTTTGCCTGTTAATGGCAGCTCTGCTGCTTCTTGCAGGCTTTATTCTGTATGGGTGTGAACAGGGCTGCATGAGCATCTGAGAGAAAAGAATGGAGGGATGCTTCACTCTGCACAGCAGCAAGAAGCTGGAGATGACCCAGTTAAATGACAGATGATCCACACCTTTTGCAGAATGCAAGATGCCCAAAGCTTTAGCTTTCTTAAAACTCTTGGCAGAGAATTGAAGGCATGATCCTTGTTGCGCCATCCTGCGACGGGGGAGCGGAGATTCCTGACTACTTCATCTGCCACAGCTATTTAAATCTAAAACAATGAAGAAACTGGGTTCTGTGACTGTGCCTGTCTCTCCAAGTCCTCTCGCCAGGTCAAGGATGTGGCACACCCTGAGCCCCAGCCCCGAGTGTTAACATGACAGCTCCTGCCAGTAACTGCACATACTGCGTGCCCTCTCCTGCACTCTCCCACTGAGAATCGATAACTGAATTTCTTGCAGAACTGTTGTGTTAGTGTAGTACAAACTTCCACTAATAGTCTAGTCCGCCAGCATTAGAGGAGAGCTTTATCGATCCAGTAGGCTATGCCAGCCCCACGGCACGGCATTAAGTTAAGACAACGTGTTTCCAGGTACGTCTCTATGGAGATAACCAGTCCCGTGGTTGAAGCTGAGGAGGTGGTATTTGAAATTGTGCTGTTGTTGCTTGCTTGTCCACTTGATTGTATTTATATCGGCCCCAGCATCTGCCCGTTCTTTTATTTCTTTGACTCTTCTTAAGCAAAAAAAGACCAGAAGTGAGTTTTTGCTTCATGGCCTAGTTAGCATCTAGTCTGCTCACAAGTGCCCCCCAGCCCAAGCTGGACTTGTAACACAGCTGCATATTGCCACAGTGGTGCCCAGGTGCTGCGAGATGCCCTGGGCATCCAGGAATCAGCTTGCAGAGAGTCTTCAGTGCCAAGCAGATCTCTGATCTGCAGGGAAACGTGTGGCCTCCATCCCCGGGGTGCTCCCAAATACCCCATTTTTTCTTTCCCCATGTTTTCCATGCTTTCTGCCGTGTCCCACCACCCCACTCATCACCCTGGTCTTCATCTCTAGTCCCCATTCCTGTGGGCTATAAGAACAAGAGATCATTGCGGCTGTGCTGAATAGACCAAGAAGGAGGGGGAAATGTGGAAAACTCGGGAAAATGAGGAACTGAAATCTGAGCAGTGCTGGCGTTTTTTGGTTTTTGCCTTTTGAAGTAAATGTCAAATGTACATTTTCGTGGGAGTTCCTGGCATTTTGGTTGAGCCTTGATCCCTCTCCAGATGGGCTTATTAGGGTTTCAGAGTTACAGCTTTGCGCGCCTTCCTTTAAAACTTGGGGTTAGTTTATAATAGGGTTGATCCTACACTGGCTTCATCCCCTACGTGAACATCCCGTTTTTGGATCTAATCCTTTTTGCGTGCCTTGTGCTAGTAGCATGGGACAGTTTACTGCGAGGAGAGGGAAGCGTGTTAATTGGCCTCAGTAAGTGGAGTTGAGCCTTCAAACAATGAATTTTCCACAATTTGGCTGTCCTTGGTGCTCTGTGTGAGACAGTTCTGTTCGAGGAGGACATCACGGCACTGTTTGTGCTTTATTTTGGTGGAAACCATGTCATTTCAGAAAGGGACATACCTGCCTCAGACATACATAATCCAGGAGGAGATGATCGCGACCGAGCACGTCAGTGACATGGAGCAGCTCGGCTCCTTCATCTACCGCCTCTGCAGCGGCAAGGAGACCTACAGGCTGAAGCGCAGGAACGCGAGGAGACGTAAGAGCCTTGCTGTGTTCAGCTGCCCTAACTCGCTTTCCCCCTGCATCACAGTCCTTATTTCTGCTGTTACAGCCCTGCTGATCTCTTCTTGGCGAGAGGGGAGGTTTCCCTGTGGGTGGTGTAAGCAGACAGGAGATCTTCTGAGGTGTTTCCCATCTAATTAATCTAGACCCAAATCTGGGATGCTGCTGCTGCGAATGGGTGCTGGCTGCTGTGTTTCTATCGCTGCGCCTCTCAGCCCAATAGAAACGTTGCAAAAATGGTTGCAGGAGCCAGCAATTCATTTATATGGGGGCTCCTGGGGATCAGCTAATAGCAGTGCTGTTGGGAACTGTTTGGAAGATTTCCCTAATGGAGACACCCGCTTCAGTGGCAGCTATTCAGAGCAGATTAGAACTGCAAATTGCCTTTAATTAATTAAGTTCCTAATAATATGGAAAAAGTTGTGAAGAGGGAACGTTAGACTACCTTAAAATGATTTAATGAAAATCAGCAATAGGTATCTAACACACAAATGGTAATATTGCTGGAAAAAACTCCTTAATTTCAGTATTTGTGTTTGTTTGGGTGTTGATGCTGGTGTACTTAAAGGTTTACCTGAAACGTGAACCTGCCATCGGTTTGGGTTTGGATCTGTGGGGAAGCTGCAGGGTCCTGAGAGCATTTGGGTGCAGAAGTCGCCATGGCTGTAGTTCATGGCTGCTTTCCCAACAGGATGTGCTTAATGGTGCCCGGGGCTGCCAGGGTGCTGGCTGCTGCCCTCGTGGAGCTCTGCCACCATCCTGCTTGTCAGCAGGGCACCACCGGGTCTGCCGTAAGAGGGGAGCAGCTGCCTGGCAGAGCTGCCCAGAGTTGAGGTCCTGCAGTTTATGGGCATGGGAAGCGTTACCTGTTTCCTGGAGAGGCGAGGCTGTAGCAGGATCAGTGCATGCGGGGACACAAACAGCCAGAACGGTGGTGGTTTCAAGCCCTCCTTGGCTGCATTCAGAGCTGTGCTCTGTACCAACCTGTGACTTCTGGTTTCATGAGGTTTTCTGGTCTCTGAGATAACGCTGAGATGCTGTCAGCTGAAACCTGCTGTTTCCATGTGGCTCCCCCAGTTCATGGCAGCTCTCACTGCAGGACCATGGCCTAGAGAATATGGATATTCTTTCAAAGACGAGGTTATGCTGCTTTTGATATGGGCTGTGTTGTTCCTGCATTTCAGCCGTTGTATCTCATCTGCTTTCCTTCCCCCACTTGCTGTAGCTGTTGTAGATTATAATTTGTTGAATTTTCCCTTCTCCTCCCTTTCAATCACTTCTAGGTATCACTCGACGTGAGGCTGGAAACTGTCATCGTATTCGTCACTTTGAAAACACTTTTGTGGTCGAAACTGTTATCTGCAAAAAGTCATGAAGCCACTCTCCAGATGTAACCTTCCTTGGCTTTGCTTGCACACACGCACACACACGCTCTCAGCCCTCTCTTTAGACATGGTAATCTGTCTTACTTTTTTTACTCCCTCCCCTGCTTGTGCAGCTCTAACCTCTTGGGTCCGTTGTGGCCTCACAGTGGATTCTCTTCTCTCCCTGCTACCTACCTGAGACGTTTGCTGGGCTTAAATTTACACAGTGGTCAAAGATAACCTGGGAGTAGACGCAGCTACAGGACGGGAATCTCTTCTGGGAGCAGGTTTGGGGTAGAAGGGATGGCCAAGAAATAGGAGTGTTGGAAATAGATGCTCTTTTCCTGGCTGAGCAATTTCAGGCTGGTATAGCGCTTTGAGGCTGCCTTGGCACTGGGACAGAAGGTGTATGTACACAAGAAGGGTTACCATTTTGATGCTGATGTAATGACCAGAAATACGTAACCAGGAAAAGAATAGTTGTGAGGCTACAGAGAGGATGATTCAGAAAGGTCAGCAGAAGGAAGGTTTCTGCCCAAACCATGCTGTGCTGGTCCCAGCTTGCTGTGTGCTGTCCCCCCGAAGACCAGATTTTCAAACATTGAAAGCAACCACTATGTGTTGGCTCCTGAACCTGCCCTCACCATGTCTCCTCCTGAAGGCGGCATGGCTCAGCGTGACCCACTGAGCAGCACAGGGTATTCTGGTGAGTGTTCAGGGTGGGCAGGAGGCCAGGGCAGGGGGCAGTGAGGTGGGTTGGGAATGACAGGAGTGACACAGCATGTCCCTGCTCCCCGGCAACAAAGCAGAGGGTGAAATGCAAGGCTATGTAGCCTTTTCTCTAACACACAGTTGCATCTGCCGTAGTTCTTGGGCAGATCTGCTGTCACTTTGCCCAACTAAATAAAGAGGTGGATCTTTGATGCAAGGTGCCAGAGCTCCACTGATGTCCCATCTATAGGCTGTGGCTGCGGGTGGAGCTGGTGGTTTACTCTAGCCCTGTGTCTGTCGTGGCCAGCTCTGCTTGCCTGGAAAGATGAGTTATATTCACACAGGTCTTTCTTCCTGAGTTGTCGAGATCCCATCTGTGTGCAGATCGGGTGCCTCGCCTCCGTACAAAGTGGTGTCAGCAGCAGAACTGGTGTTTACTGGCAAGTGCAGAAGCAGAATTTCTAAATTTTTTTCTTTAACAGAGTGTGTATTCTTGTATAACTCCTCTGATGAAAGCTGTTTTGATAGTAATTACTGTGGTCCAGCCATGTATCACATTATCTGCAGGCACCATTGTAGTACAGATATTGATACAAGGCAAGATTCAGCTGATCAATAAACTGCAGAGAAATTGTGTGAACAAAACTGCATTTCTGTTGATCATCAGACAGAAGAATTGCAGAGTAATTAAATATTCTTCCCTCTGTTCCATAAATATAGTTAAAACTAATTAGGTTCTTGAAATGCAGGCAGTTTTTTGGCTTGAAAGAATGGGGTGAGTTTCAACTTGGCACATTCTTGTTAATTGGTTTCCAGCAAATCTGGGCTTGTTCACCATCTGTTGAAATGAGCTTGTTGTTTTAGAAGAGGAAGGATAAAGTAAATGCAAGTACAATCATTAACTCGGCAGAACCAAAAAAAGTTAATATATTTTAGAATAAAACTTTTAAGTAATAATACTGTGAGTTAATTGTGGGAAAACAAAACAGGATCTCAAAATGGTCATGTAATGCAATAGAAATTAGTATGTCCTTAGAGGCTGAGAATTTATTTTTTTGCATAAACATAGTCAACTATGAACATTAACTTTTAACAGGTAGAGGAGGACACTTTGGTTTTATTCTGCTTTAAGCTTGATGTAAAATGAAGAATAACGTGTACTTCATGCGGGTTGGTAAGAAAAGTTTCCCACTGCCAGAGGGAAATTTGCTTTTCTAGCATTGTGTTTTTCCAGCAATAACTTGCTACCGGCCCTTACTTTTCATTTCGGAGTGGATGACAAGAAGGGTCAGAGAATTGGTTTGCTTAATGGAAGTGCCGCAAACTGGTAAATTTAAGCCCCGTGTTTCTCTTCGTTTCTAGGAACCTAAGCCTGCACTCAGGTGAGCATACAGACCTTTTTCCCCTTCCTTCTGACTCTGCATGAATTAACTGGTTATTGAATATGCTAACTGTGCAACCCCGCAGCTATAAGGACAAACCTTGGTTCTTTAAGGTGAACTAACATAGTCACTGTTTCATAGGATGAGAATGCAGTTGTCTAGAAAGAAAACGTAAGATGCTTTGTATATTTTGTCTGGTAGGACTCTTACTTCTTAGGAAAAATCCATGGGATAATAAAATCTTTTACCTCTGATATGTAAAGCCTGTGTTTGTTCAGAATGAAAAGCACATGCCCTCCACGAAAGTGTCACTTGCAATCTGGCTGCTGCCTCACCCCCAGGAGGGGCCAGTCCAGTGGCATCTTGGAGCTGAGCAGTGGGAGGGTGCTGTGGTGTGGAGGCCCTTCCTCATGGTGATGGGAGACCTCTGTGGGGACATGACTGAGCCCCCTTCTGCCTGTACCTGCAGGCTCTGATGGGCTTTTCCCCTGTCCCTGTGCTTCCCTGGCAGACCCAAGGGCAGCCCGTGCTGGGGAAGTCACTGCCAAACTGAGGTCTGTGAAACAGCAAGGTGCCTCTGCTGCTTGGGTGGCTTGTGGGTGTCTGATCTTCACTCTCAGCCTTGTTTCTCCAGCTGCCTGACTTCTACATAGAAATTTGTCTGTTTGCATGTGGCCTAAGCCTGCTGTTGCCTTCTGTCTGGCTCTGCAGGACAGGCCTTCAGAGGGCTGCCCTCCTCTCCTCACTGCACGCAGTGATGTGGGTCTGTTAGTGTTCTTCCGAGCTTTTTGTCCACCTCCGTCATCCTTCTGATGGGGAAGCATCAGAATATGGTTCTGAACTCAACCGTTCCTCTTTCCAAAATGAGTCAATCAATGAGGAAGTTCATGTTTCGCTTGTTACAGTCATTTTGCTGCATTTTGCATTTATCTCTTCAGTATCTGGATGCTTTTTCCATTATTGGGGTTCTGCAGAAGAGATCTGCATCTTGCAGTAACTGTGTTTGCCAAAGGCTCTTCTCCCAGGCTGGCCCAGTCAGCTGTGCCCAACAACCATCTCCTTCCATCGGCACTGGACTGAGGAAGCCGCTCTGCGTCACCTCACGGGGAACCTGACTCTTTGGACATTTCCACCTTTTGAAGGCTGAAACGCTGATATTAAGACCATCACTGATGCATTTCAGTAAATCTAGTTACCTTTAAACATAGCCACCTTGAGACTTGTCCAGTATGAAGAAAACCAGCATGTGTTGTGAAATTTTGCATTTTCTTTTGAACATTCCCTCTTCACTTAGTTTTTGATTTCTTGAGGTTGTGGTAATCGCCCCTTGCTCTTAGGAAACTTGAAATAAGTCAGTTCTGCTTCCTGATCTCGCTCACACTCTCTGGCAGAAAGCTGCTTTTATTTGATTGAACAGGGGAACATACAAAAGCTTGGCAATAAAGCCAGCTGTAGGAGGACTGTGTGGCAGAGATGCAGTTGAAACCTGAAGATATGGGTCACTGTGATAGCAGGTTGCACCTAATACAATTTACCTTTTATTTTTAGTACTTGCGTGTTACAGTATGGCTCAGGGGTTGCTATGTAGCTTTGCCAGGCAGTGCTAAGTCAGTCAAAGTTTTGGTTTAACTGTAGGAGCATCTGCATCCAGACTCTGGTGGATTTTCAAAAAAAATGTACCGGAAACCTATTAAATTAGCAGTTGAGGGGAGGAACCTCAGTGTGTATTCTAAAACATAAATGAGCTCTTGATTTGCCACAAGTCTTTTACAGCTACATTCACAGTCCAGTCTCATCCCGTAAGGTGCAGCCCATTGGGATTTCTGCAGACTTGGGACGAGGAATGTTTTGGCTGTGATGGATCACAGAGGATCCTGAAGGACCTGTTTCTTCACCAGCATGATGGGCACCCCATTTTTGGTGGGGGGAACGGCTGCATCTTGTTGATGTATTGCACGTGCTTCTGGGCAGGTGGCGGGAGGGCTGCTAGGTCCTTCGGAAAGGGGCAGCCAAGCATGGCTAGTGGGGCACATTTGTCCACTGCCAGCCTGCCGATGCCACAAGGCAGGGAAAGCTCTGTGCTCGCAGGCATCCCATGCAGTAGCTCTGCCGGGGGTTGGCTGCCCACTGCCGGCACAGATGTGGGGTGGCTGGTCCACCGGGTGTTCTGGGTGTCTGAAGGGCTGTGCTGCCCACACTGGCTTCGTACGAGCAGCAGGAAGGTGCCCTCTACAAATCACCTGTTGGGTTTGGGGATGAATAGGGATTATTGGGCCACTTTTATGCTGTGAGGAATGAAATTATCTGTCAAGTGTTACCCTGTGAAATGGCTCCCTGATGCACATATCTGAAAATTGAGCAGTGCCCAATTTGTTATGGTTTGTAAGACTTTCAGTTGTCCTTACTGACTACAGCCCATGTAGCTCAACATGAACAGCTGTCTGATGTATTGTGTTGGTGCCGAGCTAATGGAAGCCTGTTCTCACTCTTATACGTAGTTACGTATGTGCCTTAGGATGTCCAAGTTGTTCCCAAGTATTTTGCTGCCATCATTCTCATTTCAACCCCAGACATTATAAACGTAAGTATTGTGGATGCTTTCATAGCTTCCCAGAGAAAAAAAGCTATATAATCTACCAAAAATATCTTTCTAAGTTAGTGTCCCAGGTCTCAGGAAAATGCCAGTTTCTCATTATTTTGGTAAGTACAATTCCTGATGGTGGCATTCATGTCCCAGTGAAATCCATGAGGTGCTGCAGGTCCATTGGAAAGAATGTTTTCTGCATTAAATGAACAGAAAGCACAGTTTGAGGGCAGAGAATGGCTAACAAATATGGATTGAACTTTAGTGAATGTTGTCAGCTGAAAAGCATAAAAAGGTAGATGGAAGCACCTAAACTTCCTGATGTTGAGCTGAAGCATTTGTTTTAATATTTTAGTAATTAAGTTATTGTTTCTTGTTTTGAAACAATTTTTATCTAAAAATGCCAAATTAAAATGGTAAAGTAACATGGGAATGAAACAAATGCTGTTCATTTTGTGTAAAAAAAACCCCCAACGTTTATGTTGACCAAAATGTCAGCAAGGCATTGATACTTTTTTTTTTTTTGTGCTGGAAAAAGCTGAGATAAAGAACCTAATTTTGGTTCGATCGGAATCCGCTGTTTTGGTTTGTTTTGTGTTTTTTGTTTTTTTTCTTTTCAATTTGCTTCATACCCCAACAGGAAAAGTCCCTTATTTTCTCTCCAGTATCCAGGCCTACTGCCAGCAGAGCCCAATGCAGCTGGAAAGGGAACTGGAGCTTGGAGCAACATGTGGACCATCCAACTTGTCATACTGAAATTAGGAGCCTTTGCTTCCTAGAGAGTAAGGACATCTCTAGGGGATGATTTTGAGTGCTCAGTTTAGGAGTTTCTGCATACCTTAGTCTCCTAAATTAGACATTGTGCACACCTTTGTGTGTCAGATACTTTCAGTGACTGGTATATTTAAAACAAGACTGACTTCAGGATGGGGTGATACTGGCCGCTGGTTTTCCTGGCTGCTGTGTACACGGTCCCTTGCACATAGGACTCTTCTGCTTCTCTGCATGAGGACTAGACCTGCTTGCTCTGAAATGCAGCTGGCTCGGACTTGCTGTGTCTGCAGGTAAGGAGGTAAGTGCTGAGCAGAAATGTGGGGCAGAGCTCTCCCCAGCAGGGTGATGTGGGGCAGTGCCCCATCACAGGGGATGGTGACCAAGAGGTGTCTCCTGACAAAACACCTGCAGACAGGAACGGTGCAGCACAGCCCAGAGCCTCAGCCCCTCCATCACTGGGCTGTGACCTATGGGAGGATACTGGAGAGATGATAGAACGCGCAAGGCAGCCTTGCAACTGGGACTGATAGTATACGCTCACACACCTCTTCTGTAGGCAGGTCAGGCCAGAGGAGGGGCTGGAGCTGAGTGCCTTAGGCTGGCAGGAAGAGCACAGGGTGCAGGGACTGCTTGACAGTTTCCAGCGCTTCAGCCCCTTCACACTTGCTAAAATCTTGAAAGAAATGGGTGGGTTGAAGAATAAACAGTCAGCTGTTTCCTTAAGTTTGCTGAGAATATTTGCTCTGGGAATATTATTTTTCATAGTGAATGTGGAATGTGTTTGTGCCAGCTCTAATTAACTGTTCTCACTAGCACAAAGATGTTCTCCAGTGGAAGCCAGTATGTTATTCTATTCATTTGGATTAATTAATGTGAAAAGGCCAAGTATGTGATTTCATACTTGAACTTTTAGATCTGTATTTGAATTGAATTGAAATTATGTTATGCAATGATTGAAATATTCTCATGGTCTGACCGAGGAAAAAAGTTTCAGAAGAGAAGACAATGTTAAAGAAAACCTCTCAAAATCTGTTGTCTTTTAAAGAGATTTCTTTAGGATATCACTCTGTTCCCCCATTTGTTATTCATGGAGCAACTTGTTCTCAGTAAAGTAACAGTAAAGGCTTTGGATCAGGCCCCAGCTCATTTCTCACTCTTTTCAGATGGTGCTTATGTGGGGCTAGAACTACAGGCAATCCTCATGAGCTGTTCTCTCTGCTCCAGAAATTGTTGCATGTTAAAACTCCAAGAAGCAGCTACACACTTACTTGCTTTGGCACTGTGGATACGTGGGGCTGCCTTCTGGAAACGCCCCTATGTCAGCAGCCTTGTCAGAGCGTTACCCTCTGCAAAGCCTGTGGAGGTTTTGGGGGGTGCAGCTTGCTGCTGGCCCCCAGGTACCTTCTCCTGCTAGGATGGCTGGGTCCGCCTGGGAAGTGCCTGTGGGCAAGCGGGCAGTGACTTAGCAATGCACGTTATTGAGGAATTTGGCAAGCTGGATTTGAGAACTGAAAAAGAAAATTACAGTTCTGTGGTTTTGAACGTATAGCGGCCTTTGTGGTAATTAAGCCAGCAGCAGCACCATGTTAATGATCTCTGTGGGGGAGTATTGGAAAATACAGACCCAGTGAAGTTACCCTTTAGAGGAAGGTTTGGACCTGACACAGCCGTGGTTTTGGTTTTGAGTGCTGAAAGTAGCAACTTTAGGGCAGCATTTTATATAAGTTGGCTGAGTGCAGTTTGGCTCCAAATTGGCTCATCAGTTGGACTCGATGATCTCAAAGGTCCCTTCCAACCAAGAAGATGCTGTGATTTTGTAGGTCAAATATTTGGGAGCACTCTGGTAGAGCGATGTGCTGTTGTACAGCTAAACACTGCAGGTCACTACAAAAACATCTAAAAAAAAAATACCCAGAGAGGAATAAACCATGCGCAGACACCTACGTCTACAGGCTGGCTTTAAAATTAGCTGTGACTGGCTTTGCACAGCCACCTGCAGCCCCAGTTGCCAGCAGGGGAAGCAGGGGAGGCTGTGTGGGTTGGCAGCTCACGTCGCAGGTTGTGCCACTGATTACTTCTGGTTTTGCAGTGATTTTAGCAAGATTTCTGAGTGGATTCGGGCTGTCAGAATAGCTGAGGGGAAAGGGAGTAGGGGCTCAGTGGGGGGGCCTGGATGCTGGCTCCAAACATCAGAAAGCACTCCCTGTCTGTGACTGACAGTGCTGCTGAAGACTCCCTGCATTATAAGGAGCTTTTACTATATATTTCAAATGCCCCTGTGGATGCGGTAGGCTATGCGTGCAGCTTGCTGGGGGGCTTGTGTCCCTTTGTAGGGAACACACCACAAAGGGCTGGCAGTGCGCTGCCCTTGAGGTGGCCCGCTGGGGTCTGAGGTGCTAACACAACCTCTTCCTTAAAAACTAACAGCACACCCAGTTATTGAGCAATGCTGGGAAAATCCCACGGCACCGCACGCAGCACCGGTTTGTGCACAGGTCCCCACAGAGTAAATGAGGCAGAGAACGGAGCAGGAGAGTTCACCTGCTCCTCCCTGGGGCAATGGATGTGGCTGGGAACAGCAAACAGGTGATTTCCCACTCCAGCGCTGGCAGTAACACTGTTTAAACCTGTTGTGTTTCCCTCTGTGGGCAAGGTCATTGCGAAACTCCCCCTTAAGTCAGGAGTCTGTGTCAGGGCAAATGTGGTTAGCCCCTGGGACCTGCTTAGGTGGCTGCGGTGAAATGGTAGCCGTTTTGGGGCAGAGTATCCCATTTGCCTCTCTCATGCCGAATGGCAGCTGTTGGGAATGAGCACCAAGCCTCATCCAACACCCCTGCGCCTTGGCTGGCTGTGTGCTCCCTCCCTGGCCCGACAGCCACAGAGACGGCCCCGAAGTAGGTCTTTCTCTTTATTAGGCACTTAGTTGTATTTTGGGGACAAGCTGCATCTTCGAGGGGTCTCAGCTGTCAGTCTCGCCTCTGCTGGAGCCCAGGACCTGAGAAGGAAATGAGGGCCAATTAAGCATATTCTGTCTCTTGCCCTACTTTGGTGACTTTTTTCCGTTCAGTTGAAGACATCCAGGTCCCCAGCACTGCCAGGAGGGGCTCCTCTCTTGGTGGCGGCAGGCTGGGTTAGTGAGCAGTGGAAAAAGAATTGCCTGATAAAAGTGCTTGGAGAAGCATTATGCAGTATTTGGAAAGGAGACATTTAAAACTGATGCTCTTCCACCTCTCCAAGGAAAATGAGTGCTACAAAAGTACAGGCGTTTGCAATGTAGCTTGGGCCCCTCTGAAACACGAGGCAGGTTTGCAAAAAGCGTTTTGGAGTCTCTCTCTGAGCTTTATAACAGCTTGAGAAAACAGATTCAATTAAGATGTCATGGTTATAAATGCTTTCTCTTCTCCCCACCCCAGTATTTAAGTGTTAGCCTGTGAAACGCATGAGCAAACAACAAACTCACTCCCGCCCAGTTACCTTTATATCAGCAGGTACCAAATATCGAACTGGCCGGTTGAGATGTTAAGCTGGGAGAAGGCGGCATGTCGATTTCTGTAATGAGGTTTGCAAAGGAAATGCACTTCGCTTTCATTCAGTACTTTTGATGAAGTTGTTTAATTGCACTAAAAGGGTAAATATTTGATATCAATCTCCTTGACATTTTGGATTAATCCAGCGTAGCTGTTTCTGAAACGCTGCCTCTGCCAGAGCAGTGCTTTGTGCTTGCCCATAGGGACTTGGTGGATCTTTCCGTTTTCACTTCGCTTCTTTCCCCAAGTTTTTCATTAACAGCAAGTGCTCCACTATTTTTATGCTAGAACTGCTGAAAGGGCAAGTCCATGAGGGGCTGTTTGCAGCAGCTGTAAAATCGATTAATGCCTTGTGATATTTGCACTTTTCCGTGTGTTCAGTTCATTTGCTGTGGGCAGCGTAACCTTAGCCCCATGCAGCTGTAACGGAGCAGGGCTGCCACTGCTTGCCTCTAACGCCTGGGCCAAAAAGAGTGAATTTTTTGAACAAGTAGAAGGCTCTCTCCCTGCCCGACGCCTGCCTGTGAGGGCTCAGTGGCCGCCACCATCCCAGCTCCGGTCCCAGGCAGCGTGTGGGGCTGGGGGTTGCTCAGTGCTTGTGACATAGTGTTATGGAGCTTCTTGCATAAATTAGCATGTAATTAGCTCATCGAATAACCCCTCATCATTCAGCTGGTTTCCTAGCTCACCTCAGCCAGCCCACGGATGTGCCGGGGTGGTGGCTCATGGCAGCGGCGCTGGGGGAGGGCAGGAGCTGCCAGCTCAGGCCTGTGTGCCCCGTGCCTCGATCCTCCTCACGTTTGGTTTTATATCAACTTGTGTTAATGTCCTGGCACTCACCGCAACACGCAGTAAGTGGGGGGAGCTTAAACAAATAGCGTAATGTTGAAAACCACATTGTTTCCTCACAGAAACGTGGCCCCATGGGCAGTGTTCTGTCACTGGAGCGGCGAGCATTTCTGTGCAAATCCTCCCCGAGTACAGGAAACTTTTAAAAGTAATAATGCTTTTCTGACTGAAACTGTTTTTTAATTTGGCGAATGGCTTTGAGGAGAAAGAAGTTAAATCATTTGCTGTCCGTATTTAAAAGAAGCCCCCGGGCCGCCATGTCGAGGGGCAGTCTCTACCCGCAGCTGGGGTTGCCCTCCTCGCCCCTTGGTCTCTTGTCAGGGGCCATGGCAAGAACAGGATCCCAGCTTGTCTCGTGGAGACAAAATCCCAAATGCAGTGGTGTATTTAGGAAAGTATTTGAGGGTGGTTGGGGTTTTTTTGAGTTGTTTTGTTGGTTTTTTTTTAAAACAAAGCAAAGCAGCTGTGGCAGAGGGCGACAGGAGGAGAAAGGGCTGGAGCTGCTGCCTGCTCTCGGGGATGAGCGGCACCTCGAGGGGCAGCAGTGCTTTGTCACTTTTTATTGCTTTGTCATTTTTAAAAATGTGGTAAAAGAAGTAGCTGGCATGGCCAAATGCTGGGCAGCAGTGAGCCTTTCCCGATGTGGGTGTTGAATGTGACTTGCTGTTGCTGTGCTCTGATGTCAATGGTCTAGTTTGCAAGGGGAAAAAAACCAAAAAAACCAAAACCAAAACCAACCAACCAACCAAACAAAAACAAAAACAAACAAACAAAAAAAAAACAAAAAAAACCAAAAAAAAAAAAAAGAGGAAAAAAGCTTATGTCACCAGAGCTTAACATAGAAAGAATTGCAAAACTGTTGAGAGAAATACATGCAAAATATTTGATTTATTCAAAGAGCTGTCACTGGATATACATTTTCTTGGCATTTTCCCTCTGTGGCAGTTTAAGATTGGAGTTTTCCCCATGGATGTAACAGTGGCTTTAAATGTTCTCTGCCTTCCGCTGCAGGCATTGCCGACTGCTGCGCCGCCTCTTGTAGCTTGTTGTGCCTGCTCTGAGATGCTCCCTCATCCCTCCATCGTCTCCTACCACCAGCCTTCACCCGCACTCGCTTGCCTTGGGTCAAGGGTGCTGTTGCCAAGATCTTCCAAAGGAGCTCTTCACAGCCAGCACCTGCTGAGCAGAGCTGCTGTCGTTTGCAGCCACTCTTTTTACTGCATTTTCCTCTCCTTTTTTTTTTTTTTTTCTTTTTATTCTTTCTTTCTTAAAGTTTCTTTCTATTTTAAAAGTTTGGTAACAGATGCTGAAAATTGTTGCCATCTAAGGGTGTGAATAGGGGTGAAGTGACAAAAGGAAAGTTAAAGCATATCGGACACTTGCTTTTGGTTGCATCTACCAACTCCCACCTAGGGATGCAAAAGTAAATCTAAAAACACTCTGAAATGTTGTTTACAGTTAAAAGAGCAGCTGATGCCTCTTGGAAAACCTTCAGCTTAGAAAGATTCTGCTGCTTTGTCTTTGACTTTTCTTTATTTCTCCTTCATTGTTCTTCCAAACGAATGCTATTTGCATGAAAACGGGACCTTTTGTTTCTCAAGAGCTGATCCATCCCTATTATTTATTCCTCATTTGGACATTGACCATTGGAGTCTGAGTCTGTCCAGGGAGTGCAATTAAATCAGACCCTCCAGACTCTAATCCTTTGGGGTACTGGGCTCATTTCCACAGCAACTGATTGTGATATAGAAAAGGGTTTCTAATTCCAGGTGGATTAAGTATGCAGCAGAAGTTGAGCGAACGTGGTTGTAATGGAGAGTGGGGTGCAGCAATACAGAACACATAAGTTACATCAGCAAACTACCTTTCTGACAGGGATTCTCTTTAAACTGAATAAAGCTATTTCAAATAGCGCCCTTCACTGCCTCAGATACGATGGCTGACTGAGTGGGACCAGGTTAGATGCTGGTCTCTGGGAGATGACTTTACTTGTAGTCACAAAGTTAATACTTAACAAGGAATGTCGGGATTGTGTTGGTGTGCTCTGAAGTGTAATCTGAACTGGATTTCCTGGGTTTGTAATGCTTTGGATTAACAATTGCCTGGCAGTGTTTATAACTCGAAACTGCTGATATTTGCTCTCAAGTATAATCCCAGTTTAATGCCATTTTTGTCTTGGAATAGAGAGGAGGATTACTAGGAATCTGTGGCATACAGCAGATGTGAGGTTTTACATCCTTTGGTGTCTGCAAATGGCACTGACTCAGCTTTTCTTCCTGGGAAGCATTTCTGGTTCCTCACAGGTTTTTGGTTGTATCAGTATCCCACAGCCACTTTTTTATCATATTAAACAGTGTAGTAAATGTCATTCTTATGGAGTGACAATGTATAAAAATCAGAATAAGAATAATTAAAATAAAATGAAGGATAAACAGAGGAGTTGTAGGTATCCTTTGCCTTTGGCAGTAGCAAAAGACACTGATTCATTAGAGTCTGTTGCAATGGTAAGTTTTTCAGCGAGCAAGAAACAAAATGGAGAGCAAAGCCTCAGCTTTTGTAGAGAATTCAGTGCCTCCATAAAGCTGAAGACAGAGGCATGTGAAAGGGACAGAAGGAAGAAGACAGGGCTGAGTAAGGCAAACCGGAGCACTTGATTGAATTGTAACTTTGCACTGGCCAGTTGCAAATCTAGGAGCAAGCTGCACAGGTCCAGTTTGAGAGTCAGAGTATCCTCCCTCTGAAACCGGACACATCAAGGACTCTGTGTGCCTCTGTCACACCATGGTCAGCAATGGGAATGCTCCATCACTATATTGTGTCACTTTGGACATTTTTGCTTCTCTACAAGACTTCCATCTCATACAACCAGTAAATGCAGCAGAGGAAAAGAGCACACAAACAGCTTTGCTGTGTGGGGAAATAACTATGAAGTCAGCTGGGGTGCGATTTCTATTGTGATACTCTACTTTCACAGCAAAATTATTTCACACTTCTTGTCTCTGAGAGTTATCTGAGGGCTTCTCCCTAGCATCTAGAGTGCTAAAAATTCATCTTTAGCTTACGGTGCTGTGTTTCTGTGGGGAAAACGGGACAATTTTAACCCTCTCTAGGCAATAGAAATGTTAAAACTGCTTTGAGAGGAGCATATGCATATGAAAATTTCTATAAAAGCCTGTGCATTTCTCTTGAGACTTGTTTTTCTAAGGTTTTTCTCATTATCACTGACCACAGATATGGCATTGCTCAGGATGAATATTTTCTTCCATTCATTGTATGTGGATATCTTTCATAAAACAAAAAAAGGCAATAGTGAAATTTGTAGGGGATACTGCATACCTGGTACCTGTGCTGATTCTTTGTTTTGGGGAGATGGGATCTTTGGTTGGCATTTCTGTGGTTATATGCAAGTATCATCAGTGATGTTTTCTTTTAAACTTGTTTCCTTCCCAATCCAAAGAGATCCTTCCTGAGCTTGAAACACAAGATAATGGCTGGACTAGAAGAAAAGAAATTTGGAAAGTAAAGGACAGATGTGCAGGCTTAGTGGATTCCTAAGTGTGAGCTTCGCTGCTTTCCCAGGTGAGCAAGTCTGCAGGAAATAGGACACTTGGCTTGTTTAAGTGTGAAATATTAAAGGTGCTGAAACACATGCCCAGACTTTTTGTGAAACCTGCAAATAAGTGAGTAGGGAAGTTACTTACGTGAATATGATATATGCACGAATGTGTGCAAGACAGGTCTCTCGGCAAGAAATCCAGCAGCCTCCGGGTACGTTTTGTGAAAGGCCTCTCAACTGAAATGGTTTGGTTGGCCCAAAGGGTGAAGCTCCCCAGCTGAGCAGCTTCACCACCTCCTGTGACCAGCTATGCTTTCAGTGCTGGTTTAAACCCTTTCTGGTTTGCTATCCAAATGCAAAAAAAAAAAGTCCAAGTGGAAAAAGTGGTCCATAACAGCTCTCTAGCCCCCATTCCCATTCTTTCAGAATAAACTAACAATTTTTAGCTAAGAACTGTATGTGTTAGGAATGAGTCCTCAGTTCTTAGGGGTGAATCATTTTAGGCTAAGAGTTAACAAAGCTCACGGACAGAGCTTTAAGCCGAAAGTTAAGGGGGATGAGGATAAAACCAGGCCTGCTGGTAATGAACCTGAGTGTCAAGGGCCAAAGATGGGGGTGAAATCAGTAGCCCAGGTCAAGTGCATCTACGCTAATGCACGTAGCATGGGCAACAAACAGGATGAGCTGGAAGCCATGGTGCGGCAGGACAACTATGACATAGTTGCCATCACGGAAACGTGGTGGGACGATGGTCATGACTGGAATGCTGCAATAAGTGGCTATAAGCTCTTCAGAAGGAATAGGCAAGGAAGGAGGGGGGGGGGGGTGTGGCTCTGTACATTAGGGAGTTGTTTGACTCTATAGAGATAGACTCCAGTGATGAAGAAGTGGAGTGTTTATGGGTAAGGGTGAAAGGGAAGGCTAACAAAGGTGATTTTGTGCTGGGAGTCTGCTATAGACCACCCAACCAGGATGAGCAGGCTGATGAGGTATTCTATAAGCGGCTGGCTGCAGTCTCGCAAACGCCAGCCCTTGTTCTAGTTGGGGACTTCAACTTACCAGACATCTGCTGGAAATATAACACAGCAGAGAGCAGGCAGGCTAGGAGGTTCCTCGAGTGTATGGAGGATAACTTCCTGACACAAATGGTAGGTAAGCCTACCAGGGGAGGTGCCTTGCTAGACCTACTGTTCACAAATAAAGAAGGGCTAGTTGGGGACGTGGAGGTCGGAGACAGTCTTGGGCTTAGTGATCATGAAATGGTTAAGTTTTCCATTCATAGTGAGGTAAGGAAGGGGATTAACAAAACCTCCATCTTGGACTTCCGGTGGGCAGACTTTAACCTGTTCAGAACCCTGGTTGGGAGAGTCCCGTGGGAGGTAGTCCTGAGAGACAAAGGAGCCCAGGAAGGCTGGACGCTCTTCAAGAGGGAAATCCTAAAGGCCCAGGAGCAGGCTGTCCCCATGAGGCGCAAAATTAAAGGGCGGGGAAAATGGCCGGCCTGGATGAACAAAGAGCTCTTGATGGGACTTAAGGAAAAAAGGAAGGTTTACCACCTTTGGAAGAGGGGACAGGCAACTCGGGAGGAGTACAGAGATTGTGTTAGGTCATACAGAGAAAAAATCAGGAAGGCAAAAGCCCAGCTAGAACTCAGCCTGGCCATTAATATAAGGGACAACAAAAAAAGTTTCTATAAATACATCAACAAAAAGAGAGTGACAGAGAATGTCCATCCCTTACTGGATGCGGGGGGAAACCTTGCAACCAAGGATGAGGAGAAGGCTGAGATACTTAATGCCTTCTTTACCTCTGTCTTTAATAGTCAGACCAGCTACCCCCAGGGGGTTCAGCTTCTTGGGCTGGAAGATAAGAATGGAGAACAGAACAACTCCCCTGTAATCCATGAGGAAGTAGTTAATGATTTGCTTATGCACCTGGACACGCATAAGTCTATGGGGCCGGATGGCATTCACCCAAAGGTTCTCAGGGAGCTGGCAAGAGAGCTCACCAAGCCTCTCTCCATTATTTATCAACAATCCTGGTCAACAGGAGAGGTGCCAGATGACTGGAGGGTGGCCAATGTGACGCCCATCTACAAGAAGGGCCGGAAGGAGGATCCTGGAAACTACAGGCCTGTCAGCCTGACCTCGGTACCGGGAAAGATCATGGAGAGGATCATCCTGAGTGAGCTCTCAAGGCAAGTGCAGGGCAGCCAAGGGATCAGGGCCAGCCAGCATGGGTTTATGAGAGGGAGGTCCTGCCTGACCAACTTGATCTCTTTCTATGACCGTGTGACCCGCTTTCTCGATGAGGGGAAGGCTGTGGATGTTGTCTACCTGGACTTTGGTAAGGCCTTTGACACCGTCCCTCACGGCATTCTCCTGGAGAAACTGGAGAATCATGGCATAGACAAGTGTACCCTCCGCTGGATAAAAAACTGGCTAGATGGCCGTGCTCAGCGAGTTGTGATTAATGGAGCAAAATCTGGTTGGCGGCCGGTCATCAGTGGTGTCCCTCAGGGCTCAGTTTTGGGGCCAGTCTTGTTCAATATCTTCATTGATGATCTAGATAAGGGGATTGAGTGCACCCTCAGTAAGTTTGCGGATGACACCAAGCTAGGTGGGAGTGTTGATCTGCTTGAGGGTCGGCAGGCTCTACAGAGGGACCTGGACAGGTTGGACCAATGGGCCAAGGCCAATGGGATGAGGTTTAATAAGGCCAAGTGCCGGGTTCTGCATTTCGGCCACAACAACCCCAAGCAACGCTACAGGCTTGGGGAAGAGTGGCTGGAAAGCTGCCCGGCAGAAAAGGACCTGGGAGTGTTAGTGGACAGCCGGCTTAACATGAGCCAGCAGTGTGCCCAGGCAGCCAAGAAGGCCAATGGCATCCTGGCCTGTATCAGGAATAGCGTGGCCAGCAGGATCAGGGAAGTCATCGTGCCTCTGTACTCGGCACTGGTGAGGCCTCACCTCGAGTACTGTGTTCAGTTTTGGGCCCCTCACTACAGGAAAGACATTGAAGTGCTGGAGCGTGTCCAGAGGAGAGCCACCAAGCTGGTGAGGGGTCTGGAGAACAAGTCCTATGAGGAGAGGCTGAGGGAACTGGGCATGTTTAGTTTGGAGAAGAGGAGGCTGAGGGGAGACCTCATTGCCCTCTACAACTACCTGAAAGGAAACTGTAGAGAGGCGGGGGTTGGCCTCTTCTCCCAAGGGAATAACGACAGGACCAGAGGAAATGGTATGAAGCTGCGGCAAGGGAGGTTTAGATTAGATATTAGGAAGAATTACTTTACTGAGAGAGTGGTCAAGCACTGGAACAGCCTGCCCAGGGAGGTGGTGGAGTCACCATCCCTGGAGGTATTTAAGAAACGTGTAGACGTGGCTCTTCAGGGCATGCTCTAGTGCCCGGGATTGTTGGTTTGTGGTGGGGTGTTGTGTGTGGGGTTTGTGTGGGGTTTGGTTGATGGATGCTGCGCTTTTTTTTTTTTTTTTTTTTTTGGGGGGGGGGGTGTTGTTGTTTGTTTGGTTTTGTGTTGTGTTTTTTTGTTTGTGTGTTTTTGTTTTTGTTTTTGTTTTTTTTTTTTTTATGTGGTTGGACTCGATGATCTCAAAGGTCCCTTCCAACCACTAAGATTCTGTGATTCTGTGATTCTGTGATTTTGAATCAAATCCTGGTTTTAGCTTTCTTTTTTTCCTCAGATGAATTATTATCTGTATTCTGGAAAGTCTGTGATGGCTTTAAATTGCAGATTTTCGGGCTTTTTTCCTTTTCTGTCTTAGCACTGTTATGTCTTTAATATTCTCTTGGTGCAAACAGAAATCTCTGTAGTCTCCCTAGATACCCAGTGTCATGATTTGGATATAAAGCCCTATAAACAAAGAAGCTGTTACAGCTACCCACCCGAGTGAAGAGAATGGATCAGACCACACCAGATTTGACCTGGAAAGTTCTGAATGTTCAGAAGCCTAAAAGCAACAAGATCCAGCAGAGGATTTACCGTGCCCTGATAATTAGCAGACTCTTAGAGCTGGCAGAGGCACTGCGAGCCATGTGTAGAGGCAGGGAGCTCAGATGGTGGTTGGCTTTACCCTGTCCATGGAGAGGTAGTTGCTTTTCCACACCTCAGCCTGTCTGTTTCTAGAAAAAAATCAGTGGCCACAAATGCTGGAGAAACCTAGGGGAGAGGCTTGAGAGAAGAAGAAATGCCTCAAGTGCTTTTAACTTGTCTTTCATACAGTTTTAATGATGCTTAATTCAGTCGACATCCCTGCCTATTCTAAGCAGTGTGTTATTGCTGAGGGAGGTAATCAAGCCAAAAATTCCTTAATATGATATTCACCTTGCTACTGTCTCCCGGTACTCTAAATGAAATGATAGTGAAAGTTACTTTATGATCTGTGGGACCAAGGACAACAGGATAACAAACAAATAAGAACAGGCATACTTAAAAATGGAAAAAAACCGAGCTGAGCAACAGGAAACATAAAAGTACAGGTGAGCTTCTGTTCTCAGTTATAGAAGTGTAAGCCCTAAGTCATGTCAGTAAAACTAATGGAGCTGCCTTGGGCTATAGAAATGCAACTGAGATCAGTTTCCTCATATACTTTGACAATTTCTGCCTCCTGACAAAATCCCCATTCCCTGTGTTCAGGCATTATCAGTTAAAGTGGAGGCCGCCTTGGCCTTCAAAGCTGTGACCCACAGCTCTGAAATGTAAAATACGCCTTCTGCATCAGCACTATTTTCTTCTATTATTTGTTAACTCTGCTTCCAAAAGGAATCTGAATTCTCAGTGGTAAAACCTTTGTGTCTATGGAAGTGCAGTTAGTTAAGGGGTAAGTTATGAAGAGGGAGGAGATGAGGACTCAGTACCTGCTGACAGGAAAGGTGGTCAGGTATTCTGAATTTACTGAGGGAGTCAATTCAAATGGCAATTGATATATATAGAGATAATTTGTACTGGAATATCCTGGTGAGTTTTATTTTCATCCACTTGAACATAACCAGGACATGGCTAGAGTAAATGCAAAGCTCTTGTATCCTCAGAAGCACTGTTCATCAGCTGAACACCAAAAGGACCCTGTAAACACCAGCACATGCTTATATCTGTGTTGGGTCAGTGTTTCCCTCCTCAGCAACTGCACCTCTGTGGTACAGTCTCATACCAAGATACAGTGACTTCAAAAATTTTCACTTTTACAGACTAAAGTCTCCACGTGAAAAGTTGCTAGCTCAGGGAAGAAATCAATACATGGTCTGTGCTTATCATTCTCAAAAGTGTACAGAGAAAAGATATTTCAAAGGCTGGGATTAGTATCTCTGCCTAGAAGATATACTGCAAGGATCCAGCTCAACATGAATATGAGAAGTAGTTGCTTCGGTTGTCATCATCCTCATCGCTCAGGAAAGCAGCAGCAATAGGGTCCCCCAGAGCTGTGAGCTGCCTCTCTCCAGGCCAGGAGCATGTTGTCATTCAGTTTATCTAGATGCCTGTGAGCACTGATAAGAAGTAACTGACTGGCTTGTTAGGCTCCTGCTGGTGGACTATTTTTTATTGCCTTGTTTGTTTGGGAAGTAGTAGTGCTCAGCTTGCTCCGAGGTCTGAAAGGTTAGTTTACCCCTGGGATCCTCTGTTGCTGGCTGCTGCTTTAGGTATCAGGAGAGCTCTTATCTTAACCCCCAGTAAGGTAGGGGTTGTTCCTTCAGATTCATGTGTTTGCCACTACATTGGACTCAGGCTTTTTATTTCATGCTCTTATTTGGTTTGGCTCTGTTGATGAAACTGGGTTTGTAACCAAGCAGGAAGGAACAGATATGTGAAAAGCCTGTGAGCAGGAGAGGAGCTGGTGAAGAAGCCTGGAACTGGGATAGTCATCTGAGCTATCTGGAGACTTGAGCTAGTAGTAATATGAGTTAGAAGTGCGATGGTAGGCACAAGACCTAAAAGAAGTTGCTAAAAGAAGCATTGGCATGCAGGTCTTGTTATACCCATGTTAACTTAAAGCTGCCTTTGGATTCAGAGTTACAGTGATTTCATTTTTTTTAAATAGCATGTACAAATCTAAACCTGACAGGTGTGCACATATGTGAGCATGAGCATACATGATCAGGGCAGGGGAGGCAACAGAATTTAGTCTGAAGCTTTCCACCATAGGTTCCACGTCTCAGCAGCCCAAGTCTGTAGTGACTGAAGGCCTAGGGAGGTTTGCAGGTGCGATATAGACAAGGAGGCTGAAAGAAGCTACAACATATAAGTGAACAATTTTTTTTTCCATAGTAAAGAGGAATCACATCTAAAAACATATGCATCACCATTTATAGGAAATAATTCCATTTCTTTTTACCCGCAAATGCTTACACAAAACTTTCTGGAAGGAAATAATAAAGTTAGGAGCAGTCTCCTGGGAATGTACTTAGTTTTGTTTTTTATTAAATATTTTCAGCTCTGAATATTTAAAGTAAATTGCTTAGCTAAGTAGTTCAGGACTCTGCACTTTCCATGAAAGCATCTCCACACATCATCCCAAGGAACACATGCAGCGTGTGGATCAAGGCTTTAGTGTGGCTGGTTTTTGACTGTTCTGTAATGGGTCTTCCAAGGACTCCCTTAAAACAAAATAATAACACACCCCATCAAGGCAGCAGTTCAGATTTGCCCAGCAAAGGGTGACCTGAATGGTATCTTTTAGCACTTTCTGAAAACTGGTGTGAATGATGTTATTCTTCACCAAAAAGTACATGAAGTATACCACGTGGTAAGGTGTGAAACAGACCAAAAATGCCACCAGGTTTGCTACCACTATCTTCTCTGCTCTGGTGGCGTGTGTTTGGGGGTTGTCTGGTTTTCTGCGCTTTCTCAAATACCTGATGATCTGAACAGTGCAGAAGATCATAGCTGCCATGCTGCCGAAGAAGACAATCTCCAAGGCGCTCAGCAGGCCCACGTTTTCCCATGTGTTCTTGGAGAAGTTATGGAAGCAGGACGAGATATTGTTGCCCTCTCCATGCAGTTGGAAAGTAGAGACTGTCCCGACTGAGGTGGCCAGGCAGATGACAGCACAGACCATAGCAGCTTTCTTGGTGGATCGCAGGGTGGGAGCTGTGAAAGGGTGCCGGATAGCGATGTACCGGTCTACACAAATGCAGAGGGAGATGAGGATGCTGCCATACATGTTTACAAAGTAAAGACTCTCCAAGGTGGAGCAAAACACAGACCCCAAGTTCCAGTTGTCCTGAAGGTGATAGGAAATGATTTTAAAAGGAAGAGTAAACAGCAGCAAAGTGTCCAGGAAAATAAGGGCTGTCATGTAGACTGTAGATTCTGACAGCTTTTTAACCTTAAAAAACAGGAATGATAGAGCCATCACATTGAACAGCAATCCCAGGGTAAATGTGGGAGTGTACACGATGACCTGGAACAGTTTCACAGTATCGCTGATATTGGTCTTGGCATGGGTGTCATTCATATCTCCAGGTATGCTGGAAGAGAAGAAAATAACCTTCCCCACAAGGAAGGATGCAGATCCCATTTAAGACCCAGTACAAAGGCCAATGAGGTCTCTGTGTGTCTACAGACCTGGAGACACTTTTTCCTCTTGGACTGCTGTGTGCTGAATTGTAGCTTCCAGTAACATGGAGCTGCTCGGTGCCAAGGGATCTGGGGGCAAGGTTGTGCCTCAAGGAGGAGCAAGGCTTTCTGAGGTCCAAGCCTCACTTGCACCGTTACCTGTTACCCCAAACTGTGTTGCCCTATAATTTTGGCTAGGCAGAGTATAGGTATGACCATCCATCCCCTTGGAGCGATGCAATCTCTTTGCAGAGCCAGAGTAGCAGCCCCTGGTTTTAGGGTTACTTGGATTGTGGGGATGGAGGCAATTAGTGGATCAGATTTCCTGAATCAAGCTGTCATAAGACACCTTGAGGAGCCAAGTGCACAAGGGTCCCCCATATTTATTAATGTGAAGATCCCAAACAGTAGCTGCCATCCTGCACCCTCTTTCACCAGCACTGTGCAAAGAGGGGATGTGACTACCTCTGGCCCTTCTGACAAGCTTGATAGAAGGAGGCAGGCAGGAAGTTTCAAACAGGCTATTTCTAGCAGAGGTTAAGCCTTTAGAAGAAGAATGATATTTAAGAACCCAACCTTTTGCCTAAATGAGCCAGACTTACCACAGTGGATAAATTTGTATCTGCAGAGACAGGAGTTGCAGAAAACATGCAGCTGGTTTCTCCTCCGCAAAGAGGGAACTAGAAATGTTGAGGTAGGTGCTCTCTGAGCACGGGTCATGAAGTAATTCTCTTCTTTAGAGGAAAGGTGCTGGTTTGATCCTGTCCTCAGACTCTCCTGATAAGGACCAGGAAGGCTCTCATTGGTTTCTGCAATGCTGGTCCCAGCTGGAATTGCTTACAAATGCAAATGCACAGAAATACGTGGTCCTTTCTTCCAGCCACTTCTGTCACAACAAATGTAACCTGTAAATAAAGCCTTTCAAAGATCTTTGTATCAGTGCCCAGAAATTACTTTCGTCTACTGTTCTGTAATTGTTACTTCTTCAACCTAGTGCCTTTCCTACATGAGTTTACTGATCTTGATGCTGTTTCATTTTAGATTTGTCAACTGGTAAAAGTTCCTGTTCTGTAGATCAAGTCACTCCCCCAGTGTTTCAGAGGTAAGCTCGCTTGCGCTGTGGTTTGAGAGAGATTTGGATCTCTTTGAGAGAGTTTAGGATCAGCAAAAAGGAAATTTATTTCTTACTTAAAAACTAGCAATTGTTGTTGGGAAGCAAGAGCAGGTTGGCTGTTTGCTTCTTAAGGACACACTGATGCCAGGTAAATGATTCTATAAGTTCCTATTTACATTACAGAAGCGAGAAAAACAGCTCCAGAAACCCAGCCTGATGAGGAGAATGAGGTGGTGGCAGGACTGTGGGTGCAGGAGAGCATACCCTTGGTGGGCTCAGGTGCGGGGATCCATATGCAGCTTTTGTCCTGCAGGTACAGGTTTTATTTGGGTCCCTGCAGTAGGCAGTGCTGTAGGCTTCATAAAGCACTTAACAACCTCCTTCCTTGCAGAGCACTGCTGCCTCTAAGGCATGGGGGGACATGGCTCAGTGGGGCAGCAACCCTGTCAGCACCGCCTGCTTCGCTGCAGTCTGCGAGGGACTGAGGGAAGTTTGAGGAGAAATAATGAAATTCCCTTGCCCAAATGAAAAAGGACAGGAAAGCCTGAGTTTGTCAAGCACTTGTGGATCTGAGTGGCTGGAGGTGAGAAGCACCCCTGGTTAAGCTGCAGGTTGTTCACTGCCTGGGAGTTAAACCCTCCTGCAGCCATGGGGCTGGAGAGTTTGTTGGGAGCTGGGTTGGATCCCTGAACCTCTGGATTCAGGTTGCCAGTGGCAGACGAGGGGTTACACTGAGATCTGGGCAGAGATACTGCCCAGTACAGGAGGGTGGTCTAGGCTGGGCAACCCAATAGCCTGCTTTCCTGCTGAGTCCCCTTCATCAAGTGAAGTAGTGAGAGTCTAAGGCTGGGAGGGAACGCATTAGAACCAAAGGGATGAAAAGTTAATTAAGGAATTACTGAAAAGTAATAAATACTGACAAAGTTCTTTACATCATTGCTTTTGTAGGAGATTTCATTAGCCCTTTTTTTTTTGGTCTGTTTTTGTTTGATAGTGTGTCTAGGAAATTCTGGGTCTAGAGAAATAAAACTTCAGCTTCTTACCGAGAATTTTACCTGAGAAAAATCTAGTTTTGATAAAAAGGCATCTTAGACTACAATCTGTTGTGTAGATTTATAAACAAAACAGAAAAAAAGAATTAAAGCATAAATGCAAAGGGTATCTCTGTTCATTCCTAAAAAAAATGATATGTAGGTATGCTATAAACAAAACAAGTTGTGTACAATACTAGTTTTCAGATCTTATAGCAAGAAGAAAGCTTTTAAGGTAAGGTTTCACTACAATGAAATATTCTCTCTTGTCATCTTACCTTTGGGCTGTCTGTAGCTCTGGCTGTTGACTTTTTCTCCCTCTGAGCGTGTAGAATTCTCAAGTCTTGTGTTTTCTTTTAAGGCGGTGGGGTGAGCTGCATGCAAAGTAACTGCTGGTCTGGATGTCAGAAAGTGTGAAGTGCTGCTGCTTTTCGTTTCATCACATATTTCTATTACAACATCCGTACACGCACTATGTACGTAGTATGTCACACAGAGCTCATTTAAGCATGTAAATAGATGGCTTTGTGTGGCTAGTGTCACTGTGACTCACCCACTCTAAAAGTCTCCAGTAACAGAGAGGGAAATTCTGGCTCTACAGATTTATTTTTTTAATTTTTTTTCTACAAGACGTGATTTTATTCTTTGTATGTAACACCTGTGGATGGAGTGTTAGCTGTCAAAATGTGCTTTAAGCTAAATCGTCAGCTATCACTGTCATCGTTTCCCTTACTTTTCATGATACCAGACAGGAAAAGGTCATTGATTTTCGGTGGTGATCTGATATGTTCACTTCAAGTTCGTATTTTAAAAAAAGACAAGGGTTACTCTTAAGTCTGTTTATACTCGTAGGGAGCAGGGAATGTACCCATGGAGAGTGTCAGGTGCTGATTTTGTTCAGGGGAAAGGGGAAAAAAAGACTTTTTTGCCCATTGTATTCGTGTTTGCCATTTTCTTACCAAAGGGGGAAAGAAAGGCCAGAGGGGTAGTTTTGTTTAATCCTGTGCATTCCCCTTAAATTTAAAATTGAGGATTATATAGATTGAATTAAAACTGTGTGTCTGTGAAAGAGATGGGGATAGGAGATAAGAGAAGAAGCAGTACTTGGGGATTCCCCATGATATTTTAGTTGAAATGACTCTACTTGAGAAAAAAAAGAAACACCACCAAGGGGAAAAAACATGATAGAAAGTCTGAGTGAACAATACCTTATCACATTCCTCAGCTAGGTTTCACTTCTGTGTATCTAGTGGTGGTCTTGTGACCATGGCTGCATTTTGGATATTAACCAAAAACCCCACATGACACAGGCAGGCACCACTACCATGAAGAGGCATTTGGGGCCTGAGCCAGCCTGGGTGGTGGGAACCAAGACTGATGTGACCATGGGACGTAAGCCCAGTTGCCAGAGTGCTCTCTGTGCTCTTGTCCTGGTCCAGGGTTTGCACATGCCAGTTCTGATACTGCCACCAAAGCTCAGAGTGGATGCTCTCTCTTCCCCATTCAAGGTTTTCCCCTCACACACTCAGAGCTTTCTCTTCTCTTCTCTCTCATTTTCTCTTTGATACGCATATTCTCATGCCACTTAAGTGACGCCCACCTCACCAGAGGCTGCCCAGAAGCATGCCTCCCTGTGGATGCTTGCTGCACAAAGCCCTTTGTGGCTACACACCTGGAGAAAGACGCTTTGGAAAGGGGAGGATGAGGAAGCAGCAATGCCACAGTTGGCACGTTATAGTCTAGTCAACACCAGTGGTTGGTCTGCTTTTTTTTTTGTAGCAAACATCCGCATCAGTGTTTTAGGCAGGGATCCAAGGAGAAATGGCCAGGAAGGCATGCAGCGGGTACAATTGCACTTGGGACATGGTGTGAGGGCTGCTCTCCCTTCAAAATCAAAAGGGTGAAAAAGGATGCTGCTGAGGGGAAAATGAAACTGAGTGAGCAGCATAATGGCAAGGCTGGGAGAGTCCACGAAGGACTCAGACTGTTGATTAATAGCTTAACTTGTGAGGCAGGGGTGAGAAAGCTATGGGCAGCCAAGATACATTTCTTTCAGTGCAGGCCCTACTTTGTGGTAATGGGACGTGACTCTTCATGAAGTCCTCAAGACCAATTGTGCAGTCCCTTTTCTTGCAGACCAGGGAGAAGACAGCCACACCCTGCAAACTCTGCTCTGTCCTTGTTGCCTCTGTGCATGTCACTGATGCCACCAATGTGTGAAGCACCTGCTGCTTCATGCAATTTTAGATACTGAATGCATCATCTTGTTCCTTTTTGCTGATTAAGGAGCTGTTTCACAGGCATTTTTTTTGCTAGTATCCAGGACTTTGCCACATCACCGCTGCCACACAGACCTCCCATTCAGGCCATGCACGCGTCCCTGGGTGGCAACCAGTGAAGCTCTGCTGATTCCCTGTGCTTGCCCTTGCAGTCAACCTTCTCCTTGCTGTGCTGGGTTGTGCCAGCCATCCCAAGGGTACTGCCAATCTGTTGCTGAGCCCTGATACCAGACTGCACCACAGACAGGTCTGGTCCTGCCTCTTCAGTATGGGGTTGGTGCTGCTGATATACTTCCAGTTCAGGAGCTTCCAGTTCAGTAACCATTGCACCACACAGGATTGTGCAGTGGAAACATGGTGGTTTTTTTCTTGATCTAAAGCAGAGTCTAACCAGTGAGAAAAATATTTGCTCTACTTGAGAAGAGAGAGCATCCACTCCTGTGATTCCCTTGCTTTCTTCCTTGATTTTCCCTCAGGTGCCCTTCAAGTCTTCTCCACCTTTCACTTTTATTCACCTCCCCACTGCCCTCCCATGTCCCCAGGTCCCTGTTTTTTCTCTTTTTTGAAGGGCTGCTTTAGCTCTGTGCTGAGGAGGAGGCTCCAGAAGCTAGCCAGAAGGAAACACCAGGAGGTTGAGCAACAGTGGCCACAACAGAACAATGTGTGGAGCCTTCAGATGGTCCTGGAGAAGCCTTTATGGCTACAGTGTGCTTGGTTGGGGTCACCATGGCAGGCTGAGAGCATGTTTGAGCTCCTTGGTCCTGCTATGAGACCTCTCTGGGTGGCATCCAGGAACACCAACCTCTCCTTGCAGCCCATCTGGAACATGGGCCAGGAAACTACTGGAGCTTGCTCCTGCCCACCATGGGCCAAGTGCTCACTTTGGGCCATTGCAGCATCCCACCAGGGCTGCCTGCAGCCTCTGGGTGAGCCAGAACTGGAGTGAAAATCCAATCACCTAAATCCAGTCACTCTGCAGAGCCATTTCTTATTGAGTTGCACCATCTCGTGGCTGCAGGGGAAATGAGAAACACAGCTTCAGCCCTGTGATGTTTGTCGTGATCTTTGGTTGATCACCAGGAGGAACAGACACCTGTAGTTCAGACAACTTATCCCACAACTTGCCTCCACCAGCCAAGCACTAGACTCCTTGTCTTCACTGGCTTCTGTGTTTGCTACGCCATCCACAATGTGGACATCCCAGGAGTGATGACAAAAGAGAACCAAAAGCTCTGATGGTGGTGAGCAGAGAGGGCCAAAGCACAGAAGCGGCTGAAATGGAGCTTTTCTGTAGAGACAGTGCCCATGAGTACTGCCTGTGAATTAGTGGTGAGACTGAGAGGCCGGGGCCAGGAAGCTGCTGTGGTCGTACAGAGATCTGATCCTCGTGATGGCTTTCTCACTGGCATTTAATGTCCTCTGAAAAGACCCTACAGCTTGAGGGAGGCACCAGCAAACCTTGGGTGCACTAGGACCGAGTGTGTCCCAGTGGAAAAGGGTCCTTTCAACTCTGGAGAAGCTAAGTCTGCTGCTTGGGAGAGCAGGTGAGCTGGTTTCTCTCTTTAAGCCCTGACATGTTTAGTTTTGAAGTGATGTAGTATTTGTTGAGAGACATGTTTTGGTTTCCACAGAGAAATTGGCTGGGGATGCTCCCATGGAATTCCTAAGGCCAGGTCAGCAGGGTGGATATTTTCCGTGTCAGTGCTCTGAGGACTGGTGAAATTTGAAACTGATGAAATGTGAATAAACCCAAAGGAAAATTAACTCTTTTTCCCAAGTCTTCTACTACATTCTGATCTAAGGCCCAGGCAATTCAGGCATTCATTCCCCTACATCCTTATTCTGCTAACTCTCAAGCTGCAGCAGCAATGGTAACGACTTGGTGGAGATCTGTCTCGTGTTGCAGCTTTTGCACTTTTAGTTATTCTCGCACTCTGCAGAGCAGCCAGTCAAGCAGGGTTCGTGCAGCCCGGCTGAGAGCCCTACACATCACATCACATCACAGTGTATACCTCTTTCCAGCCTAATGACTGAGTCATTTTGACACTTATAAGGTATTTTTCTATTTTTTTTTCCTACTCAAACCATTAGCTACACTGGGCTTCAACTCATACTTACCTTTGAAAGACCTGAAACAGCATTTTCGTAAATCGACTCTTTCCCAACAGATCATACCATACAAACCTCCAAACCATAAGACTCCCCCCCCTCCCCCAGGATGATGAGACAGGCACTTCAGCTGCAATTTTGCAAGGTGAGAAAAAAAAAATAATCAGTTACTGAAGATGACCAAGGAGACTTTTCACAGTGCTGAAGTGCACGTACAACTCCAGCAAAGTAACTGCATAACGGGACCTCCTTTCGACAAGGCACTTGTACACATTTTGAGCTAACTGAGCTGCTCGTATGGCCAAGGAACTGTGTCCTTCTGGGGTTCACCCCGTGGTGACTGGGAGAGTCTTGATCAGACCCCACACAGCTCACAGCTCCATTTCTTCTTAATGGTCAGTTTTCTTTGCCTCTTTTCTGGGGCCTGTGTAATGGCACAGCGTGTGTCTGTGAGAAATCGTTAGGTATATTTATGGCAGCCCTCATGGCAGGGAGGGAATTTCGTTGAATGTCATTACGAGAAAATAATGAACTGAAGAAGAATGTAAGAGTCATTTTAGGCATGAGAAAAACTGCGTCTAATACGGCATCCTGTCTTTGAATGAAGCCAGCAGTGGATGCAAAGGGGAAGAGCGTAAGAGATGGTATTCCTGTTGCTGACAGTGCTTCTAGAAATAAGAAGTTTAGAAAATAAGGAAAGCCTGGTCATAAAGACTCCCTTAGGCTCCAGACTTTCCTCTTCCCCTATCCCACAGTGTTTTTCTACTGAGGCCTTACAGATGTATGCCGTACATTGAACATGATATGCACGTGTGTCTTTACACTGAAAATACCAAAATGTTTTACCCGTGTATCTTTAGTATTTTAGGGAACCAGTCAGATATCGATGAACCGTATTACCTAACAACTGCTGCTTCAGGAACATTTCTTGAAAAAACCCCAAACAAATTTTATGATAAAGCAACTTCCGTTGTTTGGTAGAGGTGGTTTGTTTGTTAAAATTGCTTAAGAGAAAGAGCAGGTAGGTTGCCAGCTGAATCATGGTTTCTGGTCTTCCTAAGGTAGCAGAAATTGAAAGACAGCAAACCTCTGAGTTAAGATAATTAGCATGAAGAAATGAATTAATTAGAAATGCAGTGACAGCAGTCAGAATTCGGCAATGCTACTTTCCCCTGAATTTATATTCATAACATATTCCTCAAAGGAAATATTTTTACGAAATGATATATTTTCAAAAGACTTATTGGGGGTGTGTGTGTGTGTTTAAATTAATTTTTACTAAAATTCATTTTGATTTCTCTGTGTTCTGCTCTATTGCTTCATTATGTAAACTGTGTGTACCATTATTGTGCCAATCACCAACTCATGGTCTACTCTAACATTAACAGGCCAGTAACAATGAGTATGTTTATTATATCATGACATACTAGTAAGATTTAACTTTGCTATCACTAGAGGTAGAGTGCACAGAGGATTTGGCTGTTAATGCAAATCTCTCTCTTCTTGTTGTATGCATAGTTGAACGTGTCAGTTTAGTGCTTCACTAACCTTACAACCTGTTTATGAAACATTAGCTCTGCCGAGCGTTGTGTTGATAAGGTGTGGTGATTGCTGTGTCTAACCACACCACTTTTAGGGTGATTTAGATGTCTTCACAGGGACATCGCAATGCAGGCTTGTTTGCTTGACACTGTCAAGCTTGGGTTTTTCCGTCCTCTCCTAAATGGAACTGTTCTGGTGTCATCCTGGTGGCATAGGTAGAACCTGTTATCTTTTCCATTTTACATGTGGGGAATCAAAGCAGAGATAAGAAAAAGTACTTCTAAAGGAGATACAAGACACCTACAGTGAAGTGTGGTTTCCCAAATCCAGAAACCTCCCTCCCAGTGCCAACACACTATTTTTAGCCTGTTCCTTCCTGGGGCCCAGTTCCCTGTCCGCACCCCAGGAGAGACAGCATTGCATGAATCATGTCTGGATGCCCACACCCCTTCTAGAAGTCCTACATTCTTCATAAATATTTTGTATGTCTGCCCTTTTATATTCAGAATCAACAATTCTCGGTTGATAAGTGCTGAAACTGTTGAAACTATGTAGTAACATGCAAAAGAAGTAATCAAGAATATGGTAACGTGTGTTTCATGTCATTTTCCATATATATGTGATCACTTAATTAATTTGAATTTTCAGTCTTTCCATTTAATTTCAGTAACATTTTAGTTACGGTGAGGCTGTATATATGTGATAAAAGTATAGTGTCTCTGCAGTTATATTCTGTGCAGATTTCAGCAAGGATTAAGAGAAGAGTATCTTTCCCTCCTTTTTTTCTGTAGCTGAACTCAGGAAGTGGTGGCTTTCAAGCAAATCTTACACTGTTGTAAGTGTGTTCATGGTACGGTGTTTATTCAGCTTATCATTTAGTCACCTACATTATGTAAATTTGCTGAGCACTCATAATTCATAATTTCTTTTTCCATTATTATTCCTTTTAAGATAATACAGCTTACAGAAAGAATCTATACTTCGCAAGATTTGATTTCTTTGGCCAAGGGTCTCTTGTGCATTTAGCAGGATTTCTCCTTTTCGTGCCTTGCCTTGCCATGCCAGCACAATTTTTTTCACAATAGGCACAGGTGCTGAAACACCAGTTTGGTTATGCTAAAGCCTGTTGCAGTGCTGCTGATGGTTTTTAGCCTACTGTTAAGCAGCGGTGTTAAGCGTTTGCTTTCTGATGTGTGAAACATGCGTGCGGCATCCCACACGTCTCTGAATCATAGAAAATAGTCTGCATGTTTTTTTTTCTTTTCCACACATTTGTAATTTTCTTACCTTTGACACAGTAGGTTTTTTATGGTTTTGGCTTTTTTTTTTTTTTTTTTCTTCTGAGGCTCTGATTTTTAAAGCTTTGGTTGCTAATAGCAAGAAATTTATGCAGAAGGAAGACCATTTTCTTATTCTTTTCAAGTTCGGATGAAAGGCAGAGGAAGACTTCTGATAGTTTTGTGTCCCTTGTCATTGTTACCATTTGGCATTAGGTATCTTTGCAAGAGCTACCTTCTGAGCTGCTCTCTCTTCTCCGAAGAGCTACTGTGCGATAACTACACCTGGGCATAGAAAGGGAACTCTGAATTTCCAGCCCTGTTTTTAACACCAATCCCTTTAAAAGCAGTTGACTGATAGAATAAATAGACTATTTCAGTTGGAAGGGTCCTACAACAATCATCTAGTCCAACTGCCTGACCAGTTCAGGGCTGACCAAGTTAAAGCATGTTGTTAAGGGCATTGTCCAAATGCCTCTTAAGCACTGACAGGCTTGGGGCATCAGCATTTCTAGGAAGCCTGTTCCAATGTTTGACCACTCTCTCAGTAAAGAAATGGATCTGAATGTCCAGTCCAAACCTTTCTTCGTGCAGCTTTGAACCATTCCCACACATCCTCTCAGTGGATACTAGGGAGAAGAGTTCCACACCTCCCTCTCTGCTTCCTCTCCTCTGGAAGCTGTAGAGAGCAATGAGGTTGCCCCTCAGCCTCCTTTCCTCCAAACTACACAAGCCCAAAGTCCTTATCTACTCCTCATAGACATTCCTCCCAGCCCTTTCACCAGCTTTGTTGCCCTCCTCTGGACACATTCAGGGACCTTCACATCCTTCTCAAATTGTGGGGCCCAGATGGCACACAGTGTTGAAGGTGAGGCTGTACCAATGCTGAATAAAGCAGGATAATCACCTCTTTTGACCAGCTGGTTATACTGTGTTCGATGCACCCTGGGATTAGGTTTGCTCTCTTGGCTGCTGATGACCTCATGGGCATCTACCCGTTGCCTGGCATTGAGGCTAATGGAAGGAGAGCTCTTCATGGGATGGGGCAGAGAGGAGCTCTTCTACAGGACAGGAGCCAGGGACCCTGGCGCATGCATTGGCCAGGACTTTGCAAGGCAGTTTGAGCAGTGGTCACTGGCTTGTTTCCACCCTGCAGGCTGGCAGCAGTGCCAGTAAACCAAAGTGCCAGTAAACCAAAGACCAAAGTGCCCAAAGAAGTTGGTCAGCCAGCAGCCCTATGGCTTGACAGTGTGGATAATCCCCTCAGTGTTGGTTTACCTGTAAGATGAGGAATGTGCGAGGTTTAATGTTTGTGGGGCAATATGTACAGTTTAGTTTTGCCACTACATTGTGCTTAGAAAAGATTTGTTGAACCACATTGAGCTGACGGACTTGTTCAGAAAAGCGCTCAGCAAATGGCACATTTAATCTTCTGAGCCCCTCATACTACAGAGGCTGGGGAGAGAAAGGTTCAAACATTGTCTCAAGAAATAACCTGTAAAATAACCTGATTTAAGGAAAGCAGTTCTTCCTGATACCCGTTGTTTTGCATCTTTGTATTGCTCCATTGAATCCTGCTAAGTTCTTGGCTTTGAGACAAGAAGAAATTCCATTTGATAGAATGTGAGTTGTTTTTTGGTTGTTTTGGGATTTTTTTGTTTGGTTCTTTTTTTTCTTTTTTTTTTTTACACTCTAGAAGTGGTGCGTTTTGACCACGTTTGCAAGTAAAGGCTTTTCATATTACTACTTATGCTCATATTTCCATTATGCTTTCTTGTACCCCTAATTATTCAAATTTAGGGTCATTTTTTACTATTTGTTCTCTCTAAGACCGAGCCCTTAGAGCTTCAGGAGGCTGACGCAGACTGGAGTGACGGAGGCGCTTGCTGTCTGTCTGCGCATACTCGTGGGGAGAGACAGGACACAATGGGAGGGAGAGGAAGAATGGAGGAAAAGGATTTGATGGCCTTTTTGCCTTTTCACTGGGGTACAGCTGAAATTGTGAGGGATTTTTTTTTGTCCTTATGTGCTTTCTTTACATTTTTCCATCTGTCCTTGCTGCAGGTGTGTGCAGGGTGTTCCTGCCCTGCAGAACTAGGGCAGGGAGGGGTTCATGTCACCAGTACTCCACCATAGGCTTTGTATGGATATGTAACTATATGCTATAGTGTGTATGCATAGTTAGATACGTAGTCGCTATAGAAAGGGGCCCACATGCACCACAGCCTGGGTTTCAACCAAACGAATGGAGAGCCCCTGCTCCTGCCCTCTCCTTCGTGTCATTTCCCCCCATCCTCTTTCCACTGGCCATCTCTTGCTTTCCTCAGAGGGTTGGTGTGCAGGGGCTGAGGCTGCACCATCCTGTGCCTCTCTTTTTTTTTTTTTTCTGCGCCTTCAGTGAGAGGTTTAAAAGGCTTTTAGTGGACAGGATTTGCTGTGAGTTTAAAAATGTCTGTCTTCCTGCCTGAAAATGGAGCTTATTTAACGGCTAATTTTGTACCATGATACGTGTACACCCCAGACTTCTCACATTTATTAATTCTTAGTGAAATCAAATTCATGTGAATAAATATAACACTGATAAAGCTGTTACAAGCATTGATCAGGCCACATCCTTTTCCTGTTGTTTTCCTGGTAAGCTGTTCTAAAGTTAAGTATTTAAACAATTTAGCATAAAATTTCTCTGGTCTTGAGCATTTCTTTCTAAATAACCACAACCACTGAAGGAAAAAAGTAACTAGGGCTATAGCTTTGATGCTGATTTAGCAGTCAGGCTTTTGATCTGAATTAAGGGGGGAGGGGCAGAAAGTGTTAGAATATCTTTTTCTTTAACTACAGGATTTTTTATTTTTTTTTTAAATATTCCTACCATAGTTCAGTCATTGTAGAGTTGATGCTCGGTTCATATTTTGCAGTGTTGACACCTGGTTTTTTGGAGTAAAGCGTTCCAGGATCCAGAATATTGTTTCTTCCATTTCTTCTGTATCTCATAAACTTGTGAAAAGTTAGATCAAATTTGACGTCAAGATATGTCCAAACTTCTAACACCGCAGTTTAATAGCATATACGTAGCCCGCCATATTTCAGCCAAATATCTTCCTGGAACTATAACTACTGGTTTAAAATTTGTGCCTCTTGAGTAGGAAAAAAGAGTAACCATCCTAAATTAACTATTTGTTGTGCTTGCTTTCTTCTTCTTTTAACCTGACCTAGTTTATCAAACTAAGAAATATTGACAGTTTCTGTGTAGAACTCTTGCTTATGATTCTGGGTTGAGGAGAAGATACATGTTTGGAGGAAAATCCTGCGCATGCGAATTCGATTGTTATTCCCCCCGCAAACAAATGGATGCACAATGTAATTGTGGCTTACCACTCTTCTGCTCAATAGCACCTTCCACACTAAAGGACCAAGTGACCCCTGGTAGAAGGAGCTGCTACTCAGCAGGACAGAGATCTACAGCCTGGTCCTAACAGCATGTAAGCAACAGGCTAGGAAAAAAAAAAAAAAAAAAAAAAAAAAAGAGGTACGTGATGCTGTTGTAAAACCATTTGTATTTGTTAACTTGATGCTAGTTACACCATGACACTTTTTTTGGGAGGAAGCACAGATTGCCTTTAGTCCCGCCTGCAGCTTGCAGGGGGTCCAAGGGCCAGTTGCTGCCCAACAGAAGGGCAGGAAAAACAGGCAGGCCCCCGGCTCTGGCTCTGTGGGAGCCTAAATATTGCTACTTTGCACCTTCCTCCTGATGGGCCATGCTTGGAGATGGCAATCTCCTCTTCAGAAATCTCACTGCCTCTGGTAAAGGGCTGGTTTTTAAGGTGTTTTCATTACCTAAAGGTGTTTCATTTCATTTCAGATAGGTCCACCTCCTATACCAAGGCACAGGAGACACCCAGGCTGCGTCGTGCTGCTAAAGGCAAACCTGGGCGAGTGACTGAGAAGGGCCTGGGTGCTGTGCAGTGAACCTCCCAGCAAGAAGGAAACCCAGGCAGGGTTTTCATGTTCATGTTGTTCTCATGTTGCACATCAGTCATTTCTTTTCCCCCAGTTCTTCACTTTTTACTTAGCACCATGTTCTCCACCCCCAGGCATACATAAGACCTTCAGGTCTCTCAGCTCACAGAAATGAGAAGAAAGGTGACTCAATCCCACGCCTTTCAGTGTACAAGAAAAAGCAGCCTTTTCACACTGCTGAGGAAAATGTGGGGCAGATTCTCTGAAGAGTCCCAGCTGTGGCTTTCTAGCAAATGTCAAGATCAGGGAAAGAGCCCCATGGATAGGAGAATCCCTGAATGGGTAACGCAAGGTGGAAGAAGGCAGAAGATGCCTGAGGGGCAGGAGGAGGGGAATGGCTGCTTGGGATGACCACCATGGGTGCTGGAAGGAAGGCTCTCCTTTTCCCTGGCCCAGGGAGGCTTGGTAAGTTTCCCAGTGGGAAAGTTTGGTACAGAACCAAACAATCAATTTAAGCAACCAACCCACAAACCAGTTTTGAGAACTGAAATGTAAGGTTTAGGAGCCAAATTTTAGGTGCAAGTCTCAGTAACGGAAGACAGTACAGAACCAAACAATCAATTTAAGCAACCAACCCACAAACCAGTTTTGAGAACTGAAATGTAAGGTTTAGGAGCCAAATTTTAGGTGCAAGTCTCAGTAACGGAAGACAGTTTGCATTTCAACCAAGGCTATGCTCAGGGACAGAAATATGTTAAAATTTGGAGTAATAGCTATTACCTTATGACCTGGAGGAGGATTGTGATGTATTTGGTATGCTAGATGGTAAGCTACTTAAAAAATGAAAGAAATTTTGGTTGAAGAGCATAGCTAGCCCAGCATTTGTCCCATAGGAAGCTCTGCACTTTCTGAGAGGCTGAAAGGGCTCCTGGGATCACTTTGCCAGTGTGTGTTGGTAGCTCGGCTGCCTGTGGTGATGGGGAAAAGACAGAGGTTTATTTATATTGTTTTATAATATATGTATTTTTTGACTTACTGACCTTTGTAAAGGAATTAGTTTGAAACTGTGTGCCAGGTCTCATCAATGCAGTGGGTGTGTGTTACACACTGTCATTTAGGGACATGCTTTCAGCATGGCCCAACTTCAGTGCTGCTCTCCAGGCTGTGCTTGTGTTAAAGGATGCAAGCATATCACAGAAAAAGACTGGAGTTGAAATCTTTAATCATTTGACAAAAAAAACAGTACCTTATGATTCTTGACAGCCTGCTGTTAAAGAGGTTTCTGGCCACAGAGGTGAGTCATGGACGACATCAGCTGTATGTGATGCACAAGCAGGCATGTTTAAAAGGACCACGGCTCAGCTGTGAGAATTACTGTCATGGCCCCGAGTGCACCAACCTGCAACCTCTTCCTCTTCTTCAAACCTCTTCTGCAAATGGGGCTTGGCAGGGGGTGCCTGAGATGAGCTGTTACGCAAAATCAAGCTGCTGTGGAGGAGCAACGTGAGGCAGAGTTGGGGGACGCTTGCATCCTGCTTTGCTGGTGCTTCCCTGAGTGCTGGGCACAGCCCTAGCCCCAGCTTGGCTGTATCCCTGCAGACCTGCCATGGCACGGGGGCTCAAGCTGAACCTGGCTCCCCATGGCTGCCCGCTCTGCTCACCTGGCACAGCGCAGCAGGATGCACCCTGTGGGGTGCCACCTGACGCTCCCCGGTGCTGCCCCACTGCTCCTGACAGCCTGCCAGAAAGGAAACTACCTGCCTGTTTAATGAAGATGCCTAAAATTTGGGTGTGACTTCATGTCTGGATGGGTTAAAAAGCTGAGTGACACCTTTGATCTTGGTAGGTGATGTTTGTACATCTTTGAGCTAGTCTTTTGCTTCCCAAGTTCTAGTTACATTAAGAAAAAGCAAAAAGCCCAACCCTGTAGACACCCACTCTTAAAAAAAAAAATCAACTATTTTTAAAAGACTTTAGAAATAACAATAGTCTGAAATTATTTTGAAGTTCGAGTGCCTCCTGCTAATGTTTCTCTGATCTTTAGGCATTTATAGAAGTCACTGAAGCTTGTGGGTGTGCTCTCCACCTTCCAGTCAAATGAATTGAGGGAACAGCTGACACTTTCTTTTTTAGTGACAACTGAAAAAACAAGGACCTGAAGACGATGGTGAGTCTCTGGTGCAGATGTTAACTCTGGCATTGACAGAGATTGGTGATGGTATTGGCCACACTGAGCTCTAGTTCATTTTAAAAAACATTTGGTGTTGGCATTGAAAAACGTTTCCATCGGTGGGTGGACTGGGGGCAAACAGGATAAAAGATTTAATCTTATCAGTCCTCTCAATTTGTACAGGCGTCGAATTGTAGGAATAATGCAGAAGAAAGTCAAGAGACAGCAGCTTAAAAGCAGAAGACAAAAAAACCAAACCATGACTGCATGACCAAGGGTGTTTCAAGAGCAGAAAGCTGGAGGGAAGATGGAGCTAAAGGCTGAAAGTAAGAAAATGTTTCCTTGCTATTTCCCACCTACTGCACACTGGGAGACATAGAAATATATATATTCTCTGTTAAAAAATTATATGTTAACTCCTGTCAGCTTCTCACAGGGGAGAGTTCTCACTGGTTGGTTTGCTGGAGTCAGGCCAAAGGTGGAGACAGTGTATTCTGACCTAAAGATCAGCCTTTTTTACATAATAGATCTGGTACTTGGTGCAGTTAGGAGATACTGGAATGTTTTTATTTTATGGTAGGGTTTTTTTTTCTTCTCTTTTTTCTCCTGTCTGCAATACTGAGCCAACACATGGGCAATTCCCACTGAGTTAGACTGAAATCTGCAAGTGGTGACACTTTAAGGCTGTGCTCTAAATGAATAATGGTGTAAGAGAAAGCAGGCATTTGCTTTCCAGCATGAGCGTTGAAAGGGAACATGTGCTTGTTCTCACAGGCTGTCAGCATCCTTGATGGCGAGGCTCTGGCTGTAGTGTCAGCTTTGGTCCCTTCTTATGTTTGTGTGTTGCCAGAAAACAGCAGTGAAATAGACTTTTACTAAAATTAGCCAGCACTGAATTTGTTTGACAGGGAGGTAAAAATAAGAAATGATCCAGCTGAATTCCCCAAGCTTGAATTTCCAGCACTGGAAGTCAAAACGGGAGACAGAAGAGAAGGTCTTGCTATGTCAATCGGGCAAATGTGGTTTAGATTCATTTAGAGACGTTTGTGACTCAAAACGAATCATGCTGTCTACTTTCAAGAAAAAGATTTAATTCTCAGGATATCTTTGTGTCTCTACTACAAAAGCCTAGAGAGAAATACATTTTGAAGCTGATACTTTCTGTAATAATTTTACTGTCTTTATCAGGCTTAGTGCTTGGTGTTAAGTAAAAAAAATAAAAATAAAAATCACACTCGCCACACAGTTCGGATTTTGGTATTTTAACCAATCAAGTGATCTCCTATAGCTTCAAGGCAATCATGTCACAGGGCCCTGCTTTGCAGTATGATCTCAGTAAGTTAGAAGGAGATAGCTGTAGATATGTAGAGTTCTCCGATATTGCTGCAACTGTGATGTGCTGGGCATGCTTAAGAAGATATAGTGCAGTGGAAGAAGAGGGACAGATTTTCAAGAATTCAGTGCAGTTATTTTGATGACTTTACACTGTTTCAGCATTTTTTTCCGACTACTCTAGGAACTGGGAGCAAGTCTTTCTTTCACTGGGTTGGAATTACTTGCCTTTGGAAAAGACTTGGTATAAAAGGGTTATCAAGCATTGGAATGGGCTGCCCAGGGAAGTGGTTGAGGCACCATCCCTGGAGGTATTTAAATGACGGGTTGACATTGTACTGGGGAACATGGTTTAATGATGGTTTTTTTGTCAGAGTTAGGTTGATGGTTGGACTAGATGATCTTGAAGGTCCCTTCCAACCTAGATGATTCTATGATTCTAAAAGCAGAGAAAAGGCAGTGTTCTGTAAAATGTTCAAAGCCAACGTATTAGGATCTTTTAAAAGAAATGGCATATTCCACATGCATTGATATGATTCTAAGAAATATGGAGGAAAATTCCCCAGCCAACATAAACTTGAGGAAAAGGGAGATGAATCATAGTTATGTATACTCAGTAAATAAACAGATCAAAAGTTTCAGAAAAACACTAGAATCTTAATTTTTTCCAGTAACGCGCGGCAATTAGTAGATTTAATACAGATACTAATGACTGTTTGAACTCTTATTAACCTACAAGGGCAGTCATGCATGGTCTCCTTTCCAGTGCTCAGATAGCTTCTGGCATAATTATTGGCTGCATCTTTTTCAGTAATGAGTTGATTGGGGTGGCAGAGATGCTTAATAAGCAGCTGTATGGTTTCATCTGCAGGATACAGATATGCAAGTATCTAACAGATGTCAAGTACACAGATAGGTGACCTGAGAGCGCAGATGTCCTAGCAGCCTGCTGTCCTTGGGGAGGATGGACTGGTTGGTTCTTGTTGAGGGCAATCCAGATGTTACAAATCTGAATTGCTTGCGGGAGAAGCCAGAAGTTCCTCACTGACTGTTGAGGGAACCTCATTAGTTTCTTTACTTGGCACTGCAGTTGGGTGCTTTGCTTGAGGTAGGAGCAGTTGTTTTGCAAGGGACAGTGTTAACTTTAACTGGATTGTCTCATGTGTTTACTTAAAGCTGCATTTTGGTTTTTGGTGTGTGATTCTGATGTGGCGATCGTATGCATGAATGCTGTTGTTTGTGGTTTCCGGACTGTCACAGGACTTTACCCATGCACTGAACTAGGTAAATGCAGTCTTGGTCAGAATGAAGATTAGTTGTAGAACTATGTCTCTCACTTACAAGTGTAGTTTTCCAGGTCTCAGGAAATATGAGAGAGGAAGCAATAGACTAGGGCCTTAAAACTGAACAAAAAAAAAAGCAGTTTCCCCCTTATTCTTTTAACATGGAAATCCACCTGTCCTTCAAGCTGTTGTGCTTTAGTAAGTGGGGGGAAGAGCAATCGATTTTTTGAACCTCCCACAAACGTAACAGTTCACAAGCAGCAGCCTGCCCTTGCCAGCACTTCTGGGCATGAGCTGCGAGGGGGCTTGCCACGGTGGCAGCGTCGTTCAGCTGAGACAGGATCTCTCATGCTTGTGGGATGCTCCTTGCCACATGGGAAGCTGGCCACTGCATGTGGGTCCAGGGCTGGGGCCTGAAACACTGGCTAATAGACGACTTGCAGAAGTGGTGAGCTGGGGTGAGAAGATAAATGGCAGGGCATGATTGCTTTGAAACACCTGCATCTGAGGCAAGCTTTGAGACTTGCCACAAGGTCTGCAAATGCGCTCTGCCTCCCCATGGCACTGTTTCTCATGGTTTAAATGAGTAAGCACTGTGACCTTCAATACAGGCAGCGTGTATAAAAGCAACTGGGCATGGTATAGAGGAGGTGCCAGGTGCTGGGTTGAGGTTTTTTTTTTGCAGTGAAGTGTGTCAGATAGCATAGATCAGACAATGTAGATGGCATCCTGGTGCCCCAGAGCAGATTTACTGCAGGTCTGTTCGACTCGCTTGTGTGCAGGCCAGTTCACTTGTGGGAGGATGAATCCTCACCTTGGAGCAATGGGTGCTGGGGAAAGCAGTGCCATCCTTACTGGGGATCTACTACTGCCTCTCTGGTTCACCTTTTTCTCTTCCCATGTTTCCGGCACTAGATGGAGAGCAGTCTGTTCAGCGGATGATTGTGTCTCTCGTCTTCAGTCATTCCGACTTCCTCAGATGAAAGACAGTATATAAATGCAACTATTCTTAGTCTGGCAAGATGTGCTTCAGTGCTAACGCTTGCTTTAGTCTGCCTGTTGGCCTGATGTTAAAAAGATAAACAGAAGATTGCTTGGGTGAACTTGACATGTTCATGCTGAAGGGGCAAGTTTCATCTGTCTGGAGCTTTCCAGCTAACACTGAGGTTAACAGAGCTGGGAAGCTCATCATACAGTGATACCTTGTGGCAAGCAGTTCCTAGGCGTGATATTCCAATGCAAATAACTCTCTTGCCAACAGAAGCTCATTTCATTTATGTGTTTAGAAGCAACGCGGGATCCCTCGTCTAATATTCTCCATAGACTAATGTTTCCTAACTTCAACAAAAATAGGTGGTTCTGGGGTTTTGTTTCGTTTTTCTTTCTCTTTTTTCTTTCTCCTACACACCTTTACAAGAGAAATAGTTTTAGCTGTTTTCAGAAGCAGTCACTGTAGCTGAAAGAAGCCTCAGCCTATGCAGATCCATCTCAGCATCCATAGCCATGACAGTGGCCACCTCTACTGAGTAGAAAGATGGACACCACACAGTGTCCCCACTCCCCAGCCCTGCCCTGCCATGTCCTGCCTGGGGAGCAGAGCCTGTCTCCTATGTGAGGGCTGGGTGGGAGCTGGGATGTGGGATGCAGTGGCAAAGGTCATGACTCAAAAGAGGGTGCTGGGCTGGCACACACACGCAGGAGCTTGGGGACGCCTCTAGGAAGCTACATAAAACCTTTCCTTGGTCAGGAAGAGGGGTTGAGGGGATTTTCTGCGCCTCCTATGGTTTTATTCCAGCAGCAGGTTTGCATCTTTGGACTGAAGCCACCTTCGGCTGCCCAGGCAGATCCTTGCTGTGGCAGCAGGCTCAGCTCACCCTCTGCGATAACCACGTTCCACCACATGCTGCAGCATCCTCTTTTCCTCTTCCTCTAGGCCTTCCTTCCCTCATACAGAGACAGTGGGCTAGAGAGTAAGAGAAGAAACTGCTACCCCTTTTCATAACTGAGCTTTTGCACTATTCTCTCCATGCTCCGTATTTTGGCAGAGTGGGGGGAGCAGCCAGAGCAAAAAGTGCGTGTGTAGCTCCTCTCTGTGTTTCTCTACATGCTTAGCAAGCATGCTAATTTGAAATCTAACCAAGCCAGCTTTCCCATTTGTACTGTTATGTAAATAGCAAAGACAGGCAGGTTTCTTATCAATTTGCTTGGAGCAAGCACATTTCTGCTCCACTTTGTAAAGACAGTTCCTTTTGGGAAAAATGAAGTCGCTTTTGGTGTGTCAAGCTCTCATCATCCTCCTGGCTCCATAAATGGGTTGTTTGAGCTACTGCCATTTGCTCCTCTGTGCTGAGAAGGTCCCTGTAGGCTCTCAAGGCAGCTGCCAGAGTCATCTTGGGAGGTTTGTACGCAGAGGTGGTGGGCTCTCCGCTCTCCATTTTCTCCTGTTAGACTTGCCAGTTCCTCAAAGGATGCTGCCTCTCCACAGCTCCTCTCCTTGCGTTTGGGTGGAAGGATGGAGAGCGCTCTCAAGACTCATAGGAAGGAGTTAGCCTGAAGTGGAAAATGTAGTGGATGTGAGGGGGGAAAAACCTGCAAAACCATTTTGATGAGAGAGGCAGAAGTCTGCACCTTTGAGTAACATTGGTTTATCTTCCGTTCGCTTGCGTGCATTTTGGACAGGTTAAGTTGTGGTGTTGGAGAATAACCTTTGAGTGAAATACTGCTTAGAGCAGCACACAAAGATGTGAGGTTTAGGACGGTATCTCTCTGAAGATCAGTTTCAGTCTTTAAACCCATTTCAACTTTGCTTTGTGATCTGGAGGCTGCCTTACACAGTGAGGTGTCTGCTCTTCTCCCTTTGCAGATTTCTGAACGCTTGAGATTACTTGATATGATGAACTGAAATTACTTGATATGATGCTAGAGTGACATTTATTAGGCTTTCTTTGTGAGTACAACTCACAAAGAAGAAATGGTGGTTAATCATTCTCACATGAAAAACTGTCTGGTTTATGTTTTATAGCTAATGTATTTAATCATAATGAAATTATGTTAGACCACCTCTGCAGGGTGTTTGTCCACCTATGCTCACCACAGCCCCTTGCTAGAAGGCCAGACACTATCAGTGCTTTAATCTAGGCTTGGATCCTTCCTCAGATGCGTTCCAGCTCATGAATCATGTAGTTATCATACAAGCAGTTTTATGAAGGCTATAAAAAGAAGTTCCGTATTAGGTCCTCTACTTGCTATTAAACCAGTTGAATTCAAATTAATTTTTTTTTGTAGTTAAAAATAATTTAGATATGTTATTTCAAAGGGACTTACTGGGCAATATGGCTTTTCACAAAGTCCCACATTACTCTGACAGTACTTTTACAGCAATAGAATTTAGTGGAGTGGCACTGATCTGAAGTCCGGTGCTCAAGCAGGCCTGGGAAACGGAAGATGATATAACACCCCAGGCAAAGGGACTGAGGAAAAGAGGAAGGGGAACAAATCCTTTGTGGTTTTGTTGGGGTTTTTTTGGTTAGGCTTTGTTTTGGTTTTTTTGTTTGTTTTTTTTTTTTTTTTCCTTTTTTCCAAACTACTTTTATACTTTAGGGACTTTCAATTGCTGTGTGAGTCTACAAAATATGTCTTGGGGATCACATTCACTATTGAACAAATGCCAATTGTAGGATGTTGATGGAGTAATCTGCCATTGATAAAACCACTCTCAAGAGCAGCCAGCCCTCTCCTGTGTTGTGAAGATGTGTGGGGTTTGGCTGAGCTGGAGAAGCTTGACTGGATGAAAACGAAATCGCTTTTTCTGAATATTCTCACCTGAGTGTCCTGAAACAGCCTTGTCCAGAAAAATTAAGGTTAAATACAGCTGCTCTTTAAGGACTATGGTCAATTGCATCCATTTTTGTTCAATTCACAGAAGAGAGTAGTACTGAAAATGTAATTTTTAAAGGAATTATTTTGGGTGGTTTTGGTTAGCACTTGATTTCTTTTTTTTTTAATTTTTTTTTTTTTCCACTAGGACGATGCTTCTTTGGCTTTACAGTACAACTGAGTCCCTGCGGGGAGACCTAGGTACGTGAGGGGTTCATGGTCGGGTTCCCACTGCTTTTTTGTATATTAAGAATAACATCAAGAGAGAAGAAATCTCTTCTGTTGTGCAGTCTGAAAATAGAAATTGTGAACTTGTGTATTGACTCAGGAAGGATTTGTTGTTGTTTTTTAAACGTCAAATGCTTTTCAGTTTTATTCATCAACAAAATCGTTGTGCACCTTTTTCAAGCTGCAAGAAGTTTTTCATTGCTTTTGTCCTGATATAAAAATAGAACCAACTTGAGATTCTCCAGAGTTAAGAGAAGAGCCTGTATGTAAAATTAGGATTTAGAAAGAACTGTAATCTTAGCTGCAGGTCAAAGACAGAATTTAAGTGTATTATTTAAACATAAGTTCGTCTTGAAAAGCAGTGAATTGAAAGTGACACCTTCTTGCTCAAACGATCTGCTCTTTTTGTGCTAAAATATTTGACTATTGTAATAGCCCTGTGAAACCAACGCAGCTGGGCTCTCTTCCTTCTTTCTCTTTTTTTCAGAAATTTCAAATATGCTTAGACAGGCAGTTCTCGTTTACATATATAACAGGCAGAACTTAGACAAATGGAGTTATATATAAGATCATTTTTGGCCAACAAAGAAGTGGCACTGGTGGCAATAAATGGAAAGAAAGTAATCCGGTTTAATTTTCAGATTCTGTGCTCTGAGTTTGCTGCCATGTATGACATGAGCAGACTATGTCTGTAGACCAGTTGTATGTAGTGGGTCTCACCACTCCCCATTATTACAGCTGATTTTCGTAAATTGACTTCTGTTTCCTTTATTGACAAGATTACATTGATTTCCTTCTGTCAGTGGAAGTCTCTCCCTGCCTGTGTGTGACGGGACTTGATCACTGACCAAGCGTCGGCATGAGTGAATCCTGTCTCCCTAACCCTGGCAGATCAAACTTATTTGATCTGCCCACCCACGCATACAAGAGTCCCTACACACTTTTCCTCTCTGCCAGCTGCGTACGTGCACTTGTTCCTTTGAAGATTAGAAAATTGTCATTTCCAAGTACTTCATGATAAATGAATTGAAGACAAAGGTACTGCTTCATTAGTCCTGATTTTAAGTATCATAGCCTTGTGCGATGGGCCGGAGTTGCTGCTGCCTAGTAACTTTTAGGCAGCTAGTACATTGCCTCAGTCTTGCACTGTGCTTGCAATACAGCTACTAACAACCAGTGCCATAACATCAGCAGCACTAAGGGATGGCTTTTTGTCTTGGAGGAGAAAAAAAAAAAGTGAACCTGCATTTGCTGAGAGTCACACAACAGTGGAAAGGGGTATCTGGAGCCAGTTTCCTTCCAACACTGGATCAGATCAGCCATGACTTTGGCTATATCTCAGAAACTTCTGCAAGAGACTATTACAAAGCTTCTCTAGGTAACCTCTTCCAGTGCTGCATTGCCCTCCTAGTGAAGAAGTTTTTCCCAATATTGAACCTGAACCATCCTCCTTGTTATATTGTTGGGAACTACTGGGCAGTGCTTGGCTCCATCATCTCAGTCACTGCCTTCCAGCATGCTGGATGCAACTAGTCCAGCTCCCCCATCACCCATTGAGCCTGCATGAAAAGCTTTAAATAAAAAGGCCAGTATTATACTTTGTGCCTTAAAGTGCTGTGTTTTTGCAGTCACAAATTGCACTTATGGTAATGTAAATTTTCAGGTAGTCGGCTAATCAAAAAAGCAAGAGCTCAGAGCATTTTGGAGGAAAGATTGTAGGGGATTTAACGGAGGGTTGTCAATAATTTATGGAGAGGGTTTCCACAGAAAATTTATTAAACTATCCAGACTTCTGGGTTTGATAATCTTTCCTGGTTTTACTTTTTCTGTTTATTGCTGTTTATTCCGTTGTTCTTGATTGCCATAGTTACAAACCTGAAGTAGTGCCTGGGAAGGAAAATCTCCAACTAAGTCTTGGAGCTGTTTTAAGGAGAAAACGGTAAAAGTTTCTGATGAAATAGATAAGAATCATACACTGATGTCAGATTGGGGAATTAAAATGTATTTTCAAATTATACACTTCATATATACAGTTTATTTAGTAGAACATGTTGTTTCTCACACATTTCATATGCAAAGTACCGTGAAAGGTGCAAAAAAGAAAGGTTAACTCATATTGAAAAGGCTGCAAGTTTCTGAATGATTGAGGCAGTAGCAAATAATGTTTTGAAAACCTGCTGTTTTGGAAAGCTTTTTCTCTTGCCCCTCTGCAGATAATGGTGAAGATGATGATAAAAACCTTTATTTGCCGCTGAGATCCTTGTGTGCCTCAGCTATGGTCATAGTTTTAGTACTGAAAAGTTTTAAAATGCTTGTACATGAGGCCCAGTATTAGATATGTGCAGCTGCCCGCTTGCACAATCAGTCATTTCTATGGGAATCTATTGATGGCAAACTGTATTTTCAAAACTAGCCCCCTTTCTTTTTAATTTGCTCCAAACAGAAGGTAATTTCTTTTCACCTTTTGAATAAAGGGAACATCTGCCCCAGAATGAAGACTTGATTACAAACAATCTTAGACCATTTTTACAGTTTGTTTTTAAAAGGCACAGAAATAGATTTCTTGATGTGGAAGTGTTTCTGGCTAGGAGCATGAACCACGCCAACATAATGGTAGGCTTAAATTGCAACAAGGAAACTTTTAGTTTAGACTCAGAACCAAACTTGCAAATGGCGTTAAGGTTAAGGGTAGTGACATACCAGAAGTGTAGACTGAGAAGGGTTGAGGCATGTTGAGAGACATTTTGTGAAGTGTACAGTACAGGCTAAAAGGATGTCTCTAAGGAAGGAGGGGGATAGAGCTGGTCCAGTCTTCCAGCTGGGAGCGAGGAGTATATCAAACAGGCGCTCCTTATTTTTCTGTGATGCGGAGCTTGCTTCCCTCCTCCAAGAAAGAATAAGAAAACAGGCAGAAGAATTTCATACATATGTCACATTGTATCTTTGATAGAAATACAGTGATGTAGAAATAGATTTCATCACATACAGTCTTTCCTGCCGTATTTGAAGGAGTCTTTTTGGTTTTCATGTGCAAAACCAGTTTTAAAATTGCAGGAGAAAACCATGCTGATTTCTTAGCAAGGATAATCAGAAATGTTTGTTGCTCAAGAAATTGCTAGTACCCAAGATACTCCATTGTGGTGGTGTCCTGAGCAGTCTGTCCTCCATGAAAGAGCACGGGCTGCTGTCCTGTGCAGCACCCCCAACCAGTGTGTAATGCTTACAGGAGGGAAGACTCACTATTATCCCAGCATGGCCAAACTGTACAAAGCAAATGAGCTCTGACAGCGACTTTCTATAAGATTTACAGAAGGAAAGAGCAGTGTCAGGCTTTTGGCCAGATACTGCCTTTTAACTCGCAGATACTTTCTAAATTAGAAAGAAGGTTTTGAATAGTTATTTCTATGATTGGCCCTTAGCAACAACTTTCTGATCACGTTGACAAAAGAAAAACTGGTGCAGCAATGACAAAGGCTCATTTTAAGTGGCATCCCAGTGATCTGGGTAGCTTTGCTCTGGCAAGCCTTTCACATTTAGTAGGTGCCATCAAGGCTAATGCTTCTTTTGGTGTCATTTTGGTAATGCTGGTTCTTTTCCAAATTTTTTCTCCTTTCATCTTTAAAGGGAAGAAAAATATGGAACAGTTTCATATTCATTGGAAAAACATTGTCCTTCTTCCTCCTGCACCCTCCCTGCCATGGTCAAGGTGACGCTACTGCTATGTCAGGGATAATGCTGTTGGCGTCCTGTGAGGCAAGTGGGAGCTGAGGAAGAGGCGTTCTTCCACCACAGGCAGTCCCATCGTGTGGCACAAGGCTTAAAGATGGGACATCGTTCAATAACCTTTTTCAGGTGTGTTTTCTCACGAAACCCTTTTGCAGCAAAGTAATAAAAGATGGCATCCAGGCAGCAGTTCAGGTTGGCTAATATCATTGACACCTGAATGAAGAGGCTGATGCTTTGTTTCAGACTGCAGTCCACTATCACTTGCCGTCTTACCAGGAATTGTAGGCAGATTGCAAGGTGGATGGGTGTGAAGCACACCAAAAACACCACAAGGTTGATGATAATGACTCGTAAGGAGCCACTGCCTTCTACCTTCTTTTTAGCTTGACTTTTGTGATTCAGAAGAATCAAGATGTTTTGGGTAGAGCAGAAAACCATCACTGCGAGTGGGATCAGAAATCCAAAGATTTCCGCAGAAACAATGTAAGGGATGCTCCATGCAACCTGTTGTGACATGTTGCAAAAGCATTTAATAGAATTTTTCTTGTGAAAAACATACATGGGGCTGCTGCAAAGCCAAGTTGCTGCCCAGATGAAGCAGCAACTCAAGATAGCCCATTTGGTGGATTGCTTAGCTCGACCTTCAAATGGGTGCCTTATGCAGACATATCTGTCGACAGTAATGCAGACAATGATGAAGATACTGCCGTACATGTTGACGAAATAGAGAGACTCGATGAATGAGCACAGGAGTCCGGGTGCCATTGTGTCAGAGTAGTACAACTTGAGTGGGAGTGAGAGAAGAAGCAAGACATCTGCAAGTGCGAGATTGATCATGTAAACTGAGGTTTTGGTCTGTTTCTTCCAAAAACAGCAGAACATGGAGAGCGCCAGGGTGTTGAGAACCAGCCCGAGAATGAAGGTGGGGATGGAGATCCCCAACCCCAGGATCTTTGCTAATCTGTCGATGTCTGTAAAATTGCATTCCCCGCTGCTGTTGGTCATTTCTCCCCTAAAATGACAGAGAGAACAAGTTGGAAATGTGTAACGCTCCCAATTAATGCCTTGATATATCAGAGCACGATACTTTCAAACACAGTTCTGGGCTTTTCTTTTTTTGTTTTGAGTTATAAACTTGATCAGTCTTTGGCTATTATTGGAAGTGAATCCCCATTTCAAGCACAGTGCTTTCTGTTTTCAATTTGAGTGGACTGATCTGTTATAAAGAAGCCTGATTCTCCATGGCAGGTGGTCAGCATCCACCGACTACCATGCCCTTTAAGATAGTTCCATTCAAATATTGAAGAAACTGACCCATTCAAGCATATGTTTTCAAAATCTGAAAGCCTAAACCAGTGCTATCTCTAGTAACTTGTACACCTATTGATGCACTGGCTATCTCTAGTAACTTGTACATCTATTCAAATTTCTGTAACACACACGTTCGGTTCCTTCCCTACACAGAAATTCATGAAATTATTGTTCCATATTAAGGCAGATCAAAGTGACAGCTGGGATTTTACTCTTAGATCCATGATTCCCTAAGCATCAGTTGCTTTGCTGGTGTGCTTTCAGTACACCTGCATTTAATATGGATGTTTTAGTTTCATATAGTGCTTGTGTCCGATGCAGGCTTTTAGAAGGACAGCTTAAGAAAACTGATCTTTTATCTAGGTGTAAATTGAGTAAGCACATTTTCTAGCTTGTGTTTAACTTTCGGTACTGGTTAAAATTTGGGTTTGCAAGTACTTTAAATTTTAACTGATTATTTTACATCATCTGGCAAAGATTAGCAAATGGAAGACATCTTAATAATACAGTTCTTTACAGAAGTATAATTTGTGTGGAATAAGTGTTTTCACCATTCTTAAAAATATACATATGCTTTAACAAACTATGCCTTAAAACTGCTTTTTGATAACCCCTCTTTAAATAAAAAAATCACAAAAAATCCTAATGAAGGAGAAGAAATTGGTAGTTAAAGTTTCCAGTCCAGTTCAACCAACCAAGTAGCTCAAAAGAAATTTTAGAAGTGAAGAAGTTTTAAGAAGAACTTGATCAAGAGGTGAATCTTTGCTTTGGAGGACAAAAAGTGACAGGTAGCTTATAAGCACAATCAAATGGAGCTGGACTTTGCTAAAGAAACCAAAAAACAATTAGAGAAAGATTCTTTTGTTGTTGTTGGTTTTTTTTTTTTTTTTGTTTACAAGACTAAAATAAAATATAAAAAAGAGAGAAAGAAATGGAGAACAAGTAGATCTGCTAATTTTAACTGAGGAAATGGCCTTGGGTTCTGCCAAATCTTATACCTCAGCTTTTCGTAGGGATCCTGATATTGTGCTGGAGGTCAGGGGTGGGATGACTTACAGGAATCAGCGAGTGATAATGGAAATAACTGTGTCTGAGCACAGAATGCAGTCAGAGCTTAATTTGCTTGTATTGGGGAAAACGGTTTATTTCCAGCTCAGACTATGGAAAGAAAAGGCGTATGAAGTGTGTATGTTATTAGCATATCTGGAAAAGGATCAAGCTAGCCTATCTGTTGAAGGAAAGTGTGTCAATTGTGATTAAAGTAATTCTATGACTGTTGAGTCAAAGCTTTGTACAGATTTTTAAAGAAAACTCCTAAGTAAAGCTTTGACAGTTGTTGCCAGACCATTATCTTCTTTGATGATGTATCTGCTTTCTCAGATAAGGGAAAAGGCTGAAGATCGAAGGCACTTACATTTCAGTAAACTGTACTAGAAATAACTAAATAGCACTAGAAAAACTGAGGGTTAGAACAAGGACTGTTAAGTAGTGAGGAAATGGTTGCAAGAAAGCTGATGAGGACTACAAACAGGCTGGATGCAGGTTACTGGGGGGATTCAACAATTTACCGAGACTACTCTTTGGCAGTGTTTCCCCCAGTGCCCCCATTGTAGTAGCAAGTGTGACCTGCGGGGAGGTCAGGGGATGGATCCGACTGCCAATTCCAGAGAACTGGACTGAGCTGCATGAGTGGGACTATTGCAGTTTTGTGAATTTAGGAAATAGCAAAAGGAAATCAGGTTGTTATCAGTGGGTTTATCTGTCAGATCAGAAATGAGAACAAAAATAAAACCTTGGTTTGTTAGTCAATCTGAGATTGAGTCAATCCCTCTGAGCCAGCAATGTCTGGCAGCTGCTTACAAAATCAGTTGATTGTGGTACGTGGGAGGTGAGACAATTCCATACAGGTGGAGATGCATTGGTGCCCCAGGTACGAGGGATTTTTGTAGGCAGACACTGCTGTCACCTGCTGGCTGGACAGATAAGAAATAGGAGCGTTGTGCTGTTGTGTGAGCGTGTCTGTCCTTTGACAAAGAGCATCCATTTAGCTGGGTAAAAGCCAGGTGACATTAAACATTTTGGGGGAGTGACAACACCTGTAAATCCAGGACTTCATGTACTATATAAATGTATCAGAAAATTGCTCGTAATGTCTGCTGAAAGTATGATTTTTGATTCTGCTTTTACTCGGTTTCTAATTCACTGTTTTTTTATTTTTTTTTAAGAATTCATTAGTACGTAGCATCACTCCTGAAAATGGTTAATTTCAAGAAAATGTTACCCAGCCTTTAAGCTGGTAATTTTGAGTACTCCAGTGGACTGCCTGAGTCTCAAAAACTTGGAGTTTTTTATCGTTTTGCCTCCCTTCAAATTTAAATTTCACATCTTGTGTAATCCAAGGGAATTGTTTGCAATCAGTTCACACTGAGTAATATGTTTGCCCAAAATTATTTTAATTCACTTTAATTGACAAATAACCTTGCAGTCATTTCATAAGCATCATCTTTACCGCATTGTCCAAATTATTAGTAAAAATACTGATGATACTGAATCTGAAAGATACTGAACTGTAAGAAATACATCTTTCCTGTATGGTAGAGACTGATTAGTATCTTAGTGGGTAATCATTAATCATATAGAAGTTTCATACAGATCATGTTTCCTTTGTTTGTTTATGAGAATTTCTTTAGAGATAGTGTTTGAAGCCTATTTCCCCCTCCTACACCCCGTCCCCCAGTTCTGTCAGTGTGTCACAGAAGAAAGTTAAATTACTTCTATTTCAGTCATTCTCAGATGAATCTGTGCAGATTGTTACTTACCGCTGCGTTGTCTTCTGGGTGATTGCAAAGAGATGCTGCAGTGGGTGATTCCAATATTTTTCCAAATACTGAAACCAGGCTTAGTGATGTACCATTTCCCAACTCCTTCTTTTCCGCTCTTAAAAGAGACAGGCACCACCTTTGCTCTTTTCCAGTCTTCTGAAAATTCCTCCGTCCTCTAAGAATTTCCTGAAGGAATTGCCTGCTGCTCTAGAATTGTTTTGGACAAGTTCTGGAAACCAAAAGGTAATATAAGAACCTGTAATTAACACTCATTGAGGGAGTATGTCTTAGCTGGTCCAGACCCTCTGTCATCACTGCTCCATTTGTTCTTGATTTCTCCTACTGAGTGAGGGTTTTCCACTTCCTATGGACTAGTTAGATGTTCATTGGGTTTACTAATAGAAGGAGCTTGTGGTTAAGCTAGCGGCAAAGGTCTAATGACCTAGGAAATGGAACAGCAAGGTTTTACAGTATTAGCTTTGCTGGGATTTTTGCAGCACAGCAGGATGCATGAATAGTTTCCTCTTTGTAGCTCAGATCTAAGTCTGTCTGGTTCTAGTTGGGATTCACAAAATCTGTATGTTAGCACAGATTGGGAATGACAGATTAAGGATATTCTTACCATGAAAGCTTCATTAGCAGAAACATCCTCATCATAAAATATATAACTTACTGTACACGTACGTGTAGCTTTATTAGTAAGGAAATGATAATCAGATGAAAGAACACAGTAAACCAATCATTCTTAATCTAGCTATACTGCAAAAGAGGAATAAGGAAAATTCAGGTCACTGCTTCAGCAAGGACTTTTGCAGCATTTACCGTAATTACCCTCCTAATCAATGCAAACCAAGTAAAGTTACTGCTATGAAGCAGACTTTGTTTATATCTATTTTCTAGAACGTTGTTCATGTTAGATATAAGTTATTCTCTTGTGGATGCACAGAAGAAGAGTAAAATGGCTTAGTGCAATGAAGAGCAGTAATGTGTTTAGTGACATGATTTAGTGATGTGTTTTTTTGTTGTTTGGGTTTGTTTTTTTTTTAATCAGAGTTAGGTTGATGGTTGGACTAGATGATCTTAAAGGTCCCTTCCAACCTAGACAATTCTATGATTGTGTGTCCCACAACTCCCATATATTTAATCTGTAGTTGGATGATTTCTTATCATTTTATTCTGAGTATTTTGATTGCAACAGAATATATTTATGCTTATCACTAAAGCAGGAATCTTTCTTTCTGCCCTAAGCTAAGCAACACTACTACATCTTTGATCTAACTGTTTGATCTTTACAAGAAATTATCATCTAACTAGCTTAAAAATAGTGCTCTGCAATCAACACTGCTATTAAATTATTGAAAAAAAAAAAAGCTATTAGTTAAAATATTAATTACTTTACCTGTATCCCAGCAGGTAGATCAGCAGCATTGCTTCAGTCCAAGTTGTTCTATATAGGACGAGCATTTGCTTACATACCATACCCTACCAGTACTCTTACTAAATGGCATAACCACATCCTCCTTCTCTTTTTCCCCCCCCCCCCCCATCTATTTCGAAACATATTCTATGTTCCTTTTAATAGACAAGTGAAGGTGAAAGAGTGTAAAGACTAGAATCCTCAGCTGTTTCCAGTCAGTAGTCAATGTAGGCTGGGGAGCAGTTTGTCTCTTAATGTCAGGGTTGGTTTTGGTCTGGACTTTACCTGGTGTGAAGCAGCTGAGAGCTTTCATGGGCTTGTGGTGGCTACCTCCAAATTTCCAATTTTCCCTTGAGCTGGAGAGGAGATGGGTAAATGGAAAGTTGCAGGAGAGGCTGTCATAAAAATTGGGCTTCTTCCCCCAGTTTCTGCTCAATTTGCATAGTGGAGATCAGCAGTTCAGCACTCAGATGCTTCTGAAAGATACAGCTACTTACACGCATGCAGCTGTTAAACTATTTAAAGGGCATGTGCCAGTTTTAACCAGTTCAGGTGTTTAATTCATAACTGCAAGTTGGTAAACAAATGCTTAGTGTCAAGAGGAGTGAGGTATATAGAGCACTAAACTAGTGCCTTATGTTTGAGTCATACAGTATCCAGGACACACTTTGCTTGAAATGAGCTTTGAAGCTTTTTCCATCAGTAGGACTTTCCTGGTGAATTCTGAAGCTTCTCCTCTGCTCTGGGAGATGTCATGCACTGTACACCTTTTGGAAAGGTAATTGTGCTTGCAAAGAGTGAATAGCAGGAATATGGGGGCATTCATCCACTGCTGTCTTCACAAGACATTGGACAAGGGTGGGACATAGCAAAGGACCCCGAGCTGCTGGTCTCCTCAGGTCCTGGCCAGCTGTGGCTTGGTTGGGACTGGCATCAAATGAATGTTTGTGGTTACATAAAGTGACATAATTTACTGAAAAAAATGATGACAATGCTACATTCTCATACATAACGATTTTATCTCTAAGCAACAAAACTGGCAGAAGAATAAAACCCCAAGTAGGGGGGCTCATCTGTGTATGTCATATGGATGTTTCATACGGATGAGTGCAAATAGTGTCTCCCTGGAACCCCTCTGGGTGAAGCGTGAAACTCGCTTGCTAGTGCTGAGAGCCACTCTTCTGACTTGTGGACTGCTCTTTTACCTTACATACTGCAACCCTTTGCTGCGGTAGTAAGCACAGAAAAATAAAAGCTCTAAGTGACATTTTTCAAATTGCCACCTGCTTTTGGAGGTAATTTGGTTTTCCTGGGGAAATTCTGCACTTTCTGTAGAAAAAGTAGCACCAGTATTTGTAGTAAAGGACTTGGAGAAGAAAAAACTTGCAATTTCTTAACACATTTTTTTTCTTCTTGTCTCATCTAAAAATGAGATTTGAATAATAAAAAAAAAAAGCAGAACTCAAACAAAGTTTGGATAAACCTTGTAAGAAAATCATGTAGCAGAGGAAATGAAGGCAACATGGTTCATATCACTTGGGAAACACATTATGGAATTGGGAGGTTTCAAGAGCTTTTCAACTTCTCTCTTCTTAGGGCTGCGGGCTAGCTACAAGTCTCAGTAGTGGACTGTAGTGAATCTGGAGTCACGAAAAGAAATCAGAGAGTGCAACCAAATATTAGCAGAAAACAAACATGCTACAATTATGTGTGACCTTTGAATGAGTTACTCTGTGTCATGTTGCAGCTGAAATGGGGTTGCTTCTTTAATCCTCTCACCATGGGTATATTTCAGATTTAGCTTAAAAATGAATTTTAATACTTTGTGGTGCCTTCAATCCCAGCACTAGGTTCATTCCTTGTGGTTCTATGAACTTCCCACTTTGTATCACTTGGTGCAGCAGAACTAAACAAAAAAGCAGCGTTTCTGCACACATCAACCACATGCTTGCTAAGTTGGTAATTTGCTTGTGATATGTCTGACTTCATCGCTTGTAGATGAGCATGTAATCGTTAGTGTGCATATAAGTCATTCTTTTGCAGGTTGGCCTTTTTGGTTTAAATTAGGACAACTTTAATCTAGAGCATATTTAATGAGGGCAAGTTATGAATGACTCACTCCCACACCTGCAGATATACTATTCGCTGAGAAATTAGAGCTTGTTTGTTCCCTGTCTTTCAGTGACTGCTTTTGTAATTTCTCCCACCAGGTGCTACATGTGAACGTGTTCAACAGGAATTATTTTTGTGCTCCCTTGTGCTCCCAGTGCCTTTATCACCCAGCACTGCTGCTTGCTAAATGCTGAATTCCAGTGACCCAGACGGCCGCATGGCTCTGAGGTTTTCAACGGGAAGGAGAAGGGCTTTGTTTGTTTCAGTTTTTTTTTTTTTTTTAATTAACCACAAAAATGTGATGGATGTATGTTGTTTGTCCTGCCTAGAAACAACAACCTTATCAACCGTTCCAGCTAGCAAATGAATAGTTGCTGGAAGAACCTAAACCAAACTAACTAAAAGGAACTGTATGTGCACAAGATTTATAACCCTTGTGGGAAAGATGAGTAAATTTTTTTGTGTTGTTCTGTCTTTGGCTGTTTGCTTTTGTAGAGGTTGGTGAGCGTTCTCCGTTTTTTTATCCTCTAGGTGCAATAAGTGCTGCTCTTGCTAAGTCAGGCAACAGCAGGCAGTGCTTGTCATTTTCAAGGAATCAAAATCTCTTTCAGAAGAAACATGTTCATACAGTGCAAAACCACATTCATTTGCATTACAGCATCATGAATTCTGCTGTTCTTCTTTTTTAGGGGAAAATATATCAAAGCAGTTTTGCAGTTCAGCTTTCACAAATGTCTAAAATAAGTGTTTGCTTGTACTTACTGGCCAGAATGGAATAAGTTGGGTCTCAGATCTGGAATTAGGATGCTCACATACAAATGAATCAAATTTCAAAGGTCGGGTCCAATGTGTTTCTCTGCTGCTCTGAAGGCATGTGTGACTTCTTGTTCTCCCAGACTGCTATAAAATATCATCTCAGGTAACAAGACTTAATAATCCAGAGCAAAAAGAGTCAGGAAAGACATTGCCCGGTAGAGAGCTAGGAGATGAGTGAGACACTGTCTATCTTTGTCCCTGTGAAGAGTGCTGGATGCAGTGAGGAAATAGAAGGCTTATCAGCCCAGACCTGAGTCTCAGTTATCTTCTGTGTTGTGCTGTGACTGGCTTCTGATATTTTTGTGTGTGTTTAAAGGTTTCAAAAACTGGATGGCCAAAGTGAGTTAAGCTAACAAGTCTTGTTCTGAGCAGGCTGCCACAGCTTGCTACCACAAAAGGGATTGGCCTCCTCCTTTTAAGAGGGGAGATGCTGGGGACTTCATCTAACTCCAGCTGAGCACCAGCACACTCCTGGAAAGGAGAACTACACAAAAAGCTCATGTTTCTATCACCTACCCAAAGTTGTACCTGTCTAAAACCAGGTAAATTGAAGAATAAACTCATTTTTCATTGGTGGCTTAGAAATAGTTGTTTATACTTGGGCTGGAAAACAGTTTTTTTTTATCTGAAAGCCTTTCACTTCACACTAGTGCTTTTTGGGTTGCTGAGTACTCTTTTCCTCATCTTCATAAGCAATCAAAGCCTGGCTTACAGTGAACTATCTTAATTGCACAACTGGGAGCTTTGGATGGCTAGGGGGTTGTACTTTTCTCATGTGGCCACTTTTTTTGCAGCAATTGCAGGAGACTTCAAAACTGGAAATCGGGAAACCTGGAAACTGCTGTATTTTATGGGCAGCAGCCACCTTCAGCTTCTCCAAGATGAGGCAGAGACCTTTAAAAGCAGCCCAGGACAGAGCCAAAAGTGCAGTTGTTCTTGGAGCTGGCCAGCTATGAGTGTAGATTTGTTTTTGACTGCATTTGAGAAACCTTACAAAGCTTTCCTAGGGTTTTATGTTTAGAGGAAAGGAACCGGACAGTGTGGTGAGGAGACAGTCTCATGCTAGTATGGTTCAGTGAGCAGAACCATGAGAGTAATATTTAAAGCTACAGAATATCTTCATCCGTATCTGAATCAGAAATTCACCAACAGGACATCAAGCATGTAGGGTGGCATCTCCTTCATAACTTCAGAGACCTACAGTCTACAACTGAGGTTAAATTATAGTTCAGTTTGGTCTTCCGGAGTCAAAAAGGCCAGTTAGACATGGCTAGTGTCATCCAGGTGCCAGTGAGGACATGCGTTTCGTGGCCAGTCCATCCCTGCTCCAAGGCAGGGACAGAGCAGCTTGCATCTAGCCAAAAGCAATTCTGGTCGTGGGCGTACCAACAGGCTATAACTTTTCTTGGGTGTTTGTAGAAAGGAGCAGCCAGTCAAGCTGCAAGCTCAGCTTTAGTGAAACTGTGTAAGAATAGACACAGAGCTTCCTGCATTAAATGTGTTTTGCAGTCTGCTCCATGAGATTTGCCAGCACACCCCACCTGTTCCAGCTGGCCAGTCGAGAGGGTTTGTGGTTGCTCAGCATAGCTGGGCTGGTCCTGGTGAAGCACAGCCTACAGCAATTGCCATCCACCAAGATGCACACCGTTCTTACAGGTGTTTCCATGGGACGTATATAGACCGTATCTTTTGAGAAGCCTCCTGGAAAGGGAAAAATGTGAGAATGCTATGTTGATCTCTTAGAACAGAAAAGATGTTTTGTATAATGAATGTGGCAGGCTCACTGAGCAGTAGCACTACCCAAGGAAATGGAACGTGTGCCCAAAATTAAGGTTTCAAACGAAACCATCAGCTAATTTCAAAATCATCCAATAAAAGAAACTAATGGTTAGCAGCAGTGTGGCTACAAACCCAGGACCTGAGCAGGGAGACCACATGGCTTCTTAGCAGGCTTCCTGAGCACTCAGGCTTCTGTAGGTTATAAAACCATATTGCAGCAAAATATGATATTTCTCTTCTCTGTCTTACTACTCCAGTGGCAGTGTGAGGTCATTGCATACTATTCTTTTTCCTGACACAGGCAGTGATCAGGTCAGACTCATGTTATCCTCACCCATTTACACCATATAAAATAATGCTCTGATAACTGGTGTATCCAGTTTGGGTTTTTTGTTTGTTTGTTTTTTCAAAGAAAAACATTTTCTTCTCAGCCTCTGTATTGCATTTGGTAATAAAACACGTAATGAAAATTATTTCCTTTGCATTTTCATTATACTGAGTATTACCTGAGCACTGTTGACTGGACCGTCACTGTCTTCCATTTGAACTGCTGGAAGTCAACAACCATTACTACAATCTGGTGCAAAGAGACACCAGTGCAGGAAAGTTGCGAGCAGCAGCCACACTGCACACTCATGCCTTGCACAGTCATTCCTATACCTTCAGGCAGACGGGCCTGCACGAAGGGGTAGGAGCTGCCTCATCTGCAGGGTTTATGCACTCTCAGTGCTACAACTTTCTGAAAGACCCATTTCTGTCAAATTGCTTGGACTGAAGAAGAGCTGACTTGAGTGGAAACTCTGTTTTTTCCATTTCCTGTAACCTTTCCTCACCTATCTCTCCTCTGTGTTGGGAATGGCATTTCTGGAAAGGAAGCTGTACACGCTCAAGCCTAAAACTGAAATGGGTTAGAGTCAAACGAAAATCACAGTTTGGCCTAAAAGTAACATTTTCCAGATCTGAGATTTGCCCTGTTTCATTAACACGTGTCATCTTTGCACTCTGGGTCTTTCGCATTTTAGCTTACATGTGGCCAAGTTGCCACTACCTTTGTATTGTTTTCAGACCAGGGTGTGTTCAGCTGTGCATTAATAAGGCATGTCTCAAAGCACGTCTTGAAGGATTGTAGGAAGCGGGACCAGCTTTGTCCCTTTGCAGAATGGCCAAAATGAATGTTGCTGTCCAACGGACAAGGCTATTTGAGACAACAGCTGGGGATAGTTTTTCATACCAGTATTGTCTCACCTTGACAATGGCAGTTAGCATGCCCGTGGCTCTCAATGTTTGCTTAGCTTGGTTTTTCTTGAGGTTTCTGAAGTCTGTAGTACGAATTGCTCCATCACGGCCCAAGTGCACTGGCAGGGTGCACTCGTCAGTGCAATCTTTCCAGCCTGTGTCTCCTCATGTTGGCACTTAGATCTGAGGGTATGAGAACTGCTGTCAATCTTTCTGCTGCCGTAAGTGTCCTGACAGATCCCAGGCCACCAAAGTCCCAACTTGATTCACTGACTTAATGTGCAGATGCAGTGAGTGCTGCTGGAAAATGGAAAGTGCTCAGAAAGAGCTAGTCAGACAGACAAAAAAAAAAAAAAAAAAAAAAGAAAGTTTAAGAAAATGCTTTCAGAGATCCCTGCGTTTACTTCGAAGTCATAGCTTTGAGTTGCTGCTGGTGCTGGTAGGGAAAACTCTACCTGACAGCGCCACCTTGAGGTAGGTTATGTCTTTGATTTGTTCAAGAGGCATCAAGATGGAACTTGATTTTTCCTTTCTGTGCTGCTCTCTCTCCCCAGAAGTGTATATATATAAGAATGTGTGTGCATCAATATCGTACTGACATATTAACAGTCATTACACTGTACATGTGAGTTGCATGGACACCTACTTTATGAGCTTTATTTTGTTTTCATCTCTCTTAATCCGTCCTGGCCGACCGCTTTTTATTTTAGTAAGATAACCAGCCTTTGGGAGACAGAGCTCTGTTTTATGCTGCTAAAAAAATGCCACTTTGTGAAAACATGTTTTTTTCTGTTCTCCCTTGGAAATGGCAACTGAGCAAATTTCCTTATTTATTTCAGTGTAGAAGGGGTCACTGCTGTGAAGAGAATTGACCATCCTTGAATCTGACTTCTGAAGAGGACGGTAACAGAGGTAAGTTCAATCAGCTGCAGCTTGTTTCTTCTATGCATGTAGGTTATCTGCCTTTGCTATCAGCATATGGTTAGTATTTAATATATAACTGGTGGGTCTTGGATGCTGCAGAAGGGGAGCAAGGTGGGGATCTGCAATGTGCTGCCAGCCCATTGAGAAGTTATCGTGTTTGAGTCTAATGGTGGCTAGATACTTATTTCTTTCTGATGTGTAATGTTAATCTGGCTGAGTTGATATGGTTGTCTTTGTTCTGGCTGCCTGCCGTAGCCAAGTGTCTTTACACACAAGTTAGAGTGAATGAATGGCTTTGGAAGTAAAACTGCACTTCATTTGACTATAATCATGCCACTTACAAGGATAACCTTCTAGCTTTCCACTTCAAACCAAGTGCTAGAGACTTATTTGAAATGCTGAAAAAATCCCTTCACTTTAGCACAGGTGCATTCCTATAAATAGACTGTATAGAAAGGGGATCAAGAAAGCAATTTGCAAGAAAGTGAAAAACCTCAAACAGATGAAAACCTCTCAAATTAACTAATGCTAGAATGGCAGAAACTATCACACAATCAAATGCAGATTACTACTTTATTTTTTTCACAAAGAGAAAAGCTAAGATTTTAAAAAAATTCTTAAGGGACAGAAGTTTTGGCAAGTAACCGTACCAAGTGACCGAAATATCAGCCTGAGATGACAACTTTTGAATTTTTGTGGTCACAGCCTCTGAAGCCCAGAGTAGTCCAGCCTGCCTGCCAAAGTGGAGAGTGTGTGCATGAGTGTCTGTCTGTCTGTCCCTGCGGCAGCCAGGATGATTTGAGCTTTAAAAATGCACTTTTATCACTTTGCATCCAGGTAGAAATGTGTTGGCCTGTGCTAGGTGTGGAGGTCAGGCACCAGCATGGCTGCTCTCAGGGCTGACACTTGCCGTATATTATGTAGGGTTTACTTGTGCTGCAGTGTCCTGGGCAGGGGGGCCTTTGAGGAGTCAGATAAAGGCCCTGAATGTATGCTGACCAACTAGCTTTCTCCAAGAAGCCTCAATTTTTTATGCTACAAACCACGTTTGTCCTAAGGGACTGCCTCATCTGTTTGGAGTATGATGAAAGGTGTGTGAGCTGAGGGCAAGTGCCAGCCTCTTCTAAAAAACCTTTTGTGCTGTTATAATCGGCTGCTCTGAATAAACCCCGTTTCCTCCTGCATTGGGTGGAAAGGGTGATTTCTAAGACCAGGATAGTTGCACAGGGATTGTACTGAGGTAGCTGAGAAACTTGTGAAGGTAGTTTCTCTTGAAGGAATTTAATTGTATCGTTGCCTTGAAGTCTTGTGCATTTGGATTCCTCACTGGTCCCAGGGATTACCTTATATGCATGCACCAAGCATGACATATTTTGGCCTTTGCAAATAGGGGCTTTATATGTGATGCTGGTCTTAAATTTTCTAGGCCAGAGGAAGAAGTTCCTTTGCAAATCATTTCACTGAGCCTAAATCTCCAATCGGGATCATTCTGCAGCACTTAGATATACAATGGCAACTCACCAGATGTACAGCTGTTTCTCCAATTCCACTTTAAATCTGCAGTATTCCTCAAATAGGAAGCCTTTACACCCCAGATCACAGCCTGAGGTGTGATCCCAGCTTGAAAGAACAAAGCTTACCCGAAGATGCCTTCAGCAAGTGAGCCAGGGGCTTGCAGCTCGCCAGAGTCCAGTCACAACTCAGACTTGTGCAGCTCCGCCAGAATGGGTGCTGGGGCTCTTCTCAGGGCCAGACCCTCTGCTCCCATGGGATGAAGTTGCAGCCTGCAGTGCTGGCAGAGAAGGCCAGCGTGATGGAGACCCAGAGCTCTGCTCGGGGCCATGGTGGCAGAGTTCAGGGCCTTCTCTTGTCCTGAGCAGCAGAGGGCAGTTTTGGCCTGGGGGTTGTGTTCGTCAGTCATTAGTTAAACATAAAGGCACAACTTGGTCATTCATCACATTAGCCCTGACAGACTTATGTCAGGCGTGGGGTGAAATAGGAGCCACCCGATAAACCCCAGGGTGTCTAGATCATAGAATCACAGAATCATAGAATGGTTAGAGTTGGAAGGGACCTTGTGGCATTACAGCGCTTCTCTGCGACGCATATTGTTCCCCGTTGTTTAACCTCAGTCTTAAACTGAGGTTAATTTAAAAGCAAACCGCTTTGCCTTTCAGCTTTGGTATTCTGAAGCACAGCAGCAGTATTGCTTGTGTTTGCACAGCTCGCAGCTTGTAGAGGTGCAGCATCTGTCATGTCTCTCTGATCTCGCGCAGTAGAGGGTAGAAATGCCTGGCTTTTGCAGCCGGAGGGAAGGGGCTTTACCTTTATGCTGCCTTTAGATCTCTGACAACTTACAGTCAAGAAATTGGTGCACAAAACAGAGTTCTTGCACAAGAAAGCAGTAGTGTTTCAGATTTTTGTGTAGGCTGTCTGCTAATAGGGACTAGAGTAATTCATAATGGTACAAAGAAAGTGGCTGTAGTTTATGACTGTATGACCATACTGTTTTAGAATGATATTTCCCTATATTATTATAAGTGTTATGAAAAGTGTTTCACTGTTTTCATCTCCTTACATAAGACTCAACTCTGTCTACAGCATGATTAGTTGTTGCAGGAATGAGAATCTACAAGACAGTGGAAGTGAAATTTAGTATTTCAAATGGTGTTGACAAGTTGGATAAATAATTTGGAAAAGAAAGTATCCAATGAGGCGTAAAGACTCGTGCAAAGTTTAGCACATATATAGGAATAGTTATGAGCACAAATATAAATGTGAGATATAAGTGAGCTTGATATGCCGCAGACCTGAAAAGGGGGATCTTGGACTTAGAGTAGATTGAAAATAGAGCATGACTGGAAATGAAATGCAGGATTGTGCTGTTGTAGAAAAAAGTCAACATGATTGTGGGATATGTAACTGTTCAAGGCTTTAGAAGAGCTATAGTCAGTCTTGGGAGAAAAAAAGAAGGAAAGAAGGAAAGAAAACTCAACCCAAGAGCCTAGAAAATGGGAGCAAATATAGTGAGCTATATCTGAAGCACAGAAGTAGCTGGGAGTATCTAGAGCACAGATATTGAAGTGTGGAGGGCATAAATAGGTCTTCAAATACATAAATGGTAGCCATGAAGGAGAAGGGAATAAATAGTTTGCTGTATGCACTGCAGATGGGAAAAGAAATACTGGATTTATGCTGCAGCTGGAAATGCTCTGGCTGGAAATTAAAATAAACCCTTCTAATGCCGAAGACAGATGAAACTAGAAATACCCCTTGCTTAATAAGAGCATGTTAGACAAAATTCCGCTAGTTATAACATAGGAATACTTGAGCTGGCCTTTCATTAGATGGTCTCTTCCTGCCTTTTCTGCAAATATGTGCTTTCACATGCAAAAGATTGGGGTGAATTAGAAATCACTTTGGATAATGTGACAGCTACATATGTGTTAGCATTGACGGGGGCAGAAAAAACCCTGACTGACTGCACGCTTTGAGTACATATCAATGTAATCCCGGGGTGGCATAAACTCTTGCCTTGGTATGAGTTCTCCTTATGTTATGCAAGTTGACAGTAGCCATCTACCAGGTGGTAGCATCAGTAGATTGCCTTACTCTGTGCCTGATTTATCACAGATTTGTTCCCTGATCTCAGCAGTGGCCACAGCTGACTGAAAGTCAGGAGTTCCCCCATATGTCATTGCACTCTATAAAACAAAAACCAGCAATGGAGTGCTCTAAAAGATGGGGAAAAAAAGGATGTGAAAAGAAATAATGGCATTTTCCTCAGATGCTTCTTTGCTGTGTGTCATCTGTAGGCAAGAGTAAGCTTCACTGAAGCAGTCCTTCCTGGGATGTTGTCTGGAAATTGAGGTAAAGGAGCTTGTATCTTATTTTATGTTATAATTTTCAGGAGTTGGTTAAAGGATATTCTAGGTTTCACTGCTAATTATGATATTACAACAGGTAATATCCATTGCATGGAGTTTTGTTTGGCAAAACAAGGTAGATCACTTGTATATAATTTTGTATAGTTTCACTAAACAATGTCTAAATGTTTTTAAATACATTATTCTGCTGCCAAAATCACTAGTGCTGTAAAAGAAAAGGGTAGAAATACCATCCAGGTACAGTTAATATAGATGAAAAACCTGGGGCTTACTACTAATTGTTGGCTAGGTCAGTCTTCTCCTGGTTGTCCACAGTTTGTTTTATTTAACATGGAAAAGAATCTAGTCAATAGATACAAACAAGATATCTGCTTAACAGTAAAAGAAATACCTTATTTTTATGGTTTAAGAGAATCACTTTTGACAAACACTGTGAGATTCTGCTCTGTCCTACTGAAATTTAATGATGAGAGCTTGCCCCAGAGTGCTGCTTGCATTGCAGGTAAATTAATGGTTGTCAGAGCGTTACTTTTTTTGAGTTACTTTTTTTAAGTGTTGCCCCTTCATCTAGTATTTCTAGCATTTGAGCAGCATCTTCGCTATGCCCTCTCATCTAGACCACATGAAGGGGTTGTCGTAGGCACAAGAGCTCTTAAGGAGAAGCATGGGAGAGCCAGGCTTAGAGCTGGGGCGAGTGTTTGGGAGGAGAAAGGCAAGGCAGCAGAGGCTGCTGTCGGCAGGGGTCACTGCTTTACAGCGCTGAGAGCTGGCAAAGCCTCAGTGATCGGGGTGCAACGCTGTGGAAAGGCACTTTACTAACTCACCTGAAAGGTTCCAACCTTCCGAGGTTGGAAGCAGGTTCTGAGGCAGTGCTGCATTAGGTTATGGGCAAGTGCAGGCTGTTGTGTGCCCTGGGGCCGGGCTCTGCCGTGGCCAGGGATGGCGGGTGTCCAGCTGCTGGCAGGCTGAGGCCAGGGAGAACGTCTGTGTGTCTGTCTGGGGCTGCGTTCCTGCACATGGTGTTGAATGCATGTGCTGGCTCATGGGTTGTCACTTTGCTGAGGTGGGTATCTGGGGTCTCGGGTGCGGGAGGTCGAGCCAGCATCACAGTAGGCTTGGAAACATCACTGCTAGTGTTTCCTCTGTTAACTTGTGAAGCCAAGCAAGAACACTTCTTTTATTTACTTATGTTTTTTAAAAAACTTATGGCCTATGAGACAGAAGCAGGTATGATGTGCATTGTCAGGTGTTAACCCTATCAATATCTCTTTAGGTGCCTTACAAAGGACATTATACCATCTCACTGTCTTGATTGGTTCATTCTGTGAAGTTGCTTGCCACAAAACACCCCTGTGGCCAGGTGCTTTGGCAATTCAGTGCCCTCACCTGTGATGAAAGGTGTCTGGGTCCAGTGGCCCCAGCCCTTCAGAGCCAGGGCTGTTGCCTCTGACCCAAGCTGCTGGTGCAGATTCTAGCTGAGGGCTGCATACATCACTTCAACTTGCTGCAGTGGTTTCAGCTGAGGAGAGCAGCCAGATTAAAATATTACCTTCAAAGTCTTTATCTCCAATGATTCCAACATCCCAGATATCTCTGATAGCATACATGGCCCATGTGACTGACAATAATAGGAAAGTACTATTTTTATGAGGCTCTTCTTAATGTACAGCAATATGGCAGGCCTTCCCAAAACTACTTCAGTGTTTCTTTGTCAGTGCACAGGATGTTTTTCATCACAGACTAAAGTTTTTCCAGAAGCGAAACCACATCAGTTTCTTTCTCTTCTCCCAGAAAAGGGGAAGTGTCTGGTCAGTTGCAATGATAGTACATGGGAGAGGTGGTGCCCTGATGAAATAGATGTATCCTTCCAGGAAGCTTTCTCCAAAGGGAGAATTGCCCTGTGAGCCAGAGGAGAGCTGCCCTGCGTGAGTGCCCATCCCCAGAGAGGGATGGGGAGCTGGGGATTTAGCACGTTCCGGCTTATCACCAGGGGTGGGAATACGTCTGAGAGAATTGTTGTTTTTTAACAACAACTAGTTGTTGTTGTTGATGCTAGTCCCTGCATCCCCTCCTACTGCCCATAGAAGTGAGCAGCATGAAAGCATGAATATAAAGGCATTTCAGAGGAGCTGAGTGCATTTCAAAAGTATCAAAACTAATGGATGTTTGCCTCACATTTCTTTCTTTCCTTCCTCCCTTTCCTTTAACTCCAATTTGGGTTTCCTGCTTCTCCCAAATCCCACTTGCTTAGCTTTGAGGTGAGCTGAGGTCTTCCTAGCTACCTGCATAAACACCTGTGGGAGGGAAGAAACTGGCTAAAGCAGGATGAGAAAACAGTATCTAGGAAATCAGTTTTCAACTGATTTTTTTTCTCTTCCAGATGTGTTAGACATACTGCTGCATGAGCATTTTTAAATATCTTTGTAGACACCCAAGCAAAGGTATAAGTTTCCAGGGACCCTCCTTTGGGCAGCGCAGCAGAAGTCTGGCCCAAAACACCTTTTCCTGCTTTCTAAGACAACCTTCTGCCATTCCTCTCCCAGGTGTGCTGGGGATTTTGTTGCAGACAGAGCTCAAGGTTCCCTCTAGTGGTTTGACACTTTGTGTGCAACCCTGTAATCTAACAGCATAATTTAGGCCTTTTGGAATTTCGGAGCAATCTTTAGCCTTGGCAGCTCTAGGTGATTGCAGATATTCTCCGTTCAGTACAGTACCCAGCTCAGGATTTACCTGGTGGGCTCTGGCTGCAGCTGGCTCCTTCTGCTCTGCCTGCTGTGATGCTGCACCGAGCTCGGGCAGGTACAGGGACATACTGACTACACTGCGAAAGTTAGATATCGATGGTATGGTTAGATTTTTAGCTCTTAAAATAATTTTATGGGTATAAAAAGTGATTCTGTGGGCTCACGGGAGGCAGAAAAGCCCCGATGGGCCATTTTACATAAAGAAGCAATCTCTGGTCTAGGAGGTTTCTAAACTACAGGCTGCAGTAACCTGGGAAAGTATCCGGTGGGCTTCCAGCCTGCCATAGCAAGGATAGTCTTCCAGCTTTGTGGTGTAGTGCCAGGACCCTCCAAATCCTGAGCTCAAATGCTGTAGATAGTCAGCCTTGCAGCTGCAGGAAGGACTGGGGCAGCATGGAGTATGGAGTGGGCTGGATTTCTGCTTCCTACCAGCCTGACCACAACTGGAAAAAACCTCATGGGGCGGCAACCTGTACTGCGAGAGGCTGATTTCCATGCGAGACTCTCTTCCTCGTGGCACGTGGGAGAGGCAGTGAGTTCATGCACTTGCACTTTTTCTCTGGCTGCCTACAAACGAGACCTCTGTACCAACAGGGGAACCCAGAGCCTCACAGAAATTGCTAATAGTGTGCAGCAGAGTTGAATCTGAGCCAAACAAAGAAGCTTTGGCTACCAGTGACTGAAGAGAGTTGTTCTCAAAAGGCCCAGAGAGAAGTGTGGGAACATAACTCCTTCAGACACTTGAAAAGGCAGCTTAGCACTGAAATTAATCACTGTATTGCCAAACAAATAAAAAAGCCTACTTTAAGTCTGGAAGTCCCATCTGGAGAATATTTACTAAACCTTCTGGTTCATGTGAACATCTTAGAATCAGGAGTTGAAGAAAATAAAGCAGTTCATAGAAGAAAAAGATACACAGTAAACTACCCATGTAAACTTCTCTGCTCAGAAATATTAGTCATGGGGAATTCCTAATTTCTCTAGTTTTACAAGCCTAATGCATCAGGAACTAAATTTATGCAGAAGTTTTTGGTTTTCCCTCTTCCATGCTGCAGCCACGGCCATTTCTCCATTGCCGTGTCTCCTAGATGCTTACTTGCTTTCAGTTCCCCTTAAATCCTTTATGTCACACTGCTACTTTTTGCCAACAGCACAGGGAAGAAAGCAGAAAAAGGGAGTATTTTCTCTCTACACTGACTAATGTGTTATTTAATTTTCAACTGGATAGTGAGGGTTGTTTTCACAATGTTCCTTCTCAAATCAGGATTTTAGAAATGATAGAGGATTACTCATGGAGACTTTTTCTTTAGCTGTTGTCTTATTGTCTTAAAATGAATCTTCAAAATATTTTCTTCTTCCTTTTTTTTTTTTTTTTTTTTTTGCGACAGCTTTCTGGTTGACTCACCTTCCCTAAGCTACTGACATGTAGGGTTTGTTGCTCGTGTGGGTCATTTATTGAATCAGATCTGTTAGAAATCATTTAACATTTAACATCAACAGCTTTGTTGATCAGAAACAAGCTACTCTTGCACAAGGTGGAGAAGCAAAAGGTCATATGAGGAAGGCAAAAGATGGTTCCTCCTGCATTTTGTAGGTTGGTGCCAAGTTGTCTATGGAGCTTTGTAATAAAATGAGTGTCATGGTCTGACCCCAGCTGGCTGCTAAGCACCATGCAGCTGCTCACTCACTGCCCCCACGGTGGGATGGGGCAGAGAATCAGAAGGGTAAAAGTGAGAAAACTCATAGGCTGAGGTAAAGACAGTTTAAGTAAAGCAAAACCTGTGAATGCAAGCAAAGCAAAACAAGGAATTAATTCACTGCTTCCCATCGGCAGGCAGTTGTTCAGCCGTCAGGGCCCTGTCACACTTACTGGTCACTTGGGAAGACAAACACCGTAACTCTGAACGTTCCCCCCTTCCTCCTTCCCCCAGCTTTATATACTGAGCATAACGTCATATAGCATGGAATATCTCTTTGGTCAGCTGGGGTCAGCTGTCCTGGCTGTGTCTCCTCCCAACTTCTTGTGCACTTCCAGCCTGCTCGCTGGCAGGACGGTGTGAGGAGCAGAAAAGGCCTTTACTGCTCAGCAACAACCAAAAACATCAGTGTGTTATCAACATCATTGCTATCCCTAATCCAAAACACAGCACCCCACCAGCTTCCAGCAAGAAAGTCAACTCTATCCCAGCTGAAAACACGACAGTGGGTCAGTGAGGGATGCTGGTGCAGAGGGGGAAGGTCCTGGACCTCAGGGCTCTCTCCTACTGGTCTTGTCGTTCCTGCACAGATGGGTTGGAGGAGCAGACCTTGAATAATCATTGTTCCATTTGGGGAAGAGCATTGCTGATTGGGGTCTATTAGCCGCTCACCTTCATCTCTTGGTGGTCTTTCTTCTCTTCAGTCATGGGCTGTTTTGTTAAGCTGTGGCAGTGAAGGAGCTTTATTGAGCAGCAAGACCACAGTCTGATTTCCCAGACCCAGCTGTCCCAGTGCCTGCTTGGACTAAGCGTGACTAACGGTCTCACAAAATTATACTGGCCCTGTGTTGGCATCTCCTGGGAGTGGTTAGACTGCCTTTGCTGTCATTGGAAAGGTGGGTGAGGTTGCACTAGAACTAGCAGTAAGTGTTGCTTTTAGAGAAAGCAATATGTTTTAATGAAACTAAGGCTCCCTGCCACCTGCATCAGCATGGCTTATAAACGTGTTTAACAACAAGAGGGCAAACCTGAGGAAAAGCTCTGGTACCTACTGCTCTTATCTGTGAATTCACCTTGCTGATAAGAGGAAGTGTATGTTTTTAACTTGCGTGCATTTCCCCAAAAGTATTGCTGTTTGCCAAACCTGCTGCTTATCCTTCATTATGTCCCTGCCTCACAGCAATGCCTCAATCTACAGCATCAGTGGTGGCTGGGCAGCAAAAGGTGCTGCAGAAAGGAATGGGCTTGCGCAGCTCAGCACTTCACAAGTTCACAGTTAACAAAATTGTCCTCATGCTGTGGTTCCAGCTTCTGCCCTGGAGTAAATTCATTGTGATGATTCAGGGTCTCAGTGTGCTCACACTTCCAATGTGCATTTGACAGGTGGGGTGGCAGGTATGCAGGGGAGCCAGGCCTTATGGAAATATCCCTGACTTTGGTGGTCATTTTTTGTGATAAACATCTTGGCATCTTGGCTTTAGATAAAGGATGTTTTTTCTTACAAAAGGGAAGGAAAAGGAGTGCGAGTGAGACAGTGCCAAAGAGGCAGATAAGGGCCAGGTACTTCTTGCAGAAAGATTGTTGTTGTTGTTGTTTTTTGTGTGTGCGTGTGTTTGTTTGTTTGCTTGTTTTAGGGTTGTTTTTTTTTTTTGCTTTCTATCAGCTATTTTTACTGTAGTTGGTAAGACATCAAAAAACTCCCTGGACAAGGATGACTGGCCCATACTGGGGCTGGATGCTCAGCACCGGTCAGGATAACTCTGAGTGGCAGCAAACAGCTCTGGCCACCAGAATGTGCCCCTATGACTGCCGGAAAGGCTGAGCTGCTTCTGGGGTTGTTTACAGGAGAAGATGACAAAAAAAGGGGGAGAAAAAAAAAAAAGCCACCCCAAGATCTGGAAAGGATGAGTCTAAATGGCTGATGGAAAAAGTTGTGTGTTTTCTAAGTCACAACTCTTCCCTCCCCATATGGTGGTCACATCCCTGCACACCCAAGAATTGCTCCCCTTAGTCACCTATTCTATAGCTGGTAGATTGGTTAGTTTGCTTGTTGTTGAGGTTTTTTGGTTTTGTATGTTGTTTTGGGGTTGGTTTGTTTGTTTGGGTTTTTTCTATTTTTTTTCTTTCTTTCTGTTTTCCTTGCATTTATGGAAATTCTTGTGGTGCACGTGCTTCCTTACTGAGAACTGTGCTGGGTACCCTCAGGCTGGGTTGGGGATATCACAGGGCTTCTGGAAAAAGCTTGCCCTGCAGGCATGGGACCTTCCCCAGCCCTGGTAGCCTGTCCTCTGTTCTCACTGCCGCACCCTGGTCATGTCCAGCCTTTCTAAGGGCAGGCGAAACTCCTTGGCAGGGGAGGCCGGGTGGTTTTGCTGAGCAGCTGGATCCTGTGTGGCCATTCACAGGCAGGCTGTCTCAACTTGTGGCATATTGCAGTGACGTCAGACAGAGACTTCGGGTGATCCTGCCAAGCACTGGCTTTTGCTGAGGACGGAGCCACCTAAGGAAGGAAAGTCTCTGAAAGGTAAAAAGGAAACAGAGCAGTGCAGCACAGTTCACTCTCTGAAAAGGGTAATTGCTAATACAGCAATTTCTAAAGCTAGATTTTCATGGGGGTCTTGTACCCCCATTTCTTTCCTCTGTCACAGCAGTATAAGGCATAAAGACAGTTTCCAGTTGCAGCAGGATCCTGGGACAGGCTGGGCATGGGCAGTAGCGCTGAGGTGGGGGATTCCCATGCCAGAGAGTCTGGAGGAGGAAAGGAAAGGCACACCTCCCGGAGCCAAGGGAGGGCTTTTCTTGAATCATGGATGGGCCTGGAAGACTTCCCTGCCCATCTCTCCATGGAGGAGAGGCTTGTGGGATGCCTCCAGTGCAGATCCAGGTACAAACCAAGCTGGGGAAGAGAACAAGCCAGTCCCTGCCCTGGGGACAGGGCTTGCAAACCAACACCATCAGTGGCAAAAGTGATGGAGCAGAGAAGGGCTGTTTTGTTGCTGTTGTGTGCGCAGTGCCAGGAAGCTGCCAGTCCCTGTTGGTTTTCTGACACTGGCAGAAACCTTCATGCCATCGAGGCATTCACCAGCACTAAAGGGGAGGTTTAAAGTGCATGAAAAGAAGTTCTTGTGACTTCTCTATTCTGTATGTGCCAAATGACATGCTGTGCCTTTGTACACCTGGCAATTGAAGAAACTTGGCCAAGCACAGGAGTGACACACACTCTTCAGCATCTGGCTTATGCAGCCCTATCTGAAAGAAGAGCAGTTCCTTCTTTGGTGACTTTTACCAAAAAAATAAAAATTCTAAGGATGCTGCCTGGTTAGGATCCCTGTCCCAGGGAGGCAGGTGGTGGGATCCACTTCTCTTTCACTGGGAGAAGGCAGTGGGTGTCCAGGGAGGTGGGTGCTGGGGTGGCCCTGCCCTGGGCAGCCTAGTGGGAGGTGGGCAACTAGATGCAGGGGAGTGCATTGCCTCCACAGGAACTCTTTGGCTGGGCTTCTATTTCCTAGATTGTGCTTTACCTCACGGGGAAGTTGGTCAAGCACCTGCCTCTACTGAGCCCTCCCTGCTGGGACTGAAACAGCTCTAAGGTCCTTGATGTGAGAAGTGAGAAGAGAAGAATCTTAAAAAACAAAACAAAACAAAAAACCCAACCAAAACATGCATACCTGGAGCAGTGCTGTTTTATTTGAGCTCCTCTGTCCCTTCTTCCAGAGCTGGAACTGCTGCAGACTACTATTCCTCCAGGAGGCAGGAGGTGAGATCCCACCATGGTGCTCTCTGCCTACTGAAAATATCACCTGCTATTCCCAAAGGGACAAAACCCACCATTTGGGTCCAGCCAGCTGGTAAAAGAAAAATTCACAGTATGTTATTTAAGTCAGATATATCTTTTATTGTTGCACAGTTTATTGCATCTTTGAAATTTTTCAAAGTTCTGTTTCTTTAAAAAAAAAATAGAAGCCAAACCCCACCCCCTCTCTAAAACTGCTAAACTAATGTGAATATAGCTGTGTCACTTGAGATGAAAATGTTTAACCACAGTGGCAGATAGCAAAGATCCCAGTGATGGCAAAGGGCCACGGCTGCCTGGGCGCTCCTGCCAGGCACAGAGCTTGTTCTGCCCCCCCAGGCCTGGGCACAGGGTGGCACTGCAGGTGACAGGGGGCTGCCTGGCAGCGAGGACTGGGATACAGCCCCTAAGGACATGTTAAATGCCACTCAAGTCTGATACAGCTGGTGCCCAGAACATGAAAGGAAACAGCCTTGAAGTAGTAAGATAAAGGGCTTAATTCTTCGTGATTACCCAGTTGCCATTGGGAGAGTAGATAGGTCTTGAACATCAGATGCATTCTTCCATTCACCAGAATAATAGCAAGGAAAGGAAGTGAGCAGCAGTAAAAGATCTAATTTACCATTAAATTATAGCTTAAACAATAATCTCTTCCTTCCTGCCCCATGATCCCTCCTGACCACCTTCTGCCTGAGCTGCCCTGCCTTGCCCGTGGTGGCTGGTGAGCAGTTGTCCGTTGCTGCTTCTCTGCTGTGAAACCCGATTAGATTATGCAGTCCCCTTCCTTCCACCACCCAGGGCTCTTCTCAGAAGAAATTATTTAATAACCTTTGTGACAGGCGGAAGTATAAGTGTGTTAGCTTAAGTAGATCATGAAACAGCTGCGGCAATGCAGAGGAGCTGTGTGACCCGTGTGGGGTGTGCATGATGGTGTCGTGCCCTTCTGAAGTGTGACATCTTGGTGGTGGAGACATGATGCAGAGTCTCTCTGCTGGGGCACTGAGAAAAGCTGGTCCTTCAGTCCCTGGTCGGTGAAACGTGACTTTTGCTGGAAACATGGTGTTTCTGCAGCCCATTTTTATACAGCAACATAGGACAAGGGTTAAACAAGTGACTGTGTGCTGTGGCACCCACCAAGAGCAATAGACCTAGAGACTTGCTGTTGCAATTTTGAGGCTTGTAGAAGTCAGTTGAAATACCTTTGCCAATTTTTTATTGAATCAAAGCAGGGAGCCTGGCTTGAAAGCTACAGGCCAGAAAGGTAGAAGTATGAACTGTTCATCTTGGTAGAAAAATGTCAGCAGACAGAAGTGAAACAGGAGTTTTGAAGTTAGTAAAGCTGTTGGCAGACTGCTGCTGGGGTTTCTGATGGACAGGGTTGCAGATGCTGCAGTCTTTTAGCACCTTTAAGGATGAGGAATGCATGGTGTCAGACACTGACCCCAGCTGATACCTGTGGTCCCCACACGGGACAACTCATCCCATTGGAGCGACCCGGTGACATTTCTGAGCCTTCATTCAGAAACTGAGAGATGTAGGAATGCTTCTATCTCAAACTAACGACAATGAGCCACCTTGATTTTCAGTTCCCCAGAAGTGCTCTCTTTCTGTCTTCGATCGCAGCATCTTTGAAGTATGTCACAGTTTTTTGGTGACAGGTTTCACACTTTCCCCCCACACCTGACATTGAGCTGAACTCTCATTTTTCGTTAGCTGCCCTGGTTCAGTACTTGGCGGCAACAATGCGACAGCAACAGCAAATGGAAAGCCCCCAGCAAGAAAACTGGTGTGAGACATTACCAGACTTCTGTGAGCAACAACATGAAAGTTAGAGGGAGGTTTGGATGTGTTCCTACGCTCTGTGTGTGTGTGTCCCACATGTGCAGCCACCCCCAGCGCACTGCAGCAGCTGCACTCCTGCTTTCAAGTGATGTGGTTTTGTAACAACTGCATTTAGTGCTTGTGAAGGGTATCAAACTGGCTGTGTCCAGCTCTGTCAACAGTTCATAGAATTAGAATTAATATAATGTCGGAGACATCAGTGCAAGATGTTTGTGCCTACCTGTGTCCTGCAGCTGCTGGGAGTGCATTGTGGCCTGATGAATGGGGTGGTGGGAGACACCTGCCTCAGCCAGCCTGCAAGCTGTACGTTCCAGCCCTCCCCAACTGTACCTTCATCACTTGGAAAGCATGAAGTTGATGTTGTCCAGACTTGGCTCCAGAGAAATCTGGGAAGTCTGAAAGACAGTGAGCATCCTATGCTAAGAAGGTTAAGTTGCACATATTCGAAAGCTTGGTGGATGTGATGAGATAGCTAGGTTTTTGAAGCAAGATCAAAGCTAACCAGGCAAGGCCTGCTCCACCTGGATATTATGGTCTGTCTGTGTGTGGGGTGGGGGCTGCCTGCCTTCCAGGCAGTGGTGAAAGAATCAGTATCTTATTGGCAATTGCTCAGATCCCCCTTGTCTCCCAGAGGTTGCTGAGCCCACGAGAAATGTCTATTACTATAGATTGCTGCTGCCTCCTCACTGCTTAATTCATCCCTTAGCTCTTCCCTGTATGGTGTGGGAGAGCTTGGCCAGATGGGTTATGAATTTAGAGGACACTCCTACTAAATCAGCCCAAAAGCTCCAGGTAGAAAAAGCAAAACAAAAGTGGGTAAACAGAACAACATCATTCAGTTTTCTAGCTGGGGAGCCTTGAGGGAGTTTCTTGGTCCTTGTGCCACATATTTCAGCCCCAGCCCATCTGAATCCCAGACTGCCCTGTACTCGGACAGACTCTGCTCTAATGGTGAAGAACAGAGCTTTTGGTCCTATGTCAAAAGGATAGTTTATCCCATCTCTGTTCTCAGAGTAAAACATGCTCTCCTGCCCCTTTGTCCTCACTAACCTGCTGCTCCTGAGCAGTCATTAGGAGCAATGGTGGTCCCGCTCAGAGCTGCTGTGGAGTCTGGCTGTGGCAGTAAGGACCATACCTGTATTCCCTGCCCAGCACCATCCTGCACTGGCACATCCTCCATAGCCCCTCTGAGGCTCCCTCCCTCTCCAAACCTCATTAAGCACCTGAACTGTACAGAGGCTTTGGTGTGAAATTTCTGTGGTGAGGAAGTTTTGCCGTCTTTGGCCAGGTGTTCATGGTATGTAGTTCTGGGCGAATGGCTGCTAGAGGAAGGGGCGTTGCTCGGAGCAAGACAGCTTAGCAGATTCTGTTCGGAAATGCTTTGTTTGTAGGCAGCTTTGTATCTCCTCCACCCATTTTATTAGCGGTTACTGCAGAAGTATTTTTTTCCTGCACATCTAAAATAGCAGTTTGGTTTGTGCAGAGCTTTCGTCTCATGTTGGTGAGACTGGAGGTGTAGATAAGGCACACTGGCTTCAGGTAGTCTCTCAAATCACTGTGCTCTCAGCACACAAATCCCAGACCGGGGAAGAAATCTTAAAGGACTGTTTAGCCTTATTGGGGAACCGTCCATCAAATTGAAGTGCGTATTTAACTAGAGCGGTGCAGGAGACCCGTCAGCACATAGGGCTGGCGAGGGAAAAGTCTGAGCCCTGCTGCACTGGGCTGAGCAGTGAAAAATCACTTCCAGGGCCGTGCCACACCTTGGGCTGAGCCGGGAGGAGACACCCATCTCTGCATGCACAGCGCCATTTGTTGCTGCTTTGATCTTTTCAAAGAAAATGTAGGGATAGAAAAGAGGAGCTCTTTAAAAGGTCTTTTTTTGCAACCAGACCCTCTCCTAATTCCCTTTCCCCATTGTGCAGTGAGGGAAGGCGAGATGCTGCTTTGAGATTTTGATGATGACAAAGCAGATATTCCCATTTCTACCTGAGTTTCTGGAAAGTGTGGTGAGAAGCCTACATCCCCTCAGGAAACTGTCAGGGCTTTGCTACTGTCCTGTGCAGGTCATGTGGGCTCTGCTGGGCAGCAGCACAGCCACTGCCCAGGTGGATGGAGGGCTCTGTTCAATGATTGCATGCAGAAGGATCTCTCCTTGAGGGATTTTCTCCTTTTGGCATGTGTCTTGAGCTGGAGGAATGCAAAGGCCAAGCTGGGCGTGCGGGCTGTAAGGCTGCTTAGGTGGTGGCAGGATTTGGCCCAGCACAGGCAGGCGGATAGAAGCCCAGACTGGGGTTGGGAGGTGCAAGTGGTAGTGCGTGCCTGGTATGTTCCATCCAGGGTCATGTGGCCTGGGGCTAATTAGCGGTTTTGCCTACTTAGCTGTTTGTGGGTAAGTGTGTCGCAGGGTAGCATGCACTGCTCTGCCTTTGAAAAGCCCAGACTCTGTTGCAGCTCATACCCACTGCCCCTTGCTTGGACAGTGGGGAGATGAGCTGCCCCTCTTGGGGACAGGCAACAGAGCAGGTCCTGTACAACCCCTTCTCCCACCTTTTCCATTTAACTCATTAAGAGACTGAGCTCTGTGCCAGTGACACAACTTTATTAATGTTGGTTTCTTTGAAACAGTTTGCTGCCATTTTCTTTAGACAGTCCTTTACATTATAAGGTTGAATAGACCCCTAATACAGAGTTCTTAATCCCACTTCCCCACCCCAACTCTTTGGATAGTACTTTTAATGCCATTTGACTCAAATTCTTTTGATGTAAAGTTTTTCCCCAGTACGAGAAATTGCAATTTCTTCTGACCTTGTATTACAATTGATGATCATTTTATAGCTGTTATGTAGTATGAATGGTGCTGTAAAGATGTCTAAAGCAGACTAAATCTGCCTCTCTTGCTATGATTGTACATTATTACCACCTAAAATATAAGATGTGACATAAAAATACCCTTATTTCTTTTTCTGCAGTGGTTTCACTTTGACTTCTTTTTTTTTCTTTTTTGATATTTGGAATAACCTCTGTTTCTTTGTCACAGCTACAGCTGCATAAAAACTGACCCAAGGCCCGGGTGAGGGACAAAAAAAACCCAAACCCTTTTACCACTGGCTGTACTTGTTTTGGGTTTTCTGGGAAAATGAAAGACTGTTTTTGCAGGGGAAAGCTATAATTTTTCTGCAATTTGCATAAGGCAGATAATTATCAGTGGCAACCTAGATCATTACATCAGGATCTGGATGGCTGTGGTTGTCTAATTTTCATGTGTCTCAATCCTTCCCATTAGCAGAAAGTCCCTCCATTTCATTCACAAAAAAAGAAATGGTGAAAGCCTGCAACTGAGTCCCAGTTTAACTTGAACATAGCAAGTATAAAATGTGTGCTGCATGTGTTTTGCACTAGTATGTTATGTGTGGGAGCTGAACTTCAACTTCTTCACTGGTCTCAGATTTGGACTTTGCTAGCTTGGGAGATGCTTCCTTAAATTCCTTGTTGACGAAGTAGTAACAAATAGCATCCAGGCAGCAGTTTGTGTTGGCAAGGACTGAGGCGAGGTGAACAAAATTATTAACACTCTGTATTGCAGAGCAGTTGGAGCTGATGGAGTCCATTATAAAGCGAAGGAGGTGCCCAAGGTAAAGAGGTAAAAAGCATATGATGAACACAGCCATGTTTGCAGACACAATGTAGACGGCCTTCCTGATTAACTTTTTGTCGTGACACTTCTCATTCTTCTTTCTCATGAGTTCTGCAATGACTTGTATGGAGCAATAGCTCAAGATGATCAGTGGTATGAAAAACCCTATGATAATAGCACACAGTGTGATAACTGAGGGCTTAACGGAAGATTTTTCAAAGCAAAGTTCATTTTGACCTCGGTCCTCTAATCTTTTAATGAGGGACATCACACAGATGATGACTATCCAAAGAAGTCCAGAGGCAAAAGCTGCCTTCAGTGGCGACCTCAGCACCTTGGCTTTCAAAGGGTACTTGATTGCAAGGTACCTGTCAACTGCTACGACAGTGATGATACCGATGCTCATTAAGCGGTTTATGAAATAGCCGCCTTCCAGAACCAGGCACCAACTATCTATCTTCAGCTGATGGAACTGGGAGAAAGTTTTAAAAGGCAAAGTAAAGAGCAGGAAGCAGTCAGCCACAGCCAAGTTGACCATGTATACTCTGGTTTCTGTCCATTTGCCGAGTTTGCAGCAGAACACCCACAGCGCCAACACGTTCAGTAAAATGCCCAAAAGCAAAACTGGGATGTAAAAACACAGCTGGACAAGTGGAAAGCTTTCATAGGCTGTGATATTGCAGCTGCTGAGGTTCATTTTGGGGTTACTAAGAGGCGCAGTTCCTGCAAAAGCAGATTAAACCTTTTAGAATCTGGAGTCTTGACCCAATCGATAATTAATTCAGATAGTTTAGTGCTTTACCAACAGTGAAAACCAGACCGTAGAGATGACTCTGCAGAGCAGAGCTGACTGTAGGGTATCTAGTGGGACGAGGAGGGTGCAGGACATGAGCCTGATCAGTTGTGGAGGAGAGAAAAGCGCAGGTTCTCGCTGGGTCCGTTGCGGGGAAGGCTGCTCGCAGAGGGCAGCAGCGGAAAATGCTTGGCCCTCTGTTGTAGGCCAGATTCAGACCAGGCAGCAGCAGGTATCCCACTAGCAGTTATGTGAGCTGTTACAACCATCTGATAATGGAAAGGGAATGCCTAAACCCAGCTCTCATCACTTTCCATATAGTGGCGCACAGGAGAAGCGGCCAGCATCCTCACAGCTCAAAATGCTCTGGCAGATGTGCTGCAAAAGGACAGCTGTCCTCTCCTTCAGTCCTAAGCTGTCTCTGCAACACTTCCCATTAGTGATTAGAGTAATTATTAGTACATCTCTCATTAGTTTTAGCTGCCATTGAATCCTGTATTCAGTTGGCAGCATTTAGTGCTCTGCAGCAGGAGTCATAGTACAGGGGTCTGTATGCTGCCTTTCAAGGATCATGAAAAGTTGGTCTTCGTCTCAGAAGCATTAGAGCAATCTGCCACAATTCCAAGACAAAAAGACCCCACCAATGCCATGGTGAGAAATGTGATCAGCAGCCATGTGAAATAGAGAGATGAGCTGTATCTGGTCTAGTGGCTGGTTTTATCACCCTGGTTCTAAGGGCAATATTGCTGTTTTCCCTTCTGCTTTGGAGGGGTTAATGCAGGAGTATATTCCAGGTGCAGCTGTTCATGGACAGAAAAGACCTGGGAAGTCTGAGATTTCTTTGGATTTTCCCTGCAAGGGGAACAAGGCTCTGTGGGTTCAGGTTCCCAGCATCTTGAGGAAGCAAACCATAGGGCAGTGCTGCAGCATCTACGTGCTAGCAGGTCTTTGCTAGCTTTGAAAATCATGCTGCTGAGGAACAATGCCAGGAGACCTCTTCAGAGGTGAGGGAATGTGCTACAGCCAATACCCGCAGCAGCTGTGTGCTTTGGACATGAGGAATGAATTATGAGACCAGAATATATGAGAGCAGATTATAGCAGAAACCAGGAAGATCTAGCAAAGGTTGAGACAGCCCTTAAGCATCCAAAACATGTCTAATGTGGCCAGTATCCAAATGAGCCTTTGAAAATACACAGGCTCTAGCCCTCTTAGTTTCTCTACCACCATTTTGGTGTCCCACTATGGCTGGGGAAAGGCAGTGCCTTGCAGAGCTCAAATAACCAGGTCAGCAAATATCCAGGAGGAATTACCTGCTTGCTTGCCGTCCTCGGGGAGAGTAAATGTTCCTTCAGACCAGCTGCAGTGCTGTACGTAGTTGCGATGAGCCCTCCTAGCGCTGCTCCTTTCATGTGCCCAGCAAGGCGTCCTGTGATGACCATTTGCTGGTGGCACCAGCAATGCTGGTGGAGAAAGCACCCCCACCCCTTCTCAATGCGTTTCCCCAGGGTTGAGCTTCCTCTGTCGCCACTGGCATGGCTCATAACACCCCCTGTTGACTGAGAAGCCTGTAATAGCCCTGCAACGAGGTGAAATGCTTGTCTGCCACGTGGCCCTGCAGCAGTCCCTCCGGCGATGGAATGGCTTTGGGTTTTTCCTTTGACTTACTTTCCAGTGCCTGACGTCTCGCAGGGTGATGCCCACAGGCCTTCCTCACCCAATAGGAAGTGCACATTGCTTGGAGTGGACTTTGGAGGTCTTCTCTCTGCCTTCTAGACTGCCACTCCTGCTGGGGCTGGGACAGGGACTGCCGCCTGCTGTCACACTGCTGAGCCCCAGGACAGAGCAGTCCCAGCTGGCCCCCAGACCCATTCACAGAGCTGTTGGAGAGGTGAGGGCTGTGGTTTGCAGACAGTTTTGTAATTATTATAACTGGGTTTCACTCTGAATCACGATAATGCTCTTGTCCTCCATAGTTCTCATCAGCCAGCAGTTCTGAGAAAACGTGGCACCGTGACCTTGTGACCTGCTGACTTTGTGACTGCTCTGCAGTTGCAGCTGTCTGCTGGCCAGGGTCTCCTCCTTGGCTTTCCATTGCAACCCAGTTACAAGAACAGCTCAGACAAGTTGATCAACAAGCTCAAAGGTCCCACTGTTAGTACCTTGAATTGCTGTCTTGGTCAATCACATTTCCCCTTCCCATTTTCCAGGTCATCTTGGAGCAGCTTCAGGATTATTTCTGCATTGTCTGCACATTACAAACCAGCCTTTGAGATTAATTCCTTGCCAGTGTATGTATAGTCAGTATAAAGCTTAGCTTAAATACTTCTCCTGAGTTTCCAGGGGCTGCTTTTGCCTTTCTTGTGGATGCTTCTTGGTGGATGCTTATAAGTAGTTACTGACATATTAGTACACCCAGCTTGTTGATCTCCAACTGCCATCATTTTCATGTCATGGTCCTTGTTAGTACTTTAGTTTTCAAAGTCATCCAGCTCCTGGGTTGTGATAGTTTCACCAGTGTATAGAAAACACTTCACTTTGTATCATCCTCAAGTGTTGTCCACTCACTCCTATTGTCTATGTCAAGGCAATCACTACTGGTATTCACCGTAAACAGTCAAAATCAAGCCTGGAGGGAACTCAGCTCATAGCATCTCTCAGTGTGATGCTTCCCATCCACAGCTTGGTGCTCTCATCGCTAGACGAGGGCAGCTATGTCTCCCATCAGCCTGGTGGGGCTTCAAGGGTGGGACAAACCGTGTCACCAGGCACAAAGCAACTGGCTGCGATCAGCCGGTTCACCAGGATACGTCAGAGCAACTCAACACCAGCTATCAGTAGGCAAAGCTATGATGAGGTATTATCTGTGGAGAACTTACATGTCTCCTGGTGTGGCACTCAGGTCCCTGTCTGATTCCTGGACACCAGTGGGTCACGATCCTCATGCTTCTCTTATCTCCACCTCGGCTCCCGGTCAGCCACTCTCTAGGTTCTTGCAGCTGCTTATGGCTCGCTTCTTCCATCTAGTCACAGGTTTTATCACATCTGCCATGGACCAGTAATGCTCACTGGGTATTTTCCCCTGCCTCTGCAGTTCTCAGCTTGTCTCATTGCTGTGAGTGCTGTCACCACGTGGAGCAGTGTGGGTGACACTTGTGCTGTTTTCTCACTTCCTTGCTGGCAGATCTCCGGCAGAGTAGTTGGGGGGCCTATGGCACCTCTGAGTACTAGCGCCTGTACAAAGTGTGTTACTGTTCACAATGTACTTCAAAGGACCTTTTACTGACACCGGTGTCTACCACACCTTGGCTAGAAAAGTGATTTTCTTAATGAAAGAAACCAGTGAGGCAAAATACTCCTGTAAGGTGAAGCACCACTTAACTATTGCCTTTCTGTTTGTTCCCTCCCATTTAATGTTATTCAGACATGTTCTGAAACTGGACATTTTTCAGATTTGAGCATAGTAGAGCTGCTACTGGTCAGAACCTTCCCCTTCTTCCTCCATCCTAGAGAAGGGACTGTGTTTGGTGGTCTCTGCCCCGATCCTATTTTGGCTGACATATTTAAAAGCCTGGTTGCTGATATGAGATTTCACATGTCAATTCCTTTAAAATTCTGGACTTCTCAGGCTCCTCGTCCTTACTGAAAGCTGTGATAAAGTAATCAGATAGTTTTCAGGACATACCTGGAAAATTTTGTTGTTTTTATCAGCAGAAGTGCTAGATAATCTCACTTCTTTGCTTGTACGTTGTAGGTAGCTTTTTATATCTAAGGGAAGAATTTGCTAAGACCCATTTGATCTTTACACTTCTTTATCTCTAAGACTTATTTCTGTTTTGTGCAATCATTTTTCCTTCCCTTGTAAGCTCTGCCTGATGTCCTGCTTGAGTTTGTTTCCCAGCCAAAGAAAGCCCTTCTTATGAGGTTTTCCTGTGCTCTGGGTGCAGATTGCTAATAGACAGGACAGCTCAGATTTGATGGGCTCCTGCCTCCTTTCCCTGCCAGGGAAGATCACGGTCTCCTGTGCCTCCCAGAGAATATGCCCTGCTGGCTGCAGCCACTGGCACATCACAGCGGGCCAGGGCCTCTGGCAAGGTAAGAGAGGTACCAGTACCCCCTCCACATGTGTGAAGGGGACAAGGGACACTGTGCTACCCTGTGGCATTTGGGTTCTGCAGTGCCTCTGCCCTGTGTGGTTTTTTTCTCTGGCTTTCTCATGGGAGGACAGATGTTGCAACAGCAGATCCTGACCAAAACAGAACTACAGGGTTGGGAGCAGAATGTGTCACTCTTATTTTTAGGATGGAAAGCCTGTGAAATGGCAGTGTTAGGCTAACTGCAGCAACCTCACACATGTGGCTGTTGAGACTGTCTCCCCTTTCCCCTTCCTTAGCCACTGCACAGGAACTGAGCCACACCAGATAACACGCTCACAGGGCTCTCTGTACTGTAGCCCTCGCTGTACTCCCACAGAATCAACACCAAAGGGATCAGCCGTGTGACTCTGTGCAAACATATCAGGGAGGGCATGGCAAAGCCTGTGCTTCCCAGCTCCCTACAGCTGCTTCGGTGCTTGTGGAGTCCCCTGGAGACTGCTGGGCCATGCTCACAGTTGGAACAACTGTACTGAGAAACCAAAACCCCAGAGAAACCTCTAAATCTGAAAGCAGCACCTGACTTGCTAAAATGCATAACTCCCTGATGTGTCCTTCAGCCCCCGGAGAGAGGAGTGCTGCTGGGGCCCAAACTTCTGGTGAGAACTCAGATTTCGGGCCTGTCCAAATGCCACCAAACAACAAAATACTATTTTATACCAGGCCCGGCCTTCCCTGCTTAGAAGGGCCAAAAATGCTAAATGTGATGGCTACTCATTTAGAAACAAGATTCTGAATTACTTTGTAGGCTTGTCCTTGCATTATCATTTCTCTGAAGCCTAAATTTTGACTGCAGTATCAAATTGCTCATTTAAAGTTTAAGCCATTGTTAGCATCTTTTTCTTTTAAGGGTTAGAGAGATTATACCTTGCTGAAATGTTAGCAGAATGCAGTGGTCCAGCCCTGCTTGTTGGAGCTGCTGTGGCTGCTGCTCCCCACTATTATTAGCCAGCCTCTTGTGCTAGGAAATGGGAAAGATTTGTGGATAACCATGTCAGTGTCATCGATTGCTATTCCAGTGCTGTATGATGGCTGGTAGTTTGTTCTAGCCCAAGTGCTGATAACTCATCTGCTTCATTTACTGTGAGCGCTCAGAGAGCTGAGGTTTTGTTCAGACTGAAGAGAGGTGTCAGAAATCCGTCATAAACGTCATTATAACTTGACGTATGAACCGGTCACTAATTTTTTTTTGTCCAAGGTAGTACATACGTCTTCAGGTAATCAGAAAGTTCATTGTTCACCTTTGGGTTACACTATAAATATCCTGTTGTAAGGCAGATCTTATATCATGGTAACTAAGTCTTCTCTCACAACCTCCAGCACAAGTTTAGCATTCATAATAGAGGACTCTGATGTATAATGGTAATAAATAAATATGCATTTATTAATTTATAGATATGTTACTAAGAGAGAGCTTTATTTCCACTTGCAAAAGAATGTTTCCTTTTTTGTTGCATTCAATATAAACGCCAAAAAATTACTTAATGTTGACAGCAGTTGTGAAGTCAACAAATTTCCACTTTACAATAAGAAAAAGGAACACTTTGTTTTTTAAATTTAGAACATGAATGGTGGGAGACCTCAGTTTGCTTCCTACAAGAAAATAACATTCACTTCATCCAGCTCTATATGCATTAAGCTTGGCTATGTTTAGGAAAGCCAACTGTAAATTCTTTAGCGCAGCTGTTGTACTGGTTTTGGCACTGACAGGATGTAAGCGAGTGGCTGAGCGGTGCTTAGCTGCTGGCTAGGGTGAAACCATGGCAGCTGTTTAGTTCAGTAGAGTGCCTTGTCTGTGATCCTTCCTTGATTGAAAAACTATAGGCTTGGCTAAGAAGAAAGAGATCTGAAATTATTTGGTTACTAAACAGTAGTAAATGGCATCTCAACAGCAGTTAGTATTTGCTATGCTATGAGGCCTATAAATGAGGCCACATGCACAAAAGCATTACTGTTTTGTATTTCAGAGTAGACAACGTAATTGCGGCTCATTTTAAATTGGACAAGCTGCCTCGTGTTAACAGGGAGAAAACATGAATATGACTGGGTTTGCCAAAAAAGTCAGTTGTTCCCTTTCTGGATTAACAGTAGGGTAACAGGTTAATATGAATCAACGTTCATCTTTTTCAAAATACTAAATATTTTCATGATAATTTGCTTGGAACAGGGATTCTTTATAACCAATGAGATGCAAAATCCCAGAAGTGGATCCCAGAGCCAAAAGTGTTTTTGAAGGCCCTCTTCACTGTTTCTGAAAGCAGAAGTCTTTTCCCTTGCTGAACACCACTTGCCTGGACACGTAAGTGATGCCTGTTATGAAGATCGATGGCATTCCACAAAGGAGAATGGGCTAATGGGGACCCTAAGCCTCTTGCTCTCCAAGGATAGTTAATTGGAGAGTGTTTGTTGACAGCTACAAGGGTGACAACACTCATGCATCTCCTTAAGCAATAGATGATTTTTAAGATCAGTCACTATTTGTCTCTCATATCTTTTCCTGTCTTTGAAAGCAGACTTTGAAAGATAGAATGAGGGCCAAACAGTGTGCAGTGATTAAGTTGATCACATACGCGCACGGCCCTTTTGCTCTGCTTGCAGTGAAATACCAGTAACGCTAGAGCATTAAATAATACACCAAAGAAGAAAATTGGGACATAAATGATCAACTGAATGACCTGAGTAGTTTCATCTATTTTTATGGCGCAGTTGCTCACTGCAGCATGCTGGAATCTCTGCCAAAGTATTGACAAAAAGCAGGTAGATCTAACATTTGAATGGGGAGTACTTTCTGTGATGGGAATAGTTGATTCCTGTGTTTGGTCAATGGCTAGACAGCGGTTTCAGCAGGTAGTCTGAAGACACTAGGGGGTGACAGGCCACTTGTAGGGGATCTGTATGTAAGTTGTCACTAAGAAAGTTAATTGTCTGTAGGTTTAAATGAGCAGAATATGGGTTTGCATTCCCCAGAGGAATTTTTTAGGAGTTTACAAGTCAGAGGACACTGAAAGTCAAGGACCATGAAGACAACATAGAGCTATCACATGCATTTCAAAAACTCTATGATGTTTCCCATGCTGACTTTAAATTATTGAAGTGGATGTGTGGTAAAATGTTAGATGAAATATCTGTGCAGATAAACGTGAAGTAGTCACACCCTGGCACTGGCTCCCCTCTCAGCCCAGGTTTCTCTATGGGTCTCTTCTGGTGCCCCGAGACCTTGTGGCTTAACTGTTTTGAGCTGCCCTGTTGTCACTTCCCTGTGGGGTGGGAAGATACGTGTGCATAGTCAGCAAACACAGATACTATAGAGGAATTTGGTACCTGGAAAGCCAGACATTGAAACTGATGCCTGGTCTGGGTTGCAGCTAGGATAGATCAAGGCTTTCTGTATAATGCATGGAAAGAGTTAAATGTCTCAAAATGAAGTGCAGGAGAGCTGTTGAACCCCCACTGTGTACAGTCCCAGCAGCTAGAAGAGAAAAAAACCCAAAGCCAAAGCAATGCTTCATCACGCAGGGCGATGCCAAGAAGCCATCAGTGGTAGGCCTGCCCTATCTCTGCAGAAGGGCCTTATACACGCCAGTCTCACCAAACCTCCCCTGAAAACTGTTCATGGATGGTGAGGGAGGGATCAGGGCTGCATCTGCTTCATGTTTCTCACTGCTGTTTTCTGCACATCAACACTCCTGTAGCCTGAGACTGTAATGGTTCTGGCAGATGCTATCACCTCTCACCAGACAGGACACCCCTTGAAGATTTGATCCCATTAAAGTACAACAACAAACCTTTCACCAGGGCTTATGGTAGTCGCTTGAGTGAGATCCGATCTTCACAGCTTTATACTTGATATGCACAATGCTAAGGGTCTGTTCTGTGGTCCACAATGCTTTGCATAGCTCAGTTTTTCCATGCAATAATGGCTTTATTTATACCCACAATGAGTTTAGTCTCACAAATGCCAGGGCACTGCAACAAGCTAATGAAAGTGCTATATGGCAGGAATGGGGCAATAGCCTCAGGCCACTGTCTGACTCCTGCATTTTACTCCAAGCACAGCAATAGCTGCATCCTGGTGATAGCTGCAAGCTTTGAAATTGTATAGGCTGGTAGGAAACTACCACTGTAAGGGCAAATTCTTTGATGTGAGCAGCACAGATGTATTAGGTTTGGCATTGTAGTATAAGGGCTTTTTCTTGTTTTTAAGTAACCATATCTTTTACAGTGCTAGAAGTGGATTTGTGTATTACTGTAAGGGTGCTCAGTTTCCTGTGTTTAACTGCATGATATGTATGAATAATCACATGGCAGAAACAATGGTCTTCATACCACGCAGCTCTCCCTCTTGGCCAGGAGAAGCCTGAAGCTGCAGTGCAACAATCCAAGACGATAGTCAGAGCTAGAGTCAAGTCACTGATGACAGAAGGACAAAATTCAAGTTAATATTGGACCCTTTGTAGGGGGTTGTCCCTTTTTGCAGATATGCCTATACCTACGATGATTGCAAATACTGTAGGTGGTTCCATTCCCTCTGCCTCAAAACTTCAGCCACACTGTGGCTCTTAATACCTATAATGCACACTACACCTTGTTTATATCATTACTTGATCTGTGGGTGGCTGTGACTCTTGGCTTTGTTTCATCTTGAACCTCATTGATATACAGGTGGGAAACACAGAAGGAAATTCCTGAAATTCCTTGGCTGCAAAGTAATAGCAAAATGCATCCAAACAGCAGTTAAAATTTGCTAAGCATGCACAGATCTGAATAGAGGCTCTAACTTTCATGAGCAGAGAACAAGCTCCAGCAAAATCCACTGCAAACCGCAAGAGCAGTATGATGTAGAAAGGTGAAAAACATACGATGAACACACACAAATTCACAGAAATAATGTGGATTGCTTTCTGCATTAACTTTGTCTCGTAAGGGCTAGTGGCCATCTTCTTTTTGAGACATGTAATGGCTTGTACTGAGCAGAAAATCACAATCCCTAAGGGAATAAAAAACCAAAAGATAATGAAGAATAATGATAAATAATTAGGTTGAGTAGAATCTTTCTGAAAGCAGAATTCTTCCTTATTTGGATAAAATTTTCGCCTCAAGTAGACATAAATTATCAGCATTATCCAAAGAAACACACAGGTAGAAGCCGATTTTAGTGGAGATCGAAGCATCTTTGCTTTTAGAGGGAACTTGATTGCAATGTATCGATCAATTGCAATCAGGGTGATGATAAGGATGCTCATAGGCATGTTTGTAAAATAGATGTTCTCTATGGTGGCACACAGGTTGTCGGTGGGATGGTTATACTTGGTAAAATATATCACGAAAGGCAGGGCGAAGAGCAGGAAACTGTCTGCAACCATGAGGTTGATCATATAGACCCTAGTCTCAGTCCATCTCTTGAGCTTGCAGCAGAAGATCCAGAAGGCAGTCATGGTCAGTGGGATCCCCAAGAAGAACGTTGGGATGTAGACGATAAGTTGAAATAGCACAATGCCTTTCTGTAGTATTTTGTCTTCAGTGCAGTTCACCATGTTGGGCTGTCTCTGTGAGAAAAGAGTGTAAGCATGAGTCTGAGCTCGGGGACAGGTCCTCTGGGCTGGGTCGTGCTACAGAGCCCCTGCTGTCATGGCTCTGTGGCTCCTCATGCCCCAGCACTGCATATGTTGGCAGCCCCTGGAGGGGCTCAGTGGCTCATCGGCACCATCTCTCCCTCAGCCATCAAAGTAACACTGTTGCTTGTCACCAGCTAACACAAAAACACAGAAGCAATCCTCTCTTGCAGCTATTTTGGGGTTAAGCCTGCCTTGCCCTCCATCCAGTCCTGTTTTGCACAGTTTGAGTAATAGCAAAGGGTCCACAAAGCAGATAATGATAATTTTTGTGGTCCTTTATCTTTGCTGCTGCTGTGGTTATCAGAGAGCCACTGGCTTTAGGGCAGCCTGAAGCAAAGCTGTGCAGCATTCCCCCTTTGCCCTCCGAGGCTGAAACTGCCCCATGAGTTTACTCTGGGTCTTGCCAGGCCTGCGAACCTCCACAGGACTTGAGCCCTTCCAGATAGTTCAGGTGGCTTTACTCCTGGGGGCAGTGGGAATGCTGCTGCAGACTGGTGTGTGGGTGCCAGCTGGGGGCAGGCTGTCCCCATGCACGAACTTGCTCCTCTCGCTGCAGGATGCTGCAGGTGAGGAATAGCTCAGCATGTGTACCACCAGCCCCAGCAGATAACAGGTGTCCAAAGAGAGGAGGGAAAGTGAGCATACATGCCTATCTCAATCTTCAAAGACAGGAAACCAAGATGTTGCTACAGCAGAAAACACGGATTCAAGAGCATAGACTATCTCCTGGTTATTCCTTTAAATATTTCAGGTCATCCGCTAACAGCAAGGAGGCTGTGGAGGATGAATCAGACTTAGTCTGCTGCTCATAAGGAAACTGTTTACAGTGAGGCAGGAAAGGAAAATGCCCAGATTCCTACAATCTCTTATAAATACATTGCCTTATAAGTCAGCAGCTTCTAAGCATCAATGTCCAAACTGCAGTGAAAGTGTCCAGCTGCATGAACAAAGTGAACTGTTTTTAGTGTCTGAGACTGGGAGACAGATCTGGCAACCGTGGAGGAAAATGCAGCACCTGCCCTAGCACCAGAACTGGTACAGCATTACTGAACCACAGCAATACAGTCATTTTTAGGGTGGAATTTATAGAGGAACTAACATACAGCCAGTGTCCTGGCTCTCTTGGGCTTTCAGCCTTGCAGGTCCTTGGCTGCACTGTGGTACCACCTACCCTGCAGCTGTTCTCTGCCATCCTTCTGTGGTAATGCTGTAGTGAAAAAACCACTTTCTGCATGCATAACACTGTCCTGAGGAGCAGCTGAGCCCTCCAGGCTGGGCTGGGCATCCCAGCCCCACCAAATCCCCCACGTAAGCATATGGTGGTGGTTCTCAAGGTCCCGAGCTGCAGTATGCCTGGAGCTGGGTGTCTCCATGCTCACGGAAAAGGTGTGATAAGAAACACGGGTTTGAAACCACAGTAAGAAATTAAGACACACACACACACCCCCCCAAATGACACATGTGTCTGAAAAACAGTGAGGCATAACAATTGTGAAAGCAGGAGGAGACTGAGGCATTTATGTAGCGCTGAGGATTGATCCGTAAGTTAATAAGCAGGCATCCCTGCTAGCACTTCAATTTAGAGGTGAGAAAGCGCATCCTGAAGTACTGAGCAGAACATACTGCCACGCACCAGCGTGGGAAGAATTAAAAGGCATTACCTGCTTCTTGTGGGGCCGTCAGGTGGGTTTAGTCCTCAGAAAGGTTGCGATGTAGACACGGGTGCCCTGCAGTGAGGGTCTGTTGGGGCCGTGGGTGCCGGTGCAGGGTACTGCTCCGTGCGGGGCACAGCTGTCCGGGAGCCTGCTGTCAACAGCTCAGGAGCACTGTAGCACAGCAATGAACTCTTGTTCTCCAAAAGTGGTTCGTTTATCACCTACTTTTTGGGACGGTGGAGTCTCTGGTGCCCTCTGTTGTTCTTCTTGCATCAGCTGAATGCTTCACCATCATTTTTTCCACCCAGTCTGCACTCCCCCCCACTCACCTCACACAAGCTACCAATTAAAATTTAATTTCAGTCGTGGGAAAGCAAATAATTTCTGAAATAAAACCCATAATGGTTGCAAATTGTGCTTCTGGCAGCTAAAGGTCCCCTAGGGAGCAGAGCAGCCTGGGCAGCCTCCGGTGTGGTTGCAGAGCATGCCCCAGGCAGGCAGCAGCATGGGGGCTGATGGCCTTTCCGAGGGGGCACATCAGTGCTCGCCACCCCATGGCAGCATGGGGACGCCACCCCAGCTTCTCTTTGGTTTCTTTACAGGAAAGGTGACAGACTTTATGGGCCTGCTCATCCTCTGCGAAGCAGCCAGGTGTCTAATGCTGCTCATCAGCATCACTGCAAAGCCCAAGCTGGTAATGACAGTAACTGCCAACAGGGCACAGGTGAGAGATACCGGTATGGCACTGAGCACACCATATGTGTCAGGACCTTTAGAAAAGTGTTTAAGAATATGCCCCAGTGGTATTTTATAGTCGTTTTGATGGCTTTTGCTGTCTGCTGGCTCTAGCAGTTGCAGTCCTATCTGCGTAAGCCAGCTGATGGGAACCAGATGCTGATTCCCTCAGGATTTGTCCCATTAGTTCATGTCTCCTGGGATCGCGGTCCCAAAGGTGATACCAGCAGACTGAGCAGCAGCCGTGGGCTCCCTGAAGGCAGATATAGGTCATGGGGGAAACTGCATAAGTGGTCGAGGAAGACTCTTCCGCACACTCTCCTGGAGCACTCTAAGCATTGCCTGGGTAGAGCTTGGAGGCCATTTTGGAGGTTTTTCAGCATTTAGAAAAAAACCCCAACAGTCCTAGGGAGCATTTGAATAACATGAAGGGGGTCAGCCCACTTCCCATCTTCCCTGACTTTTCTAGGTGGCTAGCTCATGGACAAAGGCATTTCCCTCATGGAAATGTTAGGGGTATCAATGTGGGCAGGCTGTGGAAACCTGGACCCAGCTGTGTCCAGTTGCAGGGTGATACTCTGACCCCAAGCTGCGGCCAGGAGGGTGAACCTGGGGGCCAGCTTGGTGCCACCACATAAACCCAGGGAGTAGTAATGCAGGGATGGCAAAGGTCTAGATAGAGTTAAAAGGGCTTCCCCGTGGGTGGGAGCAGCAGCCCCTTGGGAATGTCTGCTTTAAGGAGGTGCCTCTGTGCCAGGGCTTGGCAGTGTAGCAGGAGGGGAGCCAGCAGGGGGACTCAGGTCTGAAATCTCCCAGTCTTTGTGCCTTTATGGCACTTGCTTTCATCCTAAAAGGGTTCCTTCATGTCCATCTGGCTTGAAGGGGAAGGGCAGTTAGCAGAGTCAAGACTGTTTTGTAGGACCATGTACTTGGTAATACGGTGGTACCACCTGACACCGCCCCCCCCCCCCCCCCCCCCCAAGGAATATGATAAAAATAAATTATATTATTTTAATAACACAAACAACCTGAAATACACAATGAGGACAAACACGACATATTCTTTTGTACTTGTTGGCAATAAGGATCAGTTGACTGTAGCTGCAAAATGAACTAAAACAGGGAGACGTATATAGGTCACCTGTCTTCCTGTGAGAGTAACAAATAGGTGCTGGAGGGTGGAATGGAGACATGTTAGTGGCCAGCGATTGCATACACACTTTACACATCTCTGTGAAATAACTTATTTGTTTAATAGAAACATAGAGTATAAATTGCAATTAACTTAGTAACACAAAGGTATCCCTAGAGAGAAAGAGCAATAGTTACCCCAATAACACTGAAGCTGTAGCTTCTCTTGATGATACAGAGTTGTTGTGGTGTTTTTTGGGTTTGGTGTTTCCCCCCCCCCCCTCCACCTCTCCCTGCTCCCTCCCATCCTTTAGCATATGTGTGTCTGCAAGGGGGGGATTTGATTTGTTTGTTCAGTGCTAGATTTGGGCAGTGGAAGGGCTTCATGGAACTCCTTGGTCACAAAGTAGTAGCAGATGCTATCCAGGCAGCAGTTGGATGTGGCAATACACCTCGTCACAGAGGAGAAGTTCTTCATAACCTGGAGCATGAAACAGGTAGCTCCAACTCTCTCCGTTATGAACCTGGCAAGTATCCCAAGGCTGGCTGGCAGAAAACATACTAGAAATACAATCAGATTTGCATAAATAATGTGAACAGCTTTCTGAATTGATTTATCCTCTGGTGAATTCGTGTTCAGATGTCTCTTAAGGTTCCTGATTACTTCTGTGGAGCAAAAAGTCAAGATTGTTAATGGAAGAGTAAAAGCAAAGAAAATGTAAAATAGGCTCAGAGTAGCAGGCACAGTGGTATCCTTCTGAAAGCAGAGAGCAGCATGTCTCTGCCAAAGGTTTAAGGTGGTACCGATTATCACAGAGACCCACAGAAGCCCACAGAGAAGGGCAGCCTTTGATGGAGACCTGAAGGTCCTGGCTTTCAAGGGATGCTTTATAGCAATGTATCGATCGATGGAGATAAATGAAACAATGTAGATGCTCACTACCATGTTGATAATATACATTGCCTCTATAAACTGGCAGAGTTCATTTCGGGTTGACTTATTCCAGAGCAAATAAGACATGGAAGGCAAGGTGCAGACGACGAAGCAGTCTGCAATGACTAAATTGATGACATACACTTTGGTTTCTGTCCACTTCTTTATCTTGTAGAAAAAAACCCAGAGGGCAAAGGCATTAAATACTGCTCCAAAAAAGAAAATGAGGTTATACAGAACAAATTCAATGAGACGAACATGATGATACACTTCTAGATTTGCGTCACTGCAGCTGTTGGATGTATTCATTGTCCTGATGTGTAGGTGTTGTATGATGTTCTGAGACCTGAAATGGGAAAAGACATAGTAAGAATTTCCTCCTACCTCTTAATAGATGCATGGCTCCTATTAAAAAGGGTGTTTAAGTAGATATTTGCTTTGTTATGAATGTGTATTTGAGTCTACAAAGCTGACCTTCTCAGTCAGCCTGTAACTGGGATGCATCCTTTGTCAAGCGTTGTTTATGTTTACTCAGTCTATGAGGTACACTTCCAATAGGACATGGCAGACAGCCTTTATTAAGTAGGAGGATTTTGAATGGAGGGGAGGAATAGCACTTAGAAGAGCCCCCATAGGTAGCAGGGGCATCCTGTAACAGTGTGAACACTAGTTCTTTAAGCCAGGCTGTGCAAATGAGGTAAAATTACACTTAGCTTGGTTTTGAACTAGGTAGGGATTGCAGCAACCAAAGCTAAAGCCCAGCACAACTCATGAGCAAAAGCTCTACTATGAGTTCTGCTGGTCTGGGAGACAGACTGGGGGGTGAAGGGCTGCGAAGGCATAGCAAATGTCGCTTGGTAGACATCGTCACACTCTGGCTCTAACTGGGCATGTTTCTGAGCCTTTGGGCTGCCTTGTGAACCTGGAGCTCCTGCTCCAGGCTGAGGCAAATAGATCTGAATCTGAGTTCTTGCATCCCAAAGTCATGCTTGAAACCCCAAGGGAGTGAAGCATGCTGCTCTCCAGCTCCTTGGGAGGGGAATATGGGGTAGAAGGATTAACCTGATTTTAAGCCCATTCGTTCCAGGAGAGAGTATGAGTCTGCAATGTAAGGCAGAAAGACACACCTGAAAGAGGAAACGCCAGTGCGAAACAAGGACCTGCATTAGATGGCTCCTGCTCAAGGCAGACATCCTGCCACCCTGAGAAATCCATGAGATGTAAGTAGTGTACTTATAAGTACTGAGCCTCTGTCACACTGGCTACTAGATATTTTGCAAGAGTATTGGTTGTGCGAAGAGTGTGAGTTCATGGGCTGATAAAAATCAGCTTTCATCAGACCCCATCCTGTGCGAAGTGGCTCTATGTGACGTGCACATGGAACGCTTCTCTGAACTGGTGGTTCTGTGTATTTGTCACTGGATTTCTGCTTGCATCTAAATGCGCTTTGGAAAGAATTTATCTTTTTAATTTAAAATAAGTTATTTACCACTCTAACAGGAGAATGAAGTGGTGAGGAAGCTGGTAACATCCTACAGCTTTCAGAGATGTAGGAAGGGACACCATGACTGAACATGCCTGGTTAAGCAGTTATTTGCCTCTGCAAACAATGCAGACCTTGCAGACAGTTGGTGAGGGCACTGCCTGCAAAATCAGACATCAGTTCTGAAGAAACTGATAAACACACAAATAACTCAATTTCTGGAAGGATATGTAAGTGTCTTCGGCGCTAGCAGACACTGTTGTGACTCCTGTGTAGAGCGCTCTCCAAGTTCTTGTGTGGTCAGGTCTGGGTTTCCCAACAGAAGCTTGCTGCTCACTGCTTGCACGCTGGAAGGAAGCTCATAGCTGTCATCCGAGGAAAACCTCTCTGAACTGCAGTAAGTAGTGGCAGGGAAACACCTTACATCAAGGGCTGAAGCTGCCACATCGTTATGCTCACTAATGGCACAAGGCAGATGTATCTGGCCGATGTCCAGGTTGCTTTTCACTGACCCTGGTCTGCAACTCCAGCAGCAACCTCCGTGCTGACATACAACGCAGGTAAACCATGCTGGTTTGCTCTGCAGCGTGAGAGGGCTTTGGGCAACACCATCTTTGGAGCTGGAGATGTGGCCCAGATGCAGTTCCCAGCATCAGGGCTTGCAAGTGCTCCAGGCTACAAGGCAGCCCAGAGACTGGGGGGAGGAGGGAGGAAATGAGCAGAGGGTTTTAAACCAGGCCACATAGCACAAATAGATAGGGTATGGCTGAGCAGAAAAAGAGATGCAGTTTGATAAGCTGGCATATCCTGTGGTGTGGACAGAAATGCTTAGGGTGGGGCAGGCAAGATGGCTGCAGCATCAGGGGGGTTAGGGAACCTACAGCTGTAAGAAAAGGACTGAGATGACTGTAAAACAGTGTGTTGCTGCTGCTGGAGAACCAGGAGCAGGCTGAGGCTCGACAAGACAAGGTCACCGGTATTGTGGAGTATGCCCTGATTTCCCCTCACCAGAGACTGGGGAGAGCTGTCCCCCACCATGGAAGCTGGTGACTAGCTGGGGAGGAAGGCCAGGCCTGGGCTCATTTTCTCCAGCAGCTCAAGAAGTAACAGGCTTCTTCCAGTCCCTTAACAGAGAGCTTGGAGGCAGAGGCTGAAGGAGCAGTGGGTGTCGCAGCAGCACCATGGTGACAATACACCCAATGTATTTCCCAGTGGGATGCCTGTGGAGAAGCAGCTGCACTGGCGGGGTGGTCTTGCATGTAAAATACTCCTCCCGCCTTGTGGGGGGAACTCAGAAGTGAACAGGTATCAGAGGAGCAAAGGGTGAATGTGGTGGGTGAAATGACTAAGGACACCATGGGAGGCGAGGGGGGCTGCTGGGGTGGGTAAGGAAAGGGACCTGGAATTAAGCAGAGGGAGAGGAAGACGGAGAATGGGGTGTAAAGGATGGGGTACAGCACAGCATCTTCTGCATCAACTGCCTTCAAACCTGCTACCGCCACGGCAACTACCCTGATTTTCACCAACTTTCCTATAAATTGAATGAGCTATCCATGAAGATTTAATAAATATGCTGCACAGGTATGAGAACAGACTTGGACAGGGCAGTACTTCACAGGGGTGTTAATCTAACCATAGGCACTGCTGAGCAGGCCCTCAGCAGCGAGCTGACCTGGGAGGGAAGCACAGCCAGAAAGAGAGAGCAGATAAACTGCCGCCATGGCAGAAGAGCCCTAGGTGAGGGCCCAGCCACAGCACTTCAGTGAGGTGCTTTTCCTCTCTGTTTCCAAACAGCACAAAGAAACCCGGAAACTGCCTGCTCTGACCTTGTTCGCTGCTCTCAAACACAGTGATCTAAGGCACAGCACTTTTTTCTTTACTTTTTTGAAACTTGTGTTCTTTCAGGCTTATCTGCATCCCTTGAAAACAGTAATGTAGTCACCCTAACCACAGCACTACTTTGAAAGAGCCTGGAAGGGAATGCAAGGGTTCACTGAGACAAAAAAAGAAATCTTTTGGAATTGCTTGTTTCCCATGTTGGGATGAATTTAGCTTCCAGTTCCCAGCTGCTTTTAAGAAGTAATATACTGTAAAGGTAAAGTACCTGGAGAATATCTTAGAACAGAAACCAAAAGGCTTAGAGATCATAATCTACTGCGGGGACGTCTGCATCGCCGTCACTGTGCTGCCCTGCAGAAATTAGGCATCTAAGCCTCCTCTCCTCCTCCCAGCCACAGCAGGACCCTGAGCAGCAGTTCGCAGACAGCAAGAGAGAATGAAACAAAGTGATGTTACCTGTAGGTTTAATGCCACAAAATCAGCAGCGGGTCCCGCCGGAGGCAGGGCATGTAGGGTATACGCAGCCACGCGTCCTGGCCAGGAGGAGCGGGGCTAGCTGGGCCACTGAGTGGGGCTGGAGGACAGGCACGAACTGCATGCTCGTTGGTACTTGAGGGTTTCTATAGCACCTCCTCCTGCTGCGTAGATGATTTTATGTCTGTTTGGTCTTGAAAATCAATGATGGCAATACTTTCCAGTAAGGTCTAGCACCTCATCACTCAGCACTTCCTAAAACACTGTTTCCAACAGCTAGCAGTGGTACCCTGCAACTGTGGATTTGAAACGTTGTGCTGAAACCTAAGCCAAGCATAGCCACGAAGATGTGATATCTGATGTTAGATCACCTGGTGCAGCGGGAGGTGCAGGGCCCTCCAGCTGAGTGCTGAACTGAGTCATGCTTGCACAGCTCTGGGTGGGGAGGTGGGGAGGCCCCTTGGGATGGGTTTGGTGCCTGGGGCAAGGATGGGGCAGGAGATGGCCACTATGAGGCCAGCAGCAGGGCTCCAGCCTGCACTCCTGTTTGAGCATATGTACTGCCAAAAGCACCTGAGAGCTTCAGGCTGGCAACTGAACCAAGGTCTTGACATCGCACATGGGTGGCAAAGAGCCTCACTTGGCGGACTCTGTAAGCTTGAAAGGGCTCAGTGATGGGCTATTTAATTGGTGTCAGTAATCAGCGTGCAATACAGCTAGCAATATAGGAATTATCTCACTGCCCATTTACCCTTTGTACCTGACCAGCTGTTAACACTTCTGCATTGCAGTGACGCTAATGGTGGTTGGCTGCTCATAAGATAGCACGATGGGTAGCCTCCTGGCTATGTGAGCTGTGGGAGAAGAGGAGCCTGCTCGGTTGAGCTCGGGGGTGAGAGCACGCAGGCACTGGTGTGGTGAGTGAAGGACAGCAGGATGCCAACATGGCTCAGGAGACACCAAGTGGCATCAAGCAGAGGAAGTGCTGCAGCACAACTGTCCAGCAAGCCTGTTCAGGGGAGAGGACCCAACAGAAGATTCTGAAGACCCACTTGCTCTTCTCTACCACCTTGCAGCCACCCTGTAACCACAGGGATGTGCATGCCAATCACAGCCCTCAGGAGGCAACCAGGCATTCAAAGCCCCCAGGTTCATCTGTCATGGAGGACAAACCATCATAAGGTAGGAGCCACATAAAATGTCTCTGAACCACACACTGATAAGGCCTTCAGATACCATCTGGCATTTGTGCGGTGCTGTGATGGAAGAGGTCAGGGAAGCATATGGATATGAAACACTGCAGTGGCTCTTTGGGTTGCAGCACGGAAGAGGGACTGGAGGGTCACTGCAGGTATTTAAGGCCAGGAAAGACATGTGTGAAGAGAGCCACAAAGGAAAGGCTGTGGGAGCTGTTTGCCTGTGGGAGCTGCAGCTGCGCTTCCGAAACAGAGGATGCTGTGAGTTATTTTTGACTGAGAGCCCAGGATGATGGCCTTGTTCAGAGTGGTTGAGGTTGGAAGAAACTTCTTGAGGTTTACTCCAACCCCTTGCTCAGAGCCCATTGCCCAGGGCCATGTCCAGTCTAGTTTTGAATATCTCCAAGTATATTTCCACAAATTCTCTGGGCAACCTGTTCCAGTGTTTCATCACCCTGAGAGTAAGCATTTTTTCTTAACTTTAATGGACTTTCCTGTATTTCAGTTTGTGCCTGTTGCCTCTTATCATCTACTGTCACTGCTGCAAAGAGCTGCGTCTTCTTTACTCCCCCCCATTGGGTGTTTATACACATGGATAAGATCCTTGTGAGCCTTCTCTTCTCCAGTCTGAACAGTCCTCTCCTCACATGAGAGATGCTCCAGTCCCCTAATCATCTTTGTGGCCCTTCCCTGGACCTGCTCCACTAAGTCCATGTCTTTCTTGTATTGGGGAGCCCAGCACTGGACACAGCACTCCAGATGTGTCTCACCAGTGCTAGGTAGAGGGGAAGGATCACCTCCCTTGACCTGCTGGCAATGCTCATCCTAATGCAGCCCAGGATGCTGTTGCCTGCTGTTGCTGCAGCGATGCATTGCTGGCTAATGGTCAGTTTGGTTTCCACCAGGTTCCCAGATCCTTCTCTGCAAAGCTGCTTTCCAGCTGGTCAGCCCTAGCCTCTACTGGTGCCTGAGGTTGTTCCTCCCCAGGTGCAGGACTTGTCACGTCCGCTTGTTGAACCTAATGAAGTTCCTGTCAGCCCATTTCTCCAGCCTGTCAAGTTGCCTGTGAGTGGTGGCACAATCCCCTCCTGTATCAGTCGCTCCTCTCGGTTTTGTATGATCTGCAATCTTGCTGAGGGTGCACTTTGTCCTAGTGCCAGGACTTTATTGTTTGGCATCTTCATTGTTTGCCCCAGTCTCCACCTCCAAGGGACTCCTCTATGGACTGGTCTCCAGGTGGACTTCATGCTGCTAATCACAGCCCTTGGAGCTTGGCAGTTTTCACTCCACCTCGTTGTCCATTTATCTAGCCCATAATTCCTCAGTCTGTCTATGAGGGTATTATGGGAGACCGTAAGCCGCTTTCAACACTAAAGTTGAGATAAACAACATCCACTGCTCTCACTGCGTCCATCAGAGGCAGCTATCAAGTTGGTCAGGCATGATTTTGTAAATCCAATCACCTTCTTGTCCTTAGTACACTTTTAAATGGTTTCCAAGAAGATTTCATCCATCTCCTTCCCAGGCATCAAGGCGAGACTGACTGTTCTGTAGTTCTCTGAATGCTCCTTCCTGTCCTTCTTGAAGATAGGGGTGACATTTGAGTAAGTCAGCAAAGTTAAAGGGAAGAGCACACCGTGAGTGCCAGTTCACATGCAGACCTGGCTGTAAAAAGAGAGATGCGCAGCAGTAGAAAATTGCTTTGAGCAGGGAAAACAAAAGGAGCAGGCTAAGCTTTTCTGTGGAACATGCCAGCTTCAACTTCATCTGCTGCTGTCCAGAAATCTGGGTATAGTGCCTGGGACAGGAACAGTTTCAAATAGAAACGCTGCACTGAGTGTGAGGGCTGCAGCCCCTCAAAAATGGAGAGTGGATGCACTGATGGAGGGGAAGCAGAAAGTCAGGAACACCCATCTTCCAAACGGGGAGACAAGGTTTTGAACTTTGAAATGCTAAGTGGACAAAAGCCACAGGCCAGCGGGGAAGAGAGCAGATACCTCCCTGGGGCTTTGTGAGGGGTGATGCTTTGGAGCAGCAGTGTGCTTCAGTGTCTGATAGTGTGGTGTGATGGAAATGATACAGTGGAAACCATAAAAGCACTGTGCTTTCCCTTCCAGGGAAGACTTGTTGATAAGTGTGTTTGTGTCTGCAGAGTATGAAACAGCATCGAGATGAGTCACACGAGTGTCAGCTCTGTAGAATGGCATCTGTCAGCCCCGAGAGCCAGACTGCACCTTCCTGAGAGCCCACTGCTGGGGGCATCACGCCCACAGCCCCACCGCAATGGGGCCAGACACCCACCGTGGGAAGAGGCTGATCCCCGCCATGGCCGTACAGGTGAGCTCTCAGCCCCACAGAGCCAGGGAGCTTGACCCTCTTGAACCCCTGCGTCCCTGTGGAGCAGCTGTTGCACACCCTATTGCAGGGGGAGTCATGCAACAGTGGGGCAATGGGGTGGGAAAGGGTGGCAGCATTTTGTGCTGCCGTGGGGCTGGGCAAGGTGGCAGCTCAGCCTCACGTGCTGCCTGCACGAGCTGCCAGGGTGGGCACCATGGGCAGGGTGCTGGGCAGGGGGGGACACAGACAGCATCACAAGAGTGGAAGCAGAGCTCCTATGTGAAACACACCACGCGGTTGTGAGGGTGTTTCAGATCAGGTTTGCCCACAGCATACACCTGCAGCGCTATTGCCCCGGTGTGTCTCATCATCTCATCCTTCCTCCTCCTCTCCATCACAGCTCAGCCCACTTTCCAATCCTGTATTTACCAATCCACTGCTGTGTTTACCAAGGCAGCCATGCTCACTGTCCGTCGCTCCCAAAGAGGTCCCTTCCATGGCAAGGTGGGCACAAGAGCTTCGTTTTCTCCTGCTGCCTGTGTTTGCGAGGAAAAACAAAGCCCTCAGGCCTTGGCTGTCTCCACACCAGTGGTGCCCACACTCACCATGATGTGTGAGCTCAGTGACGAGCCCTGCCGTGTGAGGCAGGACAGGGGTGAGCGGTGACTCACAGGTCACATGCCTGTCACCCACCTACACAGCTGTGGTTGTCTCACTGCATGGTGGGGGCCAGGGAGCTCCTGTAGGATAGTGTGGCCCAAGTGGTGGGTACCTGCCTGCTGCCTGTAGGGCACAGAGGTCTCCCTGAGAGGGGAGAGTGAGGGGTGACCTGAACACAGCTTGGGGCAGCCTGTGGAAGAAACCCTGTCCGTAGCCTAAGTTGTTGAGAAAGCTCTCAGCATTGTCCATCCAAGCTCTGTCATCCATGACTAGGTCCCAGGAGGACAGGTGTCCTGTCAGCAGGGCAGACTGCTCAGCTTCCACTAGGTGAGGCAGAAAGACCTGAGTGGCTCCCACATGGTTTGGTGACCCCCTCAGATGGAGACATCAGAATGTCATGGGTCACCTGTCCTAGCACTGAGCCCCAAGGACCAGCTGAGGTAGGTGTGGTGGGATCCATCCCTGGCTGGACTCACATGCACTGCCTCCTGTCCAGGATCTCTGCCTTCCTCATGGACTGGGGAGCATAGGTTGTGATCCAGGGGACAGACCCTGCCCTGGGCTGGGTGGAAGCAGTTGTTTTGTGTTGCAGGGTACAGCCTGTGACAAGCAGAGGAGTAAATGAGCTTCTCCAGAGATGGTGGCTGTGATGGTGTTGGCACAACCTTGTGTGCCTCCATGAGCATGCGGGAGGCATGGCCTAGGAAAGAGCCCCAAAGAAGGATGAAGGAAGGTAGGGTGGCTGGGGGAGAAGACCATGGATGTGAGGACCGGCTGGCCACATGGTCAGGACTGATGTGCTCCACCTTGCGCAAAGGCTGGAAGTGACATGGGGACATAAGAACATGGCAGGAGAGGACCTCTTGGATGATGGCAGCCAAATAGCACTGGGAGAAGGTAGGTCTGTGCCAGTGAGGCCAGTGGGACCTGCCTGCAAGCAGTGTTTAGCCTGGGCACAGGGATTTTTTCCTCCAAGGAAGACAGGAGAAGGCTGTACATGCCAGGTCCTCCTGAGGACCTGTATGTTTTCCTGGCATTTTTCACCAGTCTCGTACCAAATCTCAGTGCTGGGGAATGCTAAACTAACACAGAGTACATTTGTGCTTTGCTAAAATATAGTACACTAAACAGGTCTAGATGATGTGGTTTTGGTTGTTTTGCAAAACAGGGGGACCGCCTACATGGGATGTTGCAGACCTTCATGAGACAGCCTGGGTGACCTTTGAAGATACCACCTTTTCCACAGCAGCAAGGCAAAAACACTGTTCAACTTGGTTTTTTTTTCCTTCCCACACCTCAACCATGAACATCTCTTTCCTACATTATCAATTTGAAAGATCACTTTGCTGTGCAATCCTTTGGGTGTGGAAGGTCTTCACCTTTATTAAAATTCCAAATTCAAAGCTTTATTTATGATTTATGTTCACACGTGCAAGGAGGAGGAAAACACAGATGATGTAAGGATGCCATTGTTTGTAAAGCCATCATGCTTTATGCAAGGGCCGGCTGCAGCAATACCCTGCTTGTACAACGCTGTAGAAATACATCATACAGGTGCCTCTGTTTGGAATGGATTTTACATGACCTGCACACATACTGGAATGGATCATTAGTGCTCTTCAGGCTGTACACCAGCCTGTTCAGCCTCATCGATGTTGATGCTATAGACTCATATCATCAGTTTCTTGAGCTGAAAGAAAACCTTTTGCTCTTTTTTGTAACCATAAGCACCGGTTTGCTCCTGAGTGCCCTGCGCTGGGGTGGAGACACCTGATATTTCAAGATCTGCAGCAGATTTTTTTAATCTTTCTCTCAACTGCAGCACACACACACACACACACACACAAAGTAATTGGCTTTTGCTAATAGTAAGCACCAGAGGAGAGTGGAGATAGATCTGATAATTGCAACACGTGCTCGCCTGACCTTGTTCTGCTCCCAGGAGAACAAATCAGTTTATCCTCAGCTTTCGCCAACCAGTCTGTAATTTGCCTTCCCCTTTCTACATTTGAACAGAGGCACATCCAGACTAGGAGGAGCATTCACTCCCGCAATGTAGCACACGCAAGTGTTAGAGGCTTTTGCTTGTATTTTCGGACTTTGCCCATGGGACTTTTTTGTTCCTGGTCTTCTAAGTGTTACTGGCATAGATTAGGTTAAATTTATATGCACTGATTTCCTGGAAGAAAAGTGTCTTAAAATTCACTGCCCTCTGGATTCATTACCCTTCATCCTCCATGCTTATTTTTGTACTTGTCTTCTAAACTACATTACGTTTTTGTTTTTGTTTTCTCATCTCACAGATGAGAACATAGAATTTAGCTGAGAGGTTGTCCCCTACAGAAATATCTCCGTTGCCCCATGTGGTGGCAGTTTGTACAGGTCATACAAGAAAGTCCCCTCTCCAGCCTTTGCCCTGCTCTCTGGACCAGCTAACCGGGGGGGGGGGCATGGCACTGCTGCTGCCTCCTCCCAGGGGCAGGGGTGGCTAATCAGCACACCATCAGCCTTTTCGGGTACTGAGGTGGGTGGTGGCTCCAGCACAGCTCTGCTCAAAGACCTGGAGCTAACGGTGCATCGTGCACCCACAGGCGTGCGAAACGGAACACATAGAGCAGAAAACAAGTCAAAAACTAATGGCCATTTTCTCATTTTCAAAGTCACCACTCAGGGTCCCGTTTCCTCAAGTGATCTTGTCTTTATGGAAAAATGGCCATACCGTGCCATACTAACCCAATACACCCAATACATCATTAAACTGCAGACTTTTTGCTGCGGGAGGCCAGAGGCAGGAAAGCAGTCAATTCACAGAGGCACGGGGAGGAAGAATGTTCCATAAACATGCACTCTTGAGAAAGAAAATTATTCCCATCATTTAAGAACTAGCAATGAATCAGCAAAGGAGAGGTGACAAATTAGATTCAAATCCATTGTGAAAGGTGATACTGCATCTGTGCCAAAAAGCTGCTGGTTTATCACAGATCTCCAAAACATTCATGAGCAAATGTTTCATCCGATCTGTTTCCATTTCCTGAAATGGAAAACAAATTTAGGAATACAGTTTAATAATAACTTCAATAAATGAATTTTTAGGAATGACTCGTTCACCCTTTGATTCAATGTTTTCCGAAGGTCAATGAACTAACTGATTCTAGGGAGGGAGGTTAAGCAGAGAGGTTATTAGTGCCAAGGAGTTATATTTTAATCTCTTCTTCATTACTGTGTAGCAGATAACCATGCATGTTTCTGCTGGAGAGGTGAGCCATGCACAGGAAGGTAGCAGATAAGCAAAAAACCCACAGAACCGCATGAAAAAGCGTAATACAGCGTGGCAGCCTTGTTAGTGATACAGCGGCGATGGCTGATAAAGCGACCGTGTCACAGCATCACGCAGGGCGCTGCCTGCACATGGCCACCACTGCTCATGGGCTGGTGTCCTCTACGGGCTGCACTGAACGGGAGATGGAAACCCACCAAAAATGCTTTCGGTGGAGGTTCCAGCAATCAAGGACATCGAAGTGCCCACCACCAGGGCAGACTGGCACAGAGGAGTCCCTGGATGGTGACCTCCACCTGGTCCTCCAAATGCCACAGGCGACCTGCACCAGACCTGCTAATAGTGTCACTACAGAACCCAATGCTTGAAGCTCTGCCTGGCCTCAAGCACACCATCGGTTTCCAAATCGTATGTGAGGCACAAGCTGTGCCCAGCTAACCAAGGACATGGCAGGACTGCACTGAAGGACTTAGGATGTTGTTTTATCCCTTCTGCATGAACAGATGGGTAACGTTACGATGCACGAGTGTCGTAAGCACCTGCTGTCCCAGCTCCAGCGAAGATCAATGTCTCATCAAGGATTAAGTGGCTAAATACTTGTTTCTGATCAGAGATTCACCAGATCTGTCAATAACATTACACAGCTCCAAAGCACTGGGGACAGAGGGCACACCAGCTTACGTCGGATTTTTCCATCCTGTGTGTGCTACCGAGCATTCAATATAATTAAACTGTGCAATTGGAATAAAGGGATTTAAAGCAAATGACGCTACCCTGAGCCTGCTGGGTGGTGTGAGCTGTAGATCTGTCTGTGCATTTATAGAAAATGTAACGTCAGTGATTGGATTGATTGGTAACCTTTGCAGACTGCCTTTTAGATTAAAAGATTAAGTTGTTCATGTTTGCTTTGCTTTTCAGGACAGGGAAGCATATACACATACCTATAAATGTCAACCTTTCCTTTTTCTGGAGCTGTGCTGACATATTACACTCGGAGAATAAACCAGAAGATCAAAGAACATGAAATTGGCTGATGAGCACAGGCTCTGGGAGATGGGCATATTTCCCCTTGGCACAGACACAAAGCAAGGAAAATGTGGTTTGAGAAGTTCAGCTCCAGACTCTGCCACTGGAATTTAATTTTGAACGTGGACATTTTGGCTTTCAGCATCTCACAGTTAAAACCTGTGTGAGGGAGTGACTGATTCGCACCAAGGCATTTTCTCTCTTACTTAATTGCTCATTTGCTCTGTCATCCAACTACTTATCACCAGTGAGAATTCAATGCAGCACGACACTTGAAACAGCTGACCTTGTGCCACAGACAGCCTTTTGTCCCAAGCCCTGACAACATGACAGCTTTGCCAGCGTACACTTGCGCTCCATAGGCCTCCCACTCGAAGACCTCTGTGTTGTCTAGAAAAAAAGAAACAAAACTTGGGCAGGAAATTTGGCCAAAAAGACGCTGTCTTGTGGTGGCCACTCTCTTCCCCAGCCCTCACCAGCACTGAGCGAGCATGGGGCTGCACAGAACAGTAAGCTGCAGGTGTCAGGGAGCATGTGAGGAGGGGAAAACCAAGAAATCCTTAAAGTTGTGCTGGATCCCATTTAACTTCAAAGTTTATTTGATGGCTGGGGTTTTGTCTGCTTTGCTCCATTACATTTCTTCTGTGTGACAGCCTTTCACCACAACTTCCTACTCAGGAAAGCAGCAGATTTCCCCACAGTTCCTTTGTGCAAAGATCTGACCACAGTGCATTTTCCAGATGCTAGTGGTATGGACCCCGAGCCTGCAGATAAGCACACACCATCTTACGACATCAATGCCATCTTCTGCCTTTTCAGGGCAGGGTTTCACTTGGTGTTAGTCAAGTGACAGCTACACCTGCCAAGTTTAGTTGTTGTCATAGTCACAACAGCCTCTTACTTGGGTCCCCTCCTAGGTTTAATGGTTTAAATACTTCTAATGGTTTAAAATACTCATTTATTGCATTATTGGTGTTTTTGGAGAAGGAAAGACTTCTGTGGGAGATTGGTCCTCAGGAGACATCACAGGTCTTCCTCATTGACTGATTTATTCAGCAGGGACTGTCACTGAAACACAGTGATGTGACTGACTGCTAGCGCTCGTACAGTTGCTTCAAAAAGCAGGGGATGGGTTAAAGCACTGAGCAGCTCTCCCAGCGACAGGCCTGTGTTAACAGGTATGGGCTAACCATGCAGGAGAGAACATTTTGGGTTTACTTGCTGGCAGTCTCCAGCTTCTGATGTCAACGCTACTGCACACGTAGAAGTTCGTGAGAAATCCCCACCTGAAACCTGAGGTTTCTGAGCAAATCTGCCACTGGCACGCTCTAAAACACACTCTCAAAATTCACCCTCTGATGACGACTTTGTAGAGAGTAAACCCACAAACTCTTGGGTCACGCTGCAGCAGGAACCTCTGGGGACATGTGTCCTGCTGCAAGTTGCTGATGCAACTTCAGGCAACTGCTTCTTTCCAACAGCCCCTCAAATGTGCCCCTTATTCATTTCATTGAATCAGTATCTTTTTGGCATTTTGATTAAGGTGTGTGCAGTCACTCTACTTGCCATGGCCTTGAGCACAGTTTGGTGTGTCTTGCACACAGATGAAGCCTCTTCTCTAGTAGTTCTCCTCTCCTCCCTGAAGTAAAAGGTCAAGGAAAAATTAATCTCTTCTGCTGGTATTACCAGAAGGCATACAACAAAGTCAGATGTGGTATTTATTTTTTGCCTCATAGACCCCTAAGTTTAAAAACTTGCAGGTACAGGAAAAAATTCTCTGTGACTTACATTAATTTTAAAAGTAATTTTCTACTTTGCTACAAGGTGGCAGAGTTATAAATTAGTTTTATTGAAACTCTGGGGTGCTAAAACACGGTTACTACTAATGTGCCTGTAACCCTTAGTCACCATAGGAAGAAGGACGTTGATCCTATGTGGCTGCGAGCGCAGACCTGTCACCTTAGCCATGTAAACCTGTGTGTATACTCGTTGAGATGTCCCTCGGCAGTGACACCATGGCAGGGTCTACTGCACGGGCTCAGCACACCACTGAAGGCACCAGCCGCACAAATGGGCTTTCCTTCAGCGTGAGCAATCCCATGCCCTGCGCAGAGGAGCCGGCAGCAGCGATTAAACCAGGGTGAGGATGGAGGGGGGGGGCTCTGGGCACAGCGGGATGGGAAAGCTGTGACAGGCACCTCCAGCATCAACCCTGCCCCAAGCCTCCGTCACTACCCACATTGCTGTGACCTGCTGCCCATGGCCCCCACATCCATTAGA